>NC_137465.1:208479088-209092883 GCF_964235325.1 Thermobia domestica
CTTGCAGTAGAGCTTTGTAAGGAATTCTTTCGTTGGCCATCTGGTCACTTTGCGACACTTACTAATCCTAGTCATTAGAGAACTTTTACATTTATTTAGTAAAATCATACTGTGTTATACCTGGGAATTTTGTAATAAAATTGGTAGCGGGAGAAAACGATTCATGTGTGTGTAATTGCTCTACCTTCTACCTGCTTCAGGAGAACTTTATAATATGGTGATGTTTAGGTGGTGGTCAACATCCTATATACTCTTATTGTTATAATGGGACGTTAAACCTCGAAGATAAACTAACAAACTAATGGAAAAGTGAAGGTAAAAGGTGGGTGTATTTGTGTGACACTAAATAGTACATATCAAGAAACATTTCCCCCTATCTGTAACCATTTTTATTGCGATACCACACAGATGGACAGACATAATGTTTCTATAAAATTATTCAATCCAGAATTACGCATAACACAGTTTATAATTGTTAAAAAAAAACTCAGTCACTGCGGCTGATTTAACCTTATTTACGATATCTATTGACTTCTAACTTTGATTGTCCCCTAGCATACACACTTGTTTCCTTTTATTAACGCAAATACATTCGGACCTCGATATATTGATGAGTTGTGATAACATGCGTGATTGATGGGGTTTGTGGTTTGTTTATTTGCGGGTCATCTATATGCGCGCTCTAATCAGTGGAAAGAAAGGGAATTAGCGGGGTAATAACGAATTTATTCCAGATAGAACGAGCTGTCTCATCCGATGAGAGATGTCCACGTCCTCTTTCCCTTCTACAGCCAATCATAAGAATAAAAGCGAATAATGATTTGATCCTGCCGTCCCCTCACCCGAATAACCCCTTCCCACAGGACAACCGAATGTTATCGCCGCAGACGATTTTGTGATTGATACAGCTGCTAACACTACCACAAATCACCATGGAACTGCTTCTGACCTTCATCTAAAAAAAAAAAAAATCTATTTTTTCTTTTTAAATGTTGCCAAAGTATTCAATGTTCCACCAAACCTTCTAGTATTGTCAGTTCGTAATAAAATATTTATACATTGTTTTATCAGTAGGCCTAGTTGATGTATGGAATAGGAAAGTGTTTATTGAAAGCTACTTATATTATTTTGTAAATACTAATGGTTTTCCGCCAAGTAAAATGTATTTTAATTCTCAAACTAGTTGAAATGTAACAGTGCTGCCATACGCAGAGAAAACAATACATACGTCAAAACGTAGGTTACATGCGTAAATCCTGTAGTTTTTGAACTTAACTTACTACCATATGTAACATCCTATAACAAGCGTGTAACTGAATACGTATTTTATTATACTTTCCATATGTGTTCCGCCTGTATGTAGTACTTTCCGTACGAAAGAAAGAACTGTTAACAGGCGGTAAGAATCTCACATACAGATGAACGTATATAACATATAGCTGTCGTATGTAACATACGTATACATATGTAATATACGGAAGGCTGTTACATACCAGACATCCTTCAGTAGCATGATGTAACATCTAAGCGGGGAAAAAAGACAATTCACACGTAGTATATGGATAACGCATGCCCCGTACAGGTTTCCGTAGTAAACATATGTATTCCGTATATTTGTACAATATATATCGCTGTCCGGATAACGGATTTTTCTCAGTGTATTTATCTGTTGAGGCATGAAAAATAAAATGTCTTTATTTACAATTGTGATACTATCAATAATTATGCATGTCATGTGTAGATTTTAAATACGAAGCCATTTTAAATTAAAATTAATTTAGAGGTAAAATTTATTAATGTGGAGAGAGAGAGTAATGTTAAGGAAGGTAATTATGTATACGGTGAGCTTGTCACTTACTTTTGAATATAGAAAATAACAACTTTAAGCATGAGTTTCATTACTATACAATTTTAATGCAAAACTTGCTTGTAGTGACATTCTAGCACAGATTAGTGTGTGTTTTTCGCATTTGTCTTCCTTTAAGCGCATATCCACCGACACAAAAGTGCCTGCTCCCAACGTACGTACGGAGCTGTTGTCACGCAGATCCTGCAGTTTCGTCCCGTCCCGAACCTGACTGATCCAATGCTAGCTTGTAGTGACTACTTAGCACAATATGGTGAGTGCTTAATTCCGGAGTAGACATTCCCTTTTTTTTTTTTTTTTTGAAAAGTGGGGGAACGGGGATTTTTCGACACATAAGTAGTGTGACATTGTTTTCTGCGTTCATGCGTAGATTGACTGATTTTCTGACGACTTTTGTTCGGTACATCGTTTCCTTCATGAGCGCTCAGTCCGGAGTCTTGCTCTTTTTCCATGCGACTTACTTCTGTTGAACTAATAACTAACTATTCTGCGGAACAAATAAGTTTATCGCATGAAACCACGAACTCTGGATAAGCTGTGAGATCAGATTCAGCGTGTATTCACCAGCATTCCGCAGGACTTCATATGTAAGTCAATAGTGGCTATTGCTAAATGTTTACAGAAGAGTGTGGACAACGCTGGCCAGTGTGTGAACTTTTGACAGTTGTTTCGCTTGATCCAAGTAATTATTAAAATAATTTTTAGGATTTCTACTAAATGTTTATTCTCTGCCTAATATTCGGACCCGAGAGGAACGGAAATGGAGAATGGCGGAAACTTCATAACGAGGAACTACATAATTTAAACCATTTACCAAACATTATTAGGGTCATCAAATCTAGGAGGGCAGGTCATGTAGGTAGAATGGAAGAAAGTAAGAAGGCTTTCAAATTCTTGACTGGGAGACTAATCGGGAAACGACCATTAGGAAGACCTAGGCACAAATGGGAGGTTAATATCAAGGTGGATCTCGCAGAAATAGGAATACAAAATAGAAACTGGATCCAGTTGGCTAAGAATAGAAGTCAATGGAGAGCTGCGGTGAATGGGGCACTGAATCTTTGGGTTCCATAGGCCAAAGAGTTAGTTAGTTACTCTGTGCAAATTGTGCACATGATTTGCACCTGAGGTCCGCAAAGCAAGATTACGACAGTAACTATTCATTCAAAGAATATGTATGTAATGTCATGTCTACTACAACATATTTAGTAAAATATTTTCTCAACGTAATTGTGCCATTTTGCAGACACTTGTTAGGTCGGAATAGTGGCTTCTGTATCCCATTATCATTGTTCTAGCTCCTACCGCTAGAATCATATTTCAACTTCATTCATAATCTTCTTCATCGTTCTGGAAATGTTCTCAAGCAAGATGTTCCTTCAGATGTTTCCATACACGAGAACAAGTGCTTTGTTAATATCCGCTGGACGCTTATCTTGAGCTTGGAGAAAACTTATGATGGAGCGCACCAAACTCCAAACGACAACGAGAAACTGCAGCGAAAGAGAAGCAGAAGGCTTATAGTGAAAGCTAATATAGTCAACTTCTGTACGAAAATATTACTTGTCCGCTTACAGTAGTTGTAATTTTAATGGATACTTTTCGCATTTTGAAGAAATACACCTTCACATAGGACTGAGGAAAGGAATGCATAAAATCATTTTGTGATTAATGTACTGCTAGTTTGATTGAATTCTAGTACCATTTTATGTGTTATTGCTTCTGACCTATCGTAGGGGGACACAGTAATTCAATGGCAGAGCACTTGGTTCGATTCCCTACATAGTAAGATGTAGTGGACAACATCGTGTCCGTGGATTTTCTTGGGGTACTCCCACATTCTCATTCTACAATTCTTCCATCATCATTCGACTGCATTTTCATCGTCTCTCTTAGCCTACAGGACATAATCGTAAGACGTTAAACTGAAGGATTCTACTCTGCCCTGTCCTGTGGATGGTCGTGGTTCTAAGTGACTGTAGTACATCCAATTACTAGGGATGGCCGGAACCGGTCCCTGGTGGAACCGGTTTTCGGCTCGGAACGGATCCGGTTCTAGAAGATCCGGTTCCGGAACCGGGTTTTTCGGATCCAGGTCTGGAACAGTTTTTTTTTTTTTTTTTTGTGGCCATCTCTACGCTAAATCCAAGCTGCTGGCAGGCTGTGAACAGTGTGCTAGATGAAATGATGGAAGCGATAGGCAGGCGCCCAGACGACCGGCGGACGCTTGTGTCATTTGGCTAAACAAACTGGGTAACTGGCAAACTCATTGGCTAAACAGGCAAACTCACAAACTCATTTGGCTAAACACCCACTGGTGGACCAAAAATGTTTTTCTGGGGGCACAAGCGGGTCTGAGTGGGGAGGGCACAAGCGTGTGGTCCTCTTTGCAGTGTTATGAAAATGAACTTTTTGCCTCCTTTACGAATCTTTGAGGGGCTTTTGGATCCAGGTCTGGAACCAGTTCCTAAGGTCCGGTTCCGGAACCGGGTTTTCGGATCAGGTCTGTAACCGGTTCCTAAAATCCGGTTCTGGAACCGGGTTTTCGGATCGAAGTCTGGAATAGGTTCCGGAACCGGCTCTGAAGACCAGATATCCAAGAACCAGTTCCTCGCGGAACCGTTTCCGCCAGAACCGGAACTTTGTAGCCATCTCTACCAATTCCCTACTGTAAAGTCAATAATAATAATAATAATAATAATAATAATAATAATAATAATAATAATAATAATAATAATAATAATAATAATAGCAAGTTCTTAAGGAACCATTTGATTGACTGATTCGTAATGTCCTTCTTCGTCATTAGCGGGGCTATATAAGACAGAGGCTTAAGTTTAAACTTCAAAGATGTTTTCCAGGATAGGGAAAACTGATACATAAGTACAGAAATATGTACATATACCTCTACATACAATTTGTATAATAATTGATGCAATGGAACAACTGTTCTTGCCCACGGCATAACTTTATTAACTAGAGTAAGTACACTATAGTACTTAATATTACAACAAAAGTACCTATGTGAATAACCAAATCTAGTAAATTTTGGTATGAATTTTTGAAGAATTGGCGCCTTTCCGAAAGCCAGTAGTGGGCAATTGTCCCTCCCTCTTTGGCGATGTTTCTGAGCCACTCTTATCTGTTCAATGATCTCCCATTGAGAAACGAACTCGTTATTTCTCAAAGCAAAGGCGTGCTCTCTAGCCACTAAACTAGGAAGAAGACCAAGGAAACACTCTTCAGAACAAGGAAAAAACACGACATTCAGAAAAATCAAGATAAAATGAATTGGAAGATTATATGTCCTGACCACACATCACTCAACAAGAAAGTGTACAACAGAGATCACAATCCTTCATAACCTGAACGCAGGGAATAGTTTAATTTATTCAATTTCTATAGGTGGGCAAGTCATGTAGTCAGAATGGATGAAAGTAGGAACGCTTCCAAAGTCTTAACTGGAAGTCCAATCGGAAAACGACAATTAGGAAGACCTTGACGCAGATGGAAGGACAATATCAAGATGAATCTCGCTGAAATAGCAATAAAAAGTAGAAACTACATCCAGTTGGCTAAGGACAGAAGTCAATGTAGAGTTTTTGTGTGAGCGCGGCATTGAACCTCCAGGTTCCATATGCCATAGAAAGAGTTAATTGAAATTACGATTTTTCTGAGATTTGGTGAGAAATTTTCTTGATATTTGGCAACACTGAGACAGAGAAGATCAATCTATAGCTCTCTTAGTTGAATGGAATTCGTGGAAGGGAAATAGAGTTGTCAGGGCACTGATAGGAATGTATGGGCATTATTATTTGTTTTAACGCGTGCGAGGGAAAAATGAGTACTTCTGTGTTTTACAAGTGAACGCTGTCTGTGGTTTTATGAGACCGTGGTGCATCCAGTGGTAAACTACAAAATTTCACTTTATACATATAACGTGTGTGTGTATATGTTTCTGGATAATTACTCTTTTTTTAAATCTAAATACGTCTTTACACATACACACACACACACACACCCTTATTGTGCCAACATTTTAAAAGCATTGCAATGTAGTATAAGATATTATCACTACTTTTGACCATTTAAAAAATTATGGCGTACTTATTGCGCAAATTTTATCATCCACTGCTAAGCGTCAAGCTTGACAACAAAGTAGCATTATTTATCAGTTATCGTACATTTTATTTTGACCGTTAAAAAAAATAAAAAGAAAATATTCTCTGGTGAACATTATCTCTTGTAGTTGTGGTTATAATCAGACTGATTCTGGTTCAAGAGTTCCCATTATTATTTTTCTCTCGGGGCAGAGATTATAAACCAAACTACAGTGGCGTTTGTGGTTTTCGTTATGTCAAATTTGCGTGTGAATTAATTTTGAGGTATTGAAGATAACGAGAAAACAGGGAAAGGGAGATCTATGTATCGATTGTTGAAAAATAGTGGACGGTTAATCGGCTATTCTCAGAGATAACGGATTAATTCATTTTGTTTGGGAAGATTTATTGAAACCTCCCTAATTTAAATACATGAAGGACAATCATGTGCAAAATGTGATATTGGTAAGTGTGCAAAGGCCAATAAATTAGCGTTGCTTTAATGTTCGCATTTGAACATAAAAATGCTTCAGCTAATTGTCAATGAGTATATTTCTCCATATTTTTTTAAATGGTATGATAAGGCATCAACCATCTCTGAACGCTTAATCTAGTAACTAGCGCGTGCGCTTTTTTCCACAGCATTTGGTGCGAGGTTCTATTCTCGGTGGGCGAGAATTAAAATTTGAATATAATTCGGTGGTTTGTTCTACTTTAAACTATAGTATAGGACCACGTCTCATATAGCGTCGCCGCTGAAATTGACACCAGTAAAACATCAATTATCTCATAGATTCCAATCGAAAAGGCATCGTAAGGCTTTGGAAAAATAATTGATAAAATAAATTTTACAATGCACTACAGAGGAATAAAATATTTTTTTGATTGGCAAAAATTTAGAGAATGTACTAAGATTAAAAGTTGTGCACGCTCTTCCTGAAGTTGAAGGCTGATCGTACTAAGACAAAAAACATTGTACGCTCTTCTTAAGGTTGAAGGCTGATTGTATTAAGATTAAAAGCATTGTATACTCTTCCTAAGGTTGAAGGCAGACTGTACTCAGACTAAAAGCATTGTACGCTCTTCCTAAGGTTGAAGGCTGATTATACTAAGACTAAAAGCATTGCATACTCTTCCTAAGGTTGAAGGCTGATTGTACTAAGACTAAAATTATTGAACACTCTTCCTAAGGCTGAAGGCTGATTGTACTAAGACTAAAAGCATTGCATGCTCTTCCTAAGGTTGGAGGAAGATTGTACTAGACCTAAAAGCATTGTATGCTATTCCTAAGGTTGAAGGCTGATTACACTAAGACTAAAAACATTATAACTCTTCCTAAAGTTGCAGGCTGATTGTACTAAGACTAAAAGCATTGCATACTCTTCCTAAGGTTAGAGGCAGATTATACTAGAGCTAAAAGCATTGTACGCTCTTCCTAAGGTTGAAGGCTAATTATACTAACACTAAAAACATTATAACTCTTCCTAAAGTTGCAGGCTGATTGAACTAAGACTAAAAGCATTGCATACTCTTCCTAAGGTTGAAGGCTGATTGTACTAAGACTAAAATTATTGAACACTCTTCCTAAGGCTGAAGGCTGATTGTACTAAGACTAAAAGCATTGCATGCTCTTCCTAAGGTTGGAGGCAGATTGTACTAGAACTAAAAGCATTGTACGCTCTTCCTAAGGTTGAAGGCTAATTATACTAAGACTAAAAACATTATAACTCTTCCTAAAGTTGCAGGCTGATTGTACTAAGACTAAAAGCATTGCATACTCTTCCTAAGGTTAGAGGCAGATTATACTAGAACTAAAAGCATTGTACGCTCTTCCTAAGGTTGAAGGCTAATTATACTAAGACTAAAAACATTATAACTCTTCCTAAAGTTGCAGGCTGATTGTACTAAGACTAAAAGCATTGCATACTCTTCCTAAGGTTAGAGGCAGATTATACTAGAACTAAAAGCATTGTACGCTCTTCCTAAGGTTGAAGGCTAATTATACTAAGACTAAAAACATTATAACTCTTCCTAAAGTTGCAGGCTGATTGTACTAAGACTAAAAGCATTGCATACTCTTCCTAAGGTTGAAGGCTGATTGTACTAAGACTAAAATTATTGAACACTCTTCCTAAGGCTGAAGGCTGATTGTACTAAGACTAAAAGCATTGCATGCTATTCCTAAGGTTGAAGGCTGATTGTACTAGAACTAAAAGCATTGTACGCTCTTCCTAAGGTTGAAGGCTAATTATACTAAGACTAAAAACATTATAACTCTTCCTAAAGTTGCAGGTTGATTGTACTAAGGCTAAAAGCATTGTACACTCTTCCTAAGGTTAAAGGCTGATTATACTAAGACAAATTATTGAACACTCTTCCTAAGGCTGAAGGCCTGATTGTACTAAGACTAAAAGCATTGTATGCTCTTCCTAAAGTTGGAGGCAGATTGTACTAGAACTAAAAGCATTGTACGCTCTTCCTAAGGTTGAAGGCTGATTGTACAAAGAATAAAAACATTAAAACTCTTTCTAAAGTTGCAGGCTGAAGCTTTTCTGGATATTACGGAAGTGTTTCATTATAAGAGATTATATTCAATTGCACGCAATAGTTTTAACCTTATTCCCGTCTCATGTTTTCATTTTATCCCATAAAAATTTCCTTTTTAATGCAGTATCTTAATTTTATAAAAAACAATATTTTTTACAGTTTTCATTTTTTATTATGTTTTCAAATTCAATCAGTTCTTTACTGAATTTTAGGGTGAGGATGTTGAATTAGGTACCCTACAATATAATAATATTAATTAGTGGTTCCCACCAAGTCTTCTTCCGACTGTACGTTAGAGGTTAAAATGGTGGCTAATAAAAAGTATAATTCTTTAGATTTAACAAATTTATTATTTTTGAGTTTCCGCACCAACCACCCAAAACCCCATACCATATTCCTCATGCAGTAATTCAAACAAATTAAATGAAATCTTTGTGTTTAACGTCCTACGATATTCCCTTTCGACTAAGGGAGACGATGAATAACACAAATGAATGATGGTGGAATGAAAATGTGTTAAGAAAGGGGAGTACCCCGAGAAAAGTCACGGACTCAATATAGTCCACCACCAACTTACTTAGCCGGATATCGAACTACGGACTCCACGCTTTAGAGGTAAGCACTCTACCACCGAGTCACTATGCCTACAATTATTCAAGAATTTTGTTATATACAACATTGTGTCGGTTGACATCAATGAGTAGTAAATGATAGCGCAGGTAGCGACATTCATTATCGTCAGGCATAGTGGCATTACTAGTTTTACTGCGCCCTGTATCGATCGATCATAAAATGGTTTAAAAATCCAAACTATTACTTTTATACTTTCAAGGTAGAATGATATCATTGATTATAATTCTTAATATAAGCAGGAAGTACAGGATAGTTTTATAAGTGTCAACTAGGTTTCAAACAGGAGCAACTTTCGTTTTATTCCTGGGTAGGGGTGGAACCCGGGAGGAGGCGCGGCGCGCTGATTGCAATGACTTATTATGCTAAACTTTCATTAGGCAGCTAGGTAGACAACATTGCAGTGATGATTGTTCGGGTATAGCCCAGTGGGGATCCAGAAAGGGGGCGCGGGACTCGCGCTCCCTATGAGGTGTTAAATATATAAATTAGTCCCGAATGAAGCGCTTATTCAAAGGCTGTGGGAAAAAGTTTTAAAATTTCTTTCAAAAGGAAGATTCTGAATGCGTTCTCCATTGATTGCAGATAATGTACGCGTATCCAGTTCATGGTAATCCTGGATTCTCTCTTGTTGAACAACATGGCTTTCCTCAATGCCGCCTCTAGAAGGGCGGAGATAAATACGTATTATGAAGCACTGCAGGCCATATTTTTAGTTAGCGAACCAAATATCGAAAAATGTCTCAAGTTTATTTTTCAGACATGCATCCCCTCAAATTTCCCGGATCCGCCCCCGGTATCGGCTATTGCCAATTAACTGCTAATAGTCATAGCGTACCTTTTGAAATGTTTTCATATGCTCTTTGCATAAGGAACAGTTCTCCGTATTCTTTTGTTCACCCTTGCGCCCTTTTACTGTGCGCTCTGGAGCAACTGCTCCACTCGGTTCATTGTAGTTACTCCACTGGTCAGGCCGGCAAACAGTAGAGCAAATAGTGATATCTATGATTGAAGACTTCTTACTACAAGGAACAGAACGCCTAGTTGCTTGCAACCACCCAAACTTTCATGTGGTTTCGGTTATATAAACATTAGGCGCTCGATAATCTACAGTGGAAATATTGCAATATCATTGGTTTTATGTATTTAATACAGTCACCATCAAAATAATCTAGATCTCTAACTGCTACAATTCCATTACCTTGTGTCCGGCATATTTGCCGATGACAAAAGCCTGGACAAATGCCACACAACGCACACAATACATTTCTCCCTAACAAAAGTAGTTGGAAACAATGAAGAAGATCTTTATGCTGTTCAGTGGATGATGCACGAACCATTTCTCTGTTCTAAAATGACTCTTTATTTCTTGGAACGTGTTGTCCAATGAGCATCATATATCTGACACTGCAACTTGTTGTTTGTATAAGTATTGTTTTACTACATAATGCATGTAAGAATAAAAAGAAACTATGATGATACAGAAGTTAGAAATTGGTTGAAATTAGATTTTAAAAAATAGCAAATCTAGAAGCCTTAAAGAAAATAAATTTCCAAATCTTTTTCTGCATTCATTGACTTAGCCGAATTCTCCTTCATTCTTGTCATTTGAACATTTGTTTCCCTCTCAACAAGAGAAGATCTTGCTTGTCAGACTATGTATGGATTGAAATTGAAGAATGTTGACTCTAACCCGGACTTTCTGACTGGAAGTTGAATGCAGTGATCACACACCAACCGCTATCAGCCACTTGCCGTTGCTTCAAAACTGTATAACTGCTAGTTAAAAACTTTCATGTACGACTAGATGAGGTACAAAGAGCCGTATGAAGAGAGGTTGAATGCTATTCCGGGAAGCTACGAGAATGTTACTACTCGTATGGACTCAAAATATTGGCATTTCTTGTTCACTGACAAATTATTTTATATTTTTGCTTTTAGTTGAATAAAAATGTTATTGTTCAGAATGAAAATACAAATATGAAGAGTACTTTTTAAACTTTTTATCTTACCATTTCATTGCAAAATGACTTCATAATAAAGCCCTTCTTATAATCAATACTGGCAAATCTATCACCATAATTTTGCTTACTATGATACTTAGGCCTGTTCTAATCCATTCTTTTAAGGGGGCAGACTACTAAATATTTTTCAAAAGCTAACAATTTTTCTTTTGCCATTTTTCGTAAGTGAAAAGAGATAATGAAATGTAACTTACCTCAGTGAAAGATAATGTTATTCTATACCCGGAATTACTAATCGGAAGAATTTTCAGTGTTGCCATCCATAGAAATTACAGTATGACCAGTTTTTGAATTACCAAAAATCTAGGTTATGGCAGCGAGTAGAAAAATGTACTCAACGCCAATTGATGACTTATCATGCTGTCTGTGTTCCTTGTTAACTACTTTTTAAATAATATTTGTATTTATTTTGTAATAAAGAGTACAAAATTAAAAAATAATAAACAGTAGAATTAAAATACAAATATTATTTTAAAAATAATTAACAAGGAAAACAAATAGCATGATAAGTCATCAATTGCCGTTGAGTTCATTTTTCTAGTCGATTCCATAACCTAGATTTTTGGATAATTCAAATTCTTGTCACACTGTAATTTCTATGGATGGCAACCCTAAAAATTCTTCCGATTCGTATTTTCAGGTATAGAATAACATTATCTACTACTGAGATAAGTTACATTTCATTATCTCTTTTCACTTACGAAAAAATGGCAAAAGAAAAATTATTAGCTTTTGAAAAAATATTTACTAGTCTGCCCCCTTAATATCATCACCATAGAAAAACTTGAAGGAAAGAAATATTATTTACTATTTTGTCCCTAAAATAAGTCGTGTTTCAATTTCGAACGACCGCTTGCTTTGAGGTGGCGCATTAACAATACTGAGTATATGCAAAAACAAAGAAATATTAATACCTGTATATTTTCCTTTACTTGAAATAATTCCTCGTGCTTTTGGGTGCATTTCGTACTATGTGTTTAAAATATTTCTTATAGCTAGTATATTCAATGTCACGCCAAAAGAATAAGAACACAGTGTTTCAAAACTGAAGAAATTGGCATCATTGTTTCATGTGATAAACGAGTCTCCAAAATACAGTATCTCTATTTATTGCATACTTTTCCAATTTACTTATTTATTTTACTGCTTTTATTTCATTAATTTGTTTCAAAACATTTTTTTAATTATGCTACCGTAACAGAACGTTTCACACATATAAAGTTGTACGGTAGTTAAAAATATTATGTATTCTGTAAGGATTATTAATATTGGAATCTAACTTGTACTTAGCTTCATTTTAAGTTTTATTACTTAGTTTTCCTTTTAATATTGAGAGACTTATTTCAAACTTTTCTTTATTTTCAGATGTTTTAATTAAGCTGATTAGATAGTACACATCTGATGCAATAACAAGCCATCAACGTAAGTATTGTAAAATTTTTAGATACCCATACTTGCTATTTTTCTGCTATGTTCACAATTTGTTCGCAAATATTGATTGGACGTACTAGCTTATGGAGTTACCATGAGCTATTTCAGCTGCAATAATGGATAGAAGGAAATTATAAAAGTGCCACAAACTTGCAGCAAGTTAGAATTTCAAATGGTGTCAACTTGCGGAGAAACTTGTACTGCAACTTTCAAGCAGTTTTGCTGCAAGCGTGCATGTAAGTTTGGATTGCAAGTCTGCTGCAATCTTATAGCACTTAAGTACAGCACGTAGTAATATATTTGCTAATTCAGACACACTGTAAAATATCCTACTGTCTCAGTTTTCATATGTAAATTACTTAATTCCTATAGATACTGATATTAATATTCGTATTCGTACTAATACTAATACTTGTGTTTATCAACAATCATCCAAACCAAATTTTTGCTGTATATTCACTTCAAAATTTCATGAGCATTCTACGTAGCAGCTATATTTGTGTTTCAATAGATCCATTGTTTCAGTTTTTCAATCAAATATGACTTTAAGAAACGATGATTGTCATGATTTTAAGATATCCTACAACGCTTCAACAATATCATGCTGATGAACTCCTTCGTGGCTAAGCGGTTAGCGTACCTGCCTTTGGCCTTAGAGACCCGGGTTCGATTTCCAGCGGGAGCTCAAGTGGTTCGGACTCCACGTTAATCAGTAGGTCCCGTCTTATATAACCTCACTGCTGAAAGAGACGTTAAACTCAAAATCAACTCAACTCAAGTATGATGCTGATTTGTTGCGTATAAACATATCATTCAAGAATGCAATATCGAGATATTTATGTAAATCCAGAGTAAAAATAAAAATATATCTTCGTGGTGTCCCTAGTTTGATCCCCGGCCAAGTAAGTTTGTGGCGGACAACATCGTGTTCGTGGGTTTTCTTGGGATACTCCTATTTCCTCCCACTTTCTCATTCCATCAATTCTTTAATCATGATTCATTTGTCTTAATCATCGACTCCCTTAGTCTAAAGGGTATACTTGTGCGACTTTAAACTGGCATATTTCATTTCATTTTTACAAATATATATTTTAATGCCTTAACACTATGATCATTTAATGCATTTGAACGTGTCCTTAGATAATGATATAAAGTGAGGTATTTAAGTGAAGTCAAACTGAAAAGAGAAATATATATATTTTAATACCTTAACACTATGATGATGATTTCGTGCATGTAAACATGTCGTTATAGAATGCTATAAAGTGAGATATTGAAGTAATATCAGACAAATATATATTTTAATGCCTTAACACTATGATAGTGATTTCATACATATAAACCTATCCTACAAAATGCTATAAAGTGAGATATTGAAGTGAAAAGACAATGCCTTAACACTATGGTGGTGATTTCAAGCGTACATATAAACATATCCTTACAGAATGCTATGAAGTGAGATATTGAAGTCAGAGTGAAGAGACAAATACGAGGGAGAATCAATAAGTTTTCGGCCTTGAGTAGAAAAAAAAGAGGTACGATCTTCATTGTTTTTTTTTTTCAACGTAATCGCCCTGGACCTCAATACACTTGGCCAATCGATATTCCAATATTAGCATACCCTTCAAAAAAACTTTCGTCGAGATTTTCCTTTACCGCACACATGACATCATTATCACTGTCAAATATATTTTCCAGCAGTTGCTCCTTAAATTCGAAAGTAGGTAAAAATCACTTGGGGCCAAGTCTAGGGAATAAGATGGGTGATCGATCAATTTGAAGCCAGCATCATGAATATCTGCCATTGCAACTGTTGACTTGTGGACCGCAGCATTATTCTGATGGAAGAGCACTTTGCCTGACAACTTTCCTCTTCGTTTCTCCCTGATGGTTTCGCGCAAACTTCGGAATAATTTTTTTGTCATAGTCACCTGTGCTGGTTTGTCCACGTGGCAAATGATCAATGAACAAAATTTCTTTACCATCCCAGAAGGCTGATGCCATTATCTTCCTGGCGCTGGATACGACGTGGAATTTACGGGTGTATGGGGAACCATAGTGTTTGCAATCCATAGATTGCCGTTTCGTCTCCGGATCAAATGATGGACTCAAGTCTTATCCATGGTTACAAATTGCTTGTAAAACTTTTTCTGAATTACGCTTTATCCTGGCCAAAAGTTCTTGGAAAGACACCACTCGCTGCCTCTTCGGATCTATGGACAACATTCTTGGCACCCATCGAGAAGATAATTTTTTCATGGGTAGAACATGGACCAATATTGACTGCATTTTACCACATGATACGTTAGTCTCCTCTACGATTTTGCGTCTAGTCACTCTTTGATCAGCCATAACGATATCATGGATCTTGTTTATGTTTTCTTCATTTGTTAGTGCGCATGGGCGACCGGCACGTGTTTTGCCCATACAGGACACACTGCCAAGCTTGAATTCGTGATATCATCTCATTATAGTTGAATATGATGGGGATGGAATGAACTCACCAATTCTTCATGGGTTTGCTTTGTGTTTAGTTGTTTCTTCAATACGAACTTTATCACTGCATAGGACTCAGAAGGCTCCATTTTCAACAAATGGCACAAAACGGTTCATTCACATCCCTGTAATTAGAAAAGAAAATGGGTTAGTACTTGAGATTTTACGTGTAAGTCTACTAAAAAAGACTACAACATAATGTATTAAATTTTAGAGGCTGGATCTTATTCCTAAGGGCATGAGGCTGAAGACTTATTGATCTACCCTCTTATATATTTTAATGTTTCTACACAATGATGATGATTTCATGCATATAAACATGCTTATAGAATTCTAAAAAGTGAGATATTTAAGTGAAATCAGAGGGAAAAGACAAATATATATTTTAATGCCTTAACACTATGATGGTGATTTCATGCATATAAACATATTCTTACAGAATGCTATAAAGTGAGATATTGAAGTGAAATCAGAGTGAAAAGACAAATATATATATTTTTTAATGCCTCTAGACTATGATGGTGATTTCATGCATATAAACATACTTATAGAATTCTAAAAAGTGAGATATTTAAGTGAAATCAGAGGGAAAAGACAAATATATATATTAATGCCTTAACACTATGATGGTGATTTCATGCATATAAACATATTCTTACAGAATGCTATAAAGTGAGATATTGAAGTGAAATCAGAGTGAAAAGACAAATATATATATTTTTTAATGCCTCTAGACTATGATGATGATTTCATGCATATAAACATGCTTATAGAATTCTAAAAAGTGAGATATTTAAGTGAAATCAGAGGGAAAAGACAAATATATATATTAATGCCTTAACACTATGATGGTGATTTCATGCATATAAACATATTCTTACAGAATGCTATAAAGTGAGATATTGAAGTGAAATCAGAGTGAAAAGACAAATATATATATTTTTTAATGCCTCTAGACTATGATGGTGATTTCATGCATATAAACATGCTTATAGAATTCTAAAAAGTGAGATATTTAAGTGAAATCAGAGGGAAAAGACAAATATATATATTAATGCCTTAACACTATGATGGTGATTTCATGCATATAAACATATTCTTACAGAATGCTATAAAGTGAGATATTGAAGTGAAATCAGAGCGAAAAGACAAATATATATTTTAATGCCTCTACACTATGATGGTGATTTTATGCATATAAATTAACCTTTATAGAATGCTATATACTAAGCTAAGTGAAAACTGAATGAAAGAAATATAGTAGTTTTATTTTTCACTTGCTTTAAGAAATTTCTACCCTTCATTGTAAAGCATGTTTTCATCTTGTTTTTGTCTTGCGAAGTAATTATCTTAGAAATCCTTCTTGGAAAGCACTCTGTATGTCTATTCATGGAAGGGGCATTGTTCCTGTTAATCACTCTGTTTGAAGAAACTAGAGGAGAAAAAAGTTTAAACCCGTGGCAACACTGGGGTTTTGTAATTGTTATAAGCTTAGCACTTAAGACCCAATCTGCGGCAACTTAACCCCACGCAAGATTTGCCATTTATTAAACAGCGCAGGGCATCAATCATTCAGCGTGACAAGAGCCATTCCCACAAGATCGCTAGAGCATGTCTTACAGCCACGATGCCTGCAAAACTTAATACAGAATATCATTTGGTTTTAGTCTTGGTATTATTACTATTAAGTGTATCTAAGACAAAGATTTTCTGAAATAATTACGAAAAAGTTGTTTTTGTTTAGTAGCCTAATAGCTTTTAACCAATGCTACATTAAACAATTCAGAATTTTAATAATTTAGAATAAAATGAAACAAGAAGTGCTGTTAAATGAATCTTTTGGTTCATCAACTTTCCCTTCTATACACAATATAGTTCAAAAATTATGTTCATTCTTCTCTCATTAAAAGGACGTATCCTCACAACCATGCTGAGAAAATAAGTATTTTGGCTTGAAATAGGTAGATGTTTCATTTGTCTCTGCTTATGGATAAGAGTACAAGAGATGAAGGCCAAGATTGTCTATCAAATAAAATACGTGGACTTTCTGCTGGACAAACACCGTGTGCGTGGGTTTTCTTGTGGTTCTCCCGCTTTCTTCCACTTTTTTTCTTTATTTCTCATCACCACGGTCTCCTTTAGCCTACACGAAATAAACGTGAGACGTAAAACTGAAAGATTTCTCTTCATTTCAAACAAACCACATCAAAGAATTCCCATATAACTGTTTATCATCTGCACATTTAGAACGATATAGAAATACATCCAGGTTCAAATCCCTGGAACTTGTGGTTAGTATTTCACGTAGTATATCAATAATTTCTAACTGATTCTTTGAGATTTCACATTGTACTAGTCACAGCTCAGTAGAACCCTCGAACAGTGGAAAAAGCTGCCAGATAGTCTGAGATTGATAAAATCCAGAAATGAGAGGCAAACAAGAACATAGATAACGTAGTCAATGTTTTAAGACTTACTATAATAGAATCCATGACTAGGCCTAGAATGATAAACGCTTGCTTATTCCATTCTAATACCAACTTCCCTCCCCTCCTTTTCTCATTATATTTCTGTCTGTTCCTTTCTTAAATTGTGAAAGAGAACTCCTACGTCATCAAACGGTCAGTTGTAAATGATTTCTCTAATCAACCACTCTAATCAACTATAAAATAAAACACGAACAAACAAAGAAATCTGACTCAAAACCCGATAGGTATTGAAAATATATAAATATTGTAAAATATGTGTCGTTGTACAGCACTACAATGCATTTAGAGAAAAAAAAACTGTAATGTCATTCTATCTTGCACACAGAACCTCACTCATTGAGGCAATGTGGCAGAAACTCGTACCTGAACAAATAGAATATTGTCTGAGCGATATGCCAACGGATCTTTAAATATCTACTTGATATATATATATATATATATATATATATATATATATATATATATATATATATATATATATATATATATATATATAGATAGATAGATAGATAGATAGATAGATAGATAGATAGATATAATTCTGGATTCTAATACTCTAATTATGTTCTATAAAGCGTTCCAAGCCAGCATCGCGGTACTTTTTCATTGTTGGAAAGTTTTGGGCACAATAACTAATTGGTTGTTTTATGAAGTTGGTCCGTTGTTGGAGATAATTCTAGGGAAAAAAGAATTCACGTTTGTGGCATTACAAAAAAGGACATTTCCTGGGGAATAAATGAATATAACAGCCAAACCTTCGGAAACAAATGTTGTTATAGGTTACACAGATAGAATATAAGTTACCTAGATAATAGAATGCAGGGAGAGGATTTATTTAAATCATTTTTTTTTAAAAAAAGAGCATAAAATGTATGGACCACAACATCAAAACTTTGTCGCTTCCATTCCTTAAATTAACTCCTGCTATGCTGAGTTATTGCTGAACTATTTACTTATGAAGCGGATAATATTACCTAAGTCGTTTCTGAGATGATCATCTAAAAATAAATTCACCTCCAAGAGTAAACTATCCCATGTGGAGTTTTCAGGAAAACTGACTTACCCTGTAAGCGCCAGCTCATTTACTTAAAAAGGATCATAAAATAAAATCCTAAATTACATAATCCGGGGTTTAACAAACCCTCACAACAAGTGAAAATTTCAATCGTTCTCTGTCAAGCTAACAAACAACATGAATGTGCTTCCTCGTAACTCGTTCAAAATACATATAATCCACTTGTAAGGAAGGCTAACAACTAACAGCATACGACAATAAACCAAGTGGATGATTCAAAACCACTGAATTAAGAATCACAAGGTTTATTAGGTTTATGCCTAATACTTATTAATATGTACAAAATATATTACAGTATAAAATTGATTGAACAAATATTTGTCTACTGTTCTTACACAATAACGATACTCATATAGGGTGACCAGACGTACTGATTTTCGCAGTACAGTACTCTTTCTCAAAGAGTTGTTCTGTGTGTTGCGAAGACGTCTAGAAAATCGAGAAATGTCCTTCTTTTTTAAAAATATCTTGCGAAATGTCGTGAGTTAACATTTCCAATATCTTCATATTTCATTCTTTATTCGCAACAATTTGAATCACAGGCACTCTTTTTCTGAATAATGAACCGCTGTGTTTTTAACACTCCTCTACAGATTAGGGAAGGAGAACATTCAACAAACCATTGTTTTTTTTCTGAAAAGAGCTTGTTGAGAATCGCTAAGATAGGGAAAGTTCATTTTTCCACTTACGACCGTGATGCTAATCAAATTAAGCAGAAGTTCCCTCGCGCCGGTCTAAATTTTCTCTCATTTCTTAAAATAATACCACGCAACGAAAATAGATTTTTTAAAAAAACTTTAGCCTAACACAAAGTTTCGTTGTACGTTCATAAAAATAAATCATCTTGTCATTTATCAAAGCATTTGGAGTTGTGTTGAATTCCTGGAATACTTTTGTTCAGTACTTTTCATTTTAACAAAAATGAATGATTAACTTAAGGTTAATGTTAAATGAAATGAGGACATGCGTATTACCGATGCAGTAAACTATCATATACTACGGTATTATACTTGTGTCCTACTTTCTGGTTGTCAGAATCTGGTCACCCTATACTCATATCACACAGTGAAGCATATGTCTGTCCTTCTTCTTTCTTCCAGTTGAGAGCACACTACTTGCTCCGTTCAACGCCGAATTCCCACTGGATGAATCGCTCCTGCTGCTTGTAGATTATATCCACTTGTTAGGCTCGTCAACTGGATAACAGCGTTGCCAGTCTGTAGAGTGACGTCACTCGGGTGATTGTGTACGTCACCTGGAGAGTTCTGTTGGGGGAGAGGACTACCACAACGCTATATTGTAGGGTGGTTTAAAAAATACTTATTTATGAAAAATGAGAAAAAAAATCATCTGTCGTTTTTGAGAAAAGTTCGAAAAGGATGTATCTCCAAGATTAAACTATATATCCCTCCTGATTTTTTCCAGAAAAATGTTTTATACTGTAATTGATGTTTTAAATATAAACAAAATCGTAAGAGTTGCTTTTGAAAACTTAACTATTTGCATTTTTCGTCCTCCAATAAAATAGTCTTATTTTCATGACAGCATAAAAGTTCGACCCCCTTTATCCTGAGAATATTATAGAAACATTACGTTTGGTCCAGAATATCGAATATGACCTGTATTCGAGTGTACATTCATCAGGACATACGAATAGACATCCACAAAATCATTTTTCTGCATGTAGATGCTATAAACCACTATAAATCCGCTAAAATCCACGATTATCATACTTACTTCTTTCCTATCGTCATACTAGAATAGAAAACTGCATCTGTATTTGCCATGGTGTTGATTACCTTTGCAAAGTAGTGGATTTTGTTCCAACATACGCAATATAAGCTGTCTGATGTTATTTGATGAGCCGCTGAGTTGCAAATTACACAAGTTAAACAGATAGATACCAGGTCGCAAGAACTAGGCAGGAAGAGGGACGTATAACATAGAGTGAGGATTACATGGTGCGGCCTTCCGCGTGGATTATAAACGACTAACAACTACAATCTCTTGTATAAACTTGTCCTTTCGGAACGGAATAACAAACAACAAATACAAACAACACTACTACATATTCATTCACTCAGTGTTAACAGGTCAGCTTCGAAATCTGAATAACGAAACTAGTTAAAATATTTTGCATTTACATCAGTGGCGGCTAATGTTAGTGTTGCAACGTTCTACAACGGCCAAAGTTTTTCAACTAAATTTGTTATTAGAAATAGCAGTAACGAAGTTAAAACGTTATTTTCCGTTACTCTCTTGTATACCTTAAGTAACATACTTTTCGACCTTTATCATATTGTAAAACCCTTTAACCCTTTTAGGATCTTTGGTAACTTTTGTTACCATGGCGTAGTATCGTCTTTCAAACGCTTATTTAGGTTCTATAACAGGTATTTAAGTCGGGTTCTTTTATTATTCAAGTGAAGAATGGACCAAAGAACACTCCAAATGCGTTTTGGAACCGGATGGTCAACTTTGCGGTGCCAAGTGAGGGCGGAGGGGCGTGACTTTTTTACTTTTTCTTAAGGCAGATTTCAAAAACTTTTCAGGTCTTTAGTTTACACGATATTGGATTGGAACTTTGCATACGAATTGTTGTATCTTCAGGTATTTCAAACATCTTTCTGAGATCTCTACTTGAAACCAAGGCCGGGCCCGAGGGGCTCAAGTGTTCCAAGGAATTTATTGATTTTTTCAGAAAAGTTTCCGGTTTTTCCCGATTTTTCCGGTTCAGATATATGATACGGACATGTGAGTGGTACTGTTGGAAAGAGATTGTTATATTAAAAGAATATATATAAGAAGAAGAAGAATTCAGATCCCTACGTCAACCCAGGCCTGGATCAGAGGGACAAAGTGTTTTGGTGGGATTTTAAAAAAACTTCCGGAATCTTCCCTAATTTTCTGGTTCAAGTGTATGATACAGACATGTGAGTAGTACCACTGGAAAGGGCTTGTTATACTGAAGAGAATGGCGTTTCAACCGTAACTCTAGGTTAAATAGAAATGATAAATGACGCAGTATATTTTGAAGTATATATATATAATATGAAAAAATAGGTCACCATTAGATTTTCAAAACTTTCTTCCAACCTCAGTTTTCAAGATACAAGAATGAAATTTTGCACACGTATTATGTACCGTATATAACGAGGTATTTCTTTTTAAAAAAATCAGATCCCTACGTCAACTCAGGACCGGGCCAAAGAGGCACAAAAATTTCAACTTTTTTTTCCCGAAAAATCTCCTTTTTTTTTTACGATTTTCCCGTTTCTGGTGTATAATACGGACAAGCAAGTGGTACCGTGGGAAATTATGATCTAGCCTGGAAACGAAACGAGGTATGATAAATGCTAAGAAAGCATAAATAGTAAGGAAGCAATAGCTGTTTGAGTAAAAGTCTAAAATTTACCTCAAGAAGTGGAAATCCTAAAAGGGTTAAACTGTTCAAAAAGGAGAAAACAACCCATTACAAAGTCACCTAATTTATGTTGCGTTGCAGCGAGCTTACAACAACCAGATTCTACAGCACGGATTATTGGAACGAATGTTATGGCTACTTTCTCCTATCCCCAAACTTAAAGGTCTTGGTCGTTGCAATGCTCGTGCAACGCACAGGACTTCCTGAAAACAAGAATCTTTCACATTAGCTAAATTCTTGTAATACACACCACTATTGGAATTCAGTTTACGTGTTCATGTTTTCAAGAGAGAAGAATGGTAGATGCCCAACCAATATAAAGACACATGTTTTAGTTGATCTCAAAGTTACAAAACAAGAAGAGAAATATGTATTAGATTAGCGTTAATTATCCTTTTATATATTTAGTGTAAGCTTCTTTAACAGTTACTTGAAAGCCGAATATTGGTAAGCCAGTATTTAGAATTATATCATAAGAACCACTAAGATGCTTCCCTAATTACGAATGTACCTTCAGCAAAGTAATGTCACTTGTGGAAATGTGTTCAGGCAGTGTCAAAAGAAAGATTTTTTCTTTCTTCTGCCCAACCTTTGAAAGGAACATTAACGTAATAAGAGATCAAGTTGATGATGACACAACCAAAGACTACGAAGAAAGAATGAAAACAGAGGAGAAAATGACAGTACAATATGGAGTGGAGAAGCACGAAATATATCTGATTTTACAATTTGCAAAATAAAGTCCGGTTCTAGTTAACAGAACAACAAATGGCAGCAATATTGTTTGCACATGTTTCTCTAGTTTCAAAATTTCCTACCATAAAAATCGTGAATTTGTTCAATTTAGTTGTGTTTTACAATTTTTTTATTTATTTTCATGTTCCACTTAATGTTTACGTCACAGTTACGTTAGTAAGCTAATGAATCCAATTTTCCCCCACCTTCTGCCTCCGAATTTTTTTACTCCAACACTTTACATCATAATTCATCACCCGTCACTGATTTACATGTTGCTAATGTTCACAAGAAAAAGCAAAAGGGCCTGCGGCTTTTCCGTGGAATTTAAATCTATCTGTAATATAAATTATGTGTTCAGGAACGAGTAATATTTGCTACATTTAATTCTCCAATATTTTCTTTAGTTCGTTACGTTGTAACTTACCTTATGAAATATTAATAATAAATAATTGTATGTGTAATGTGTTGTATGTCTGTGATTGTGTCTACTGTTATTCTCAGATGTTCGCTTACTCGGGACCAAGGTACGTTTGAGTATATCACCAGTTTAACCAGCTACAACCATCATAGAAGGATAGATCGCAACCAGAGATGCACTCATTTACTCCATAGTCGTGGGAGAAAGAATCGGAACTCAGAAAACCTGCTCTAGACGTGTGTACTGTCTTATGAAGTTTGCGCAACGGAGAAAAAAATATAAAGAAACTCGAAATTTAGAAAATAAAAAAAAATCAGGACTTGTAATATCTATCGATGGGTTCCTTGTAAAATTTCCTTTATGCCATTTTCGTACGGTGATTTGTCAGCACGACGGATAGGAAGACGAACTATTGTACAAATAATTGATCAAGCTCTACTGTACCAACCAAATAAATAAAAAAAGTTAGTGAGCCACATCCCGCGGTGGCTCAGTGGTAGAGCATTCATCTCCTGTGTTTGTGTTCCCTTGTTCGATCCCAGCTCGCGCCGTGTGAACTTTGTAGTGGACAAACACCGTGCTCGTGGGTTTTCTCGGGTTTCTCCCACTTTCTCCATTCCACCATTTCACTCATCTCTCATAATCACAGTCTCCTTTAGCCTAACCGGCATAATCGAGGGACGTAAAACTTAAAGATTTCATTTCATTTCATTTTTGGTTAAACTCGTTCAGCGATTCATAGCCAAACCCTTGCTCAATGTAGATATTTATTACAGTGCATGCTCACACCGTCATCTACATTATACTTGTCAGTTGTTAGCATTTGGTAAGTGTTTCCAAGAAATTGGGTTGGGTTGCGGGTTTCTATTTACTTACGTCAGAGTCGTGTATATGCGGAAGGTGTTAATTTCAGCAGTAATGCTATTTCTGCAAATAAGAACTGTTGCTATTCCTCTGAATTTGACTTCTCCGAAAATTTTGTTGACAAACATACCAAACTACAATAGCCACACAATAATACTATATTGTAAGGTTCCACATGTCTTCAGACCATGCTGTAATCATGTGTTTCTACTACACGTGCTTGAAGTAAAGAAACACACTATAGACGACAGCAAGGAGGTAGACCTCGTCCACCATCGCCAACATTCGACAAGTGACGTAGAGGCCAGCTATTTGGTATAAAAGAGGCGAGCACACCTTAGGAAGTATCAATCTCTCCCGGTTGATCAAACTGCTAAGTCGCTACGGCTCCTGGTTATTGGGAGCACCTTACATCTCTCTAAGATGCCTGGTCAATGAGAGTACCTTTCTTACATGCTCTAAGACATCTGGTCATTAAGCTCCTTTTCATGTCTAAGACGCCTGATCATCGAGATGTGCCTAATCACCAAACTTTTATTATTTCTCTAAGACGCCTAATCATTGAGATGTATGTAATCACCAAACTTTTATTATTTCTCTAAGACGCCTGGTCATTGAGATGTACGTAATCACCAAACTTTTATTATTTCTCTAAGACGCCTGATCATTGAGATGTACCTAATCACCAAACTTTTATTATTTTTCTAAGACGCCTGATCATTGAGATGTACCTAATCACCAAACTTTTATTATTTTTCTAAGACGCCTGATCATTGAGATGTACCTAATCACCAAACTTTTATTCCCTCTCTGAGACGCAGGTCATCGAGAGTCCCTTTACCAACAAGCCCTAAGATGCCTGGTCATTAGGTTCCTTTCATGTCTTTACCTACATAATTAAAGGACCATTACTTACTGTAACTTACTTGTATTCAAAAGAAACTTTTTGTAATAAAAGATGGTGGAAAAGTCCAACCACTCGTGTACCGTATTTTGCTCTACCATGTATAGAACAGAGAAACCTTTACAATATTTTTGTGGTGTTTAACACAAATTCTTGAAAAGTTCCTTGTGTGGAGGAACGGATTGGCATCTGTTGTCGTACCTGTGGTCCAAAAGCCATCGTTCCAGAGTCAAGAAGTATAAAATATTCGGTTACATAATCCATTTGTCCTCGTCTAAGAACTTTAGTTTATCAGCTTATTTAAGATGGATCACTAGGTGTTCTCGGTGCTATGCTAAAAGTTGCTTGAATAGTGCGGCGTTGCCAGATAGTGTTGAATGTTTACTGATGTCAGATAATAAAAGAAGTAATGATGGAATTCTGCTTGGATACTTATTGGAGAAATTAGTTTTCGACTCTTACTGCAATTCACAGTTAAGTTCCGCTTCTCGAACTGCAACGCTAGAGTCCAGGAATTTTCTTATTGTAACTACCACAGTAAACGTACAAATTTGGCAACAACGCATTATGGCGTTCTGAGCAAATTTCTTCTCAACATCTATTTCCTTACATGTAAATTAAAATTTAAGTAAAACGTGAAACATAACACAAAAAATGGTCAAACAATACACCTATTTTGTAATAAGATCGTTACTCTAAAATACTTTCTACATACAAATAAACATTTCAAAAAACTGAGTACTTCTATTAAGATCTAACAGCGAGTGTCATCTTGTGTGCTCATTGTAAAACGAATCAAATATTTTATTTTATTTGTTATCTTTTTCGATATCAGAAGACACAATCAAATGAATCATTATCTTGTGTAGTAGCTGAAACATGACTCTATCTTACAGTAAAATATTTATAATATGTAACGTTTCATTGCGCAATAATTAAGGGAATGAGCTAAAATATGTATTGACTTCCGGGTGGTGATCCACCTTAATTTGAGAGAAATAATAAAGTCTGCAGAAATCACCCAGGTTTCGTGCTATCACAATCAACTGTATCCCTTAAGTCATTACTTCTCCACCTTTTCTCTAGTTTTTCCTATAGTCAGGACGGTCTAGGGATACTCTCCCTTCACCAGACAGAACCCACCTTCGTACGAAGGTTTGACAGTATGTTGTCGTGACTTTTAAAACTTGGTATTTCATTTAACACTTTCAATTCTAAGCCCGAGTAAAACTTGTAATACCTCATTTTAATAATATAACCGGACGGAACCCGGGAATAGGTCGCCTTTTACATAAGATTTTTTTTTTCAGATGCCTTCCGCGGGATGTGGTCAATCGTCGGTTCAGTGAAAAACTTATTTAGACTCGTACCTAGAAAAACAAATATATTTTTCTGATGGGTAATGGTCAAATTGACGCGTTGAGAACCCAACTCAATGAAACCTGTACTTGTCAGAAAAAGAAGAAATTGAAAAGCTTGTTTTCTAAAAAAAAAATATATGTTCTTCTCGAAAACTATTTAGTCTACGTAAATAATACAATAATTTAAATTTAACATGGACTAGGTTTGCACTCGAAATAGGTACAATTTGACTGTCAGCGACATTGATATAATCACATAAGTGAAACTTTGACGCTCAAGACTATTTTAAACTGCACTCCACCTCAAAACAAGATGCCGATAATCATTCCTTGTACACTCATGTCCAAAAGTATGGTCCCATGTCTATAAATATGTTGTTGTAGGAATATAGTTTGATAACGTATTCGCCCTGGTATTTCTTACAATGTTAGTATATGTATAGTCGGCAAAAACATGTATGTGGCAAATTTCATGTCAAAAGAGCAGTAAATAAGAACAATAAAACGAAAATAAAACTTTCTTGTCCACTTAGCAACATTTTGTTTTATTCATTCTAATTTTCGTATTTATTATTCTTTTCCTATAAAATTTACCACAAATATACATTTCCCGATTATACACATAGTATCAGTATTAAAAGTATCCTGCAAAATCATTATCAAATTATATTCTTACAAGAAGACAGTTATAGGTATGCGACAATCATTTTGGACATGAGTGTACATTTTTCCATGAAACTGAAAACAGTTCATTTATTGCAACTTCGTAGCAATTTCAACAACAATATTGCAACGATAGCTTTCATGCATATTTAGTTTTAGGAAAACAAGTTCAATAGTACGATACCTTATGATAACAAATCTTATCATAAGGCCAGACTTGTTTAAACTTGTTTTGTTTATGCTGTTAAAGATATAATAAGTTAAGAAGCCATAGCTGATTCAAGTCAAGGATCTTGTAAAATAGAGGATCTGCCCATATAAATATTCATCCTATTAAATAATGAAGCCAAAAAACAACCGAGCATCGGCACGTCTGATTGGCTACTCTCGTTTCCGCCATCGTCTGATTGGCTACTTTCGTTTCCGCCATGTTTGTTGCCTCAAAACATTGCGATCTTATTGAGTGAAGTGGGCAGAGTAGGGGTGGCGAAACTGTGACGTATGGCTTCAAGATTTTGTTGTAAGGGCAGATCCTCTATTTTATAAGATCCTTGATTCAAGTATATTTTTAATTTCTGCAAAATGAATGAAAAGTATTAACGAAATACAAAGTTTAAAAGTAATAAATATAATTTAATTTATTGAAATAATTATCATGATAAGTTTGGATGATTATTGAAGTAATTTTAATCGAACTGTTACCGCAATATTTAATTATATATGTGTGTTGCAATATCAATAATAACTAGCTTTGTGTTTCATTTTCACATTAGTTCGCGAAACAACATTTGCACTTAAATAAAAGAGCATTTGCTTGAAGCAATTTTGTAGCGAGCCTACTAAACAGTAACAGTATTTGTACAGAGCGTTCAAAAAGTCTCTATACATCTGAATTGTCACATATTCAAAGCAACGAGAAAATGATTTTACTCAAAATTTGTTATATTTTATGGCATAAAAGCACTATGTACAGGGCGTAGTATATACACACACATTTTCACAGCAAATGTTAGAATTGTCCCCTCTGAGCCTCCAAACATGCTTGCATACGTTTCTTCTTGTTCTCAAATACTCTCACAAGTTGTTCATGTGGAATGCTATGAGCAAAATCTCGAATAGCTGTTTCGAGCTCTTGTAGCGTGTGGGGGGTTCCCTTTATAAACAGAATTCTTTCCATAACCTCAGAAGTAAAAAATCCGGAGGAGACAACATCACCAGACTTGTCCATAACAAACCGTGTAAACCATTCGCAATACTGCACTCGTTTTACACTGTCGGGAGGAAGTAACTGCTGCACCGCTCTCACCTTATACGGGATAAGACGCAGTTTCTTACGAACCGCCTTTTGTGCTGTATCAACACTTATTGCTTCTTCCTGAGCAAGTTTTCGAAGTGGTTTATGGGGGCTACGTTGCATTGCATCCGATATGTGTAGCATTCTTTTCTTCATCGAGCACTGACGGTCTACCACTTCGATCATAGTCCATTACCGTTCCAGTGTCTCTAAATTTATCGATCAGTGCCCTTACAGTGTGACTATTCGGAACAGGTGTATCCGGAAACCTAGCTGCAAACTTATCTTTGACTGTCTGTTTGTACTCACCTTGTTCACGGAACACATGTTCAACCAGGAATATTCGTTGTTCCAAAGTTAACACCAGTGTTTCAGAGACCGCTAACTAGATGCAACAATCACTTCAACGTCACTTTGCCGACTGGAATCTAAGAAAGGAACTTCACGCAAGACGATAATATAGCAGTGTTGCAAACCTTCGCATAAAATTTTATTTCATGTGACTTTGAATGCGACTTTGACTTGCCACGATTCAAGTGTATAGAGACTTTTTGAACGCTCTGTATTTGTAGGCTTAATTTTGGGCTACACAATATTACCGCTTCTTCAAATACGTACATTGCTCATCTTGAGCCTTACGCTTTTAAACTAATCCTGTGTATGTTCTAACGTTTACACACCTGATCTTTGAGAATGTGTTAATACAGTTAAATCCTCGCTTCATCTACAAAAGTCTAACTGAATTCCATATCTAAACATGAGAGAATTGTAGAACGCACAAAAAAAGAAATAACTTTGTTTCATAGAAAGTAAAACACAACAGCAGACAGTTCATACTTCTTTTGAAGAGCAAACATTAGCCAAACTTTAGTTTCGTTCTGCAAGCAAAGACAAGGCAACAGATAAACAAAAACAGATGAAAAATCTTACAAAGTAAACATATCTCAGCAAAATTACGTCAACAAATGCAACCGTGTTTCAAAGCTTTGTGCTTCATGGTCAGAAGAAACTCAAGCATTGCACTAGCAGATATATTTACTAAAGGATTGGAGAGATATTTTATCAGTTCTTCAGTCAATAACATTGGATGAAATTTCACGGTAATGCTTCTGGGAGGTAATGGATAACTTCATAACACACACACACACACACACACACACACACACATATATATATATATATATATATATATATATATATATATATATATATATATATATATATATATATATATATATATATATATATATATAGTTCCTCCGGTAGAAAAATATCCATTTTTAAATATAATTCTGTCGATCGAATAATCTAGATTTGAAAGCTAGTGAAGAGAAGAACAGAAATTAAGGATATTCGAGCGGGCAAGTTCTCAGAAAAGTTTCCAGCACGCAAAACAGAAAATTGGTGAAGTTAGTAACATACACAAAGCTGAACTTCACAGTAGCTACAAACTCCCTCTGGCGCAAAAGATCTGAATTCCATTTCAAGTGGGAGCTCATGCACTTCGAGCTCTACGTCTGTGCTCGACGGAACTTTTAAAAACTGAATCTAATCAACTGAATGCAATTTAAGAGGCATATGCATCTGGGTCTACCGAGTCAAGATCCTTCCCCTTCGAAAACTTCCTAACTCAACCTACATTTGTACAATTTCTTATGTAAAAAAGTTATACTTATTTAACTGGATTTTGATTGATGCAGTATGAAAATTTCATCTTACCTTTTTTTGTATTCTTTCTCTTATAAAAACAATCTATTTCTATCATTTTTTCTAAAAAAATATAGGTGGAAGTATTTTACAATTACTTATCAGGTACAGAATAATACCTGTTCAACATTACGTACACGTAGCGGCTTGTAATATTGGACCTCCGTCTACAAAAATTTTGAGTGCGGGTCTGTAGGCTACCGAATATCAAGCTGGTAATAAGGTCATTGAAGACACCTAACTTGAAAAAAGCATTCGTCTCATCTGGAAGGATTACATAGTATTTTGGGTAGAAAGTCTTAAGGAAAGAGATTTTTTGGTAAAATAAAATGAAAGTGGAGTCATAATATAGCTACAGTATTAGAGAGAGAAGTGGCATCCAATACACAAAATGGATTTGCTTACCATTGGATACAATCCGATGGAAAGATTTTTGATTGGTTGCTTGAATTAAAGTCTAATATACCATTCAGCAGGAAGATGCATGAGACAGAAAGTTACAGATTAATGTGGGGTTCGAACTACATGAGTTTCCACTGGTAAAAGGAGATATTTTGCTTCTGTGATGATGAACCTTACATTTCTATCGTTAGAAGATACCACTATTATTTCTAAGTATTAATTCTACAATATTGTTGTCCAAACGGCAGATATCAACTGATAGATGCGCATTCTAATTGGTAAATATCATCGAGTTCAACAAAATATAGAAATTTTCATGCGTAGTTTTTGAGATAATTTTGTAGATCTAAAAGTTGATTTTTGTACAAGAACCAAATCACGAATTAACATGAAACTTGTGCTAAAGTATTCCCTCACTGACCTCTTCATTATTACACCAGCAAAATGACAGTACGTAGTAAGCTTAACAAGGTAGAACCAAAATTACCTTTAACCCTTAAGATTTAATTTCGGGGGGGGGGGGGGCACGACGGCTTAGTGGTACAGTGCTTACTATGGTGTATGGAATCCCTGGTTCGATCCCCAGACAAGTAAATTTTTGGTGGACAACATCGTGTTCGTGGGTTTTCTCAGGGTTTACACCTATTTCCTCCCACGTTATCATTCCACCAAATCTTCCATTATCATTTACTTGCCTTAATCATCCGTCTCCCTTAGAATAACAAGCATAATCGTGGGGCGTTAAACTTTGACGTATGGGACCCCGTTTTAATTCCCCATAGGAAACCACGCTCCTGTCACAATAAATCGTTCAATTAAACTTAAACCACACCACTCTCAAATATTTATGTACACAAAATCGTGTTTTTGTAGTAGTATTTTTTAACAACATCTAACATAAGACCGATGAGAGTAGGCCGTTATGTTGGTATTGGGCGCCTAAATCTGTTGGTACCTCTCCATACCTTTCATAAGGCGTATTGCAATGGGATGGATCTGCATGATTTAACCTACCCTCTTCCGTAACCTTGACGACTCTTCACCTATGACATTAGCATACAGTACCTGTATACATTGGACGATCCTTCATTTTTAAGTGTTTGCATTATTTATTTTTGCATTATTTGTTTTTCATTTATTTTTTTATTATTATTATTATTATTTTTTTTTTTTTTTTTACTTTCTCCCCCTCTCAAAAGTTCATTTCTTGATACTCAATACCAAAATGCGAAATCCTAACCAATTGATGGATGACTTGGGGAGAAATGTAACGCACAAAAGGAAAGATATTATCAAATATTCTTTTTTTTTTTTTTTTTTTTTTTTTTAAATACATTCTCCCCTTCTTCCACTCTGCTAGTCAATATTGCAAACGAAACTTGTAGTGACAAATCACACATCAAGAGCAGATATTCAATATTTCCGCCTCCGTATACTCGCGATCAGTGGAAATTGAAAAGAGGTTATAGATATATCTGGTGGAAAATTGCTTTCAAATCCACAGATATAGCGAACATCTGCTCTCATTTCTAGGACACTTTATACCCAATTCTATATTGATTTACAAACTTTTCACTTTTGCTGGCTTATTTTATCGTTCATTGAAGAAACTGTGGGCAGAAAGAAACCAATTGGATTCTCAATAGGAAGTCTCAATAAATGCCATCAGGGATATTTTCAAACTGATGACGTCTGTTATTTCTGTTGCGTTCCTTGAGAACGTACGATAATATCCTGTTATTTCTGTTGCACCCGGACATGTGGTCCTCTACAAACTATACATTAAAATCGTGCATAATTAAAATCTCCAATACTTTACATTTCATTTTCTAACCGATTTAAAAAAAAGGAAGAATTTCTCATTTGACCTATATATATCGAGTGTTCTAAAACTAGCGCCCACGGACCACAGAATATTATTCTACAAGTCAAAATAAGGCTATATATATATATATATATATATATATATATATATATATATATATATATATATATATATATATATATATATATATATATATATATATATATATATATATATATATCTTTCCAGGCCTCGTCTGGAGATACAGATTAGATCTACCAATTTATCAAATATTTATATCGATTCTTTCCGGATAATTGCTAAAGTCTATATTGATTGACACTAGCATCGATTATTAGTATAGAAATCAATTTAACTGCTTGTTGTATTCGTAAAATAATGCTAATGGCTCCAAGTTAATATGCGACGTTGCCAGATTGTGAAATTTTGATTTCCCAAAGCAGCTGAAAAAATGAAATGAAATCTTTGAGTTTTACGTCCCACGGTTATGCCGGTTAGGCTAAAGGAGACGGTGATGATGAATAATGAATGAAATGGTGGAATGAAGAAAGTGGGAGGAAACGGGAGAACCCCGAAGAAACCCACGCACACGGTGTTTGTCCACCACAATGTTCACTCACCGGGGGCTGGGATCGAACCCGGGACCCCAAGCACCAGAGGTGAACGCTCTACCACTGAGCCACCGCGGCCCCCATAGCAGGTGAAGGAGGCCTCAGAGGACATACCATCATACAACATTTTTGCTTCATTTTGACTTGTAGAATAGTGTTCTGTGGTCCTTGAGCGCCATTTTTAGAACATCTTATCCGGGTCGAATGAGAAATTCTCCCTTTCTTGAAAATACGAAAATAAAATGAAATTATCCAGTTTAACATCCGACAATTATGCCTGTTAGGTTAAGGGCGTCTGATGATTAAGGCAAAAGAATGATAATGAAAGTATTGGTGGAATGAAAATGTGAGAGAACGCTGAGAAAACCCACGGGCACAATGTTGTCCACTACAAACTTACTTGGCCAGGATCGAACCAGAGGTTAGCGCTGAACCACTGAGCCACTTTTTCCCTCGTATATATATATATATATATATATATATATATATATATATATATATATATATATATATATATATATATGAGCGTGTATGTATGTATACAGGTTGAAATTTTTAACTTCAGACTGCAAGACTGCATAATATGTGGAGAAATAAGCATCGGACAAGATAGGAAAAAAAAATCGAAATAAAATTATTGAAACAAGAAATCCATTTATGATCAAATTAGCCCCCTCACTCCATGGTGATGAGGTGACGGACAAATTTGAAAACTTAAATGGGGATTCCCAGCTTTGTTACAGATTTGAATTCTTAGGGGAAGTAAATAAATGTTATTCGAAGCATTTTTATCTATTCTCGATAGATGGCGCAATAGGATAAAGCTAATTTTATTAAATTCTCTTCAATTGAATGTCGCCTCGTTTCATTTTATAATAAATCTGAAAAATTTCAATAATTCTCTCACTTGTGTTCTCTTATTTATGTTTTATTGGTTGCATCTTTATGTTGTCATAAAATTATGCAAATATAGTTAAGAAATAACAAAGAACACATTTAAAATAGAATGTAGTAAAAAGTATCAAGTTGAATGTGGTGTCATCAATTACGCCAAATGTGAAATAAAATTCACTTCAAAAGTAATACAAAATAAACAAATGAAAAAAAAAACTAATAACCGCATGCCTTAAACGTCGCCAATACCTAGTGGTCCACTTGCCGGCAAATGTCGATTGTCAATATAGTGACGCGTCGAAGGATTACCACTACTGTGCCACTAACGGGAGGGTTTCGTAGAGTCCAAACAGATATTTTGAGTCGGGGTGTTGACGTTACCACCGCGTAGCAATGAGGATTTCAATTTGGCCCCCGCTTCTTCGATTTGTGGCGTAGAATCGCGAAGGAACCAACACGAACTATCGTCAGTCACGTGCATCCGCTTATTGTTGTACAGTATATTATATTTTTCTGACGAATTGTTTCTAAAGTGAGCTCAAGGGTTCAAGAGTAACCCCTGACTCTACGTCATGAAGTGAAAAATCTTGAGATGAGTACGTATAATTGTATGAATTTAGATGGCAACTGTCGCCGATCATTTGAAAGTAAATATGGGAGAACTATGAAATAAAGTAAATAGACACGCGTCATTTTGTTATAAAATTACATGGTGAACACATTTTATCTGATTCCAAACGGTTAGCGTCGAATATACACGATTATACTAGCACTCTGATTAGCCACATTAAGAAGACCTCAATGATTTATCCCTCTACAAGCGACGATTTCTTCATCGCTGCCGTGGTCAAGTCGGAAGAATTCGGGCCTACTAATCCTAAGGTTGAAGGTTAGTGCTCACCCCAGAGTAATTTGTTAAACTTTTTTTAAAGTATTTTTAGACTCACCTAAATGTAAACAAATAATGCATGTAGACGATTTAACGTATTTGGGGGGAGTAATTTTGTGGTTCATTGGCGTTTCGTCGCGTCTCTGCCACTAGTGGTATAATTTTCAAAACAGAAGTGGAGTCACTGTGGCGAGATGTCGCTAGTTGCCCATCGATGGTCTACCGACGCTTACGGCATGGGGAAACTTCATTGACAATTAGATGAACATCTTTCAGAATTAAAAAAGTGACTATTAAGTATAAAATTATATCGTATAGCCTATAAGGTGCTATAGGCGTGATTCACAGAGAGATGCAGTCGATAAAATGCTTGACAGCTAGCTAGTATTACTACTGTACTCTACACTGCTACTTGGTGGTATAGTCAGCAGACAGAACGCTGTGTACTGGTCTATTGATAACTACCACATAGTTGTGAAATTTCACTATCAAATTGTTCTTCCAGTGAATGTGAGATGTGGAATACACAGAAATGTTTTATTAGGCCCCTAACAGGTTAACATCAGACGAATACCTATATCATCTGGAGAACCCTTCAGCCGTATCTCAATGACATGTCTTTGGAATAGAAACGTTTATTTTATTTCCAGTACAATGGAATACCGCCACGTTACGGCCGTAGAGTTTGACACTGGCTAAACGAGGTGTTTCCTGGTCAATGAATTGGTCACAGAAGTCCTGTGAAATGGTCACACAGGTCACCTGACATGCCGCCACTAGATTTTTGCATATGGGAGAATCTAAAGTCAGTCACGTATCGAAGTGTGGATCACCTGAAGGAGACTATCAGGCACGAGTGTAGAGAAATAACACCTGAAACACTGTGGCGTATGTGCGGTAGTGTATGACATCATATCTACACGTACATGTGCTACCAGCAGAAGAGAAATTAATTTGAACGCCTGTTTCAGTACTGCCCAGAAGTGGCGTCTGGCAGCTTGTACCGTACGTACGTGAGTCTGGTTGATTTATTTTCAGTAACATGTAGAATGTGCTCAGTAAACTTTGTAAGGAACTGTATCATATGTAGTTCATCCGCATTGTATATTTCGTCCATAAGGCACTTAAAATTGCACTTAAAATTTGTAGTATGTTCCTTTCTTCCTTACGACATAAATTTTGCTTGCTTTCCGTCCCATTTTTGCGTGAACTAATGCTTCTATTGTTATATTATGACTGGTGAAGTTGCTTTCCCAAGTTCCATTCCTGCGGTTACCAGTGTAGAATCAAAACTACTAGTGTAGGGTTGCCATATTTCAAAAATGAAAATCCGGGTCGCTACTAAATTACGAGAATGTTTGAAATGCTTAAAATGAAAAGAAGTGCTATTTTACTTTCTTCCATTAGATAAAGTTTGTCAAGTATTACGTAATCACATTTTTAGTCATTTTAGTAGATCTTTGCCTCACTAGTTAAGCAACCGTAAGCAGATGATTTACCTCCTCCCCTGATAAGCAATTTTTTTTGTTAATTTTCAGGATCTGTTATATTATATACATATTCCTTTCAAAAAGCCAAACTATAATATTCCTTTCCTTTCTTCTTCACTGGAATCCGGGACATTTAAGCTTTTCGAGGAGTATTTTCGGAACGCCGGAAAGGAGAATTCGATTCCGTGTCGGTCCCTGATTTTCCGCGACAAATGGCATTCCTATGCAGGTCTGATTTGAAAAATTCCAATTCAATATCTATCAATATTTTTAGATTCAATATCTATCATTTTCAGCAATTTTGCTCTTTATATATTTTTTTTTCATATCTGTATTCATAATAAAGTTGGCCTATAACTATGGACTTTTGCAATTTTCTATTTTTTTAAACTCTCAGTTTTAATTAAACTAAATCACAGTTTTATAGTTTCAGTTCTTTTTTATGTGTTTATGCAGCACAGAGATTACGAAGGACTGGACATACTACTAAAGTCGGCTTTGAATTCGGTGTATTCGGCGGGTGTACAGACCATCATCCAAGATCAACCCTCAAAGTATAGAACATTCACTACTACATTAACTTACTTCCAAAAGGACTGCATTACAGGATTACGACATTTGTCCCGGCATATTGAGAAAAATCCGTTATCCGGACAGCGGTATATTGTACAAATAAACGGATTCCGTATGTTATCCATATTATATATATGTACTGCTTTTTCCCGTTTAGATGTTGCATCATGCAACTTTAGGATGTCTGACATCTAACGGCCATACGTATACGTATGTCACATACGCCAGCTATATGTATGACATCGTATGTGTGTATACGTATCTATATGTATGACATCTAACGTATGTATACGTATGACATGTCACATACGCCAGCTATATGTATGTATACGTATGACATCTAACGGCCATATATTGCATACGTATACGTATGTCACATACGCCAGCTATATGTTATATACGTCCATCTGTATGTGAGATCCTTAGTGCCTACATACAGTTCTTTGTTTCATACGGAAAGTACGCGTAATTGGAACACTTATACGGAAAGTATTATAAAACATACGTGATCAGTTGTACGTTTGTTGCAGGATGTTACATATGGTTATACGTTAAGTCCATAAACTACAGGATTTACGCATGTAACTTACGTTTTTACGTATGCCACATACTTTTATTTTTACCATATTATTATTTGAATCAGGAAAAATATACTAAATGAAAGCATTACATAGGAAATAATACTAAAACCATTCAGGAATTGCAAACATTTAAAATTGCTTACTTTATCCCCATAAAATTCGCAAATAGCGTTAACCAATATTTAAAAAGGATTTTTTAATACATTTATCGGGTCATTTGAAGTGTCTTGTTGGTCCAATTTTTGTCCGTCAGATCTAGGATTGCCAACTGTACTTTAAGGAGGAGCAAAGACAGTTGGCGATTTTAAAAAAAATCATCTCTACGATTCCTATGTATCAGAGATTAGTAAACAACAAATGGTTATACCTTCTACATAGACAGTACATTTGTGATTAGAAGAAAAATGAAATGAAATCTATAGATTAACGTCACACGATTGTACTCTTAGGCTACGGGAGACAATTATTAAAGCAAGTGAATGACGATGGGAGAATTAGTGGAATGACAAAGGGGAAGGAAACGAGAGTAACCCGGGAAAACCCACGGACACGATGTTGTCCACCACAAACTTACTTGGCCGGGGATTGAATCAGGGAACTCACACGTAAGACGTAGGCGCTCTACCACTGAGTCACCTTGCCCCCGGTGATTAGAAGAAGTATTCGGATCAACAGCTGGGAAACATAGCTACCTGTCTCTTTAGAGCTAGACATTTATAGTTGCAATCTAATTTAGGAACATTAGTGTGACATGTTTGGGTGTTTCCACGCGAATAAATTAAACAACAAATAGTTTATTTCTGTCTTCTCTGACAACTACAGTTAACCCACATAACGTGCTTATGAAGTGTTAACCACTTGGCACAGAAGGTCTATGAGAAAGTAACTTTAAAGTAATTAAGTAGCAACCGTTTCCTTTTCTCTTGAAACCACCAAATAAAGAGTTCAGTGACGTAGTTTGCGGTTTGCTCTCAACTCACCTCATCAAAGACTTTTGCAGACGCTCTCATGGTATTTGCAGCGCAACTTTTGATTCTAATATATATCTCACTGCGAAAGATATGGACTAAGCTTTTTGCGTTTGTATATTTTATCTTATCTTTGAAAAAAAAAGCTTTTATATTTTGCTTCACTCGAAACTTTTGGCTGTTACGGGGTAAGTTATTAGTTAGTTTCTACAGAAACCAACAGAATATCATTAATATCTGATAAACTGTGAAGAGTAATTGAAGATGAACTTACTACTTAGTTATAAATAATTTGATAAGTTCATTAGAAAAGATAAGTTCATTAGTTTGTTTCAAAATATCGATATACATAATTTATGTAGAGGTTTTCACCTAAGCGTCTGAAAGCTTTCCAGACGACAAGAAATGATTATTCGTATATTCATGCATTTTCCGTAGAAATTAGACAAGTATTCAAATTTTGTTATTTCAATTCTTTGCTAGGTTTTACAGGTCTTTGTATTAGTTTAGAAAACGGTGTTCTTAAGGAAGTAATGAGGAAAGATAAAAAAGGAAAATAAAGTTACTACAGAATATTGGTTTATTCCCCTTGGGAAGGTTAAATTGGGTAAAATAATGGGATATGGTGCTCCATTGAGAAACCATCAGTTGTTTGTTAGTATGCACAAATCAGGGGCACATTCACGTCGGAGTCCGGGACCTTTCACAAAACTTTTGTAACTCGTTAGACATGTCTACACTTTATAAATAAATTATATTTGTTTATCTTTAAAAATATTGTACACTTTATTTTCGTACAAAAACTATCTAGTTTTTTTTTTTTTTTTTTTTTTTTTTTTTTTTTTAAATAGGATAGAATACGGTGGCAGTAGTCTACAATTACTTATCGTCTTTTCGGGTGCAGAATAACAATGGTTCGATACTATAACCAGGGGCGTCATTTAGGGGGGCAGGGAGGGGCAATTGCCGCCCCTGAGTTTGATGTTTATATGGATTTTATCAATAGAATAGTAGAAAATCAGTGTAACACGCGAAATTTTACTTATATCAAGGGGTCTCGCCCCCCCAAGCAAAATCTGAAATGACGCTCCTGACTATAACACATAGACATAATGTCTTGTAATATTGGACCTCCCCCAAGAAAAAAATCTGTGTACCCCATTGACACAAGTAGGTATATGAACATAAGGTGAACTCAAGTTAGTCATCCCAAATATTGACTCGGATCCCTTGTCGAATTATTTCGGCTACAAATCTGGGTCTTACAATGTAATTTTATCAGTTCTTTTCATTATATTTTATTATATGAAGAAAAAAAAACAAGCGCTAGATATCGTTGAAAACACGAAGAAGGAAAATCGACACAAATAAAATGCGTGGGAAGATTGCTTTCATGGGTCAATTGAGAAACGTGATTTGACACGTTCTTTTCAGTTCTGTATTTGTCACGTATTTTTGTGTACGTTTCGTTTACCAACAGGATCATTGCAGTCTGTAAAGAATACCTTGGATACTCTGTCTTTTCACATATTTTTTCCCATAACACACACAAACCATTCTTTTCTTTCATCAAACTTTAAATTACATCAACAGGTATACTACCGATATTTGTTCCAGTTGAATTTTCACTTCTCACGACGTGAAACAACCTTGTTTAAAATTCACAATGAAACAAACACAGTGTATCATTTATTTTTTTTTTTTTTTTGTCTGTACGTATACCTGGTTGTTGAAGTTTAGAGGTGCCTTTTTATTTTAGCACCGAAGCTGTATGAGACGTTAACATACAGCTTGAGGCGGAGATATATATACTCAGCGACAAAAGTTATTTCCGTTTGGTAAAAATTTATTTTGGGAGAAACAGTGGAACGTGCACACTTAGATCGAGTTTGAAGGCTGGAACGAACAGAAAATTATTATTTTTTTTAGTTTATTGAAAACTGTACTCAAATTGTCTTTGCATTTTGAAGTTACTTACGAAACTAATTTCATCAAACTGAAATGACTTTTGTCGCTGACTGTAAAAACTCGGTACCCCCAGCTCAAGTATTCAATCAGATTTGAGTGCAATAAACGAGCGTAAGTTTCTGTGAGCACGAGATTTATAAGAGGATAAGCGTTGTGCACAAGACCACTGGCGCACCCCACAGGAGTCTACCGTGTCTAAACCCACAAAACTTCCTAACTCAAAATACATTTGTACAAATATGAAAAAATCTTTCAGTTTAACGTCCCACGATTATGTCTGTGATGCTAAGGGAGACGATGATTAAGGTAAAGTGAATGATAATGGATGAATTGGTGGAATGAGAAAGTGGGAGGAAACGGGAGTACCTCGAGAAAACCCAAGGACTGAATATTGTCCACCACAAAGTGACTTTGCCGGTGATCGAACTAGAGATCCCATATACCAGAAATAAACGCTCTACCACTGAGCCACCTTGCCCAAATACATTTGTGCACTCTCCCAATAAAACTATTCATGTTTAATAGGGAAATGCTTGGTGTAGCATGGACATTTGATCTTACACTTCATCGGTACTCTTTCTGTTACGAGAACAATCTAGTTCTATCATTTTTTGTCTGAAAATATAGGTGGAAATATTTTACACTCACCTGTCGTCTATTCGGGTACAAAATAATATCCGCTTCAATACCACATAGACATAGGGGCTTGTAGTTTTGCCCCCCCCCAACAAAAATTCCTCGGTACGCGCCTACACGAGACAAATAACGTTTTCATATCTTATGTCGACTGTCGAGAAGCTTTGTTCGTCTCATCTTGTCTCAAAATTGTTCTCCTCCCACTTTGTAAATTTATGTATATATTTAATGGCCTAAATTTTCTCCTAATTTTATCCAGAAGTTATTAGAAGCCTTTGGCATCATGGGGGTCTACATGTCCAAATGTGTGACATAACAATACTTAAATAATATTTATTATTGGGATATATTGTATAATGACTTGGGCATCTTTAAACGTTGATAGTTGTTCTTCATTGTGGAGCTGCGGTGACAAGACGACCAAAGCTTCTCGAGAATCGAAACGTGACAAGAAAACCTTATTTGACTCATGTGCAATATTCATCCTCTTATAAATCTTGTATTCATAGAAACTCAGGCTCGTTTATTGCATTCAAATACGAATCACCTCTTGAGCTGGAGTCACGAGTTTTAACATCTCTCTCTCTCTCTCAAAAACTCTAGGTTAACGTATCATAGAACCTCGGTGCTACAGAAAAGGGCATCTTTAAACTTCAACGTCCATGCATACGTACAAACAAAAAATAATACACTGTGTTCATGCGCGCTTACTACGTGGGTGCTCCGGGCTTCGGCACCCTCACAAATAATCTTGTGGATGCGGCACATCCACAAGATTTTTAGTTTGGACTGGGGTTTGAACTCGTTTCTCTTGCGTTTAAGTCAGCCGTCACAGGCCTTTATGACTGTTCATAAAAGATTTTAACTAAAAATAAATCAATGAAACATCGAGATTTCCCTTAAAACATATAGGCTAAAATATCCCGCCATTAATATACCCCACATACATTTTGGATAGTCGTTGCCGTTGACTGTGTTTGTTTCATTGTGAATTTTAAACAAGCCTGTTTCACGTCGTGTAAAGTGGAAACACAACTGGGACCAATGACCATTTTCAACTGCATATTAAGGTGAAACATTTTTTGTTCCCTCCGTGCAGTTGAGACAAATTACAAGGGCCAATTAAACGTTTCTGCTGCTCTATGTTTTGCAGTTTTAACATTGAATCCACAAATGCAAAAATAGTAGCAAATAAACAACAGTAAATGTCGTCATTGAATCCAGAAATGCAAAGATACTAGGAAATAAACAACAGTAAATGTCGTGTTGAATTCATAAAAATGACTTTTTAAAAGAAGCTTTTGAAGTCATGGTTAAAGAATAATCCACGAGTGTTTTGTTTTTAAAACCTATTTTAAACAAACAAATTACAACAGATTAATTATAAATATCTACACACCAAACTGTTATCTACGACTTCCTCTTTATTGTTCAATAAGGTTGTCGGTGTGTCAGTGATAAAAATCTTCTGGTCTTGATTGACTCGAAGAATTCGTAGAACTTCAGCACTATTGAATGATTCAAAGCGCTCAGAAGAGACGAAATTCTGAGACACTAAGTAAGTAGAGTATGAAGGATCAAGCAGCAGCTCTAATTCGAGTTTTTGAATTGCGGCTTTGGTCATAATGGTAATGTAAGGACGGGCGTTATCGTGTTGTAGAAGAACAACGTTTCGCCAATTCGGTTTTCTAAATTTTGCCCATTGAGTGAAAATGGTTCAGTATAGATTTTTGTCTCTGCACTGCCAATTTTCTGGTTGTTTGTTGTGGTTTTTCGTAAAGATAATTAAATTGCTCTTTCGTGGAACTCAATTGGTCGACCAGGGGGGCGCGGTGGCTCAGTGGTAGAGCGTTCACCTCTGGTGCCTGGGGTCCCGGGTTCGATCCCAGCCCCCGCCAAGTGAACTTTGTGGTGGACAAACACCGTGCTCGTGGGTTTTCTCGGGGTTCTCCCGTTTCCTCCCACTTTCTTCATTCCACCATTTCACTCATCTCTCATCATCACCGTCTCCTTTAGCCTAACCGGCATAACCGTGGGACGTAAAACTCAAAGATTTCATTTCATTTTCAATTGGTCGACCAGTAACTGATCTGTCTATGAGATCAAACTTCCCAAGGAATTCAAGCGGCGGGCAGTACCTCGAGTAATTGCTCCTTATTTATACCCACTGCAAATCTCACAAACAGCATCGGCGGCCTTAACACCTTGATTAAACGCAAACAGCAGGTGATGTCGAAAATCCTCAGTTGTGTCCACTTGACATTTGATTTTAATGTGAAGTCTGAATAATCTATGCAATTAAGAAAAAACACTGTGCTGTAGAGCAAATAATTACCTTTTAAATAACATAAAACATTTTGCCAAAGCATTTTTTACTGCTTGTATTTTTAAATTTGAAAAACAAGTCACTCACAAAATATTCCTTATGTCCAGTCCATAGATTAAAGACGATAGTTTTGTCATTGTAAAATTTCTAACCAAAAACTGAAATACAGTTTTGGCTTTGGTATTCATTATTTCAATCATAAATTAAAATAATGCACGGATAAGTCATAAGTCTTGTTATACTTCCACAACTCAAATAGCAGGCGTGTGTATACGCTGTGATCGACTGTAAGTACAAGATCAAATTGGTGCAAGAGGCAGTGTGGCAAGCAGACTTCTTAACACGGAGGCCGCCGCTCTGTCAGCATCTTCAGTCAATTTTTAGTGGTAGTGACGAGGAGTTCGAGTCTTGTATAACTCTGCGACAACGACCCATTATGTATGTCATCCGAAAGGGCAAGTTGCAGTGAACCACAGCCCAACAATTCTTTGGTTCCAGAAATTTTGTGCAGGTTTTAAAAATTTCGAAATTTAGCCAAGATCTGACGGCCCCAGGGTATCCGAATGTGCAAAAACAGTGGTTGAGCAAGGGTCAACTTCCAAAACTAGTCGTTAGGCAGGGACGTTTAGAGAATAAATTAATGTTCTGTGTGTAATGTAACTACGAGAGGTAATCCATTTCGAGTCGTATCTAACGATCGTACCAATAGTGACGATCTTTATTGCGAAAAGTTTGAGCGGATGTACTGTATATGCTTCACTACGCCAAAAATAGCTTGTGTTGGTAAACCGAACGCATGTCCTTTTGCAACAGGATAAAGCACAATCACACTCGAAAAACGCAATAAAAATTTCAGGTGTTACAGCCAGTATATAGTCCTAACTTTGCCCCTTCGTATTACTACCTGTTTCTTTCAATGGCGCATTTTCTGGAATCACGATGCTTCAGCAACCAGCAGGAGGTGGAAAGAGCAGTGACTGACTTCTTTGCCTCTAACGACAAGACGTGATATCGACTTGGAATCGAGGAACTGGAAGGAAGGTAGCCGCAGACAGTCCAGCACAAGAGACTATACTTTGAACGTTCACTCTGCTTTCTTTGTACTGTAAAAAATACAGGTATTGTGTGTACCAAAATATTGCAAGACTTATGACTTATCCTTGTAAATACTAAAATTAAATAACCAAATAGTATGACGTTTTCTACTTTCCCAGTCTCCAACACATATTTTTTGTCCATCCACGAGTATCGAAAGGTTGAAAACAATCGACCTAAAATAATTGAAATTCTTTCGTAATTTCGCTGAATGAAAAACAAAGAACAGTTCCATTTTGATCACGTACTACTGTGTTGAAGCTGGTCAGTTCCGTTGGCTGTGGAATGGATTTGATGAGAATTACGCTCGGCATCAAATGAAGGTAGGAGGAGAAGTATAGCCTTAGCGAATGACCGTAATATATTATTTTTATCGGCTGCAGGGATAGGTGGATGGGGTGATGCAGGTTAGCAGATGGGGAGAATGCTGGTGACGGTATTTGGAAAAAACAACGCAAAAACATGCATCTTTCAAAACCAGACATTTCACATAAATCAGGGCCATTTTAGTCGACTAACTCAGTAATCTGCAAAAGAACAAAAACTGTTTTCGAGAATCAATTTTGGACTTTGAAATCGTGAGAGGATTAATTTTTATAGAGGTTTCTTTCCATCATACATTGTTAGATATAAAAGGTTTTATTTATATATCTCCAATTTTGGTGGTGGTAGGGATTTGGTGGTCGTGGACTAAAAGAGTCTCTGTAGTTGGATTTAATCTAATTAGTATTCCTTTTGTTGAAGTTTCAGCCTCACATTCATAATAAATTTTTGATGGACGCTTGATCTTTTTCGTAAAACAGTAAAAAAAAAAAATAGTTCAATATCTAGTTTGATTTTTTAAAATATTCTTTTGCCCATGCATTGAAGTACACTCATGTTTGATAAAACTGTATATGCAGCTCCTTTTTACTAAAAAATGTAGTGTTATCTGAAGGCGAAATAAAATCATTCAAATTTAAATATTGTTTGGAAGTTAAGCTATTTATTTCTTATCAAAGTATTAATATTTTACATAAAGCTGTGTGAATTGTAAGAGGGCTCTGTTGTTTTCGAACATGGACTCAATATTATATTCTTGATTCTATCAATAACATAGTAGAAAAACCGTAAAAGTTACCTTTTTAAGCCTTTTGTTAGAGTATTGTCTATAGTTATGTTTTGTTGTCTCGAGACGCAGAATCGTTTGGAAAACGAAAACTGCTTCTCTCTATCTGTTGCGTTCTATAGCGATAAACGTTGAAATCAGAAGTGGCTCTCTTTAACTACCTAGGTACTTTTCTATTTTTCAATAGGGCTCAAATGGAAAAGAAGGAATGTATTCTTGGAACGCTGAATCTATTGAAAAAGCCGCTTCTTGATATCTTTTGCCGTTTTTAGTCTTTGGAAATCAATATTGAAACCGGAAGTAGTAGTGAATTTGAATCACTTCCGGTTTCGATAGAGTTGTAAGTTCTCATGATGTGTTGTCTTCAGGCCCTGAATTGTTTGCTAAAAGACGCTTCTTGCTATCTATTACTATGTTTGTCATGTGGAAATAAATGTTAAAACTGGAAATGGTTAATTTTAACCGCTAGTCAATTTTTCTTACCGTTTTTGCTCTAAGTTTCTTCTCAGAATGGCGAACGGATGGATGGACAGAGAAAGCCGTCCTATAACACTTCCGACACTTATGCATGCATTGTTTAAAAGTATAATAATAATAATAATAATAATAATAATAATAATAATAATAATAATAATAATAATAATAATAAGAAGAAGAAGAAGAAGAAGAAGAAGAAGAAGAAGAAGAAGAATCGTTAAAAGCACTTTGGATCTAAAATGATAAACCATTATTTGAGCCCTTGAAAACAGGAAAATTGTATGCCATTAAATTTAAAAAAAAATAATCCATTCCAGGAAAATACAGGTGAAAATGACATTAACAAGATGAATATTCTTAACTTCTTCGTATATAAATTGTGTAATAACACCATTCAAGGCACACCACGCCTAGTTACGAACTGTATCAATTCGATATTGAATAAAGAATGGGTTAGTAATTTTGCTGTAGACAAGAATTTTTTTTACTCTAACACAGTCAGCAGCCTATACTTATCTAGTCTTATTGAGAAAAGTTATTAGTTCGATCCTTTCGCAGACCATTCTTTCGAATACTAATGAACTTCCAATTGTCAAAAAAAAAAAAAAAAAAAAAAAGATATCTAGCAGAATTGTCATTTTCTCATCATCTTCTAAGTTTGCATATCCGTTATCTGGTAAGGGCAGATACAGATACACCGAGAAGAATCCATTATCCTCACAGCGGTATATCGTACAAATATACGGAATCCATAAGTTTATTACGATAATCAGCACGGAGATTACTTTATCCACATGCTACATATACATTACAATTTTCCCGCTTAGATGTTGCATAATACTGCTGCAGGATGCCTGATGTCTGACAGCCTTCCTTATATTACGTACGTATACTATGTTACATACTTCAGCTTTATGTTGTTTACGTCAGTCTATATGTGAGATCCTCACCCGTATATACAATTATTTCTTTCATACCAAAAGTATGTATACATGGAGCACTTGTACGGAAAGTATTACAAGACATATGCGTTTTCTGTTATGTTTGCTGGAGTATGTTACATAGGGTCGTAAATTAAGTGCAAAACCTGCTGAATTTACGCATGTAACTTACGTTTTTACGTACACCACACACGCTTTTTTCTCTGTGTAGTTGTTCTATACCAATACGAGACTTGATTATTTTTCTGAGCAATTGTTTTACTTTAAGTCGATATACAAAGTTTGTTTGGAATATAATGCAATTTTGTTAAGGGACTACATCTTATCTGTTACAATATTTTGTTTGTGTTTACTGTGATATTATTTATCTGCACCGTGTTACGATTTTCAGTTCTTGCATGATTGTAATATTTGATGTATATTTTGCTTATGTTGCTTTATACGGTCTGTTTTATTCACTATGAATGTTACTATGTCGCGATTTCTTTGTGACACTGAAGTTGGTGCACCAAAATGGCCGACTTTCAAACGTATCTCTACATATTTTGTAACGATGAACTGCAAAAATCTCCGTAACTGACCTTTAAACACAAAGAGCATTTGAAATTGAAAGACAAGAAAGAAATTTTAGTTTAGACTGTTGATTTTGGACAACGGTACGAAAGTCTATTGAAATGAGGGCACGGTGACTCAGTGGTAGAGCGCTCAGCTCTTTCACGTGGAGTCTCTGATTCGATCCCAGTCGGCGCCACGTTGACTTTGTGCTGGACAAATAGGTATGTATGAGTTCCCTCTGGGTTCTCCCGTTTCTTCCCACATTCTTCGTTCCACCATTTCATTCATTTCTCATCATCCCCGTCCCCTTTAGAGTAAACGGCATAAACGTGGGACGTAAAACTGAAAAATTTCATTTCAATTTTCATTTTGAAAATATACCGATATTTTCGAAACACTATGTTTGCCATAGCTAGAATTTTCGATCGGACTTCCTTCCAACAAGAAGGAAATATTTGGTTTATGTTCTGTCGTGCAAAGATCAACAATAAATCGTACTAATAATAAGAAAAACTTACAGGAATGGTGTGAAATGGGATGAAACGAAAGACCATGGATACGATGCTGTTTTCACACGTTATCATCGCCTGGAATTGAACTAGAGACAATGTGTACTAATATTGGGCTTTCTGCAGTCCAGCCACAATGTTTCCTTATAAAAAGAAAAAAATATAAGAGCGTCTGAGATTGGGGATTTGGAATAAAAATTGAGGTCAAAGTCGTTAGTACGAAAGCAAATGAGAAGACATTAACCAGGAAAGAAGTCTCTGTTACTGTTACAGACATATGGAAAATTCCCAGATGCGAAATACAAGATTATCTTCGAACTGAGAATAGGACTGCATTACTTGTTTACCAGTAAAAAACAGCAAAAACTCCAAAGCTATTCCAAATTGAAAAGGCTAGTCGCAGAGCGCGAGACACGGAAAACTCTTGGTAACCAAACAGCGTATTGATCACTGAAGAAGTGATCCAACCAGAGTATAGAGACATCCTGCTATAATGAGGTGGCTTTTGTTTCTCAAAATTGGAGACTTGGTTTCTGCTGTTTCTGATTAAACACATAATGGAATGTAAGTAAAAGATTTCCGTGCACTAGGTTCCTAGTTCGATTTCCGATGGGAGAGCATAGCACACGCTACAGTACTTGAGATCCGGTTTTAAACTGAAGCTCAAGCTGTTCACAAGGTACGTAAACAAAAATGAATCAATCAGTTCTCTCCTTTCCTGTTGTTCGTTGATTCCTAACAAAAAAATCTTTGATCTTTCCCTATGTCAATGTTATGCTATTTAGAAACCCGGATAATTGTCAGTATTCCGCGCATCACCAATTTCAAAAATCTATTTTGGCTTAGGAAGTGAGTATGTTGCCTACAACGGAGCTTGCGTGTCGTTAATGTGTCATTAAAACTTTAGAAGAGGGAGAAAATTGAAATTTAGCCGAGGTAGTGACTGATAATTTGTGAATGAAATTATTTAAAAAAAAAATAATAAATTCACGTCTCACGTTTACATTCCGTGGTCTAAAGGAGGCAGGTGACTGACTATGAAAGGACTTGTAGAATAGTAATGTAGTAGGAAACTGGAGAACTCCAGGTAAACACACAGACGTGGTGTTCTTCACAAACTCAAATGTTCTGGGATTAAATCAGGAACCCCTCACCCAAGATATGAACGCTCTACCATTAAGCCACTTTGCTCCCGAATGAAGTTTATAATATTTTAAAATATTGCAATGTCCTCCTCACATTTACAAACAAGGCCACGCGTTTCTCTAAGCAACCAAAGAATGCCGCCTCCGAAGAAATACGAGGAGGACACGACGAGTCACGAAGAGAACCCCTACAATCCCTCCAGAAACTCCGCCTCGAAAAGTGGCTACAAAACAGCGTGTGAAGAGGAAGAAGACATTAGTTCCAGCTGATCACTTCCTACCTTTCTCTTCAAGCTGCTCTGGGCGGGAAATACTTCCTAACCTTACCAATCTTTGCGCTGTTCTGGCCAAGAGACTCCTAACTATCAACCATAAGACCTTCGCTAAGGTCTAAACTCACAGTGAAAGAATTATTGTTAGAGACATCTACTTATTTGTAGTAGGGCCTATAGTATACATAAACTTGAATATACCTTGTTATGATAAAAGATGTGAGAAACGAAAACCTGTGTACCGCTTCTCTACTGTACTTTACAATATGTATAAATTATACATTGTCTGATTGCTTGGTTGGACTTTAGCTTCCCTTTTTTACCATCCAGTCTATATTAGACGTGGTCGTACAATTCAAACTGGAATCCAAATCACTGGAGTGCGTTCAAAATCCCAAAATCTCTTCCACCTGTTTGGGTGCTTTGTACACCAAAGATACGCAAGCTAAGCATTAGACTATCCAGGGAGAGCACATAAATTAAAGACGATCATATTTCTAAAAGAGTGTATCTTGAATTATTAGTATTTATTAGCGACGATATGAAGTGCGAACGTGAAATAAAAGCAATGATAGGGATGGTGAAAGAAGCTTTTAAGGGGGAGAAAATTCTGTTTTGTGGACCTTGGGTAAAGAATTGAGAAAAAGACTTATAAACTGGCTCATGTGAAGTATTGTACTGTATGGAAAAAAAAAACGAGAAAGTACGCAAAAATGATGAAAAACGAGTGCAAGCGTTTGAAATGTGAATATGAAGAAGAATGGAGAGAATCAGTTGGGTTGAGAGGAAAACGAATGAAAAGGATGTTAGAAATGATAGAGGAGAAAAGAACAGTTTTAAATATTATTGAGAAGAGGAAGAGAAAGTGATTGGTACATTCGTTAAGTAGGAACTGTATCATGAGGGACGTGCTAGAGGGTATGGTGGCAGGAAAGAGAGGGAGAGGACGAAGGAGACTACATTTGAGGGACGATATCAAAACAGAAAAATCGTACGTGAAGACGAAGAGGTTAGTGGAAGACCGTGGAGCATGGGAGCTTCTCAGTAGCAATAAGTGACCTGCCAACATTGCAAGAATATTTATGATGATCATGATGATGATATATTGAAAGGGACTTTATTGAGAAAGCGTAATCAAATGAAAATGAAATGAAATCTTTGAGTTTTACGTCCCACGGTTATGCCGGAAAGGAGACAATGATGATGAGTAATGAATGAAATGGTGGAATGAAGAAAGTGGGAGGAAACGGGAGAACTCCGAGAAAACCCACGCACACGGTGTTTGTCCACCACAAAGTTCAGTTGGTGGGGGCTGGGATCGAACCCGGGACCGCAAGTACCAGAGGTGAACGCTCTACCACTGAGCCACCGCGGCCCAAAAAGAAAACATAAGCGTACAACTACATAACGTTTTGTAGGAAACAAGCGTTGAGAATTTTGAAGGAATAGGTCATGTATCTTCGAGTGGTGAACACTCTTGCAGCTACTTAGTGACTGGTTACAAGTACAGAGAAGAGAAAGCTAAACCATTGAGAACAAGAAGAACTTGGATCGGTTTCTTGTACATAAAAGTGTTAAATTACAGAACTTTTATCAGCCAGCCAAGAGAAAGTCTTTCGTGGTATAAACCAAGGTCCCTCTCTGTATCTTTCTCCACACCCTGATGTCATTCCATCTCCATTTTTTCGGTCGTTATTAACTTCAACCAACAACTACATAAAACCGTACAAAAAATTCTTTGATACTACTACAGATGAGCAGAAGAGGAAAGAAAAAAATAATGAAACATGAACGGAATTATGAACCAGATTCTGTCTCCCGCTCCAGAGGCGGAGGTCACATTTATCATTCAGGGTGGACATTCTGTAGTCTAGATAAAAACGCCGAGTTGGGTGTGGTAATATTATTATTACATTACTTTCTCGCCTTGTTTCGTTTCCTGTCAGATGCGAGGGAATTGGAGGAGACATGTAGAGACAATCTGTTTCAGTCCATTTTCCAACTTTTTATCCTTTTTCAAAAAATAAAAAAATAGGAACGTCCTAAAATATGTAAATAATGTACTTTTTTGTTCTCAACTAAGAACGGAATACGGAGTACGTGAAAAAAAGAGAGAATTTCCATTCCAGGGTAGGAATGCTTATCGATACGTATATTCTAAAGTTAAACAAGTAAATGTGTTTCACATTGTGACACTACAGCAATTACCAGTCGCATAATGTTTGATAATGAAAGCCCACTGGTTGCTATAGAGCACCATTTCTCAAAATATAATTTCTGGATCACAATTGGTCCTTGTCTGTCTTTGTGGTTCTCAAGTGAATTTCACACCACAAACCACACAATACAGAATGACGGTGTAATTGAACAAACACAATGGCTCTGTGTTGCCCGAGTTGTGTTAAATGTTTGAAATTTGCTTGATGCTACTTTAACTTCATCGGATTTTGGAATAAATTGTTAAAATGGTAGTGGATTAATCAATTGCTGACAATGACGTTCAGTTTGTAGTGATTTTACTAACATGCCATTGATATTGTTTTTGTATAGTTGTCAAGCAATTACGTTTATAGATAAAAATACATTTTCTTTCTAGTTAAATGGGAATGGCTATTATGAGGGGAAAATAAATTGCGTGGCATTAATTATTTGCAAGTGGTTACGAGCAATGAAATATAGTCAGCGATAAAAAAGGAAATTGAGGATTTTAATGTCGGGAGTTGGTAACTACGTTTTCTGAATGAAAGAAAGCTATTATGAAGTTTCATAGATTGAAATACACCGAAAATAAGTGTAAGAGTATCGAAGACAAAACAGATGGCAGCACTTTTCCTAATGTAAACTTTGCCAGAACCTTCATACACTCACAGAACTATTTTCGTGAAAGATTACAGAAAATGTAATGTTGTTCGTTTCTTTCTAAAATGTCAAATAAATCACGTAAAGCTTTGTTGGTAACTCAAAATAATAATTAAATTAGTGCATATTCTCACTGTTAATTATTTAGATATATATGATACCCTTATAAGGTAACACTCACTTTGAAACTGCCCGTGGACTGGATTCAATCACTTATCGGCATGTCAAAGAAGCGTCTTACGTCTTACTACTAGAGATGGGAAGTTTGATTCCTTTTATGGAATCGACTCCTTTGATTCCGTTCACTAGAAGAACTCATAAAAAGGAACGACTTCATGGAACGAGTCGTTCCTTCCTAACATGAATACTTTGATTCCATCGGAGATGCAAGCAACACATATTCGTTCATTTCTTCCGTTGTATATCAACTCGGAAACCTTGGGTTGTGGTGGAACCAATACATTTGAAGCTTCCAGGAAGTTGTAAAAAAAAAAAAAAAAAAAAAAAAAAAAAAAAAAAGACTACATCTGTTTCTGCTGGTCTGACAGTATGGGGAGTTCTGGTTTGGAACAAAGCTCTTGTTCTCTAAGGGTCGAGTGAAGCGGAAAGGGAGGTATATTGCTTGGGTTGTCATATGTTTGACGTTTGTCAAGTCAAAATCGCCACTTACTAATAATTAAATGAAAAATATACTAATCGTTAGTACTACGTTAGTACTGGTTAGTACTCCAAGCACAACGTTAGTACTCTTATTCCAAGCACAACGTTAGTACTCTAACACCTGTAAAGTTATTAACGAATTAAAGTGGCGATATTCACTTGACGTCAAACCAGAATCGCCATTTTTGTAAATATTGTCCAAACTATACAAAAGTGATGTCAATCGTTAGTACCACGTAGGTACTGGTTAGTATTCCAAGCACAACGTTAGTACTCTTACCCCTGTAAAGTTATTAACGAATTAAAGTGGCGATATTCACTTGACGTCAAGCCAGAATCGCCACTTTTGTAAATATTGTCCAAAGTATACAAAAGTGATGTCAATCGTTAGTACCACGTTAGTACTGGTTAGTACTCCAAGCACAATGTTAGTACTGTCACCCATATAAAGTTATTAGCGAATTAAAATGGCGATATTTACTTGACGTCAAGCCAGAATCGCCACTTTTGTAAATATTGTCCAAAGTATACAAAAGTGATGTCAATCGTTAGTACCACGTTAGTACTGGTTAGTACTCCAAGCACAACGTTAGTGCTCTTACCCCTGTAAAGTTATTAACGAATTAAAGTTGGCGATATTCACTTGACGTCAAGCCAGAATCGCCACTATTGTAAATATTGTCCAAAGTATACAAAAGTGATGTCAATCGTTAATACTACGTTAGTACTGGTTAGTACTCCAAGCACAATGTTAGTACTCTCACCCATGTAAAGTTATTAGCGAATTAAAGTGGCGATATTCACTTGACGTCAAGCCAGAATCGCCACTTTTGTAAATATTGTCCAAACTATACAAAAGTGATGTCAATCGTTAGTACCACGTTAGTACTGGTTAGTACTCCAAGCACAATGTTAGTACTCTCGCCCATGTAAAGTTATTAACGAATTAAAGTGGCGATATTTACTTGACGTCAAGCCAGAATCGCCACTTTTGTAAATATTGTCCAAATTATACAAAAGTGATGTCAATCGTTAGTACCACGTTAGTACTGGTTAGTACTCCAAGCACAACGTTAGTGCTCTTACCCCTGTAAAGTTATTAACGAATTAAAGTGGCGATATTCACTTGACGTCAAGCCAGAATCGCCACTATTGTAAATATTGTCCAAAGTATACAAAAGTGATGTCAATCGTTAATACTACGTTAGTACTGGTTAGTACTCCAAGCACAATGTTAGTACTCTCACTCATGTAAATTTATTAGCGAATTAAAGTGGCGATATTCACTTGACGTCAAACCAGAATCGCCACTTTTGTAAATATTGTCCAAACTATACAAAAGTGATGTCAATCGTTAGTACAACGTTAGTACTTGTTAGTACTCCAAGCAGAATGTTAGTACTCTCACCCATGTAAAGTTGTTAACGAATTATATGTCACGAAACTACCATAAAAAATACATAGATAATTTTTCGTGGAATCAAAATCTTTCTAGATTAAAAACCACTAGTGATCTCTACTAGTGCAATCGTTAGTGTTTGTAGAGCTCCTACTTCCTACTTTAATGCTTCATTAGTTTGGTCGCTATAACCAGAAACTCTCCTCCTGGAAGCACTAACAACTAATCCTACTGTAATCGATAGTTCATCGTTAGAGCTTCTAGCAAACACTAATAGTTTCGTTCGTATTATTCTACTAGTGTAGATGTAGTCAATTATATGTTACGAAGCTCCTCTAAAAGTACATGGAAATTTTTCATTAGTATAAATTCTCTCCAAATTCGAAAGCGGTAATGATCTCTTCTAGTGCAATCGTTAGTGCTTCCTAGACCAACTATCATCATTAGTGTGTCAATAGTTTGGATGTTAGAACCAAAAGAATTTTGGGGGACCTAACTTCAAGTTCTAGAAAGCACTAAGGGTGAAACCTAGTACAATAGATAGTTTGTAGCTAGTGCTTCTAGAAAACATTAATACTTTCGTTAGTGCTTCTCTGTTAGTGTGGATATTTGCAATTATGTCATGAAACTCCCATAAGAAATACATTGGGTATTTTTCATTTTATAAAATTACCACCAAATTTAAAATCACTAATAGTCAATTATAGTGTAATTTATAGTGCTTCGTTAGTACTTGTTAGTGCATAGACTCCAAACATTAATACCCATCGTGAAAGTTTTTGTGGGAAAGGGCTATCGTGTAGTTAGCACCCTCTAAGTTTTATCTTCTAGCGTCTATACTGTTGAAGGTCTAATGTAGGAAGTTCTGCAATAAATCTCAGTAACAAAGTAGTAACCACTACACTATATGTGGCCATTAGTGCTTTTAAATTTGGCAGGAATTTTACAAAATGAAAAATTCCACGTGTCTAAAGTTAGCCCCATCCAGATCTCAAATGCTACTAAATTTTTTTTACATGACTAGTGCTACGATAGTGCACTAAACACTAAAGTTAGTGCTGTAATAGTTTAGAAGTTATTAGAGAATAACTCGATTGGAAATAAATTTAAATTTATCGAAATTTACCATGATTATCCCACAAAGGTAGGATAAACGTCAGGGTTTAATGCATCATTATTGCTTCCTGAAACACCAAGCACTAAGTTAGTGCTATGATAGTTTAGGAATTATATGTGAATAACTCACTCGAGGTTAAATTTAAATTTGTCGAATTTTACAATAATTGTCCAAGAAACGTAGAACAAACGCTAAAAATTAGTGCATCGTTAGTGCTTCATAAAACACAAAGCATTAACGCTACTGCTATTATAGTTTAGGAGTTATTAATGAATAATTTGGGTATGACTGAATTTGAATTCATTAAATTTCCACAAATATACGACAATGACTGAAGGTTAGTGCACCGGTACTGCTCCAAAAATACTACGCACTAACGTTAGTGTTATAATAGTTTAGAAGTTATTAATGAATAACTTGAGTGGGGATAACTTTAGATTTTTAAATTTTTACACAATATTTCACTAGTTGTCACAAAAACGAGACAAATATTAGTGGTTAGTGCATTGTTCGTGCTCCATAAAAATTAAGCACTATCGTTAGTGATATAGTGTAAGGGATATTAGTGAATAACTTGCGCGGGGCTAGATTTAAATTTTTCAAATTTTTCAATAATTGTCCCTCAAAGATTAGTGCAAACACCAGAGATTTGTGCATATTTAGTGCTCAAAAAGTACTAAGCACTAACGGTAGTGTTAACTTAGGAGTTATTAATGAATAACTCGGACGGAACTGCATTTAAATTTATCGAATTTTACAATAATTGTTCTCTCAAAGATAGAACAGACATCAAAATTAGTGCATCGTTATTGAGTCCCAAAACACCAAGAAGTAACATCAATGCTTTCATAGATCAAAGTCAGTGCAAAATTCGAAAAATTAGTGTAAAATTCGATAAATTTAAATTCAGTCATGCCTGAGTTATTCATTAATGACTCCTAAACTACGATAGCACTAACGTTAGTGTTTAGTATTTTTTGAGCAGTAACGATGCATTAATCTTTGACGTTTATCCCAACTCTATGAGACGATTATTGTAAAATTCAATAAATTTAAATTTAGTCCCGAGTGAGTTATTCACATATAATACCTAAACCATGATAGCCCTAACTTTAGTACTTGGTGTTTCGGGAAGCACTAACGATGCACTAAAATCTGACGTTTATCTTACCATTATGGGATAGTTATTGTAAAATTCGATTAATATAAATTTAGCTCCAATCGAGTTATTCGCTAATAACTTCTAAACTATTATAGCATTAACATTAGTACTTAGTGTTTTATAGAGCACTAACCGCTGGCGTTTGTACCACTTTTATTGCACAATTACTATAAAATTGAATAAGAGTTGAAAAATCTAAAGTTAGCCCCGCCCGTGTTACTACTTAATAACTTCTAAACTATCATAGCAGTAACGTTCGTGCTTAGTGTACGAACGTAGCACTAACCATGTGAAAGGTTTTAGTAGTATTTGAGATGTGGATGGAGTTAACTTTAGACATAATGGAATTTTTCATTTTGTAAAATTCCCGCCAAACTTATAATCACAGTGAGTACATTTGGTTTTATTGCACAACTTCCAACATTAGTCCTTCAACAGTATGAACACTAGAAGATAAAATTTAGCGGGTGCACCTTGCGCCTTCCCACATAACCATCCACAATGAGAAGCACTAATGTTCGGAGTTGATGCACTAGCACGTACTAACAAAGCACTAACGATTACACTAGAATTAATTGACCATTAGTGCTTTTAAATTTGGCGAGAATTTTACAAAATGAAAACTTCCCTATGTATTTCTTATGAAAGTTTAGTGACATATAACTTGCCATATCTACACTAATAGAGAAGTACTAACGGAACTATTAATGTTGTCTAATGATGTACTATCGATTGCAGTAGGGTTATCGTTGGTGTTTTCTGGGGAGAAGCTAACGTGAATTTAGACCCCAAAAGCTTTTTTCTTTAATTTGGCGACAATTTGACCCAGTAAAAAAATCCTCATGTATTTTATGGGAATTTGTCATATACAATTGCCCACATCTACACAAGTAGAGAAGAATTAACGAAAATATTGGTGTTTCCTAGAAGCACTAGCAACACATTATCGACTGCACTAGTTTTCGTCGTTACTTCTTTCTGGGGAGGAGCTAACGTGAAGTTAGCTCCACCAAAGTTTTCTGGGTCTAGCATCCAAACTATTGAAACACTAGTATTGTTAGTTCGTACTCTAAAAAGCACTAACGATTGCACTGGAAGAGATAATTAGTACTTTTGAATTGTCAAACATTTGATCCGATGAAAAATTCTAAATGTATTTCTTACGGGAGTTTCGTGAAATATAATTGACCATATCCACACTGATAGTGAAGCACTAACAAAATTTGTAGTGTTTATCTACAAGCACTAACAATTGCACTAGAAAAGATCATTAGTGCTCCTATGGAGACTACTTCACGGATATTATTCTAACACCAATGTCTCTGGCCCGCTAGAAGCATGTCATTAGTTACGATTTTAACTTAACACTATTTCAATAACGTCACTCCAGTTCGTTTAATGACTTCATTTCGGTGAGAATACTAACGTTTTACTTGAAGCACTAACAATTGACACTACTTTTGTATACCTTAGACAATATTATAAAAAGTGGAGATACTGGCTTCACAAGTGAATATCGACACTTTAATTCCTTAATAAATTTACATGGGTAAGAGTACTAACCTTCCACTCGAAGCACTAACCAGTACTAACGAAGCACTTACGATTGACATCACTTTTGTAAAATTTGGACAATATTTACAAAAGTGGCGATTCTGGCTTGACGTCAAGTGAATATCGCCACTTTAATTCGCTAATAACTTTTCATGGGTGAGAGTACTAACGTTGTGCTTGCAGTACTAACCAGTACTAACGATCCACTAACGTTTGACACCACATTTGTATACTTTAGACAATATTTACAAAAGTGGCGATTCTGGCTTAACGTCAAGTGAATATCGCCATTTTAATTCGTTAATAACTTTACATGGGTGAGAGGACTAACGTTGTGCTTGGAGTACTAACCAGTACTAACGTAGTACTAATGATTGACATCACTTTTGTATAGTTTGGACAATATTTACAAAAGTGGCGATTCTGGCTTGACGTCAAGTGAATATCGAACCTTTAATTCGTTAATAACTTTACATGGGTGGGAGTACTAACGTTGTGCTTGGAGTACTAACGAGTACTAACGTAGTACTAACGATTGACATCACTTTTGTATAGTTTGGACAATATTTACAAAAGTGGCGATTCTGGCTTGACGTCAAGTAAATATCGCCATTTTAATTCGTTAATAACTTTACAGGGGTAAGAGTACTAATGTTGTGCTTGGAGTACTAACCAGTACTAACGTAGTAACGATTGACATCACTTTTGTATAGTTTGGACAATATTTACAAAAGTGGCGATTCTGGCTTGACGTCAAGTGAATATCGCCACTTTAATTCGTTAATAACTTTACAGGGGTAAGAGTACTAACGTTGTGCTTGGAGTACTAACCAGTACTAACGTAGTACTAACTATTAGTATATTTTTCATTTAATTATTAGTAAGTGGCGATTTTGACTTGACAAACGTCCTGATTCCTCGTTTTTTGTAGTAGTTTGTACGACAATATTGAGAAAACGAAGAAAAGTTTGATTTCATGATTCCTTTGTTCACTCCACTCTTTGTTTTGTTTAGGAGTTGGAGGGGCGAGAGGAAGAAATGGGCGTCCTTTCGCTTATAGCTTTGTAGAAGGGAACTTCGTTAACTTCGCAGCAAAACGGAAGTGATCAACCTAAGATGTTCAACCAGTGTCGTCTACGTCTAGTGTTTCTTCCATTTGCCAAAGGCGATACACATGCTGCTTTGCAGTGCATACTCGTTCCTTTCAAAATGAGTTTGATTCCTTTCAAGGATTCGTTCCATTCGTTCTCAGAAAGGATTCGTTCCAAAAGAACGACTCGTTCGTGAACGACACATCTCTACTTACTACACCTATTGGCAACTATCTTTACGTTTATTCTTTGCGCAGGTTATCCTCCTTCTCAGTGGAAGACTTCCAAAACACTCATGTTTGCTAAGCCACACAAACCAATGAATACTGTATCATCTTACAGGCCCATACAATTAACTCTGACTTTCAGTGAAATATTGGAGCGCATCCTTGTTAACAGACTTTACAATCACTTAACAGCGAAAAATTTACTACCTTTACATCAAGCTGGTTTCCGACCACTATATAGTATTAACAATCAGTTACTTCGCCTCACCAACATGATCACTAATTATTACAATTTTCCAAGCCTGCCTTTTAGTTTTATTCGATTTCGAAAAAGCATTTGATAAAGTATGGCACATGGGACTTCTATTCAAGCTTCTGTCTTTCCGTCTTCCTATCACGTACATCCGCCTCATATATATAATTTCCTTACAAACCGCCTGGCTTACATCTACATTAATGACAGTGTCTCTTATCTTATCTTTCTTCATAGCGGCGTTCCTCAATGCTCTGCCTTGTCCCCACTTCTGTATTTGCTTTACGTCGCCGACATGCCGTCCTTACCTCAAAATGTTCATACTTTCCAGTACGCCGATGACACGGGTTTTCTGGCGTTAGCGAAAACTATCTCTCAAAGAAACACAACGATGAATGAAGCTATCCATCGGTTTAGCGATTGGTGTCGGTCGTGGCGCTTAATAAACGCTAGCAAAACTCAAGTCATAGTCTTTATTCCACCGAAACGTCGATCACGAGTTCATCGAATCCCAGCTCGTCTTGCACTTACCGTCAATGATGCCGCCGTACAGCGCTCAAAGACCGTGTTACTTAGGTATAACATTTCATCATCTTACATGGCGTCCACACCTCGCTACCGTTGTAAGCAAATCCAAAAATAGATTAAATTTACATATTAAACATCTCACAGGTACAACGTGGGGTCTCCATTCTTCTACGCCCATTAACACTTACAAGGTCTTCTTCCGTCCCGTTCTTTCGTATGGTTTCACCGCATGGATATCAGCAAGCGCAAAACATTACGAAAAGCTGTTAATAATGGAACGACATGCTCTCCGCCTAGCCTACCGCATTAAATTACCGAGTCCAACCCGTGAACTGTACGACCGCATCACATTTCCTCACCTTCTTTATCATCTCGAAGCTCTTTGTCTTAAGTATATAAATCAACCCTATGACAGCGAAAACGCTCTCTTTTTTAAACCCGTTTACAGCGACGCTCCCTACAGCCAAAGCCATCGCCACACGCCTACACCTCTCTCACTGCTTTTCGCACTATATAAATATACTGTACCTCCAGATCATCCCGACTTTAACATCATCAATATCCTCAGCACTTCACACATCCCGGCCCATATCTCACCTTCATATCACGCAAAGTAAACTCGCTTGTTACTAACAGCCTCCTCATATATCTCATCACGTCCAGAGTCACCCCTGGACAGAAGATTATAACCCAGCATCTGTCTTATCAACCAGTTCCTTTGTGTTGTGTCGGCTTTGCTGCACTTCTTTCTCATTTCGTTTCACTCATCTCACCATAAATAGCTAGTCCACTCAGACTTCCAAACTGCATCTTCGAATTTAAAAGAAAAACTTATGGATGTTAAATAAAGTTGGTAAGTGTCCCTTTGCCCAACAGAAATTCCTTTCCCCATAATAATGTCAAATCTCTTTCCCTAATAGAGGGTGTAGCCCTCGCAATGAGTGCTAGCTACATCATAGCTAGGTAACTTAAATAAACAAACAAACAAGCCCACATTGAAAATTACAGTGTATAGATGTATTAGTTTGATATAAAGGGTTTTAAATTGGCTGTGGTATTTTGGTTAAATCCTTATTATTAGCAAATAGAAGGTTTAGCTAATCACTGACGAATAATGAATTTCTAATGTTACTATCTTAATGTGTTGCCTTAACCGTGTAAAGTGCGGTGTTACTAACAACATTGTGTATGAGTTGATACAACGCCGTTGCGTTCATTTCGTACTAGTCTCTGCAAAAGTTCCGGACCGCATTGAAACTCAAAACCTGGAACAATCAGTAATAAGTACTATGCTGACTATCGCAAAGTAAAACACAAATTGTGCTTTGAGTTAACCCAAACCACTATAGAATGAGCCCCTGTACTAATTCTGTGTTCTAATTCTGCTTTATTCCGTTCCTTCATCTACTACTTTAACATCGCGGTTGTGTTATTTCCACACTGCAAAATTAATACCTTCGTCTAATGTAACGCCTCATACACCGACTCTGTGTCAAACCAATAATTCCGTACATGTGTTAACTGCAACATTTGTCCTATATAGTTGAGAATCCCAAACAGTGGTAACTTATGCAACTTAATAAGGTAAAGATTATGTACATTGTAATAGTATATATACATGTATTATTATGCAATATTTTTCGTAGTATTCAATTATATTTAAGGAAAAACTAATACGTATTTTCTTTTAATAACACCAATATGAAATTAAAGAACTTTTCATTAAAGCTAGCTTTACTAGTATACACATGTACAAGGCTATGAGAAATAATAAATTTGGTTTCGATGGGGGGATTCGGAGAACATTCTGATCAATAAAATTGCTCCTCATCTTAAAAAAAAAAAAAAAAAAGTTTACGAAATGCTGCTAGAGAGAAATAAAGTCGGATATGAAAACTGTTTACAAGATGTGGAATCTGTATGAAAAAAGTCTGGCATCTATCAATTACCGTCTCTGCACCAATGAGATGAGAATTCAAACCGGAAATTGTAGATTTCTACGCTTCTGGCTCTATTACAGACAAAAGGGTGGATACAGAACCCGTTGTTGGAACAGATTTTTTAAAAATCGTTTTTGTTCTTTTCTGATTAACGTTGTAACCGGAAACGATTGTTTTCTATCATTTCCGATTTCAACAGAATTTTTACATAAGAGAGGACATGAAACCTGGGATCCGGTGGCTCATTGGTAGAGCGTTCACCTTTGATGTGTGGAGTTCCTGATTTGAGCTCAGCTCGTGCCAAGTAACCTTTGTGCTGGACAAACATAGTGTGAATGAATTTTCTCCGAGTTATCCCGTTTTCTCCTTCTTTCTTTATTACTTCATTATAATCCATTTCATTATCATCGTCTTCTTAGCTTCAGGGATAAACGTGGAACGTTAAACACAAAAATATGAAACCTCTCATTTAGATACTAAATCCTTATTCTTTTATAAAAAAAAAATCTCGCTATCTTTTATAGTGTTTGATGTAATATCTGTTGACAGACAGACAGGTAAATGGACGGATATGGTAGAGTGCACAGAAAATATATGGTACCCTTGTATTAAAACGGTTTGTTTCATCTGGGAAAACAATGGACAGAAAAAAAAAGCTATTCAAAGACTTAATATAAAAAAAAATCTTTGGCAAAACTTGTAAAAGTTAAGAAATATTAATGTTACCCAAAAGTTGGAAAAGTTCTCGTAACAATGAAGAGAGGGAGGAAGACTCCGAGGATGGGAGAACAGGATATAACATGATGACATGCAAAGGATTGTCCAGAAAAAGAAAAATTATCTCAATATGCAGGTTTTGAATAAATTTTACTTTAAAAAAGCTTTGGTACTTAAAAAAAAACCTTTGCAATATTTCATGTTATAGTCTTTAGCTTGGACCCATAAAAATAACTCTCGGCAATATCCTGACTTTATCCATATATCTTCTGCACAATTAAAGAATAAAGAATCTAAACTTGGCTTATGATCAAGAATATATATATATATATATTGCGATATTCCGCTAAATCTACAATCAACGTGAGCTTATGATTCTATAGTTAAATCTCCTAACATCGCACGTAGTAAGCCCCTAACACTTGTCCTGAACCAGCGGAACGTTTTGAGTTTATAATTGTATATTTTACTAGCTGAACCTGCGCTCTCTACTCAGCGCATCATTCACATATGAGCATGAATCTCCTTGTCATTCCTCACAACATCTGTACATGTCCCTTTATAGACACAAGTGAAGGACGTCTTGATAAAAATCAGCAAAGGGTGCCATGAAGGGGAGATTTTTTCGCTTATTTTTCCAATATCTCGTACCGTTTGCAAGATTTGAGCCTACTTCCGGTTGGAGTTTCTAATTCATGTATGATTAGTGTTATCTTTCTTTTTGCATGCAGTATGTACTAAGCAAATTCATTATATACACAATTAAATATAATGTCACTGATATATGGTGTTCATTGGGCAAAACACTCCAAACAATAAAGATTCATCTTAGACTGGAGAAAAGGTTAATCTTCGTTTTTCATTATGATTTGGCCATGAAACGAACGCCTGAGAGATATACAACCCATTATTCAACTATGTTGTGTTGGAATATGTAACTCGTAGGATATAATGCCTTAATTTTTTTTTTAAATTTCAACACTTCCAGTGCCCCTAAAACATGTAATACAGAAATAACGACCAGTGAAAACAGTACGTTTCTACCACTTGTAGATTTCGAGATCTCATTGTCGAAAGGATTGGAGACAAACTTATAAACTTTTCTTTGGTGACAAACATACATATAAACCTAGCATTTTAATATATAGACAGCTTCGAAATATTTATTTCTGACGCAATTAACATAAGCTTATGTGTTGAGATTTTGGATTTTATTGTCCCTTTTAACACCAAGGCTATGCGAGACACGACCTTCAACTTAAATGAGATCAGAATCACTTGAGCTTCTACCGAAAATCGAGCCAGGATCTTCAAACGCTCATATGTGATTTGGAATTTATGATATATATTGTCAATGATTAGTATTGTGTTTGATTTATTTTTAAAAATCAGAGTTGTAGAATTCTACAAAAATAGAAATGTTTGCGTAAATTAGACGCAAATCAAGAAAGATTTTCTTCTTAAATCTTGCAGTAGACTTGTACGTAGATTAGACGTATTTTAAAACGAAAAAGGTAACTGCTCAATAGTGATTACATTTTATATTTTGACTAGCCTACGGATAAGTGAGGACTTTGCCCCCAGATTCTCATCCTTTGCTCGCTCTACGCCTTGTACCTCATACACCCATAATTCTACAGTATTTCAAGTTTCTTTTCTTATTTCAACTACCTAAAAGGTAAGATTTTGTATCCCAAGAGAATGTCCATTTAAATAACATGGAGATTTTTCATTTCCCCATTAGATCCCCTAAAAACTAAAAATATTCACTTTTGGCAACCTTCCTATGGGTTACTCCCGAAAGGATACAATCATACCAAATTTCATCATTGTAGCCCTTAAAAAAATGCCTAAACATTTTGGGATGTAGAAGATGTCTTATATAAATAACATGGGATAAATTTTTTAGTTCCACTTTAAAGTTGGAAATTTTAGTTTGTGGTGATTTATTTACATAACGATAAGGAAAACGTACAAACGTACGTAATTTCAAGCTTTTATTCCAATTCCAAGTACCTAAAATATGAGATTATAGGTTTAAAAAATGCCGGTTTAAATAACAGGAATTTCTCCAACCCCTGTAACAGTTTTGAAGTTGTGAATAGAAATAGGTGAAATGCTGTGAAATGTGCTGTGTGAAGTTTCGAATTGAAGGATAAAGTAAAAAAATAAGAAAGAAAGAAAAAAGCTTTGTAACATCTCACATGTTACACACTGTACCCTTATGAGGTGTTTTTCCGTACAGCGCGAGAGACGACACTAGCAAAACTTCATGAGTAGGGGTTGACGACTAAGACACACTCTCGCTTTCTATTGGGTGGTGAAATTAGTAAAATCTAGGCTAAACTTCACGAGTCCTCGCGATCACTATAGATATTTTTAAAATTTCTGTTTCACCTTTATTGAATTCACAGGAAATAACTGGAAAGCCGAAGGGCAGGTCGGATAGCAAAACCCGAATAGGCTGAAGTTCTATGAACTCATTGTGCATACCGCAAGAACAATTTACGAGTACTATACATTTATAATAAGGAACAACAGCAAGTGTACTGTATTGAGATCCGTTACACACTGAAGAAACACTGAACCAACAGGGAGCGCAAAGCTGCTTTTTTTATTTTCTTGTCACAACTTGTATTTTGCACACGACACGTAGGAGGATCGTAGCAGACGCCCGCTTCCTATGCATTGACAATGTTGCCAATGCAACGCTTTGCCTTCTTCTTTTAATTACGATAAAAGATAACTAGGCCTTATAGTAGTGAGCCGGATACTCTTGAGTCTACTGTATAACTTTTGTCCTCTTCTGACATCTAGTAGCAATCAAGGGCGCCGATTTCTCAGCAAATTTTTTGGGGGGGGCATTCAGATGCAGAGAGGAAATATGAGGATTTTTAGACAAATTCCATGCAAATTATGCCAAATATTATAAATTTACAAATACACTGTGGGAGCCCACTTGAGCTTTGGGGGGAGCCTAGGCCCACCCTTGGTAGCAATCATAGAAAACTACATATTTTTGACTTTGAGTTTTTGTCTGTTATGTCCTCATACAACATCAAAGTTATAAAGGACGACATGAACTATTACCATACACAATTAGAATTTGAATCCACTGCACTTGGTGAGTATAGAGCCTTTAAAAATATAGATCATTCCTCATCAGACTATTTAGCTTCCAAGAGAGCTAGTGTACAGGATCACATCATCTTCTTTCACAGTCAACTACAACAACAAGAAAAGGAAAATTATTTTATTTTGTGATATTTAGTACAATTTGTTTAAGATTTTTACTTATCTCGAAACAAAGAAAATGCAGTAACATACAACTGTGCCATATTTCTTTTACTTGTATTCAGAATAAAGGACTAACTCATGCGAGGAATCCACCGAAACCAGATTTCCCTGAAACTTCGCAACTCCACATGTATTTGTGCACTTTCTTAAAACTATATTTGTTTAGCACAGAAATGATTGATATAGCTAAGATATAGAACGTATTGCTAATACACTTTATCTGTACTTTTTCTTTCCTTGTAAAAATAATCCGGTCCTATATTTTGTTTTATGAGAATATATATGGTATTGTTTAAGAACTACTTATTGTCTTTTTGGGAACAAGATAACACCGAAGATCCGTGGTGGCTCAGTGGTAGAGCTTTTTACCTCCGGTGCGTGGGGTGACAGGTTTTGATCCCAGCTCGCGTCAAGTGGGCTTTGTGGTGGATAAACGCCGCGTACATGAGTTTCCTCGGAATTCTCCCGTTTCCTCCCATTTCCTTCATTCCGCCAATTCATTCATTTCTGATCATCGCCGTCTCCTTTAGCCTACCCGGCATAAACGTGGGACGTAAGACTGAAAGATTCCAGAATAACACCACTTCAATAATATTGTACATATATTTAGTATATTTTAGTTTTGGACTTTCTCCAAACTTTGGATCCATCCCAACAAATAATTCTGGATAAGAACCCATGTACACTCATGTCCAAAATTATTGTCGCATGTCTATAAATATGTTCTTGTAGAAATATAATTTTGATAAGGAATTCACCCGTACGTCTTATAATGTTAATATGTGTATAATCGGCAAATACATGTATGTGGTAAATTTCATGTCAAAAGAGCAGGGATTAAGAACAATAAAGCGTAAATAGAACTTTATTGTCCATTTAGCAATATTTTGTTTTACTCTTTTTAATTTTACTATTTATAATTCTTTTCCTATAAAATTTACCACAAATATACATTTCTCTATTATACGCATAGTATCAGTATTAAAAGTACCCTGCAAAATCATTACCAAATTATATTTTTACAAGAAAAACTGTTATAGATATGCGACAATCATTTTGGACATGAATGCGCATAGTTTTATTCCACGCTTGTGCCTGTTCATATACATTGTACACCTTGGGCATTAAAGCACTTCTAAAAATAATGACCATGCAGCTGTTGTTAGGGAAGACTACCGCCGTTACTTTAACCTCGGAGTGCATAATGCGGTTCTATCTAAACATGCAATGCAGGGTATTAGGGAAAACAATGAAACTATGAGAAGAGTGTCAAAGCAAAATCATGTGAGAAGGCTTAGGAGCATTCCAACAAATGAAAGAATTCTATTAGTGCAGAACGTTGTAACGGAAAATCCAAATGTTTACAGGGTAACCACAGTGAACCGCAGAGACAACTGCTAACACAGTCATATATGTGTACAGTGTGGTCTGTCATGGTGGTGATGGTGATGATATGTTGAAATCAGGGAGGGAAGATATTCTGCGTCCGAGTTACCTGTTTTAGAGGTTTCTATTTTGCGCCATAGCCCATCACAGTAGAACTACAAATTTCAGCTACTTCGCTTTCAATTTGAATAAGGACTAGAGTATTCTAAAGTTAGTTTTTACCGGATTTATATACAGTAAACTACCGATTATCTGCAAAATTGAATGGCGTGGCAACAGCGGGTAAGCTAATTCAACGAATAATCCTTAAAATAACCGAAGAAAAGGACCGAATTAAGACGAAAATGATTTGCATAGTAGGTGGATTACATATATAATTATGATGTGATTTATAAATACACGTAGTAATTCGTAAGTACAAGTAGTTTTCTGTATTTACGAATTTAATGATTTGATTTTTACAATATATACGAAAACAGAAGCAAAGGAAAAAGACCGCGAATAATTCACAAAGAAGAGAATCAAGAGTTTACTGTATTCCTCTTTTAAATGCAAATTTATCCCCCACTAGTCTATTAAGCTAGTCACGTGTCTGAGAGCTTCACAAAATCGAGTGAAATTATCGGTAGGGAAGCAGTGACTTGAGATAGTATGTGGCTTATTTTCCTTAGACACGGTAGCGTTTAAGCTAAATTAAGTGCGTTTGAAATCTCAGATTGATACGATTATATATCTATGGTATAATGAACAACTTATTCACTGTTTTAACCAAATGAAAAGAAAGATACGTGGCTTAGCAAGTTTAAGTTTATAAAGAGGAACGTAAGGAGAGGAACTAAAGTCATCGCGTTTCAAACATACAGAAACCTGTTTGACAGCGCCGTAACTTGGTGCGGGGGGGGGGGGGGGGAGGCGAACGGGGCTAGGGAGCATGGCGCCGAAGTAAGAGGGCGCAAAATTCGGGAGTAAAACAGAAAATGTTTATATATAAAATGGAAGGAAAATAATAAAAAGTAGTCAAAATCAAGGAAAAGCAGGATTTATTTTTGAACATTTTTTAAGGCTTCGCGCCAACCATGGTGGCGTTTCGCGACTGGTCTGTCGACCTTACTCATATGCACGGGGGCACCGTCATACACTCTCGGCCCGGAGACTGATTTTCCACAGCACGGCACTGCTACTCGAGAACGAAGTTCTCGCAGAAAGCTAAGAACAACATGGAAGGAATGCAGGATAATATCGTTGCCTCCTCCAAACTAAAACAGTTTCTTCACCCCAAAGTTTAACACCTCATCATTAAGTTCCAACAAATTATCAGTATATTTTATTTCTCAGGTGCTTGAAGTTTTGTTAGTGGTTGAAGTATTTTCTCATTAGTAAATTCTTATATTATACACCTATTCTAACATTAATCAATAAAAATAATATTTGAGAATATGGATTGGGTAATAATAAACCAAGAAGAAACTCTTGTTAGACAAATCTGATCTACTCAACAGAAAATATGAACAAATAGGACCATAAATTTAACTTAACTTCTAAATGAATAATCAATTTCGTTTCATATTGTGAAACGAGGGCATAGTGGCTCAGTGGTGGAACGCTTACCTCTGGTGAGTGGGGTCTCTGGTTCGATCCCAGCTCGTGTCAAGTGGGCTTTGTGGTGGATAAATACCGTGTGTGTGCGTTTTCTTGGGGTTCTCCCGTTTAGTCCCACTTTTTTCATTCCACCATTTTATCCATTTCTCATCATCATCTCCTTTAGCCTAGCCGGCGTAATTGTGGGACGTAAAACTTAGAAGATTTCAGTTTCCTAATATTAGGTTACGTCTACAATCTTATTCTATAAATCTACTCCTCTACATTGTTCAGCGTAATCTCTAAACTCCGATAAACAAAATATTTTTATCCTTCCGCTTGTCACAAATACGATTGGCTAGTGATGTATCACTCCCACTCCCCACGGGGAGGAGCAAATTATACACGTCCATTTTGACAATACTGTCTCGTGTTGTCCAGATACTTACAGCAGCAGCAGAAAGGAAAGAAAAGAAACTCGAAAGATTAAAAAAAAAGTATTTGAATTTCACTCTTAAACAATTGTTGCTTAGTGAGTAAAGGTTTGCCTTGTTGGTGTTTCACCACAACACTCGCGGAACCGGGATTCATGCCAGTCATCTTTCAGACTTTAAAAGCAGAACACCCGTCCACAGTTGAGTTGGCGCCATAATTACTGCGCATGCTTAGTGTTTATTTCTATTGTTTCATTAGCCACACTCGATTGCAGTATTATTAGATAATCCGTATTATATTTTTGTCATTTATAATAATAATATACCAGTTTTATATGGAGCTTCATAGTAAAAGTAATAATCCAATCACATGAACTATTTTGCGGAGGAGTACAAGCGTCGGTAGGACAACAGCAAATCAGCGAGATTTAGTTTCACTTGACTTTGTTTATCGCAGTTTAGAGCTTACGCCGAATAATGTATAGTAGGAATCCATCCTTTCTGGTTTGGATCTTGGATCCCATAGAGCATAAGCTAGAAGAGATGCAGATTTCACTGCGCTACCTGTCGACAAATGAACAACTTCATTCTACAAGCCTTGCCATTTTTATGTTTTGGAAGTCTAAGCCCGGCAAGAAAATAAAAATATATTAGTTGTGCAGAAAATTAAAACCATGCTCATATGTTTTAGCTGTCTTAACCGCTTGACTACCACTATGTACGGCCTGTACGAAGTTGAGCCTGCATTCTTCCTTATCACTACGCACGTTCCATACGTAGCTGGTTACAACGGCTAAAGAGGCCCTCGTGGTTCTTGTACGGCAATGGCCACGAAAATGTACGCATGATTCTGGTCGAGGAGGACCGGTCTACGTGTTGCTGTGACATCATTAGAGCACGTGACCTTTGCAAACAATTAGCAAAGTACGATCGTTGCGCCATCTGTTGCGAAGAGTACGAACCCTTGCTATTTATGAGACGTGTTTTTGTTCCTGTATCCTTTATGGAGGAAAAGGAGCATTATAGTTCGTCAGATTATGTTCCAATGAGTCTAACGCTCTAGCCACTGGCTACAGGAGACCCAAATGTTAAGTACAATAATTTTAAAACAATTATAGTATTAACAACCAATGTGGTTGATGATTTGCTTACACCAGGGTTTCTCAACCTGGGGGTCGCGAGAGAGTTTCATGGGGACGCGAAGATAAGCGGAAGAGATAAATATAATTATAATCTAATACGGGAAAATATTTTTAAATATTATTTTGAATTTTGTTCTGATAGGCATATTTATATTTTTTACATACTTTTAAGAACAACAAAAAATAAGTCTACTAAACATTTTCAACATGCAGAGTTGTTTAAAAATCAATGAAATAGGTACTATATGAAACCAATGAGAACTGCATATTGAATACTAAAAAATTCAAATGCAACAAAACCTGTATTTTGAAATACAATTAAAATTTCTAGCTACTACCTAAACATGGTGTGATTTCACTAGTGCAGTAATGTCCGGTTCTATCTTTGTGACGCACATTATCAAGCCATTTAAAATATACAACTGTCCAAGATTTTAAAACCAAAATTAGAAATCAATTTATTTTTTATCATATGACCCAAAATTAAGGGGGTTAAGGGGGTTATGAAGTTTTAAAATTTTCAAGGAACTTCCATTTTGAAACAGCATGACGGATTGGATTCTATAATTGTAATATGAATGAACTGAACTAATTTGGTTTTAATCCATTCACTTTTAAGGAAGCTAAGGAATCCACTATATACAAGAAATGGAGTCTACTATTATAGAAATAGATGGATATCGTGAGGTAAAAATCCCACACAAGCTTATTATAAACCAGAAGTTATAAGAGAATCGGTGGCAAGAGAATGTGATAAAATGGAGGTCATGATAAGAATTAGATAAGAATCACTGGCTTACACTATTTGTTGCCTAATGCATTGTCGTAAGGCTCTGTACTCTCTCTACAAGGCTGGGTTTCAAGGGGTTAATAACGGATGACAATCGTAAATGACGTGTTATTATGGCATTGGTCCGCTTTGTTTAACTCAAATATAGACAAGAATGCTTCGTGTCTTAAGGTTCTTCACTACAGCGAAATTAAACTACCACTAATTTTAGAGTTTTTCTGTAATATCTTCAAAACAAAACTATTCGAAAAATAGAAACGTAGTGAACTAGACAATACGATTTTGCCTTTACCACAATTCACCTATCTGCTTCCGGTGTGATGCTATTAACAGAACCCGCAAAAAATGCTAAATGTATCTACAGTTGCAAATCGAAAGCAGATAGATGAGTTGTGATAACGGTATCACATGCAAAATAATATTGTCTGGTGCACTACGTTTGTGCTTTTCAAATGAGTTTTATTTGTTTTGAAGATATTACAGAAAAACTCTAAAATTAGCAGAAGTTTAATTTTGCTGTAGTGAAGACCCTTAAGTTGATTACGTATAATTAAATTGGACAACGATAGAAGCATGAAATCAGTGGGTACGTAAGATATCCAGCAGACCCGTATCTAGGGGGAATCTAGGGGGCCGCTCCCCCTAAATTTTTACTAGCCCCCTCTAAACTTTTCACACTAGGCTTGCAAATGAACTATAATATCGTAATGAACTGTAATATTTTTGGATCGGGCCCCCCTAACTTTCACCGCCCCCCTACATTTTCGGCCTGGCTACGGGCCTGATATCCAGTACGGATTTGTAATAGGCCAGTGTTTGACAGGGTCATAAAATGTCGTTTTGATTCTGATTCGGTTCAAATGATAGCTGGTTTGGAATAAAATTGATAGGCGTTAAATTAAACAATATAAGCATTTAATCAGTGGAACATTATGTTCCACGTGGTAACCGTGTTCTATTAAAAAAAAAAGAAAAGAAAGAAAGAAAGAAAAGTAGTTGTGAGTTGATGATCATTTAACTGTATGTAAATATGATAGCTCGTTAAATGCTAATCCCACGCTTCATATCACCGTTAACACACACGTCACTCTGTAACTGTTACTGGCAGTTGAAACATTTTTTTTAACGATTTTTCACGTTCTTTTATTTTTTCTATTTTTTTTTTCAAATATTATTTTTGTTATTCTTGTTCCCTGTTCCGATTGTAATGTGTTACGTCAACAAAGCGGCAAGCTGTTGTCAGATTTTTTCAGTGTTGTCACATTGTCACTACCGTACGCCGCGCCGCTTTGTTCTTCTGGGAATTATCAGAAGCCCCGCAAATTAGGAAGACAAAACTCAATGGGTCTGAAGTGGTTAAGCGGAGGAGCCCTCACTTCTACCTCATTGGGTACCTGGTTCGATCTCAGCCCGTGTAAAATGTGGTTTGTGATGAACAAATATCGTGTGAATGGATTTTCTCTTCCCGAGAAAACTGTATACGTCTTCCCACTTAACACGTGTATTTTAAAGTAGGGAGATATCAACAACGAAAACAGTATTATCTTACTGTCAGTATATATATATATATATATATATATATATATATATATATATATATATATATATATATATATATATATATATATATATATATATATATATAATCTTAATAATGGTTTTCATTTGAATGCACGCGCTTGTATTTCGGATATATGTGGGAATTAAGTAGACTAGTTCAAATGCAATGAAAGAAATCAACCATAATACTGGTGTTGCTTCTGGGAACTTGCCTTAATGATATCTTCCATTTCCGTTTTATTTTTAATACTATTTTTGTTTTCACTACACTTCAACTACAACACAAGACGATAACAAAAATGAATGTTAAACGTGATTGATATGGTATTACACGCAGTGGCGGATTTAGATTTGATGGGACTCTACGCCATTGAAAGGAGCCCTTTAGACGTCAAGCTTTAGGAGCCCTTTAGACGTCAAATTTTCTTTTTCAGCGACAAAATGTCGCCGTTTTTTAGGTTTGAATATATGCTATATGCTAATTTATGGATCTAATGTATATCTAAATGGAAACAAAGGACCTATTACAAACAGGGCTGGGAAACGGGGGCTCCCAGAGACCTCATTACAAGTGGGGCTGATAAATAGAACCCTATTACTTGCTTCATAAAAGCCTAGTACATAACAATACAAAACACCATTGTTGTATGTACGTTTTATCTTATTTGCTTTTCTTGTTATTTGGAAATTATTCCTACATTACAATTAGTTTTATCTTTAAAATTTTTTCGGGACCCCCAAAGCTCATGTGGGCCCCCATATTGTATTTATGAATATACAATATTTTGCATTATTTGAATGCAATTTGTCTTAAAATCCTCATATATATATATATATATATATATATATATCTTCTGCATCTGAATGGGCCCTCCAAATTTACAGAGAAATCGGCGCCCTTGCTCTAATATATAGCTTTTTTAGGTTATGCTTCAATCCAACACTGATCACACGATGGATAAACATATATCAAATCAACTCCAGGGATTTTAAACCAAATGGTTAAACATTCACTGTATAGGATTAATGCTCTCAAAATGATTTTTTTTTTTTTTTTGTTTGTTTGAAAAGCATGAAAGTTCAACCGTGGTTACGATGGTTAAACGTTCAACCAAGTTTCAACCATCAATATGTAGTGAGTGTATCGAAAGTCCGGGGCCATAGAGCAACTACGTTATGAATAAAGATACGAAATAGTAGAAAGAGAGTAAAATTGTTGGAAATGGACGATTTTTTAACCTTGTAAGATAGTGAATATTTTCCAATAACACCAGCTACTTGGGCTCCTCACTGGTAAGGCGCTCTACGAGGTGTGGCAATTAAATAACGAGACTGGTGTCATAAATGTGATGTATTGCAAAGAAAGTTACAATTGACTGTTATCCTCTTCAATATACTTCCTTCCCCTATCTATACACCGCTGCATACGTGCCTTTCATTGTTTAAAGCAATGCTGTAGGTCATCAGATGTCACCCTGTTCAACAACTCTGTCGTTTTAAGTTTCACCTCTTCCACAGACTGAAAATGTGTTCTCTTTAATGCACTTTTCACTTTTGGGAATAGATAAAAGTCACAGGGAGCCAGATCTGGGGAATACGGAGGATGGTCGAGCACAGGAATGCGCTTGGCTGCTAAAAACAACTTCACAGAACGGGCATTATGGGCAGGCGCATTGTCTTGGTGGAGGATCCATGCATCGTTCTTCCACAAATCCGGCCTCTTCTTCCTTATTCTTTCCTTTAGCTTGATTAGGACTTCTTTGTAGTAGGTCTGATTCACCGTTTGACCCTGAAGCACCCATTCAGTCAAGATGGTATCCATGATATGGACAAAAACGATGAGCATTGCCTTCACTTTGGACTTGCTCATTCGTGCTTTTTTCATACTTGGCGATGTGGGAGTCTTCCAGTGCATGCATTGACCCTTAGTCTCAGGGTCATACTGGAAAATCCATGTTTCATCACGTGTGATGACACGTGTTAGCAAGTCTGGGTCTGCTTTGAGTCGTTCCATGATGTCACAGCAAAGGGCCTTTCGAATGTCTTTTTGTTCCTGAGAGAGTTTTTTCGGGACAATTTTTGCACAAACTTTTGTCATCTTTAAATTGTCATACAAAATTTGTCCTACCGTCTCTTTGTTAATGTTCGTCATGTCTGCAATCATCCGAATGCTCAGACGTCTGTCTTTCCGCACAAGTTCATTATTGTTTTGAACATTTTCGTCCGTTCTTGAACTCAAGGGCGGCCGGGTCGTTCATCATCTTCAATCTCCTCCCTACCTTCTGAAAATCGTTTGTGCCATTCGAAAACTCGCTCATGTGACATAGCATTATCACTATACATCTCTCTCAACATTGCACAACATTCAGTTTTTTTTTTTTTTTAATTTTATTTCACCAGAAATTTGATGTTAATGCGCTGCTCAACTTTACTGTTCACCATGATTCCGTCACTACTACTACAGAATAGTGTCCGCTTCATGCAAGCCTTTAACACTCACAACATTTCGTTCCAGCTTTTGCATTGTGTTACGTTGGAGTCAGCTAAATTTTTCGAAGATTGGTATGGCCCTGTACTATTTATATAAGAAACGAAGATGGCAAAACGTTTGTAGATATGTACAAACAAATGAACTTCAACCTTATGAATGAAACCAAAACGAGGATGGCAATACATTCTACAGTATAACCCACCTAATCCGTTACCTTTGGGACTGGAGGTATGATCGGAACGCAAGACAGGTCAGATTATCACAAAATACAGAAAAATATGGATTCGCAGTAAAAAAAAGTCAATCCCTGAATTCAAAAATGACTTATTGTTCTCTACAGTAAAAGCAAACGAACAGTAAACACTAAAGAACTGCACAGTACAGTACAGAAAACACGCACAACAAAAGAAACGATACAAGAGATGACCTAGCACTAAACCATATATGCGGTAACAGCAAGTAAAGAACAATACCGCGACGGCAGTAAACGACAATGGACCTTGTGAGTCACTAATGGGTCGGAACAAATTCGACTCGAGCACAGTCGGATGAACCGGAGTGGCCGACCAACCGAAGTAGGACGAGAAGGGTTCTATTGTATGTTATTTTTGGACTATTTTCTAGTTTTCATTTCTGACAATTAGTCAAAATAGATCTCTATACTGTAAAAAAATAATAATGTTTTAATTAAAATGTCCTTATTTAGCGATGCATATTTTGTTTCCACCAGTAAAGTGAAATTATTTTAAATTTAATTCAAAAAGTTGAAATTTGTTTGCGAACAAATGTACATAACGTATTTTGTTATCCTAGTATAGACATGCGAACTGTATCCCATGACGTAACGCGTTCCACTAATATTCAAGTGTACTATAAATACGATTACGTGTGTAATTGTTAATGTAAAAGAATGTTATAATGAAAATAGTATTTTAGAATAATGCAATCAGGATAAGCCACACAAAACGTGGTAGAAAAATTGCCATGAATGAAAAGCGGGATAAAATGTAAATCGTCTTTACACCAGGGCAAGAACTTCAAATTCGGATTGTCCAAGTGAAAAACGAAAGTATGAGAACCCGATATATCTCTAGTAGTAGCGTCAAACCGCTTGTTGTAAGCTTGCAAACCGCATGCTGTAAGCTTGCAAACCGCTTGTTGTAAGCTTGCAAACCACTTGCTGTAAGCTTGCATTGGAAGTCGACAAGTTTGCATCCTGCTTCGTTGGTAAGCATACAAGCAAACCGCAAGCTGGATTCCAGTAACGAAGTTATAGTGGGGTAACCTTGCATTCAGTGTTCCATTCTAGCTTGACGCAAGCGTTTTACGCCAATGAACGACCAGTGATGCTATGACACTCTGCGAAGGACATAAAGTATCGCTTGCAAGTACAACAAAAGGCAGATTGTATTAAAAGCACGCGTTGAAAGGACAAGTGTAGAAAACCAAAAGCCAAGCACGCACAAACTGGCTGAAAGCTTTCTTGCTACTTGGAATACATATTATGAAATAAATCGATGAGAATCTAGAATAAACAGGATATGTTAACGACGTATCGTTATGGTAAAATAATGAATATACTGTATTGCAATAAGATAAAAGTTTATACTTGATTTTTTGGAGAGAACTTTTGTCCATGGCAATAGTATATACCATTTTTGTTTATCCATCTGAAAGCATTCAAAATGCATTTCCTTTGTTGTGCTATTTTGAATGGGAAAGTTATTTATATTCACAAGTTCGTTCTGTTGTCGCAAAAGCGGTTACATCGTTTTGTGGGACTTTCTATGCAAATATTTGTTTGTCGGTGAGAGACTGTATGTCGTGGCCATTGTTTCGAGGACACAGGAGAAAGAAGCGACTTTATATTCGAGGACACAGGAAATAAATCGCCTTGCGGGTACATCACTTACCCCATTTAAAAATACATTTAACCATCCCCTTTTCATTTTACCTACCTTTCAACGATTTTTTTCGTCCACCTTTTGGAACCCTCTGTGAGCACTGTAAGAGTGACAAAATCCGATTGTTAAAGCTTTCTCCCATTGGATTTAATTGTATTCTCGACTCCCACATATACACAATAGATACTTTTCTGTTATCGTGAGAAGCTGAACAAATGACGCAGATGGGCTTATATTGGTGGGGGGTGGGAGGAGGGATCTCTCCCTTTTTTCCTATAGTTCTTCTATTTTTAAAAAAACGAAAATAATAGAGAGAAAAAATCACTCCACTTCAAATTCTCTTTTTCTAATCAAATTAAAATTAATGGATTTTCTTTCGAGGTATATTTTTGTTTGTGGTATAATGTTTTTTTCTTTAATTCTCAAAGGCCAAACAAATTTAAATAACAAAGAAAACTAGAGCAAAGTACACTGCTGTTTTCTATGTACTTTGTCTAGCAACCTACTATTTTTTTTCTCTTTGCCCCACTATCTTTAAGAGGAAACAAGAGCTCTTACCACAGAGGATGATATTGAAGAAACAACGGTTATATTTTTCTATCAAAACATCCAATATATTTCATTCAAACATTTTCCTGTACATCTTATATCTGGAGAACTACAAACAGTGTAGCCAAACCCAAACTATCACGTAATTCAGTATGATGTGTTTATTCCATATAAAAAAAAAGAAAGAAAAAAGAAAGAAAGAAAGAAAAAAGAAAAAAAAACGAAAACTCGATTTAGGGACTGTTCAAAAATTTTGTGGCCTCTGGTCCAAGATCTAACATATTTCATACAATCGCAAATTTTTTTGTACGCCTTATAAGCTGGAAAACTACCCAAACCCAAACTATCACTTAACTCAGTATAATGTGCTTATTCCGTAAAAAAAAAAAAAAACAAAAAAAAAAACGAAAACTCATTTTAGGGGCCGTTCAAAAATGTTGTGGCCCTTGATTCAAAATTGCATCAAAAGATCCAATATATTTCAATCAAAAATTTTCTTGTACTCCTTACGTATATCTGGAGAACTAAATATAGTGCAGCCAAACCGAAACTATCACTTAAATCAATATGATGTGCTTATTCTGTATAAAATACGAAAACATAATTTAGGGACCGTTCAAAAAATTTTGTGGCCCCCTTATCCAAAAGCTAATTATCGACCAATCGTGTGATCCATTTTTGGTTTTTCTAAAATCCTTGTTAATATTTTGAAATGATCGTTGATAAAAGACTTACCGTTTGTGTTACCTTTGTGTTACCTTTGTTCTTTATTTTAACCTTGCAATATTTACATGTTGCACTTTCTGTCGAAATCTCTTTAGTAAAATGTTTCCCAGTTTGATTTCTTCCCATTTCAGAGTACAGGTATAGTGAACTGTCTGAAAACTGATGTAAATGGTAACAAATTCTTCTGTTTACCTCCTCTTCGAAACTTAATGTTAGCTTCACATTGAAAATATTTATTTTATTCTTAGAAAATAAACTTTCTTCTTTTCTCATATACAAATGAAATATCTTTTAGATAAGGCCCTTTTAATCGCAGGGATAGTAGACAAAACAAACTCTTTATTAATAGTAGTTTCTGACTCACGAGTCCAACCACCAACAAATGTAATAATGAATATCTTTCACTTCGAAGGTATATACAACAAAAAATATAGACTGGTTGGCGTGGAACAACAGTAGATTTTTAAACATACACACGAGAATTTCAAGAGAGCGATATGGTTGTGTTCGTTGTATGACTTGGTTACCTAACTTATGGCTTGCCCTTCTGAGGTCGGGAGTTTGTTGAAGGAGTAAATATAAAAGAGATTTCTGTTATTTTTTCTTCACCCTCCTGGCTTCTTTAATCATACATTGCAGGACGTAACCAAAACATATCCATGCATCGTATCATTGAAGCGTTTTGTGTTTTGTATATTAAAGTGTTCAAAAATATTTAACATATTCGCATTTGTTCATGTGATCTCAGGTTCAATTCTCGGTGGGAACATACATGAGAAATTTGAAAGCTGAAACAATATGAAAATAGTATATAGAAGTCAGGAAATTGATATTAAAACTTTAGCTATCTATTGGGACTGTAAGGCTGTAGTTAAATTAACCCACACGTTTCGTGAAGATATATTACGTCGTTATTGTTTATTTACTATAAGCTACCAGATACATCCTCAGAGGCCATTTTACACTGTAGTAATCAACAAATGAAAACACTTGAAAAGGAATGAAAGGAAGGTCTCCAGAGCCTTAGATCAAGGTACTAACCTAGCATTTGCCCAGTATAACTAAGGAACAACCCTGGAAAATTCTCAGTCAGGATGGCTGGTGTCCGAATTCGAACCCAGTATTATCCAATTGCGAAGCAAGAATCCTAACAAGTAGCCTGAGCTCGCTCCGTATTATTATTATTATTATTATTATTATTATTATTATTATTATTATTATTATTATTATTTAATTAACGTAATATTTTAAGATTAGTGCAAATTAAACCATACTTTCTTTATTGCTGATGTTATAGTTAATAAGCCTACATGAGACATCAGTCCCCCATTAAGAAAGAATACTAGAACTGGAATTCAGGAAATGGGGAAGCAAGAGATTAATAAGGATGAGGAAACTATGTACGATGCAAAAACTGAGTAATTATGACTTCGTCACACATATATTCACTTACATACGTCAATTAATATTTCTCTGATACAGTGCACTCTTACTTTCTATAGTGGCAGGAAAATGGCATTCTTTTGTAAACGAACACACTAAGCACGTGCGTATAGGCGCAATGTCCGTGCAAAGAAACATAGGTAAAACTAGAAAAAAGAATAAGGTAAGCGAGGGGAAAATGATAAATCGCCCTTCAACTTGAAAAAAAAAAGAAAACTAAAAATAACTAAACTTAGAGCTACGAAAGACGCGAGGCGAATTTTATTGAAAAGATTGTTTTTCCTTAGTGATTAGTTGTGCTAACTATGAACATGAATTAAAAAGAAAACAAGTAGCTAGCTCTGAGTTTCCCAAACTAGTTGAAAAGAAAATATTGGATAAAATTTAATAATAAAGAAGCCATTTATGATAATTAAAACAAACTAAATTCTTGGCATGACAGTCCTTTGGTTCCTACCAGCGGGCTTACGTTGAAAGTGGAGATGTGTAGTCGACACCCGAAGTCCCTAATGCCGGCTTTCTAGACTGCAGTCCGCTACCTCTTACTTAAGATAACTTCCCAATTGTCCTCGCGATGCTGGGTCAACATCGAAATTGTTGAGTGCCTCTCCGGGAATTGAACCCATGACCACGGGCACCTAAGGCATGCTCTCTATCTTGTATAGACGAAAAGCTATAGTTACCCACATTGTCTAATACAGAAATAAGTTCTGATTCTCTAATAGCTGCTGATGGTGATAGTCAAGGTTCACCGAAGCATGGTCTCAAACCCAAACTGAGATATTGATGTCACTGGAATGCCTGAAAAGTCATTGTGGGTAAGTGAATTGCCCACTTGTCAGGATGAAGGGCGATGATGATGTGAAATGCAGGGCTGTCAGAGGTACTACTTATGATAATTGGATTTATAATCTATGTTGCCATAAACCCTCTTCAGGAACAAAACGGTTAATCTTAGCTTTGAAAACGTTACATAAGGAGTTTTATTGCTATCATTAGGTTGCATTAGGAATTATCGGATTTATTTTAACGCTTAACTTTTACATCTCTTCTGATTTACGAATATTTAAATCGCGATTATCCCCTTAAGGTCAATTAGTGATATTTTAAATCATTTCGAACCAACTTCATATATGGTTAGTCTTGTCATATGGGAATAATTGAGACCAGAAGCAGTCTACAGGCTAAGTGCAAAAGAATCTTGGCCGACCTCCTGATAAACCACGTCTTTCAGCAAGGTGAATTGTGGCAATCCTATACCCACATGAGGAAATCTTCGGTTCAGTGTGAAAGCTTCCATAAGAACCAGCACTCTGATCAGTGAAATGTGCTTTGCTAACTTTTATTCAATGTGAAAGTACCTAACTTTATTGCCAGAAAAGAAAAGGTATTTATTTGAAACAAGTCGCCATTACAGTTTTCGTATTTGAACAGAACACTCATGAAAAGTCATGTTAAAGCACAACTTGCCCCTGAAAAAGAATATTTATCTGTTTTTAGTTTCTCGTGTTCCCCAAAGTACTGGTACATACGGAATTAGTGCTCGCCTTCCGCTCGCATTACCTAGGTAAAACGGCTACGATCTTGGTACTAGCACTTGTTTCGGTGTCCAGATCTCAAATATTTATCTTTCAGCCTGATTCTATGTATGAATCCGAAATTTCAAATCTAGATAAGGGGCACCAAAATTCATAGTTTATTCTCAGTGCTCATATTGTGATTTACTAAATAATTATTAAATTTAATTGTAAGGTATACGTTTGATATTTAGAGCAGACTGAGCAAGAGAAATATACGTAAAAACTAGTCAATACTTGTCTTAACTGTTTGTTTTCTTAACTGTCAAAGAAATAGGTGTATTGAGGAATTTTAAATATTCGAGTTTTGTATTCCGGTTTCAAATAGAAATAAGTGTGTATTTCATCTCGATCCTGCAACCGGGTGGACCTAGATTCGACAATCGAATTCTCATCCGGGTCAAATCAGATTATTTTTTAATAAGGCAAGCATTTGATCTTTAGTGTAGAATGAAGGAGACAAATAGACTTGTCAATATCCGTCTTAATTTTCTGTTTTCTTCTTCACTGTCAGGACTTCGTGAAATTACTTTCGGTGAATTTTTGATATTCAAGTTTATCACAATTTGGATGGGATGTGGGTTTGGATAATAAGATTCAAGATCTGAGATCCGGATTTCGGATGCAGATCCGAATTTCGAACCCAGATCCGAGATCCGAATCCAGATCTGAAATCCGAGATCCGGATCCAGATCCGAGATTCGAGATCCGGATCCAAAGGATCCGGCCATCCCTACTTTGGGAGGGCCCGGGTCCCCCAGGATCGGCGCCCTTGAGAACAACCACGACTCTCTCTCCAATTTTCGGATGATATCTATAGAGCATAAGTTGACTTCAAAGCAACCTCTTGAGGACATTGTAAAAACTTTTGCAGCCAAAAAGCCCGGAAAGTTAAATTTTAGTTACAGCTTTTCGTGTTTTTATTTAACTTTCATCGATTTAAAAGATTTGTAAAATGTCCGAGTATAATACTCGAGACAACAGCTTGACTGTTTTAATCATAATTCAGTATTCTATTCTAAAGCAACAAATTGATTCCTTCCACACATAAGCAAATCCCCGATGTAATTTCAAAAACATTGTGATTTGCAGTTATTATGATAAGACTATAAGAATATGTGAAGTATGCTACTCTCAGATTATTTGGCAAATCCAAATAATGATTAGTTTGCTGTTTTATCTTGTAGTAAAAATTAAATTATGTACTGCAATTTTGAAATCAAGCTTTACCACTTGAAGATAAAATGGAATAGGAGAATTACTGTGTGATGCCAATGTCAGATGTAGTCGAAGAGCATTTTGGTTTGGTTGGTTAGGAGGAAAAGCTAAGACGAGTCTTTCCCCGAGCGACGACTAACCTAGTTTCATCTCTGGACAGAGTTGACACTTCCCCAAGGTCGCCGATCCTGGGGGGCCAGGGCCCCCCAAAGCTCATGTGGGCCCCCCTATTGTATTTATGAATATACAATATTAGACATAATTTGAATGCAATTTGTCTTTAAATCCTCATATATATTCCTTCTGCATCTGAATGCTCCCCCCCCCAATTTACAGAGAAATCGGCGCCCCTGCACTTCCCCCATGAACGCAGTCGTTAAAGGATAGTCTCAGAATGATGGGTTGCTAATCCGACTGTGGCTTGTAGTAATACATATAAGGTATATCAGAAAAAAAAATCATATATTTGCATTAGAAATAACTTTAGTACAGTTCAATGAGGACCATTTCTTTTCTAGAGCAACACAATGTTTCAGTTGATGGAAAGAAACTACCAACGTTATTGGTGGATAATTCATCCAATCTTAGTCAGATATTGGTTAATCCTTTCGAGGGCGAATTTTTCTACAAGGGATAGGACGATACCTCCTCTATGCTCCCCATCACACACTCAGACCAAAGAAACAAAACCATTTCTCGAGTGCAATTCCCATTTTTATAGTGAAAAGACTTATAACTAATGGGAATATCGCTTTCCGGTGCAGCAAATAAAAGTATACCTAGGCTCACTTGGCGAGAAGTATGCTTCCCATTGCCCATAAAAGGGCTAAACTGAATCTTATACAAGTAAAGACTAGAAATGCACTGTATTATAAGTCAAATGATAGAAATCTATATTACCAGTTCTTTTTTTAAATATAAATGTACATGTTGATGCTAGTGGTCTACTGTGCCACGCTTAATTGCATGCATGGGGAGCATGCCCGCGACCGTTCGGTCTATTTAATGGACGGGTACTGCCAAACAAGGCACCCCGCCCGTAGTGCAACCAAGCGCTGGCTCCCTTGTCCTGAGGTCGCTAGTATCTTTTGTTTATATGGTAGCAGACGCGCTGATTTTACAGAGTTGCCAACGGCTTAAAGAACTAGAAAACTAAAATTGTTAGAGACAAAATCATAAAGTAATCGAGAGAGAGAGGCAGTATTGACAGGCCCGTATCCACGTGCGGCTAGGTTGGGTCGGGCCCCCTAACTTCTACCGCCCTCCCCTACATTTTTGGGCTGGCTACCGGCTTGAGTATCGATAGCAGATAATACATGTTCTTAGTGTTCCGTGTCTTATATTTCTTAATCCGCGATCGGTCCCTCGTTAGAAAAAAATCGCAACCGCAAGACCTGATTTGTACATGTCAGCCATCGGAAGTAACTGAGAGGTCCAAGATCTCTTATAACCACATCTAGAGCACACTGCCCTGTCTGAATTGCTCTATTAAAACTTTTATGGTACCTTCAATAAATTTTGATGCCGCGGACTACAGTGAGCTGATAGATTGGAGAAAATGTAATCTGCCCCCCCTCCAGTGCTCGAAAGCTTGAAAACAGAAACTATCTTATCACTTATGCATGACAAATCTGCTCATTAGTTTGACTTCTTAAATTTGCCATGCCATACTCAAAAAGTTAAAGATGTGTCAAACTTGTTACAGAGTCTGCAGAAAAAATGTGCGGACAAGAAAACAGAGATGGCTACATTACAGAAACTTTGCTCTCAAGACTCGTCATGCCAAAATTTTAATACAAAATCTGAGTTTAAGACAGCGTCCTTGACTAAATCAACATACTTTAACACATCCTAATTGATGGGATGGTTGGATAGGGTGTGGGTGGAACTCGAATTGCAGCCATCTCCTCGTGGTGAGTTCTCAGTCATCTCAAGGAAAAACCGTTGAGAATTGCAGAACCATTATGCAAATAAAATGTATAAAATCACTCACATTAACGAATTATTAACATGACCTCATACAACTAAAATAAGTACTTGGTAGCTATAGAAATGAAAAATTGTAATCTGTATATTTCTTGCGTAAAGGAAAATGTTGGTGTTTCTTGTATATTTTCCAAACTTTAGGCCGTTTGCGCGAACTAAAGATCCAAACTATAGTAATTTTCGTTATTTTTGTATTAATTACCACGCAAATTCGCAACGTTTGAGCCCTACCAGAACTCGATACTCGAAAATGTGATTTTTTCGCGTATGGATAAATTTTAGTGTTTTTCTGTCTTTTTTTAAAACTTCAGGTCGTTTGCGTGAACTGAAGATCCAAAGTATGATTAGTTTTGTTATTTTCCTCATTGTTTAGCATGCGAATATGCAACTTTTGAGCCCTATTAGAATTCGATAGTGGAAAATTTGATTTTTTTTTCGCTCCACCCTAGTGAACGTGCACCAGTGTCCCGCTAAATCCGGCCCTGCTTATTGTATATAACAAGAATTTTATTATAAAAGATTGTGGGAGAAAATCGAATTCTGTGTGCTAAGTTTTGTACCTACTACCTTATTAGAATAATTTTACAATAGACACTGATTGTAATGTAATTAACGTTGCTGTGTCCTAGCTTCTGATGATGCACTTGTACACGAAACGGAACTTTGTGATATTGATCTTGACCGAACATTTCTCAGAGATACTACGAAAGCAGATGACATTAATGATGTAGGCAATGAATCATCATGTTCTAAGGATATAAAGGGCTGTCCAGAACGGAAAAGAGTTGAGAAGGAGCAACTTGAATCACTTCCAAACTGGAAGTAAACAGATACTATTTGTTCGAGGGAATCGAAGATGAATACACAAAAGGAAGCTAAAGAGAGGTTTGAAAAGGTGAATGAATACATTCACATTCTTTCGCTATATGAAATATCTTGTTGGATGATTTCTGAAGAAATGGTTGAATATACTTGCCGAATAGAAGTATGTTTACGCTTGGCAAATGACCAATCGTGAATTTAGTGTTTCCCTTAGCGTTAGATGTGATTTCGGTCTTGTCGAAATACAATACATTGAAAACAGAGCATTGTTTACTTGTGTCTCTGCATAAAGGCCTTCATCTGAACTGTGTGTTCCTTTGCATGTAAACACTGTATTTTTTTTTCCAAACGATTAAGCAGAAAGTCAGGTCAAAAATTTTGTTCATGTATTTATAAAATTAGACAAGAAAAAATTCGATAGGAGACGAGATAAACTTTCCGAGGATTTGATTTGATTTTGAGTTTAGCGTCTCTTTCAGCAGTGAGGCTAGATGAGACGTGAAATTATAGTTTAACGTGGGATTCGAACCATATGAGCTGTCGCTAGGAATTGAACCCTTGTCTCCCACGCCAAAGGTGCATAGTTTCTGAGAATTAAGAAGAGACAAGACTTTTTTTTTTTAAAAAAAAAAAACTTATTTCTCGTCTCGTAGAGTGACAAACAAGACGCAGGGTAGACGTTAAAACTCGAAAGTACAATGAAGTTTCAGGTATCACAATTTATAGTACATAAGGTGTTTGCCATCAATTTAAAATTGACATTTTCGCAGGCTAGTGCAATACAGAGTCAAGCAGCAAGACTACGGACTAATTGCGTTAATAGATACCCTTACGTAAAGCTTAACCCGTCCGAATGACGATAGATTTGTGCTATTATGTTGAGAGAATCTTCAGTATATTAGAAAATGGATTAGTATTGTGTGCAATTTACTAGATGATGTGGTTAATCAGGTGAATTAGGGTTGGCAAATCACGCTAGAAATATGTTCTCCCTATTAAGGATTAGCAGAAGTTATATTACTGAGACGGCCAGACAGCCATAATAGTATCTCGTCATCTTTGTGGTCAAGAATCCATGTGTTAATATTTTTCTCGCACTTAAGGGTCATCATCTTTAATTTAACTATTCAAGCGGTAATATATTTGACTGTGCAAAGGATTTTAACACTTTTACGTGCTTTTCTTCAATTCACAATGATTCAACCGTATCTTCAAATCTTACAACCTAGATTTGTCCTTCCCGACGTCACATAATAATGACATTTTACACAACGATATAAGTCAGGTGACAGTACATTATTTCATTGTTTTGTTTGTTTCTTTCTTTTGGATATTTCCCTACATTTATGTAGTTTTTTTTAAAGTTAGATCTTTTGTTTGATTTTGAAGATAGAGATCAAATTTTGCCGTATGCAACTAGCTTCACTCTTGAGTAAAGCGGGATTATCTAGTTACATAGTTTAAACATTCAAAAGTTCGAACAAAATTTCAGATTTTCACGATTTAATAAAATCATACTTTCTTAAAAACTAACAAACAAAAATATTCTAAAAAGTAAATATAAAATAAAATAAACATTTAAAAAACATGTTTTTTAAAAGTAAAATTTACAAAACAAATCATGGTAAAATGTAAAGAAATAATTGGAGACTCGTTTTAGAAAACAATGTAAGTGCAACCTTGAAATTGTTTCACTTATTTTATTTTTTTAAAAATGGTTTATGACTTTGTTAGATTTTCATACTTCGTTGTATGCTAGGTTGTATTTCTAAGCAATAGTATTTTCTATTCTGTGAGGCTTGGACACAATTTACTATCTTTTGTCTCTACTGATACAGTAACTATTGTTTTTGGCACTTACATTTTTTTCTACACCGAGCCTTAAATTCTGTTTTCAAGAAATAGTTGAAAGAATTCCATTTATGCATGGCTACAAAGAAAAGCACGGACAGCACTCACATATTATAAATCAATTCTCACGGAAATCAAGTGATTTTATATGAAAGCGTTTTCCATTATTTTCTTTCCCCCTTCTTTTAGAATACATATTTCAATCAAACTGTAATAAAAAAAATCCTTAATAACACTTACTTCCCATTAGGAGTACTATTATTCGTCTCAGTGACCTCGAAATCTATGGTTTGAACACTAATACCGGTCGCTTTCCATTATTTTTATATGTCACCCGTTCCTACCAGTGTCCCTCACCACCAAGCCAATAAAGGATGAATTTAGACTTAACGACAAAACGAAAATGTCACTATTTATCTCAGTGACCTCCAAAAGGGGTTAACGATTGTATCGCCAGATCAATTTTAGGAAATTTACCGGATGAATTGGAGAATTTATTTTAGTTTGTTGGGGAAGAGTGATTAAAAGTTAGGTGAAGAGAATGGTTTAAGTTAAGAAAGTGGTTGTTGTTGTTGGTTGTTTTTGAAGCTGTAAGTAGCACTGTATGTGGAAGCATAAGAGACTATTTGGCGGACAGGTACTCTTGTTATGATTCAGTGGCGGGAAAAGCAGTATGGAAATGGAGCATATATATCCACACGATTGTATATAATTTTCTACTCGAAATTGGAAAAGTTTAGATGCTTCTATTTTGAAGGTCTAACCTAATCTAAACTAACGTAATATAACCTAATTTAGTACATTGTTTACCTAACTTACAAGGGAAGAGTGCGATGTCACTCATAGATAATTGCACCAAATTTAGTGTAGGAGTAGGTAATGGGGATAGAAAAGAACCTGTGGAAGCATTCGTTTAGCAGGCGTTCAGAATCAGAAATAATGGGCCCCATATTTCTGGAGAAGTATGGTTTGTCAATCAGATATTGATGGGACGACGCCTTTACTCGCCGTTGCGGACAATGCAGAAGAAGTTAAATAAACAGAAAAGATTAGCTGAACAGAAAATGCACCAATGTTCACCCTCAGTCCCACCAGGCGAATACCGGGATACTAAGTCTATCAACTGCCCTTATCATTGTCCATTGGGTATGCATCACTAGTTAGTTTAATGAAATTATATTGAGAAAATATGCACACAGAAAGAAATCGATGTCGAAGACGAAAATCGCACCTGTGACTTGTTTCTGAACTAGGCAGTGGAACGTTGAGGCTTACTTAACCATCAAGGTGCTAATTGATTTGTGGTAAGGAGGCATAAACAGATCTGGAAGAGCAGACTTGTGCACAGTTTCCGATACAGTTCAGAGAACAGTATTGCTATTGGGTAGGTGTGTGCAAGGCCTGAATATGCGACACCGGGTTCCATCAACGGCTGTAGGAGGTAAAGACAGGAACGTAGAGTTTTGGGATGTCAATGACTGTGAGTCAATGGAACATAGTACGTGTGTGTGGAACACTGTGAGGATCTGTGTCCAAATGGGCAGTTGTAAGTGTAAATGATATCAAGGAAAAATAGAGTAGTTAAGACAGACTAAAGTTTCCGAACAATTAGAAGAAATTTCTAAAGTGATGAGTTTTGGCATGTACTGTATATTTAGTTGATAGATTTAGTATCCCGGCATGTATATTTAGTACATTTTGATACTTTTTTCGATTTTCGTGTATTCCGGCGACTTAGCACTAATGCCCGAAAAGTTTCAATTGGACACTAATATCGGTCGATTGTGGTTATATTTACATGCCACATCTTTCCACCCTTCTAATCCCAATGCCGAAAATTATTATCAATGTAATATCCTAGCATACTTGGAAGGCCTAAGGTTGATAATCATGCTAATTGTTTTTAATTGGTTTATTAAATATTGGGTAGATTCTTAATTTGATTTCTTGAAATAGAGTCTTAACATTCTGCCTATCTCAGCATACATTTGTACACTTCGTCACTTAAACTATACTTGTTATAAAAGGAAAATGATTGATGTGACATGAAAATTTGATCTTACACTTCATCTATAGTCTTTCTCTTATAAAGAGCTCCCTCGTGGCTAAGCGGTTAGCGTACGCGCCTTTGGCGCGGGAGACCCGGGTGCGATTCCCGGCGGGAGCTCATGTGGTTCGGATTCCACGTTAATCAGTAGGTCCACGTCTCATATAGCCTCGCTGCTGAAAGGGACGATAAACTAAAATCAACTCAACTCAACTCTTTCTCTTATAAAAAACAATCTAGTTCTTTCATTTTTTCTGAAAATGTAGGTGAAAGTTTTACAATTACTTATTGGCTTTACAGGTGCAGAATAATATCTATTCAATATTACATAAACGTAATTGGTTGTAGTATTACACCCTCCCTTCCAAAGCTTCGACGGTCCCCTTAGATGGCCATCTGTTTATCAGGATATTACTGCCAAACGATCGTTTATACATACTTCGTAGACACCAAACTTGTTACTTTTTATATTACCAATATTGTTTTCCATTCTATTTTAACCAAAATTCAAAATGTTGGTTCAGGTATAATAAACACTCTATACAGCCATAGTTTACTAACATCAACATTCGTTGTGTTTTCGTTAAGTATCTACACGCTAGTGTGACTATAGTACAGTATTCCTCTGAAATAGCTACAACGCTAGTCAATATAGTGTTCCCGTTAAGGGATATCACATTATTTAATGCATTGCTTTCTGTAAGTAGCTTCAACATTAGACTGCAATGTTCTCAGTAAGATAGTACTATGCTTGTCCATGTAGTGTTCCTGTTATTAGTACTGCTTAAGTCAATATAGTGTATTCTCTAAGTAGCGACAACAATATACTACCTCTATTAAGAGCTACTACCTTAATCAAATGGCTGCTCCCGTTAAGTAGCTATAACGGTAGACAATGTAACGTTTTCCTTAAGAAACCACTATGCTAATAACGACAGTGTTCACGTTGAGTACGTACACTTCAGTCAACGTAATGGTACCATTAAGCAGTACAACGTAGTCATTCTAGTGTTCCTGTCTACTATCATACAAAGGGTACTATCGAGAAGAAGAGATAGTGTCAACTAACTGAAGCGCGAACCAGGCATCTATGGTTGTTGTCAAATTAAAATTGCCTACCCTCGTATTTCAGTCAGCGGTAAACTTACCGACTGACCTATCCTGATATGTTTAGACAGAAAAATGAAAGTAAACTTGATTTGTAAATAAATTCGGAAAGAAAATAAATAATGTTGCACAGTGCACACCAACATAAATGAGTATACTTTGTACACAGACAACTTGGCGCTACAAGGGATTCCATTTTGACCAGATGCTTCTATTTCCTAAAATGGAATTTTCTCCCTCCCTCATCAACTCTGCTTCCTTCTCATGTCCATCACAAAAAGGGCGTTTTCAAATTTGTTGACTATCTTTTGTTCTTATTTTTATCTGCCTTTGGATGTGGATGTGGATGTGTGTTTCCCGTTGAGTGGGTGGAGACACAAAACAGACGTGTAATAAAATAACGAAAAAAAAGTGAGGGCAGAAAAATGTTTGTTGTTTTGTTGCATGGGATGCAGCATGTGAGACCAAACTCGTGTTTAAGTTGCAGACACAACAAACACGAGAGAGAAACCGTGTTAATGGAGGCCACTACGACCGCACGCAAATACATTAGAAATGCTCTGTATCACATGCATTCTGAGGGAGCTTTTGATGAATCTAAAAATAAAAACCTAGTTGAATTCCTAGAGTGAAAGTTACTTTCTAAATGAAGAATCGTACGAAATAATGAATGACCTTATTCCATGAAGCGCGTCTTATTTTTTTTTTTTACGTAATATTGTCTCTATTTAAGAGTTAGATTCAATTCTTTGGCCGAAATTCTATATTATTAGATTATTATTGTTTTACGGAATATAATTTTCCAATATATATATATATATATATATATATTTCTCAGAAGAAATGGGTGATGCAAGTACATAGACCTAATATAACATAATCATATCTATCCTAACCTAACATAAACTAACCTAAACTAGCCTAATATTAGTAGAAATAAGCGAAATTCTATAATACTTATGGAAAATTATGCTGGACCCCTACACTAACATAATCTAACATAAACTAACCTAACCTAATCTTACTAAAACTAAACTAAACTAATGTAAACAGAAATTCTGAAAGAAAATTTAAAGAATTTAAAGAAAAATGCTGGAAACCTGCTAAACATACACCGTGATCTCATACCTTTTGTATCAAATTTTCAACATAGATGAGGTTATGGCCTAGCATGGTTTTTATCCTTTCACATTGGCGATACAACGTATGTGAGTGTGGGAGGGAATTATATAAAAGGAAATTAAAATAACTCTTGAACCACGCGACCGATTTCGATCAAATTTTCAACGTAGAGGAGGCTCGGGTCAGGAATGTTTTTTGTAATTTCTCTTTGATGTTCCAACTTAGATAAGGGGAGAGAGGGGACAATGTATCACACACACACACACACACACACACACACACACATATATATATATATATATATATATATATATATATATATATATATATATATATATGATCAAAAATGACTGACCAATACTAGTGTCGAATCCATAGTTTTCGGGGTCGATTAGATGAACAGTAACACTTCCGATGTCGTTTAAATAGAACTTAAGCTCCCATTAGTACTCCTAAGGACGAATAGTGACATGTAAAAATAATTGAAAATGACAGATATTAATGTGGAATTCATAGTTTTTGTGGTTCTTAAATTGATTTGTGACAATTTTGGTGCCTTTGTGTAAAAAAAATAAAAATATTATCCCCATGCGAATAACGTGTATTCTGTTAATTCTATAATATTACAGTATTATCGTTTAACGGGATAAAATTGCCCACAGATTATATTATGTATTGTATATGAATCGAAAGACCTCGTTGAGATGATCCAAGTGATACGGATGATTCTAGATTGTCATGCGTAATTTCCGAAAAATTCAAGAAAGACAATTTTTAGACTTCCAAACTATGCTGTGTATAGAGTCTGAAATTTATAGAACTGCTTTGTCTGTCTATCTATCTATCAACAGGTATCAGATCAAAAACGGTAAGAGATATCGTGAAGTGGTTTCACGAAATTGATTCAACATCCCAAGAATAGATTACATGTTCTCCGTTGACATCTTATTCAAACCAAAAATGATTGAAATTAGCTATTTCCGCTTTAAATTTTTTCGCTATGTAACAAAAGTGGAAATACATAATGGCAAACTGTTCTTGCATTCAATTCAGCGCTTCAAGGGAATATATCGTCACCATCCGCAACGCTGAAGCTGAACAAGTATTTCCTGTTTCAATACTGAATTCCAGCGGTGCAAATCTGTCTTCAACATTTGGGAGGGATGGGTAGGACCGTTCCCATAATCATTCTTTAAGCGATGTTAAAAATATTTGAAGTTGAAGAACCATGCTGTGAAAGATCAGAGTAGCAGAGTTGTCTTCAACATTGGGAAGCGGGCAGATTGGAGTCTTATTCTGGGGGGACATCAATTTTACCTCACTTTCCTTTATGGCAATCGGACACATATCACTGCATTTTTCCGCAAAAAAAAAAAAAAAAATCAAATCGGATTATTGGGGGAACAGTCCCCCCAGTTGCAAGATTGGAGGGTCATGTCCTCTCATTCCCCCCAGGATTTGCTCCGGTGCTGAATTCCATAGAGCTAAAACGGTAAGGGATGTCGAGAGGTACTGTTCTGCAATCAGTTCAGCGTTCCAAGAATGGGTACTATCTTCTCGTGAACCCTCTCTTCAAACCTGCATTGGTAGGAACCGTTTCCCGTCTTATCTGTAATCGCTACGTAACGAAAAAGAGTAACAAGTAGCAACAAAGTATTCTTTGGCAATCAGTTCCACGTCTGCTTATGAATCAATATAGCTTATAGCTTATGGATTTCTGGGCAAGAATATTTTTCTCATCTAAATAAAACAGCTCTTGTTGATTACTGTGACATTCAAATCTAAGTGCTTTTTTTGTTATAACTAATACAAAAACATGTTTTTCTCGAATGTTAGATGATAAAATGAGCCTAAATTTCTTCTACATCCGACACGTTATAAGGCAGATTTGTAACACTCAACAAGCCCATGTGAGTCATTGAATTATCATGTACTGAGACGAAAATTTTCAATATTATTATGAATGTGTAAACGTCTAGTTTGTATCTGTGATAAAGGTGTTTCGTGTATTATACTTGGGAAATTCTCTACAGAAGGTCGACGTTTGTTTAAAATAATCTTTGTTTCATTAGAATCTATGTTTTATAATTAACGTCAATGAATGGGCTTCGTGTAAAATAGTGTGTACTGATAGCATGTTGGTATAAAAGAAGGGTTTGAAAGCATTGTTTAATAAAAAGCCAAACCGATAAGAGATAACAAGAAGCATTTTTTTTTTGTAATCGATTTAGCTTTCTAAGAATCGATACCATCTCCTCTCTTAACCCGTTATTCAAACCGGAAATGGTAAATATCAATCCCTTCCAGCTTTAACACTGATCGCTATTGTTGAAAGCAGAGATAGATAGGAAGAAGAGCTTTCCTGCAACCAATTAAGCGTTCTAAAAATACAGTATATGCCATTACCACTCTAATCTTTCTACTAGAACTGGAAGCATTTACAACACATTATTCGGTTCCAATATTATTTGAGGAAATAAATACAGTGGGATATGATAACTCGAACCTCGATAATTCGAATTCCTCGATAACTCGATTTTTCACATTCCCTTGAACTTTACCACTCAATGTTAAGATAAGTCGAATGTTTAAAAATTACAACCTCGATAAGCCGAATTTTAAGGGTTTCCTAATCACAATTTAGAAACATTGGTATTTCGAATTTTCGTATCTGCGAGACCTCCTATGACTCGAAGTTTACCTGGGGGCGCGGTGGCTCAGTGGCAGAGTCTTCACCTCCGGTGCTTGAGATCCCTGCTTCGATCCTAGCTCGCGCCGTGTGGAATTTGTGGTGGACAAACACCGTGCTCGTAGATTTTCTCTTGGTTCTCCCGTTTCCTCCCACTTTCTTCATTGCACAATTTCACTCATTGCTCATTATCACCGTCTCCTTTAGACTAACCGGCATAACTGTGGGACGTTAAACTTAAAGATTTCATTTCGAAGTTTACCTTTATAAGTCGATTATGTAACCTAATAACTCGAAAGCCATAGCTCTGTGCTTTTATGTAATTATCATTGTTACTTCACCTGTTATTGTTGTTAATGTGTACTCGAATTGTGTTTTACTTATGTCTAGTATTTCTTATTTTTACTAGCCATCATATTTAATTTAAGAAACTTTTACAACTTTGAATTATAGAGGTCGAATGAATAAAATTTCGAGTTATAGAGGTTATATAGTCACTTTTCATAAGGAATGTGGAATCTCTGTATCTCGAAGTTTTGTTGTGGCCACGCTGATAACTTGAACCGTGATTACTCGAAAAACTCGATGACTTGAATGTATATCTATTCCTTTCAGCTTCAAGTTATCGTGGTCCTACTGTATAATAAATATTGGTTACAATGGCAACACTGAAGTTTTTTAGTAGTGAATGTAGGTGAAGGGATAGCTGAGAGTACACTAAAGGTGAAGACCAATTTATACAACACTGCCACCTCCCGTCTCCTTTGAAGTACACGCACACCATAGTTTTGTGCGGGGTGTGATGGACAGGGAGAAATACGAAAAATGTTTAGAGGTTAAATAGCAACAGGGAAACTTTTTGTTGTGCCGTTAACAAATTCAAACTTCAATTTTCACCGTGCATAGTCTGTGAAAAAACCAAAATTCCTTCACATGCTGAACACTGCGTCAATTGTAATTTTTGTATGTGTCTACCCACTTCCAACATTAACAAAATTTTATGACTAACAAATCACATAGCCAATTATTATAATAATTCTGGACCATCATACTTGATGCACAAAATAACTTAAAGGTATGGCATTTAACTTCAGTTTAATAGGAGATTTTCCGATCACTTGCCCTACATTCAGATTTAACATCTTTAGTAGTCGCATTACCTACGTTAGCATCAACCTGACAATTTAAGTTCCATGATTTTACATTCTGGAGTGCCTGAACAATCTCTTTTGTTAATGTTCCACTTATCTGCTTTGTTATATACCCTGTTTAATGTCGATATCTTCTCATTATAGCCTTCGCAGTCAGTCTTCAATGAATGAAAAATAAGCACTTTTGTCTCCTTGCCTGAGTGTATCTGCAACCCACCTTACTTATCAGTCCTTCTGGTTGCATAACAGCTTCACAACGCAGAATCTGCAGTTAATATTTCTCGTAACCACAGTAACCTTCCGATCTTCCACGGAAATGGATGGCGTGGCAACCGCGGATAATCCGTAAAAACGGACACAATTAAACATGAAAATGCTTTCGAACATTTTTATTTACACATACAATTACATGAGAATTTTCTCTCAAGTATGTCATTTTTTTGAGCTCGATATGATCTATTTCAATGTTTCTCAAACTTGTTGTTACTGAGACCCACATTAAATAATAAAAAGTATTTTTGTGGCCCACCTACTTTTATTCGAATACATATTCTAGGTAATTGCGGTGTATTTTAAATCAATTAAATTTTGTAAATCATATTTCTAAAAAAAAAATACATGATATACAAAACATAATGGAAAGCAAAATCTTTGTACTGCTATTCATAATGAGACGTATGCGATGCATGTGCTTGTTTTCGATATTTATTAATAACTGCATTGATATCCACGCTGATAAGAGTTACTTTCAGAAGCAATGAATTGTACACTTGCAGTCGGTTTCTGAATTTGCTCTTGATTCCCCTCCCCCCCTCCCCAACGCTGAAAACCCAGCTTCACATAAATAGGAAGAACTAAGCTGGAGTAGCACCTCCAAATCTTCAGCAGAAATTTGTGGATAGGTTTGCTGAACGGACAGCCAAAATAGTTCTAGTTATTTGGGGGGTTGAAATTCATACAAAGTGAGCTATCTTGAGATAGGTCAATTAATTTCTTGTCAGCCTTCATTGATATTTCAGTTGAAATGCCAGTGACAGATGGGTTTGCAACCACTTCTGTTGCTTACACCTTTCCATATCTTCAAGGAAGTAACATTCAATTTTTTTTCAATGCCTTCAAATATACGGATATTCCAGAAATTACGGAATTATCTGGATTCACTCATTTTCGATCACGAACGTTTGAAATGTTTCAAAACAGTCATAGTGGTGGTTTTCAACATTACTCTTCCACAAAACAAGTTTCCTCACGAAACCTCAAATTTTATCATGAATTACAAATATGTTTGCTACTTCTGTGCCTTGTAAGTACAGAGTAAGTTCATTTAGTTTCGAAAATATATCAGCCAAATAAGTAAGCCTCGTCGCACATCCTTTCCGCATACTTAGTGTTCTGATCCAAAAATATTGGGACTTCATCACGTAGTTCTACAAGTGTTATTATTTTTTCTCTTTATAACCAACGCACTTCAGTGTGCAAAAGAAGTGACTTTCCATATACTCACATAGGTTTTAAAATAAGCGGGGTTGTAACGGCTTAGCCTTGATGGAGTTCACTATTTTCACCGCAATATTTAAAAAAATTAAAATTTTCTGATAAAGCTCTCAACACCAACACTTCGCTATGATGTTGCAATGAATATATAATACACTAGGATTAACTTCACGAATTCAGGTTACAACACTGCTATTGTTTACCGCACATATCCCGGGCACTATCAGTACACACATACCAACACATTTCATTCGATCTAAACATAATTATTGAGAACACTGAAAATTTCCTCGTTAGTACCTCGAAGCATAGGTTCACAAAAAAGCATATCTTCATTCACTTCGCTATCCCATATATAGAGTACATAAAGAAGTAACTGAGACAAATCTTGTACATTTATTGACTCATCTAGTTGCATAGAGAAAAATTTATTCGCACATACTCTTTGAATCAGTTTTCTTCGAAATCTTCTATCCACTGAGACATTTCACCGATTCTCCATGCAACAAATCTCTTGGATAGTGAAATCGTGTGATCTTTTAAACTCTTTTCATCAACGTCATCATTTATCGAAGGAATGACCAATGCTTCACCGGTTGTATGGGGTGTTCAAGTTTGTGCAAATATTAAACTAATCAGGTAAGAAGCGTGCACGGCTTTTTCGTTGCTCTTAGTGAAATGTGTAAGGTTATTTTTCGACTTTTTCAGCTCATGTAGTTTCCATTCGAAGAACTGGAGCAGCCTGTTTACAAACTCCGGATGTTTGGTTTCAAATTTGCTGACCCAATTTGTTTCATCGCATGCTTTCATTTGCAAGTATTTCACAGCAAAAAAAAAAAATAATAATAAATAATAATACTGTAGATCTGGATCTTCTTCATTTCCATTCCAGGAATATCCTATTTTTAAATAATCGGGTTTGTATTTTCTGAAAACTTTCATTCATTTTGATGGTATAGGGTTAGAGCCGGATGTTGAACGTTCTTCTTTCTCGCCATCTGTTTCCTTTGGCTGGCTGCTTCGCCCACTCTCTCATTTCTTTCCATAACGATGCCTTTTCAACATTCTATGTTGGAGTAGGCTTCGTTATTAACCATCTAGCCATGATGGTCAAACAGGAAACACTGAAAAGCAAGTCTATATAAGTCTATATAAAGCCGCTCACATTGCCAGCAGAGAAAGTTTGTCGAGGCATGACGGATCACAATACACAGAGCTTACCGCCGTTAGAATTGTTGAGTTTGCACCTGCACGGGTGTATATGCCAGTACTGGTTAATTTTCTTTAGCATTGATTGTTGAAAAAATAATTTCGAAAATGAATTAGCAAAAATACTCGCAGTTTTTAGATTTTGTTGAATGACGTATATATCTTCGGATAAATCATTCTTTTTTGAAGCTATTAAATTGCGAATAAAAATATAAAGAATAACTATTTCATTCATTGCTCGTGCAGATACTATCATTCAACACCCACGATTCCTCCAGGAAATTAAAGGATATTGTAAATGCTTATTTTTAAAACATAAACATATTTTGTTTTCACAAACAATGAATTTTCATATTAATAGCAAGTTGTATAAAGAGACAGCTGTATTTATTCCAGCTCGTTCAATTACCAGTCTGTATGAGTGATTGTTCAGTATAACTGTATCTGTTATATGAAATTGTACGATGTGCAAAGAGGGTTAAAGTGTTTCCATAGAAACGTAACACACAGCTAACATCACTCCCGACGCAATGTCCTACTCCGTGACAGATTTTGACTCATCCACTCTCTTTCCATCCTAACCTAGAATCTCTACTTACTGTACATCAGGGCAAGGCTTTAAGTAACCACTTACTTTTCACCTCCAATTTTCATTTCTGAATGGTACTTTACATATGTTTCTACATAAAAAAAATCGTAATGAAAAGAAAAACTTCTCGTCACCCACCAAGAATGGTCCGCGACCCACAATTAAGAAACACTGATCTATTAGTTTACACAACGGCCTATCTTTGCACAATATTGTAGTTAAAGAAACAATTAAACGTTTAGATGTAATAGCAAATTTTCTTTATACAGTGAAGTCTCGATAATCCGAATATCTGGTTAATCCGAACAAGTCCGGGAGGAATATAGTTTTTTGTGGCGAAAATACGCCGTTTTAGGAAATTAATAACTAAAAGGATGAAAATGGATGCATGTTTTCATAGGAAACAAAGTAAATTTTAGTTAAATACAGTTTTTTCCTTTAATATCTGTATTTAGGCCTTAAGTCACATTACGACAATTACACAAAGTTTGAAATCGAATTCAGTACGTACTGTACAGTATTGAAACTTTAGTATGAGTGAAAAACAGTAATGCAGTAGAATAAGTACTGTATTGAAACATAAAAGTGAACATACAATACTAATAGTGTACAGTCCTAGTATTGTGATAGTCTACCACAGTGCCATAATACCGTACTAGTATTACTTGTTACAAGACATGGAACTCAGTTGTTGTCTTTTTATCGCAGTGAAGAGAATCTTTTGGACGAAGCGTAGTTTTGCTATCATCTCATAAACATATCGACAGCTGTAAGTACATATACTGTTAGTCAGAAAACATATTTTGAACTAATATACGCTGTGTATTACAATACAATAGGCCCATTCACCCGCTTCAAACCGCAATTTTACTGTTATTTCGGCTAATCCGAACAGGGTTCGGTCCTAATTAATTCAGGTTAGCGGGACTCCACTGTGTCATAATTTGTTGTATATAATGAAATTGCTGATCTGATAATGAAAATCGTAATTAACGAACGCACACTTCACTTTCAATTTTATTTTATTAGCTAGCGTGGTTACCGTACAAAACCAGTTTTCAGAAGACTAGCCAACCATACAATAATTTACGTGATATACGGTCATTTAAGTCTTAACGCTACATACGATAATGCCCATGCGATAATAGATGAATACACAATAATTTTAGAACGCGCACCTTTTTTTTTTTTTTTTTTTTTTTTAGATTTTGAATACTCAAATAAATTATGTATGTGCATTAAACAAACATAGAATGCATACATTCAGGTTTTTAACAGTCATTTCCGATCAAATAAATCAATAATGCAACCCTGCAACCATTCTTTAAATTAAATTGCGTTCACGAGGGGGTGGAAATATTGTTATTGTTCAGATAGTGTTAATAAGGATTTTTGAAAGCACAATGATGTCGATTTGGAGTTCAAAGTTGAAGAATACTAGATACCTCCATGACGTAAGAGTCGCTGTACTATCGTTGGACAACTAGTGATCTCTCGCCAAAAATTGGCGAGTCCGCAGAGACCCCACTTCCGTTTGGAAAATTATACCACCAGCTGCAGAGACGCGACGAAACACCAATGAATCACAAAATAACCCCACCAAAATATGTTTAATCGCTTATATGCGTGATTTGTTTACATTAAGATGAGTCTAAAGAACACTGAAAAAAGTACCTCAGGGTAAGCGTGAATTACCAACTTTATGATTACTAGACGCGTGTTCTTCCGACTTCGCCACGGAGGCGATGAAGGAAACTGCGCTTGTAGAGGAATAAATCGTTATGGTTTATTTTAATTTAGCCAATCAGAGTGCTTCTCTAACCGTGTATATTCGACGACAAACGTTTGGGATCAGATAAAATACGTTTGCCATTTAATTTTATAACAAAATGACGCGCGTCTATTTACTTTATTCCATAGTTCTCCCATATTCACTTTCAAATGATCACCTAAATTCATACAATTATACGCACTCATCTCAAGATTTTTCACTTCATGATGTAGAGTCAGGGGTTACTCTTGTTCCCCGGAGCAATTCGGAGCAATTCGTCAGGAAAACATAATATATTATAACAATCTATGCACATGACATGCGCATGCGATAGTTCGTGTTGTTAAGTTCGCGATTCTCAGCGACGAATCAAAGAAGCACGGACCCAAATGTAGTCCTCGCTGCTACGCGGCGGTAACTTCAACACAACCACTCCAGATATCTGTTTCGACTCGTCGAAACGCTGCCCGCTAGTGGCACACTAACGGCAATCCTTCAACGCGTCGCTATATCGGCGATTGACATTTACCAGCATGTGGGCCACCAGGTATTGGCGACGTTTACGGCATACGGACATTTATTATATATTATTATTATTAATAGTATTATACTTGTTTCTAGAATTATCACGTACAAACCAAATATACGATATTTTTGTGATATACGAAAATTTTAAAGATGAAAAGTGAAAATTTTATTATCTGAGGTTGGCAGCTCTGATTTTTAGATTTACAAAGAAGAGCAGGAAAACACGGATATATATCATTCTGTTCAGCCCAATGAGATCCATCGATTGGTGTTTATCTCCTTTTTTAGACTTGGTCTTTTTGTTGTTAAACATTAAGTATAATGTAGAATCTTAGTTACTTTCTACGGTTTATAATTTGTGAATTTATCTCATATGGTTACTTTCACTGTTAAATATGTTTGCTTTATTTTGTGCTTATTGACTTCTGTTTGCATTAACATTATATGAGACGTGAAACCTTCAGCTTAAACATTAGATTCAAAACACATTAATTGCCACAGGAAATGAGCCCATGTTACATCGTAGAACGCTAAAACATTTAATCACGAAGCAATCTACATGAGGCGCCATATTTACAGTTGAGAAAAATGAAATGAAATGAAATCTTTTAAGTTTTACGTCCCACGGTTATGCCGGTTAGGCTAAAGGAGACGGCGATGATGAGAGATGAATAAAATGGTGGAATGAAGAAAGTGGGGGAAACGGGAGAACCCCAGTAAACCCACCAGCACGGTATTTGTCCACCACAAAGTCCACACGACGCGAGCTGGGATCGAACCAGGAACCCCAAGCACCAGAGGTGAACACTCTACCACTGAGTCACAGCACCCCCCTTTTACAATTGAGAATGCTCATATCGATCCAGTGTTTTACTATTTACATGTACAGTATTTTAATTATGTACTAGCGACAATTACCCGCTTCGCTGGCTTGAAATAAGAAAAATTAATTTGTTCCGTTAGTCTGTCACGGTCATTTTCGATCATTATATCTCCCTCCCCTCCCTAAAGTTAAGGGACTGAAGTTGGATTCAAACAACATCGGAATTGTCACTGTTCGACCCTAAAAACTATGGATTCGACACTAATATTGGCCATTTTCGATAATTTTTATATTTCCTTCTCTCCCTCCCCTAAGTTGTACCTTCAAAGGGTAATGGTAAAAACTCTCGCAGGGCCAAACCTCATCTATGTTAAAAACTTCATTGAGATCGGTTCGGTGGTTCAAGAGTTATTAAATCACAAACATAGTTATATTTTTGTAGTTTCCCAACACGGGGAAACAGAACGATTTATTGTTGTTTGAATAAAATTCTTTTGTTAAGAAAATAATGAACTACGTTGTTGGCAATTGGAGACTTTCCTACAATGTTATCAATTTTATGCACAGTAAATCTAATTACTAACTACTTTTGTTTTCTAAAACTGTGACAATTTGTTCATATCTCGTTTATTAACACATCTCGATGCCGCTGTGTAGCACTCTTTTTGTTTAAATATGAATTACTTTTGTCAGTTACTGAGCTTTGAATTTGATTTAGTCTGTTATTGCCTTTGTGCATTGTTGAATTGTGTCCCTATCGCTCATAGTCTATACGGAATTTAAACGTTATTTCTGCCTAAAATTGCTCTTAAATATTTAAATTTTGCCTCGCAATCAAAGGCTTTTCCGTATTTCCTCATTCTGTCTGGTGAGTTTTATGTACACTGGTTTACAAATTTGTTGCTTCTATTATAACTTGGTGAATTTCCATCTTGTTCTTTAATATTTTTACTAAATCATTTATAGTAAGAATTATAAATTAGAACAAAGACAATACAAGAATCTTCTGGCATTCTGAAGAGCATCTTCTCTTAGATGGATAACCATTTACTTTTCTTTGCTTGTTTCTACTTTCTACCTTTTGTGTTTCTGTTTCTACTTCTATCTATACGAGTATTAATATACTCGTATATATAAATCTTGAGCGGCATTAATATTATCTTTCTCTCTCTCTCTCTATCTATCTCTCTATCTATCTATCTATCTATCTATCTATCTATATATATATATATATATATATATATATATATATATATATATATATATATATATATATATATATATATATATATATATATATATATATGTGTGTGTGTGTGTGTGTGATCTATGTGTGTTAGAGATCAGCACGGGCTCAGGCCGTAAATTTTAAAATTCACAACCACATTTCTCGGGTTTTTCGCCCTAACTTTGTAAACCTACTGTACAACGATATTTATCGAACCATTCTTTACGGAGAATTTTTAAAATACATCCAAATCTGTAACTTGAGACGCCTACACTAAAGATCTAATTACCATTATGAAATTGAGAGTAAAGCTAACTGTGTAAAACAAACAAAAATAAACATGTCTAGCTTATCTGTGAGTGAAAGTTTAAAAATCCAGAGTATGGATTCCATTTTTTTTTTCTTTACAGTAATTTGACAATGACTGAGAACTATCTGAGTAAGTTCAGTACACATCCATTTACATAAGAATTTGCACACGTTGACATTTTGTTTTAAATATTTGGAGTATTCGTGTTTCCATTTCATGAAAATGTATGTAAATGAAACGAAATGAAATATTTAGTTTAACGTCCCACGATTATGCACCGAGGCTAAGGGATACGGAATTTATATAAATCACCATTTTCTTTTTTTTAAAGAATTCATACAGTTAGTAAGGGTAAATGATAATCTTTATCTCGTTAGTCTCTCTGAATCATGTGAGCTTTTATAATGCAAAATTACACCTCTAATTATTGTAAATAAAAATACAACTTTGCGTTAATTAATGTTTCTCTAATTCGGGCTTATTTCGGGCTCATTTGACTATCACACAAGGTCGGACTGGGCTCGGGCCTAAAGGATAAAACATATTTCGTACTCAGGTCGGGCCTCACATTTTAAATTCACGGGCCCGGCCGGGCCCAGGCTAAAAATTCCGGCCCGTGCAGACCTCTACTCTGTATATATGTACACTCCTGTCCAAAATGATTGTCGCATATCTATAACTGTCTTATTGTGTGAATATAATTTGATAATGATTTTGCAGGGTACTTTTAATACTGATACTATGTGTATAATCGGAAATGTATATTTGTGGTAAATTTCATAGCAAATGAATTATAAATACGAAAATTGGAATGAATAAAACAAGATGTTGCTAAATGGACAAGAAAGTTTTATTTTGTTTTATTGTTCTTATTTACTGCTCTTTTGACAAAATTTGTCTTTTCCAATTATACACATTCTAACATTATAAGAAATACCGAGTGAATTCTCTACCAAATTATATTCCTACAACAACATATTTATAGACATGCGACAATAATTGTGGACATGAGTGTACATAGATATAAATTAATATATAGATAAAAGTCAACAAAAGATAGATGAAACATGCGATATTGGGTGATGCGGGATGATGTGACCCTGTATGGGACAGGATTACAAAAAGTGAAATACACAGACAGACCAATTCCGAAGTCATGCTTTCGTGCTTTGGTAGTTAACTTCACGGACCTGTGGGCACATTAGTATCTGCATGGACCGGGATTGGTTAGGCCGACACAGCTTTTTCCTTTACAGCTTTTCCTAAGCGCGCTCGCAACTTGATATTCACTCTTTATTTCCTTGTTGAAACTGTAATGAGGCATCACAACACCAGTCTATACTTAGCCGGGCTATGATTACGTGTTGTTTGCCACGGTGTAGTTTGCCACGACTCGATTTTTGTGTTGTTTGCCACTGCATTGTTCTCTCTGATTTATCTTATATCATAATCGTGAAGATTTATAGAAAATCGACTCAGAAGTTGAAGGTTGTCAGATGACTATATTATAAAAATCAAATCTATTATATTTATAAACAGAATACATACAATACAAACGGTCCCAAACACGTTATTGGCAAGGGCGCCGATTTCTCTGTAAATTGGGGGGGGGCACTCAGACGCAGAAGGTATATATATGAGGATGTTAAGACAAATTGCATTCAAATTATGCTAAATATTACATATTCATAAATACACTAGGGGGGCTTACATGAGCTTTGGGGGGCCCGGGCCTCCCTGCTCACCCCAGGATCGGCGCCCTTGATTATTGGATTACTATTCTTATTCCCAACCCTAGTTTTGGGTATTCATTAAACATTTCTCTCCAAAGGGATTTAGGATTGTTTTAGTTTATTGTCAAAATTTAAATTATATCTGAATTTTCCATTTCTGACTTTGACTGTAAGCCATTTTAGTGGATTTATATTTTTGGTCGTTTGGACATTAGAAGCACTCGATTGCTTATTAATTTATGTTTTAATGAGTTTGTATAGGCTGATTCCATTGATATATATTTATATTTAAGCATAGTTTAAAAAAACTCAGAACGATACTGTTACGCGTTTATAGTTATGCCAGGAAATATATAATTTTCATCAGTTTGAAGTGTGAACTTCCGTTTACATTTGTTTTTATTGTGGTTTTCTATATACATTTGTTTGCTGTTGTTTCGTACTATCAGGATCTCTGGTCAGATTTAAGCACGCGCGAAGTTAGCTTTGTGGTGGGCAAACACCGTGTGCGTGAGTTTTCTCGGGTTTCTTCTGTTTCCTCCCACTTTCTTCAATACACTATTTTTATTCATTATCATCATAATCATCATCATATCCTTCAGCTTACCCGGCATATTCGTGGGATATAAAACGGAAATATTTCATTTCATATTTCTTAAGGACATAACATCCAATTCCTTAGTCGCGTAGCATAACGAAAAACATAGCATTATGTAACAGGAGATGATATTAAGAAATCCGTTAAAAGAGAAAATGCAATTATACGGCTACCAATTTACTAAGCTATTGTGATATTAATGATGTTCTGTGTTCATTTGTTTGGAGCTTTATGCTCTCTTTCAGCATCGAGTATAATGAGATCTCTCTCGTTCCAAAGGCGAGAACACTTACCACTTGTCCCAGGGAATCAAAAACGAAAGTGCCTGGCAACCCTTCCTTTCACTCCAAGTGTGTGTGTGTATCTTCACGATAATCAGATCTGATAAGATCAGAATGCAAAGACTGTGGCAAAATCGTGGCAAACAACACAAAAATCAAGTCGTGGAAAACAACACCGTGGCAAACAACACGCCACCCGGGCCATACGCCACACTGACAACTGGAAATTTTTTGCACATGTTCCCAGGATTACACACAAGATTAACTGCTATGGAAACCTTCCTATTCAAAATAAATCAATCTCCTTTCCTAGTTGTCGCACTGTGTACATCATACTTGGATAAATTTTGTACTTAAATGTGACTCATTCTTTCATATAAGGTATTAAAAATGCTCCGGGGAAAGAGCAATTTTCTCCGAATCTTTATGGACGATAACGTTTGCTTGCAATAGATAATTTTGTTCTTAAAAACAAGGTGAGTTGGACCTGACAAGGTCAGTTTAAATTCTGTTTGGAAATATTTTGTGAAACATGTTTGAATTGCTTACAGCAACGGATTAATTACTTTAATGAACTCTTTGTTTCGTTTTATCTGTGAAACAGATCAAATTAGTTAGTAAAAATGTCTATCGTATACCTCTTGGGTAAAATTTACTTTTGTAAGTAACTCGTTTGGAAATATAATCTAAACACGTTGATGAATTTTGAAAAAAATCGCCCTTTTTTCACTAATGATTACTTCAAAGTTATGTAAATTACTTCAAGGTATTTCCGTATCTCTATATAGAGAAATTAATACGGTTTTGATTCTATTCGAGATGTAGATTTCGAAAGTGTTTTGAACAGAAAATGGGTGGATTTCTGTTTAATCTTCTCTTTGGTGTTAAGTATTCAAAAATAATTTCTCTTCATATTTGTGAGTAATACCTCTCTTCAGAGAAAATATTCCAGGGCTTTACTTTTTTCTCTGTTCGTTCTATGAGGATAATTAATTCCATCTACGTATTGATAGAAACGCATGTTCTTTGTGTTTCTGTGGAATACGTATCAGAGTGTTTAAATGGGGATTTATTAAGTATTCGATTGGTAGATCGTTCAAATTATCTTTTAATGTTACTTTAAAGTCCTTTCCTTCGATTATTTTTTCCAGCGTAGTTGCTTCTCTTTGACCTCATCATATAAACCTGAAGAACATAGAGAAATAATTTTTCTCGTGACATATGCAAGGAAGAGCAAAACAAATCTATTTCGTTTAAACGCGTCAGTAGTAATGGGGGGACTTGAGGACACTTTTTGGCCCCTGGGTTCCTGCCTCAGGACCCATGGTCCCTGGCTGGGGTCAATGACCTAGGGGTACCTAGGACCACCCCCTCTAAATTTTGGCAGGGGTACCATGGCCCACTCCCTAAATTTTGGCAGGGGTACATAGGACCACCCCCCTTAAATTTTGGAAATTGCCAAATCTAAAAGTTTGGTATGGTAGCCTAGGACCATAGTATGTACCTCTATCAGTATTGGGTGTCTATGTCGTTCCCTTTCATGGGTAAAAAATTGCCAAAAAGTCAAATTTCGGGGGTTTTTTGACCTAATTTATCCCCTTGGATGAGGTATTATTACCCTATATAGTTATATGGGCGTATACAGGGGTTCATTACATATCATAAGACATGGGTATATTAATGCACCCCTTGAAAAATTTGGGAGGGGTACCTTGGCCCACCCCTTAAATTTTGGAAATTGCCCAATTTAAACATTGGGTATTATAGTATAGGACCCTAATATGTATTATGATAAATTTGGGTGGTCCACCTCGTTCCCTTTTAGGGGTACAAAATTGCCAAAAATATAAACGTAAGCAATACGTTGTACCACGTGTTTGGTTTTTGGTCCATTTATCCCCCTTTGATGAGGTCCTATTACCTTATATATAGATATATGGTCATGTATAGGGGTTCATTACCTTTCATAAGATATGGGTATATTGGTGCACCCCGGGAGGAGTACCTTGGCCCATCCCTTAAATTTTTGGAAATTGCCCAATTTAAACATTTGGTATTATAGTACAGGACCTCAATATGTATCATGATAAATTTGGATGGTCCACATCGTTCCCTTTTAGGGGTACAAAATTGCCAAAAATATAAATGTAAGAAATATGTTGTACCACGTGTTTGGTTTTTTGGTCCATTTTATCCCCTTGGATGAGATCCTATGATTACAGGGATCTATTTCCTATCATAAGACATGGGTATATTGTTGCACCCTTCTTAAAATTTGGCAAGGGGTACACTGAAATTGTCCATTTTAAGCATAGTACATGACTTCAATATGTTTCGGTGGTCCTATTGCCCATTTTTTTTAGTACAACCACGTGTTTGGTTATTGACTCAATGAATCCTATTTGATAAGGTATGGACGGGTATCCCCTTTCAATTTGGTATAACCCCTCGGGTGTAGTACGGTCACGTGATCGATGATTTGGTTTTGATGCGCGACGAGGTCCCTGGTCAATGTTCTCTGGGAATTAGGTGGAAACTTTGCACAGGGTTCTCGTCTTATATCGCACAGTTCTTTAGGAGAATCTGATAACGTTGTATGTGGAATGAACAATAAAAACACATAGGTCAGCATAAATTGTATTTTATTCATATTTCTGGTTTCTTCTTTTTCTTTCTTGTTACACTAAGGTATTGACAATGTTTGTATATTGAGCAGGGTTTCTTCATTAGACCGCCTCCTCTTCTTGATTGTAATGATTTGTTTCCATGTTTTGCAGCATAGTACCCGTTTGCAAAACTTCGTATTGTGAATTCTGTAAAAAGAACGAGGAAAAAGATGATTAGTATAGAAATAGATGATGATTAAGCAATACATTTGCAATGATAAATATGATAAAATTACCTGGAAGGTATATTGCAGCAGTCTACGATCATTAACCGTGGGTACTGTTGTGAACAAATATTGAATTTCACGCAGAGATTTTCCTTGGGCTTTACAGCACAAATAAAAATAAGCATAATAGCCACATACGGATGAACCAAGACTTTGCATTTGGCTATTATTATATTTATAGTACATACAATGAAGTTTTAAGAATGCAACATGTTGTGGTACATAAGGAGGAAGGCCATAGCTGTCAAAATATTCTCCAACACCGCGATTATCAATATAAATTGCAATCCAATGGCTTCCTAGTTTTGTAGATGGATCTGTATTTACAATGATTGCCAGAGGAAGAGAAATCCGTGAGGGTAACTCATCGCTTGCAAATACCCCGGTAAAATGATTTCTGAATAATGGACTACCGTTTAAAGCATTAGCTAATTGTAATGTATTCAACATCGTGAATGGAAATGATACATAACGTATACGTACCTTGTAATTTAAAAGTCCAGGATAATGTTGCGCTGGTGGTCGATCTCTAGGAGTGAGGAAAACTCTCCATACACAATACAGTTTGCAGAAGCTGCTAATTTCTCTTGGAAATGAACTTCCAATCGGATGGCTCCATGTCGTTCTAAATTCCAATAGTGACAATCTCCAGCAGAAGAATCGGGAGTTAGGTCAAATACAAACAGTGTATATCCATTCTTGTAGTCGGCTCTTGAAATTGTATTTCCAGTATTGGTAAAATGTATGCCAGAACCTGAGAACAATGTGTGGTACGATGAAATGTAGAGATTTTCTTCAAAGTTGGGTTGCAACGGTTTTGAAGGTACAGCTTTTCCATCCACATACAATGTAAAGAAATTAATGTTTAGATGTTGAAATTCAAATGGATTGCTGGTAATAGTTCCACTGGATGCTTCATTCGATGTAAATCCTACAATAATACGATTTGGCAATGTTCCCATAAACAGGTTATTAATAATATTGGATTGTATATCCTTCGGGATGGTAAATGATTTCATTTGAACCCTTGTCAGAGGATACTTTGCCGGTGTAGATTGTAAAATTTTATTGTGTGCCAATTTGACACTAGGGCTAATGTTGACTTTTTTCACCTGCAACGATGCATCTAGAATATTGATTTTTGCATTGCCACCACTTTCACCGGCCATGAGACAAAAGTTTGGTTTTGCAGGAATAAGTTTCACACGTAATTCCACTCCATGAATTAAAAATTTATCTTGATTAAAAATGTCACAATGAAGATGTCCAATCATATCGAATTTCATACTTTGTTTTGTCAGTTCATAGCGTTGTTGAAATCCTTTGTTCTCCCTGGTGGTTGCGTTCATATGACCAGCCGTATCTTGAAACCACATTGCTGTTTGTAAATGTGTATTTTTAGCTCCATCACTATAATTGAGCAGTTTTTCCAGGTACGAACGATATGGATGATTATGTGACGGAAATGAGATCAGTTTATTGTTCAAGTAGATTTGTACTTCACTAAACATAGCATTTAGAAAATCATTGACAGGTGCAATTATTGCTTTATCCGTTTCGGTGAAGGATGAACCATCTGGTTTCACAATTTGTGCTTAAATGTACAATAAGGTTTGTGGCAAATCAATATATTCATCACTGCTACCACTCACTACAAATTCTATTGGTGAATTTTCAGCTATTGAACTAATTGGTTTGTAGCCAATAATACGATTGTCCAGAACACTGGTTTGCGTGGGTAATGTTGAAAAAATGTCCAATTCACTTTTTACACATTCACAGGATTGATGATGTAAGAAAGCCATCGTTGAATTAATCAAAAATATCTGGTGACGATGCCAATGATCTCTTCTTCTTCTTATGTGATAATTTACGTCTCTTCGTAGGATTGATGGTGTTGTTGATCGTTGGAAGGTCAACCTCAAACTGAGAGCAGTCATCCCATTTTCGTTTATGATATCCACTTCCCAGCATAGTTTTCAACTTATTTTTAGCTTTTTCTTGTAAATTTGATTTTGCCTCTTGCATACGTTGATGAAACGATTCTTCCAGCGGTTGATTCGAGATCACAACATCATTAATCATATTGGCACCTGATTTTAGAAATTCTTTTCCCACAGTTTTAGCTCCTTGCTTCACAAGTGGTAACACTGAACGAAATAAGCCACCAAGGAAACTTCCAATGCCATGTCCTGCTTGATAGGGACTTCCCACATAGACGTTGCCGATACCGGATAACGCTTGTTTTTGGTAGTATTGCAAATACGGATCAGTCATGACGACGACGACGGAAATGTAGTTTTGTACACACCGTTCCAAAGGTGAATGGCATACGATGACCTGTGCTATCCCTTATATCGATTTGTATTTGCTCAAAATTCATTTTTTCCACCGGAACATAATGTGCAGGATTAAAGATTTGTACTGCATGACTTCCAAAAGTATGATTCACAGGATCCATGTTGACAATTCGTAGCAAGGGTACCATTGTATCTCCAACAATGACAGATTCAATAATGTCACAGTAGACGTACATTTGTGATGGTAAACCTAATCGTACATCCGGTGTATATTGTCCCTTTTGCATATCTTTTAAATCACTTTTTGGTTCAAATCCAAGCATTAAACTAACACTTGGTGAGATTTGTACAGAAGTATGGATTTCCTTATTGGGATGTCTTATGAGGCATATATTATTGGTTGCATCATGGGATATAAATAAATTGGTTTCTTTATGATGTATATTAATTGCATGAATAAGATCCCGTATATTGTTATAATAGCGAACAGGGATCGTTACAACCTTCCACGGTTCCTGATCATTACTACTTGATGATTTGTAATATATTTTATTGTTTTCACTGTTAATGTTCAGCAAAGAATGTGGATAATGAATCTCTACAATTGCCACATCCCATTTCTGGCGAAACTCTACACGTCGTTGTAATTTCGTAATATATGAAGTCAATGTATTTTCTGGAAAATAATCCATGGAACTATTACTGGGAAGTGTAACGTAAAAATCTTGATCAGGTTCCATTCTTCTTCAATGAAGTTGCAGGGATCCACGAATTGAATGAGGAAGGATATCCTTTCCACTGGACGAGATACTCCTTTCTGCGACCTTTTGTTCTTGTACGTAATATTTTATCGATGAGGAACGTCGAAGGGAGTGGTACTGGTTGTAATTCTTCTCTGTAGAAAACACCATCGATGAGTTGATGATTTAAATCCTCTAGTCGATACACTGGTGGGTTTCTTGGTACAATGGCTTTTACTCTGAATATTTCCCAAGTCCAGTTCTCGAGGTAACCCTTGTCAAAGATACGTTTTGTTTTACTTATACGAACAGTATCACCAACAGATAAATCCGTATCTTGTTTTGAACGTTGTAGCTTTTTGTCGTATAAGTTACGCCACACCTCCAGTAAATTGTCCTGAGAAACGTTTGCAGGTGCCATTTTAATACTGGAATGCCGACTTTCATTGTATGCTTTTACAAGTAAAGGCAATACTTTGATGTAATTGTATGTTTGATATTTGGTAAAGTATTTCCACATACGATGTTTCAATGTCTGATTAAATCTTTCTGCGATGCTGGCTTTAATATCTGGATCCTTTGTTGTAACATGTTGCACGTTGTGTTTCCTGAGAAACTTTTGTACTGTCTTGTTGGTAAATTCAGTTCCTTGATCACTACGTAGCACAATTGGTTTCCTCTTCTGGAAAATCATTTCAAATGCATTCACTATATCCTCGGCACTTTTTGATTTTAGTGGTACAGCCCACCCGTACCGACTAAACACATCAATCACTGTAAGAATATAGCGGCAATTGTCATTATAGTTTTGAAGTGATTGTAAATCATTTAAATCACATTCCCATTGATCATCAATATTGTTGACAAGATAAAAATCTCTACGGAAACGACGACGTACAGGACGATGTAACGTGTAGGTAGGTTGTTTGTTTAACCAAAGTTTTATTTTGGCTAGAGGTATAGATTTTCCTGTGGCTTGCCATAATTTCTTTGCAGTAGAAAATGATGCAGGGTGTGCTGGATTGTAATAAATGGATTTCAACTTTTTGTTCATGGTTTGTACGTTGACCATTGTGGAATGATACGTTTTCTTTTTGGTCGGACTTCTAAAACATCATCATCTTCTTCTTCTTCTTCTTCTTCTCCGGAAGAAAATAATTCAGATGTCGGTTTTGGTGGTGCAGATCCTTCAGATGCTGTTGTACTATTATGTTGACAATATAGTTTAATCTTCGTGGATTACCAATCAATTCTTGAGGTGTGTTTGACGATGCAAGGTAGTTGCAAAACAATTCCCAGCCTTGAGGATTAGAATGTTTCCTCGGTCGAGTCACATCACACATTAAATCTACAATATTGGATCCATGTAGTTTATTGTCGTTGATGTACACTGTTCCTTTATGATCCCATGTAATTGCGTCATCTTGTTTTAAACGACGGAATAGTAGTTCGGCTTTCTTACGATACATTTGTGGTATTGCGGCTAAAATTTCTTGTTTCGTGCTATCGTCAACATTCGGAACGTCACCATCAGGTTTCATTGATGTAATTGTAAGTGGTATTGGTTCTTCTTGTTTACGTATCACATAAAGATATTTCTGTAATATTCTATTGTACTGATTCCATTTTTCTTCATCACTTGGATACGATGTATTCAATATAGATTGCATTTCACGATCGAAATTAGATTCTTGATTTTCACTCACACGGGATGATGATGCATGCATTCGTTGAAGCATTTCTGGTGGGACTAAAACCATCTTCTTGCTATGTTCCATGATGTTTATTGTTTAAACAAAATACTGGATAACACACTTCCTACAATAGGTGCAAGTAATGCAGGTAAGAATCCTCCTTGTTGTACGGCTAAATGTTTCTTCTTTTTATCCAATGATTTTATATTGTCTACGAGATAGCGGAGCGTGTTCTTGTAACGCTTTAATCTTGACTTCTGCGCACTTGTCAGTGGAACATTGCCTTTTAAGACATTATAACAACATTCACAAATACTATGAATTAATGAAGCGTCTGCATTGGCAATAATAGCTTTACGCAATCTTGGTTTAGCTTTGTGCAGAGCACGTAGCAGATCAGCGTGTTTCACTGTAGGAGACATCGTGACAGACTAAGTCATTCTTTTCACATGCACAATAATTTAAACATGTTTTGTTGGTACGTAAACATAATGATGCAAATCGTCGGGAAAAATATTTGTACGAAATCGCATTTCATCGGGTGTATCTTGTTTAAGATCCATCAGTAAATAGCCATGTGGATTTCTTGTTGCGTCTGCATAACTTTCTTGTAGAAACAGTGGATGCTCAGGCATGATTTGATAACTCATATGCTTGATTTGTGACTTGTCACGTGGATTTTTAAACAACACCAAATACGAACAATTTAAACTCATATTTCTATTTGCTTTACTTTGATGAAATACATTTTGTGTTATAAAAATCACACTAATATTTCGATGATGTGATCCTTTTGTGAACATATCAACAATATCACTATTCACTTCTCGCATATGGTCATCAATAATAATCAAATGTGGTCCATCAAATGTGAGGCTGAAAATCTTTCATTCGTGGAAGTCCTTCGTGAAATTCTACTGGAACCGGCATTGTTGAATACACGTCTTGCCATTCTGCATAATACCAATATATCTTACGAAATTTTGCATTGATCATGGTTGGGAGATGTGACAGTAATCGCTTCACAAAATACGTTTTTCCACACCCACTAGGCCCTGCGAGAATACAGGAAATGGATGTTTCCACTGTGTATCCATGATGAACACTAACACCTTGTTTCAAAAATGATGCGTATTTAAGGCGAGTACAATTTTTTTTTGTTTTAGTTTGTAAATTCTTGCACTCACTGGTGTGAAAAGGAAAAATCCGTTCATCTGTTTATTGAATAGTTGAAAACCGTTTATTTGTTAATCGAATAGTTGAAAACCGTTTATTTGTTAATCGAATAGTTAAAAACCGGATAAAGTTTAACGGTTAACCGTGAAAGTTGATTTAAATTCTAATTGAAAATTTTTCGTTTGAAATTTGTTTTGAAATTTTCGTTTCAAAAATTTTGTTTGAAAATTTTTTGTTTCAAAATTTTTCGTTTCAAAAAAATATTGCTTCAAACTTTTTTTGTTTTCAAAATTCTTTAGTTTGAAAAAAAATTTTTCGTTTCAAAATTTTTGGTTGAAAATTTTTCGTTTGAAAATTTTTGTTTGAAAACTTTTAGTTTGAATTTTTTTTGTTTGAAAATTTTTGAAAATTTTTCGTTTCAAATTTTTGTTTTGAAAATTTTTTAGTTTCAAGATTTTCGTTTAAAAGTTTTCGTTTCAATTTTTGTTTTGAAAAACTTTGGTTTGATTTTTTTTTTAGTTTGAAAGTTGAAAAAAAAATTTAAATACCATGAATCTTTCCTATCAAAGTTTCCACCTAATTCCTAGAGAACATTGACCAGGGACCTCGTCGCGCATCAAAACCAAATCATCGATCACGTGACCGTACTACACCCGGGGTTATACCAAATTGAAAGGGGATACCCGTCCATACCTTATCAAATAGGATTCATTGAGTCAATAACCAAACACGTAGTTGTACTAAAAAAAATGGGCAATAGGACCACCGAAACATATTGAAGTCATGTACTATGCTTAAAATGGACAATTTCAGTGTACCCCTTGCCAAATTTTAAGAAGGGTGCAACAATATACCCATGTCTTATGATAGGAAATAGATCCCTGTAATCATAGGATCTCATCCAAGGGGATAAAATGGACCAAAAAACCAAACACGTGGTACAACATATTTCTTACATTTATATTTTTGGCAATTTTGTACCCCTAAAGGGGAACGATGTGGACCATCCAAATTTATCATGATACATATTGAGGTCCTGTACTATAATACCAAATGTTTAAATTGGGCAATTTCCAAAAATTTAAGGGATGGGCCAAGGTACTCCTCCCGGGGTGCACCAATATACCCATATCTTATGAAAGGTAATGAACCCCTATACATGACCATATATCTATATATAAGGTAATAGGACCTCATCAAAGGGGGATAAATGGACCAAAAACCAAACACGTGGTACAACGTATTGCTTACGTTTATATTTTTGGCAATTTTGTACCCCTAAAAGGGAACGAGGTGGACCACCCAAATTTATCATAATACATATTAGGGTCCTATACTATAATACCCAATGTTTAAATTGGGCAATTTCCAAAATTTAAGGGGTGGGCCAAGGTACCCCTCCCAAATTTTTCAAGGGGTGCATTAATATACCCATGTCTTATGATATGTAATGAACCCCTGTATACGCCCATATAACTATATAGGGTAATAATACCTCATCCAAGGGGATAAATTAGGTCAAAAAACCCCCGAAATTTGACTTTTTGGCAATTTTTTACCCATGAAAGGGAACGACATAGACACCCAATACTGATAGAGGTACATACTATGGTCCTAGGCTACCATACCAAATTTTTAGATTTGGCAATTTCCAAAATTTAAGGGGGGTGGTCCTATGTACCCCTGCCAAAATTTAGGGAGTGGGCCATGGTACCCCTGCCAAAATTTAGAGGGGGTGGTCCTAGGTACCCCTAGGTCATTGACCCCAGCCAGGGACCATGGGTCCTGAGGCAGGGACCCAGGGGCCAAAAAGTGTCCTAAAGTCCCCCCATTACTACTGCGTCTATGCAAAACAAATCTATTTCGTTTAAACGCGTCTATGCAAAACAAATATATTTCGTTTAAACGCGTCTATGCAAAACAAATCTATTTCGTTTAAACGCGTCTATGCAAAACAAATCTATTTCGTTTAAACGCGTCTATATAAAACAAATATATTTCGTTTAAACGCGTCTATATATACTGTACACCTATATCTATACAGGGTATTACAAAAACAACACCGACAAAGTTTGGGACGTGATTCCTGACATCAAGATAAGATAATAAGTATAGGCCAACTTGGTTGCACAAATGCTTCCTTTCGGAGTTATAAGCTGCTAAAAAAATATGAAAAAATGAACTTTAAGTGTCCATAGCTCCAAACCTATGAGACCCACCGTAGTCGGGTTAAGACTTCACTTAGGAACTAATATGTGCCCTATCCAGATATCCAAGTTTCACAATTCTGCGGTACCTCCGCACTAATTTTTATAGAGGAAGTTGGTGAGTATTTCAAATTATATGTCCGTTGGCAAACTCTCTCTATGAAAATTGTTGCGTAAGTACCTTAGAACTCTGAAACATGTATTTTTGAATAGGGTACATATTAGTTCCTAAGTGAAGTCTTGACCCGACTACGGAAGGTCCCGTAGTTTTGGAGCTCTATACCTTCAAAATTCAGTTTCTCATGTTTTTGGCAGCCTATAACTTCAAAACGAAGCATTTATGGAACTAGGTTGGTCTATACTTTTGTGTTATTTTGGTGTCAAGAATCACCTCCCAAACGTTGTCGGTATTGTTTTGAAGTACCCTGTATATATCTTCCTTATGGAAATTTCATAGAAGAAAAGTTTCTTCTCGTGATATTCTTGTGAACGGTTTTGGGTTCGATTCCCAAAATGTGTAACACTTTTCCAGACCAGGCATTCTGAGTAAAATTTTCGTGGGTTTTGCTCATTCACACTAGGCAAATGTTGGTATGGTACTTAGCATAATGGTTCCTGGACGCTTCCTTCCTTCTCATTTCTTTCTTTCTCCCTACACTGTGAAAAAATCTTATGTTGCGTACAAGAAAACGTAGATGTGTAAATCCTGTAGTTTTTGGACTTAACGTACAGCAAACTTGTAACTGAAAACGTATATTTTATAAGTGCTTTCGGTATAAGTATTCCGAATAAACGTACTTCCCATACGAACGAAACAACTGTATATAGACGGTCAGGAACTTACATACAGATAGACGTATGTAACATATAGCTGGCATATATAAGATAAGTATACGTGTGTAATACACTCAGAAAAATTTATTTGGCGTTCGTAAAATCTTATGTTACATTTGTAAATCCTGTAGTTTTTGGACTTAACGTACAGCAGACGTATAACTGAAAACGCATGTTTTATAATACTTTCTGTATAAGTGTTCCATCTGTACATACTTTCCGTATGAAACAATATAGGCGGTCAGAATCTCACATACAAATGGACGTATATAACACATAGCTGACGAAGGTAACATACATATGTATGTAATATAAGGAAGACTGTTAGATATCAGACATCCTGCAACTTCATGATGTAACACTTAAGGGTAGTGACTATGTAGCATACTTATAAGTATGCTTCGTACTGATTTCTGTAGTAAGCAAGAGGATTCCGTATATTTGTACAATATACCGCTGTACGAAGAACGGATTTTTCTCAGTGTACACGGAAGACTGTTAGATGCTACACATCCTGGAACGGCATAATGTAACGTCTAAGCGAGAAAAAGGGCTGTATATATATATATGTAGGATTTCGATATCGTATCCTCCGTGTTGATTTCTGTAGTAAACATAAGGATAGCGTATATTTGTAGATTATACCGCTGTCCGGATAACGGATCTTTCTCAATGTAATTCCTCGGGAAGTGTAATCGGCGAGGAACGTCATCTCTCATAGGCGAAGGAATAGTATAGCCTTTGGTGCTGAAAGCCCAGAATTCTAATTCCTAATGCTAATCGGGACATTCTCTAGCAAATCAAGTAAAATTTAGATTAAAATATTCAGTAACTTTCCTAGGTGTTATAATTATGTCACAATACATGGACGACACCTGCCACTTTAAGCAAACTTTTGTAACCATATGTTGTATTGACATTTCCCTTATTCGCCATACTATAAAATTTTCATGCAGTATACAACAAGCAGATCCATCTTTTCAAAAATGAACAAATGAAAATTTTCAGCTTAACGTCCCACGGTTGTGTCCTTTAGGCTAAGGAAGACGATGATTAAAGGAAGTGAGTAATGATGGAATGAGAGAGTGGGAGGAAACAAAAGTACCCCCGAGAAAACCCACGAACACAATGTTGTCCACCACAAATTTACTCTGTCGGAGATCGAACCAGGGGCCCCATGCACCAAAGATAAGTGATCTACCACTGAGCCACCGTGCCCTATTCTATCTTTTTCAAGTGTCTTTTTTTTTTTTTTTTTTGAATTTGAAATATATTGTTCTTCACAACCGTTTTAAATTTTTTCTAGCAAAACGGTTGATGATTCCACTCATTGGAACCACAAGATTCGCTTTACAGGAAGAGTCGAATCCTTGCTTGGATCAATCAAAATTATAAAACGAAAGAAGTCATAATAATACAAGTCATCGGAACCAAAGGATTCGAACCAGAGAAACAAATTCTTATTTGAAATGGATTGAAACGAATCGATACCGGAAAAGGGGTATTAAACTGCCCATCACTACACAACAGGATATTTATATACCAATTGATTATTACTGTTCACTTGTGAGAGAGGGCAACGTGGCTCAGTGGTGGAGCGCTTAATTCTGGTGCATGGGGTCCTTGGTTCGATCTTGCCCAAGTAACTTTGTGGTGGACAATATCGTGCTCATGGGTATTCTCGGAGTACTCAAGTTTCCTCCCCCTTTCTCATTTCACCAATACTTCCATCCACCCACCGTGTGCGTGGGTTTTCTCGGGGTTCTCCCGTTTCCTCCAACTTTCATCATTCCACCATTTCATTTATTTCTCATAATCACCGTCTTCTTTAGCCTAACCGGATTAACCGTGAGACGTAAAACTCAGATATTTCATTTCATTTTCGGAGTTAAACGCATTTCTTTGCTTATGAGCACCCACTAATGTATTGTAACACTCTCGATCCAAAATTAACTATATATCACAAGTTTGTCCTTTAACATACTCAAGAAATACTGCTTAGTTAGTTCGTAAATAATACATCCTTTTCATCAAAAGAAGAAATAAGCGTCGGCTGTAATGTTTAAGAAAACGATAGTATGAACACGAAGGAAGTAAATAAGCATAACCTGGGTGAAATTTAAGGAAAGGAAAGGCATTTTCATCATATCATCGCCTACGTTTCGGAGGAAGTATTAAATTTCTAATTATTGGAGTTTAGATAACCTCCCTCCCCTTTCCTCCCCCCTCCGCATACAACTTCGATAATTTTCAATTAACTCGTCTTCTACCATCAACACAATCTTTCTTCATCGTTTATCTTGACTTCGACTGAAAATTGTTCTAAAAACCAAGCTATCATTGTCAATTACACAAATTGGAAAAGAAAATAACGGACATTTTCAATAACCTGATTTCATTTATAAATTGCAATAAGTTCCAACATTAACGGTTACTTGAGACTAGGATCAAATAAGAACTTATTAATTTCATGTTTGTTATATCTTGAGAAAAAATTTAATACCATATTAAAAGTGCTCTGGTGATGTAACGTAATGTATTTTTATTTACTCCGATGTTTGCGTGCATTGTGACTGGGACAGAAAGTCAAAATATTGCAATAATCTGTAGGTAGAGTCAAAATAAAGTGCACAGAAATTTAACGTTTCATCTTTTTTATTATAAAAATATGTCTTGTATAATATTTGTACAAAGTTTTTAAGAGTTTTCCTGTAATAATGCTCCCAGTGTAGGTTATAAACATTCCTCTTCAGCATACGATGTTGGCTTAGGATAGAAAGGATGTTTGTCTTTGCCCATAGCGGGCTCAGACGGAATATGTTATACTCCGTAGCCCATAGCAGCCCCGGGAGCAGGTGTTCAAAGGATCGTACTCCATAGCTCACAGCAGCCCCGGGAGGAGGTATTCAAAGGATTATACTCCGTAGTTCATAGCAGCCCCGGGAGGAGGTACTCAAAGGATTATACTCCGTAGCTCACAGCAGCCCCGGGAGGAGGTATTCAAAGGATTATACTCCGTAGCCCATAGCAGCCCCGGGAGCAGGTGTTTAAAGGATCGTACTCCATAGCTCATAGTAGCCTCAGAAGTAGACATGAAAGGAAATCACCATAGCCCGTTGTGGCCTTGGCAAAAAGTTTTGGTAGGTGAGCTATCAGCACTGGCACTGATAACTTCTTAGTTCCGTCATTTGCTTTTATAGTTGTCCTTTTGAAGACGTACCTGTGAAGAGGTTGTCCAATTTCTTCGTGGCTTTCCGTATCCTCTTCGTTTCTTCCTTAAAGTATAGTTTCCCTCTGTCTTCTGCCACTGTCTGTTTATAATCGCAAAATGACGTATTATAGTGAAAAGATGTGGCTTATAGTACGTGTGGAAACACGGATCCTTGCAATATTTATAAATTCACGGTAAAATATTTATAAATTGTCATTTTCACCTATCATTGTGTTTTTTAAAATTATTTTTTCAAATTTAAAGTATAGTGTATATCATATGCGATCTACAGTACACAAATTAACTGATTTAAGAAGATTTAGTGTGAAAGTACACCCCCTGACGTATTTAGTACTCATCTTGTGTACTTTCCTGTGTAGACCTTAGGCTTTAGAGTTATTAGCAATCAAATTTTGAATTTCCACTCAGATTTCCTACTGTCTGTTGAAGTTTAAGTTTAGCATGGCCCCTTTAAACTCTTATATGAGACATGAATATAGAATTTGAGGTGGAATGTGAACCTCAGTAATGTGATTAGATTTATAATACTCTCACTTCTGGAATCGAACCCGAGACTTCGTGCATAAAACTTGCGCATTTTATCCACTAGACCATTGGAGAAGATATTTAGATCAACGTAATCCATGAATCTCATCTCAACTTATCCAGGACGTATTATATGAAAATCTAGTAATGAGAGAAGTCCTTTTAACCGTGCAAACAGGTCTACATTACGTGGACTCACGTCTGGCGAGTACAGTGAATGTCTAAAACACTCTTAACATGGTCTGTCCAAGAAATCGCCATACTTGTTAGTTGACAAAGAACACTTCAGTTTCTACCTTAGGATACGCCATACATTTCACTACTAAATCCAACTTTTACGGACATTTCTGACAGCCCATTGACGATCAATTTTAAAATAATAAAAACTCTGGTACATATCTGCCTCTCCGTAACGGACGGATGACTGCTATTAGTCCAATCTATTTTCCTCTTCTGGCCTCACGAAACACTGTGAACCATCGTGGAGCCTTCTGATACAGTAGCGCATCGTAGCCACATCTTTTCTGCAGCCTTCACAGCAATGGCTTGTATTTTGTCCACCTTAAAGTTTTATCAATAACGCTGTTCAAATTTAGTAAACATGGTTTAGGGAACTTCACACAACACTGGTAATTTCAACCATGTACATTACCAAAACTAATCAATTACTGGCTGCATTTGGTATTGCATACCTCGACAATTAATAGAATCATCGATTTCCGGATTCTTTCCGCGCACGATTATAAGTATAGTCCCCTTCTGAAAGTACAGTAGGCCATATTTATATTTTGAATACTGTGAGCAAAACCAATCATGTATGTTTTTCTTAAAGCTTAACAGAAAGTGTAAGAACTGGGGTTACTGATACATGTTTCTTTCGTTGTTGCACGGGATCAACATGATGTAGACTTCCGTTAAAATTTCGTACGTCGCATTGTGGAGGAGTTCTTCAGTAGTGGAAGCTCCATCATCACAGCACAACGGATTTTTAAACAAAATTTTATGAAACAGGTAGCACCATCCCGAAAGATCCCTACTGAGCGCTGTTCACAACTTTCGTGAGACCGCAAACGCGAATCAAAACAGTCCCCTGAGAGATCTCGATCGTCTCGTAGTGTGATAAACATTGAAGGTGTGTCCAATGCCCTGGACCAAAGTCTAAAGAAGGCAACTCGGCAATTGTGTCGTCAAGTACCAGTGTGCGACAAATCCTTACAATTATATCCGTACAGTCTACAAGTGGTGCATAAGTTGTCCGACCAAGATAAGGTTCAACGAACTACATTCTGTAGTTGGCTAATCAGCAAAATTGATCACTTTTTGCAACACATTATCAAGTCCGACGAAGCTCATTTCCACCTCAGTAATTATGTCAATAAATAAAACTGTCGATTCTTTGCTAGACAAAATCCGCAACTGTTGCATAGTACGCCATTGTATAGAGACAAGGTGTGCAGTGAATCATGCCTCTGTGATATAATTATCATTATTTTTTTATAGAACGAACATAATGACACTGTCAGTCACCGCTGAGCAGTACAACACAATGTTAAGGAAATGTTTCATTCCCTAAATGAGACGGTTTCGCTTAAGGGACATGTGGATGCAGCAGGTTGGTGCTGCCAATCATACTGCAGTAGTGTCTTTGACAACCCATCTACTACACTTTCCGGGACGCCTCATCTCCAGATTCGGTTAGGCCCTCAGATCCCCCGATCTAACTCCTGCGGAGCTAGCTAAACAAGGAGGTGTACACCATAAATTTTACTATTATCAGTGAACTGAAGTATAGCATTCGGTGAGAGGTAGCAGCCGTTCCTTCTGAAACTTTGGTGCAAACTATGCTCAACATGATAGTTAGGGCCAAAGAATGTTTTCGTCAAAGTGGTATCCATGTAAGGGATGTAATCTTCAATACTGAGAACAGTATAGAACTCTCGTCATTGGGCAATGTATTCCACATACTTGATAAACTTAATAAATGTTGTGTTCAACATGCTCCACAAATGCACTTTAAATGTGTCCAATCAATATGACCTACCCTATATTACAAGTACTTTATTTATAACTCACTTAGGGTTTTGGATATTTTTAAATACTTTATTGGTGGCGTATAAAACACAGTTTTTCCTTTGAGAATAAATTCAAAACAGGAATAAGTCTTATAAGCAGATACAAAAATTTTGGTTATTTCAATGTCAATACATGTTCCCCATTTCGTATTGTCTCCTGACGATGTGCAACAGCATTCCAGCATAATACAGTTCAGAGATTCAATAAGTACAGTGTGAAAAATGTCGCTTTAGTTAGTTTCATAGAATGTACATTCTAATCTTGAGCTACACGCTATAGATTTCAAGATGTGCGTGTAATTCTACATTTAGTTAAAGTATATTAATTTAGTGCATCTTTCTTGCTAAAATATTACTTTACATTATTTTTAAGAAAATATTGTAATGTATGGCAGAGAAGCAGTACACGGATTTTTTTCCTTTCAGCTTATGTTATGAAAGTTCTATAAAAGTGCATGTACACAATACTACTAGTAAGTAGATTTATTTAGTAATAACACTTTCTCTGTTAGTTTGGATCTCCCGCCCAGAGCAGGTCAGAGAGAAAGGTAAGAATTGATCACCTGAAACTGATATCTTCTGCCTCTTCACGTGCTCTTTTATAGCCGAGAGGGCGCGGTGGCTCAGTGGTAGAGCGTTCATCTCCGGTGATTGGGGGCCCTGGTTCGATCCCAGCTCGCGCCGTGTGGACTTTGTGGTAGACAAACACCGTGCTCGTGGGTTTTCTCGGGGTTCTCCCGTTTCCTCTCACTTTCTTCATTCCATGATTTCATTCATTTCTCATCATCGCCGTCTCTTTTAGCCTAACCGGCATGACCGTGGGATTAGATTTCATTTCATTTTTTCTTTTATAGTCGAATTTGGAGGCGTATCCTGTGGAAACGTTGTGGGGATTCTCTTCGTGACTCTTCGTATCCTCCTCGTGCTTTTTCGGCAGAGATGGCATCCGTTCGCTACGTGTTGATCCTTGTGAGGAATCACATCGTGTTGTTTGTAATGAATATTACGTTTGAGGAATATTACAATATTGGAAAAATTTCCATAATATAAACCTAAATCATTTTTTGTTTCTTCGCAAAATTGTATACCGAAAATGAAATACGTCTTGAAAGAAGCAGCGTCAATGTTCGAAATTAGCTAATAATAAGTTTTATCTTACCTATTGGTTTTGTTTGTTTGTTTAAGTGTAGGCCCCGTTTCAGCATCCGAGGCTATATGATACTGGGCCTAAGTTTAAAGGGAAATCCAAACTTACGTAACGCATTCAATACTCGCACAATGAGGATCGAACCCGGAAGTCTGTGCACCAAAGGCACGCGCACTATCAACCAAACCATCGAGGAAGGACCTACCTACTGAGCAGGATATATTTAAAAAGTATGTTTTTGAAGATAGGAGCAACAGCAGCAGTGTGTCAAGGTCGAAAACGGATAATGTTTTGTAAGATCTCTTGAGTATAAACCAAATCCAAGGAATTAGAAATACTAAACCTTTTTAAGGATAAAGTTACCTGCTGCTGTAAGACAAAAGATAGATTCCAGCCATAACTGACTGCAGTCTGTCTGATTTCAGTACAAATCCACTGTTGTAATCAGATTAAGTTTAGAGTGCGTTACGTCACTACATCTTAAGACATTTCGCACTTTTTTTCGGTTTTATTCTGTATTCAGCTGAAAGAAAGGGAAAAGTATTGTTCTTTATCTGGATGCGACCTTGAAAGCAAAAAGAAAAGTCCCACGTCGCAAGAAAACTAAATCCATTCTTCAGCACTCACAGAATACGAAAGCATGTCTCTTTCTCTCGCTTTCGTTTCCTTTTGTTGTTCGTCTGGAGTTTGTCTAGTGACTCAGTTGACAGGGAAAGGAGAAGGATTAAAGCGGAAGGCATTTGTCACACATTCTAAAGAACATTAAATTCTGACTTCTTCTTTCAAAGATAATCTAAAACAAAATTCCATAGCATTATGGTTTTATGTAGCAGCTACTGGCGCAAATCCCGGGGGAGGAGGGGGACATGTCCCCTCCAATCCTGGAATTGAGGGGGCTGTCCCCCCGAATAATCCCAAATAATTTTAAATTAGTTTTTGGGGAGAAATGCATTGTCGGGATTTTTGTCCGATTGCCACAAAGGAACATGAGATGAAATTGATGTCCCTCCCAGAATAAGCCTCAAATCTGCCCGCCTCCCAACGTTGAAGACAACTCTGCTCCTCTGATCCTCCAAACATTGTTTTTCAACTTCATAAATGTTTTGGACATCACAAAGAAAATTATGGGAACGGTCTTACCAATCCCATGTTGAAGACAGATTTGCGCCGCTGGTAGCAGCCATATGCTCTTTGCGTCTACGTTAAAAATTTAAGCAAGCTTCCTCATTATTCGACTTTTGTCTTATTAAATCGTTACTACAATGTAAGAGTTTCTAGAAACACTCGTAGTGTAAAATACGGCTTTGTATGATGGATCAATTGCAAGAAAATGTCATTTTTCAGCCACGGAGAATTTCAAAAAGGATTTGTTGCTGTAAGTGTAACTAACTAAATCAAAATTCATTTTTATATCGGAGGCAAGTATCCAACATTCGAATCTGGAACCTTAATTTTACATATGCCAATTCTTCATACTGAATTTTCTGATATGTTGCAAATTGGTTAACGAATTAAATCAAATAGGTAACGAAATTAACCCTCTATCAGGAATCAGTTCAGGTGGTCGCCAGAGGGAGGAGGAATTTCCAGCCGGAGAAATATTTCCTCGCAGTACTACTTTTCGTTTTCACTATTTTCAAATTCCCCTCTGGTAAAATCTCGAATCATCACTGTCTTTATTTATTATTTATTGGTTTAAAGGAATACGTAACTACTCTTTACTATAGGACTATAAAAACTTGCAGTGGTGAAACAAATGACATTTAGTTTGTGATATGTGAATAAAATTGTTAGAATTCTTTTCGAGGAATTGATTTGATGTTTTTCTACGTTTATCAGAGTAAAAGGACCACCGTGACTATATATGATTAGCGCACGCTACTTCAGCACAACAGACCCGGGTTCGATTCCAGATGAGAATTCATATGGTTGAGACCCCCACGTTAAGCTATCGATCCATGCCACATTTAACCTCGATGCTGAAAGTAATGATAAAATATAATCAGAATAAAATATCTAGTTATATTTACAACGAAACACTGACAATTGTTGTGTTATTCCTTCATTCTAATGTTATAGCGACGAATAAAAGGTATATCACTAATAATAATAATAATAATAATAATAATAATAATAATAATAATAATAATAATAATAATAATAATAATAATAATAATAATAATAATAATAATAATAATAATTCGAAATAGGCGCAGAAGGGAGGATAATATTAAGATGGATTTCGCAGAAATAGGAGTACAAAGTAGAAACTGGCTAAGCAGAGAAGTCAATGGAAAACTGTGGTGAACACGGCGTTGAATCTCAGGATTCCATAATCCATAGAGTTAGTTTGTTATTTAGTTAGATGAAATATTTCTGTAGTACACTTAATCGATTATAGAAAACCACTTCTCGCTAGCTATTACGGTTTATATTCTATGGCGATCAACGTTAAAAATTGGAAGGAGCTGATTTCTGCCACTTCCGGTTTAAAGAAAGGGTTAAAAGAAAAGATGGCACTTACTCTTAAAACGCTAAATAAAAAAAAAACTTATAGTTTTAGTTTCCTAAATCAATGTTGAAACCCGTTTTTTATAGAAACTTAAGGATGGAAATGAAATGTTTTCTTGAAAGGCCTTAATCGCTTACAGGAAACTGCTACTTACTATCTATTACCGGTTTTCCTCTATAGTGATGAACGGAAATACCGGAAATGATTGATTTGTACCACTTCCTGTTTCAAGAATTCCCAAAAATAAAACGAAGTCAATTCCTAGGTTTTGACAACGTGTCAAGATTTGGTGTTAATGTATCAAGTATTTCGTGATAATTTTTTGTCGTCTCTCGGACGTACGAACACACGGACCAGGTAATATATATAGATGAGGTTTTGTAAACCAAACTTGTTGGAAATATGTTTCATCATAACTTTGTAAAACAAAATCGATTTTGATGTGGTTTGGCATATATTTTCTCTAATTCTTCAAACAAGAACTTTAGAAAAACAAAAAAAAAGTATTAAAAAATTGCGATCTTGGGTAATAATTAGTTTTTGGATCAGGGGCCATGAACGGGCGCTAAACCGAGTTTTCGTAGTTTCTACGGTAAAACACATCATATTAACTTAACTGATAGTTTGGTTTTGGTTACATTACATGTAGTTCTCCACATATGGGGCCTACAAGGAAATTTTTGTTGAAATATATTGGATCTTTTGATTCAATTAGATCAGGGGCACAAAATTTTTGAACCGAGTTTTTGTATTTTCTACCGAATAAGCACATCATACCGAGTTAAGTAATAGGCTGGGTTTGGCTACATAAGATGTAGTTCTCCAAATATAAAGCCTACAAGAAAATTTTTGATTCAATGAAATATATTGGATCTTTTGATCCAATTGGACCAGAGGCCACAAATTTTTGAACGGCCCCTAAGTCGAGTTTTCGTATTTTCTACCAAATAAGCATATCAGACTGAGTTAACTGTTAGTTTTGGTTTGTCTACACGATATGTAGTTCTCCAGATATAAGACCTACAAGAAAATTTTTTATTGAAATATATTGGATCTTTTGGTCGAAAAAAAAAAGAAATGAAATCTTTCAGTTTAACCTCCCAGAGATTATGTCCTTTAGGCTAAGGGACACGATGATTAAAGCAAGTGAATGATGATGGAAGAATTGGTGGAATGAGAATATGGGAGAAAACGGGAGAACCGCGAGAAAACCTACGGACATGATGTTGTTCACCACAAACTTAGCTGGTTGGGGATTCGATCTAGAAACCACGTACACCAGAGGCAAGCGCTATACCACTTAGCCATCGTGCCCAACTTTAACTCTTGAAATTCATCTTTAATGCATGAAATGAAACGGTGAAGAATTAAGGCATGAACTAATACTTCCTCTAATTTTTAATGGTACATTAAAAATATATTTAGTTCACAGTAATAATATTTTCCTGATAAGGTAGGTAAAGAAGTCTACTTAAAAAACAAACTTTTAGGAAACTTCCAAATAGAGAGACGTTAACCCATAGCTATTGTATAAACAAGTCTGTATTTTCACTCTTGAAACCATATTGCATTATGGAATGAATCTATGATAACCTGCCATTACAGAAAGTCGAATGCTTGTTACTGAACAATATAGACGAAAGCTTTACAGAGATATGACATTTGTAGTATTTGTGGATCGAAGTTCTGACGCAGAGTAAGGTTTATCACTTTTACCTAATGGATGTGGGAAAACTGATTCCTATTGATCCGGAAGCGTAGCTGTCATTATCCTAGAGGTAATAATGTCAGTTATTGTGGTAATTGCAAGGGGTAATGGAGATTTCGTTTGGTATTAGATTCAACTTTCCCGATGACTCCCTTCAACCAAAGTTAACCAATTGAAACAGAAATTCAATGCTACAAGTGGAGCTTTCTACAAACAAATTAACTTCCTTGTTATGTGTATGGTGTTTCTATTATCAGAAGTTCAATAAATTGTTAGTAAAATTCAGTTTTTTCGATACTATTTCAAGAATGTGGCAGAAAATTTTAAATCCCTTGTTGTCATGTTGACAGTCTCAATAGAGTTAGTTTGTCAATTTAATCAGTTTTTAAATATCTATTTTCCTGTCAGAATGATGATGAATTTGAAAGACGTCAGATGTATATATATGTTTGGTACATTGATATTACCCGAAGTGGTGTTAAATTATGAGTAAGAATTTATCCGTGACTTCTAAACATTTGTTTGTGTTCAATTGGGAAAAATCTTATCCAAAGACGAAACATCTACGTGTCTTATAGGTATCATCAAATGTTACAAACTGTTATGGATAAGTCTAAATCCTCGTGCGCAGTGTTTGAGAAAATGAAGAAAAACTAATAGTTTTCTAAACCTAAAAAAACGATGTTATGCGGTAATCGCGCCACCTATAATCATAAAACTCATACTGAAGTTTACCCTTATTTTAAGCTTTTCATTCTGACTTAGCAACGTGACAGCACTCAATGTGATTAATGAAATATATGCCTAGTCAAAAACTATAATCAACTCTTAAATTTTCATTCAACTATAACATTGCACTAAGATGAGACATGTATAAATGTATAGATCGCGTTAAGCTAAACAAACTAGCTGTCAAGAGTAATTCTAATGGGTAGTTTACAAGAAAATAGATAAGAGCTAATTTGTATGGCGGTGAAAACTATCTCTTTCGTTGCCAATAATTGATAATTTTATTCTACTCGAACATTATTTATTTATTTATTTATTTATTTATTTATTTATTTATTTATTTATTTATGTGTTGTACAGTCAACGACTTAAGTTCTTTTCTTTTGATAAAATTAGGTTTGTAAATAATTTCAGAATGGAAGGACAATTTGAGTAAAGTTTTCAGCAAATTAAAAAGAAAGTAATTTTCTGTACGTTCCAGCCATGAAACTCAGTGAAACTGTGTGTACGTTTCACCGTTATTCCCCCCAAAAATTTATCCAAACAAAAAAACTTTTGTCCCTGACTGTACAAGAACAAAATACAGTGTTTAGTAGCATTGTGTCTACTGTTTCTTTTTTGTCTTCTTCTAGCACGTATGCAAATATTACTTACAAAAACACTATATTGAAACTTCTGTGTTACGAACTATGAAAAGCAAAGCAGTGTAAATGACGCCAGTGTTGTGATTCGCACCACGTGGTCAGTCATCCTGATAGGGTATTACAAAATTCTTTTCTTATCTTCCCCACGTACAACTTAAGTCAAATTTTACACGTGGAAATAAATGTTAGAAAGACAAAAGCCATGGTGATTGGAACGAAAGGGGTAGATATCAAATATAGAAGTAAAAAAGGAGAAAATAGAACAAGTGACTAGTTTTCGATACCTGGGTAGTATTATTGGCAATGATATGAAGTGTGAACGTGAAATAAAAGCAAGGATAGGAATGGTGAAAGAAGCCTTTAAAAGGAGGAAAATACTATTTTGTTTGACCTTGAATAAAGAGGTGAGAAAAAGACTTATAAAGTACTTCGTGTGGAGTATTGTACTGTATGGGTCAGAAACATGGACATTGCAAAAATGATGAAAAACTACTAGAAGCTTTCGAAATGTGGGTGTGGAGAAGAATGGAGAGAATTAGCTGGCTTGAGCGGAAAACGAATGAGAAGATGTTAGAAATGGTGGTGAAGAAGAGAAAAATATTAGATATTATTAAGAAGAGGAACAGAAACTGGCTGGAACATTCACTAAGAAGGAACTGTATCATGAGAGACGTGCTAGAGGTTATGGTGGCAGGAAAGATAGGGAGAGGGCGAAGATTACAATTAATGGACGATATCAAAACAGAAAAATCGTACGTGAAGACGAAGAGGTTAGTGGAAGACCGTGGAGCATGGAAGCTTCTCACCTGTGGTAAGTGACCTGTCAATACTGGTAGAATACCTATGATTTCATGATGATGATTACACATCGAAAACAATTGCATTTCTCTTTAATTTTCATAATATTAGGTCTTCTAGCTTAAAACTTCAAGTGGGTGATTTTTGACCCTTTCTGTTTGAAGAGGTGCTTAAGAGAGAATACTATACCTATCCTTAGAACGCTATATCGATTCAAAAAAAAAGCTCTTGTGTCTATCCGTTATCGTTTTTTTAGAGCGCTTATATCTGTTGCGTGGGTCCTTGGTTCATTCCCCGGCCAAGTAAGTTTGCGATGGACAACATTGTGTCCTTGGGTTTTCTCGGGTACTCTCGTTTCATCCTACATTCTCATTCCACTAATTCTTCCATCATAATTCATTTGTGTCAATCTTTCGCCTCCCTTGGCCTAACAGGAAAAATTGTGGGATGTTAAAGTAAAAGATTTCATTTCACTTTTGTTATCATTTTCGATCTATGTAGAAAATTGAAATCGGAAATTGTAGTGAATTTTGACCACTTTCGTTCTTAATAGAGAGTTAAAAATAGAAATTAAATGTATTCTTGGGATTCTTATTAGATTCCAGGAAACAACTTTCACTATCTGTTACCTTGTTTTCATCTATAGCCACCAAGGTTAAATCCAGAAATGGTTTATTTCTACCACTTCCGGTTTGATTACCTTGTTTATCAAGGAAGTCGATTGCTAACTTTAGATCCCTACATCCTGAACAAAATTGATGGTGATTTATCTGAGTTCTTAAGACTAAAACTATTTCTTAAAGATATAGGGCGGTATTCAGAGAGAGCATTCGTTAATCAATAGTTAGTCACGCAATTAGTGTTGTATTAGCTCTGTACTAAGGATGGTGAAATTTTTGGTATTCAGATTGTGCGTGGAGTTCAGCTAATAAATTGACTTGGGTATGATTAACTAGTATAACCCTAATACCTCGAGCGAGAAAAATAAATGTGGCAACTACGGAAATCTAGACATGCACATACGTAGTCTGTATAAATGAAAATATGTCACATACGAAGTGCGAAATGGTTTCTTTGTGGTTTGACATCACAACAACTTATAAATAATTACGAAATTGGATTATAATTAACTTATTGATTTCTGAGGGATGTATTTTATGGCACGAATGAATAGAAGTCAATTAATATTAACGACAATAGATGAATTATTATGTTATAATTACAGCTCGGATTTCCATGCACAAACAAACCCCGAAATATGCATGCAAATATGCACGAAAATGTTTTTAAAAATGCACTAAAATATGCATTAAAAATTTTAATATACGCACTGAAATATACACTAAGAAAATATAACGTCAATTTTTTTAAAAAAATATCTTATTTTAACTACCTATGTTGAAATGAACTATGAACGTTTTACTTGGATTTTCTTCTGAAACCCTCTGTGTTATCAGTGAAAAAAGTTTTGTAGATCAAAAAGTTCCTTTCTACATCAGCAGAAGTCACTGGTGCATTTGAAAAAACACTAAATGTCTTTTTGTGTTAGGTCATTTTCCAATTCCAATTTTAACCATGAAGTACATATACAATGTCACCGATTGTTTTCTACTCGGGATTTTTGCCTAATACTTGGCAAAGTTTATCTGACGCTATTTTCGTAACACCGTGAGTTTCACTGGACAGAATCTGCGATAAATTCACCCAACAAGGAGAGCGAATGCTGCAAAGCAATGTTACGGGATTTCAACTGTCCGATGTTATAATTTCAGATATTCTCGAGAAGCGGTTTTGTATATACTTAATTTTGTTCTTAATGCCACTTGTAGAGAAACGTTTTTGTGACACATAAATAGCGGCTGTATCGGGATTTAGTGAGTTTACAACTGTCTTCACTTGATTTAAGTTATCTGCGTAATAGGACACAGCTTCTTATCACGGTTAAAGCAGGTTGCGAAGGTACCGGAACATTTTTCACAATTTCGCAAAACATACGCAAAAGCGATGAAACTTTCACAAATACTTTCTTTACATTTGATGCAAGTTTATCTACTACCGAATATTGGCATCTGATTGTTTGTGCTACGCGATGAAGACGATATAGAAGCCAGGTCAGGTGGACTAATTTAGGATATAACACTTTATTCTATTATTCTATATAACATTTTATACTACAACTGTGTTTACAAAGTGATTCAGTTCACTTTAAATAAAGCCTACTTTCTTGTGATATACTCTGAAATATGCTAGTATGCAGCAATAAAATTCGGAAATATGCTGTATCCTGCAAAATTTCCGAAAATATGTACGCACATCTAAATTCACTCAAAATATGCACTTATATGCGCTATCACATGCGTCTCAAACGAATTCTAACAAGTTCGTCGGAAAGAAAAAAAACTATTTTCCATACGTTTCTGTATGTTACTATAAACATGCATTTTGCGTATAAATCCGGGCTGTAGTTATAATTATAATGGAAGATAATCACCGATAACTTGAATGTATCCCTCAGGAAACTGATCTACTACAAGTTTTCTATTAATCTCTGACTGTTAACTTTTAGAAACAGTTTTGCTATTGTAGAGGACTTTGCTTAATAGCTGCCTCATAGTTAATTCACCCAATGAGATGAAGGAAAGAAAGAAAGGTAATTAATTGTCTTTGTATTCTTAAAATGTAAGTTTAATATGGCTAACCAAGGGTACTCTCTACTCTAAATTAATTAGTCACATGTGATTAACTTAGTCAAACAGAGATTCTGAATATACTTCTGATAACCATACGTTAGTCAAACTCTTAATATGTTAAAACGACTCTACATAAAGCCCATAATCTTCAATGATTAAATACTTGCGAAACTAAAACATTCACTTTTTTGTTTGAAAGGAAATGTGTCTGAAAGTTTTTTTTTTAAATGGGCATTAGTATACATTCTGAGTCACACATATCTCTAGAAGAGTATCTCGACTCGCTTTTGAGAAACTAAGGAAGAAGTTTATATCTCCATTAGTGGTCTATAAAAATAACACCTAAAGGTGATCAATGCTTTGGTTTCTCATCACTGTTAAAAAGAGTTTCTGATCTTCACAGGGTTGGGATTAGTAATTTGATTGGCGGCTTTTCTTTTCTCCTCAATCCAATCAGAAAGAAAGTAGCTGACATCATCCATTTCACTCGACGCCTCTTGAAGCTTTACCACTGGAATAAAATTCATAATTAGGCAACGTCAAGAATGATTTAAATTCTTGGTACGAACATCTTCGACGCTATCGACGTTTTGCTTTTAGTTCTAGAGAGCATCATGGGAAATAAATGGATTTTTTAGACGGCGGAAAAAGTAGATAATAAATAATTATTGCACACTTGACACCATATTATTGTCTAACACCTACTAAATATATATATACATTGAATGTAACTTATCTTTTTTAAACTGCTTTCTTATCCATTTAGTTTTACTAATATTTTATAAGCTGTTCTGGGTTTGATTCGTAGTGAGATAGCATTCAAACGTTACAGTAATTGGTTAATTCGTATCTCACCTTAAACTTGATTGGTTGGTTGAAGTTTAGCATCCTTTCAGCACCGAGGCTACATGAGACCTAAACATACAGTTTATTGTGGAACCCAGAGCAATGTAACGCGGAAATCTTAAGGCTTTTACCCCCAGGAATCGAACCCGAACCGGTGATTTCCTTCTTAAACTGGAGTGTCTAATCTTTCACGCGAGGATTCTTGTCTGAGTTGCTCAGTATGTCTATAAATAAAAGCTTTTCGCTTGCTGCTTTGTTTCAGCAATTAATAATAAGGAGAAAACAAAAACTTTTCGCCCTCTGCTTTGTTACCATCTCGGTTTACTATGCGCAATTTTATCGCAGTTAGTTACCCATTATTTTATGCTGTGTAAATATACTTCTGTATCTGAAAATTCCAATATCAAGGGAGATATAATATATTCGACATATGTAAACATGCCACAGTAGTACTCTCTGCTGGTCTAGTGGATAGTACGCGCGTTTTTCGTGAACATGGATTCAGATTAGATTCACATGCGAGAACACTCTCAAATGTAACGATCCCATTGGTAACGTTAATATTAGAAGAATGGAAGAGTTTAAAGACCTCGGTTTCGTGGTCACCTTTGACACGAAACTAACATTTTACAACTACATTTAAAAAAATGTGAATGAAACTTATAGAAACATGAAGTATACGATAAGAACTGGAAGGAATTTCAAGAAACAAGATACCTTAAAAACGATATATAACACAATCTTTAAATTGAAACTAGAATACGCTGCCGAAATCTGGAACCCTAATATTTAGCCGCAAAGTAGAAATGATACAATCAAAATTCGCAAGGTACTTAGTGTAGATCTCGTCAGTTCTACCGAGACTACGAGCGTACGGGAAACCGAGGCCGTGTCCAAAAGCGCATAGTGCACACTTCAAGGATGCACACTCGAAGTCTACAAATGGAGTGCACACTAAATAGTGTACACTTCGTCAAATTAGCTTTTGATCCACACTTGTTTACAGCGCCTCATCGTGGTGGAATGTTGAACATTGATAACAAAAGAAGGGAGAATTCCGAGTATTAGAAAAAATTACCATGCTTTTTTTCTTTTTTTTTTTTTTTTTAGATGAATGACTTTCCAGTTATATTAGAGATAAATATATCACAGATTGACAATATGGGGTAACCATAAAATGACTTGAGAGTTTCTTTCATGTATGCCAAGAGCTTGTTTTGCAGTATCTGCAAATATTTATCAGCATAAAAACCACTAAACTATTGGCGATGTTCTATTTTATTAGGCATGCTCGCGCGAGGGAATATTTATTAATCCCCCGGAAGAAAAGCAGCACTGGTGGCTGATGACACTGTTGCGAAGTAGCTTAGGAATTTTATTGCAGGTGAAAGTAGGAATTTGCAAAAGCGTTAGGACACCGAAGGTACCGAGGAGAGCGTTATTTACAATAATGTGGCTCAAAACTACTTTGGGAGAGAGTTCATATTGAGTATAATTCCTTTGTGTACGGTAGATACAAAACAATGACACTATAATTGTCACCGTTCTACTGTATTGCTCAGTTACAGGCATACTGATTAGACTATCTCTACCATATTGTGCTAATGTTGAAGTTCCTTATATGTTACTCTTTCTTTGTGAATATATAGATTTTACCCGTATATCTTCAAAATAGTGCCTCCATGTTCTTAATCTACACCAAAAGTTAACTCTTACAAGGATGACAAGGAAAGAAGTGGTGAAGTTGAACAACATGAGGACCAAAATTAACAGGAAAAAGCTATTGTGTCACTATGAAATACCCATTTATAAGGATCAAGTGTACTCAAGGTGGATACCCCTAATTAAAATAATATGTTAAAAAATATAAGATTACTATCTTATAAGCCCGCTTAAATGAGTTCTGTACATTATATACACTTCAACATCTGAGTGCACTTCACTATGCTTTCGGCGCCCTACATCTTTCTTAAAATATACCAGCTGTCTCTCCTACATGCTTCCCACTACGAAAATGGTTACTCAGTAACGAAACAAATCCCCTTGTCCAAATATAATCATAAAAAGCTACTATCAATCTAATAAGAATTTTATGAAAATTAAGAGACGGTTTTATGAAAAAATACAGTATGCAATGTAGTAGCTCTCATTGTTCAACTATACGGAAGGAATTATTTGTTCATAATCAATTCATAATGGGATTATATAAATTAAAAGGAAGGTAAGTCTTTATTTTGGCCATTTCATTCAATGAATCGTTCAATGAACCCATTCGTAACCAAGACTGAAAAGAACATCTCCTGCGAGCATCTAACCTGCCTTCACTCGCTGACGCTCGCTCGGCAATATTATGTGAATTAAATATTAAACTTTGGTATAGAAATGAACAATGGACCTAGTTACTAACTACATATATAAGCTAACAGGCGAGTTCTCAAAAACGGAACTGAAAGATCAAATCGCTGAATCAAAGAATCAAGAAAAAAGAAAGAAAGAAAGAAAAGAAAAGAAAAGAAAAGAAAAAATGGCCAAAGTAAACACTTACCAAGAGGAATTTGTGAAATCTTCGATAAATGTGGAGAAAGAAACTTTTGATCTGTATTTCACTCTTTGGCAGCTGTCAAAAATGGCTAATGTGTGGTAATTGGTATATTACAGTCTCTTAAGTGCAAGGAAATATGGTAGATTTGAAAGGAATTTGTTTAGAATCAAAACTAGGCCTATCTACCTACAAATTAATATTTGCAGCTGCAACTGTAGCTGTAGGTATAGAGAAATGAATAATCTAGGTATTCATTATTCTATGATAGAACTTAACATTTTAATTCATACGCCATTAAAATTTTTCATTTACGTGCAAATAGCTCCATTACCGATAGTATAATTATTTCAATTAAGCTACATAAACCACGTAATATTTAAACACAAATGCCTTTATAGCATTATCAAAGAAACTATTTGGTTGCTTTCCCTATACAATTTTAAATTCCATTGCATACTCAAAGAACACAACATAAATACGTTTGTTATTTGCGTTACATTTTTATATCCCACTTGTAAAATCACTAACTTGTATATTTATCAAGTAAACTATTATTAGATCAGCCCACAAATTTATTCACCTCAACAAAAATATTAAACATATGTCCTTTAAAATTTTATTAAGTCACTTTGACATTATTGTTGTTCCTACGACGAAGAACTCCCATCTTAAGTACGCAAGTGTGCTAACGTAGTGTACATCCTCGCACACTACGCACTATGCACTCGCAGACTTGTGAACTTGGACCTTTTGACGCACACTAGGTGACGTCATTTCCGGAAATAAGCGTACTTCGAATGCACACTTGTATCTTTTGGACACGGCCTTCAAGGAAATAGGTATATATTCTAAACTTGAAACATATCAGTGTTTAATTAAACAACTAAACATTATATCCCTCGACAGCAGAAGAAAAGTTCGGTTACTCTGCTTTCTATATACAATTTTAAACAAAAACCAAGTGTCGCAATTACTTGAACTTCTGAAATTTAAAGTTCCCAACGTTACGAGGGTCACTTCGAAAATTTTGAGATGTGAAATAAGTTACATACTTAAAATCAATTTAACACCTACATTTTCTCAAAGTATTCACCATTACACTGTACACACTTTTGGATCCTCGAAAACCACTTTTGGAAGCAGCGTTGTCAGTCTTTTTCTTCAAGTGTTGAAAGTTCATTCCCGTAAGCCACTACAGCTTCTTCAGGGCTGCAAAATCTCTTCCCATGCATGCGATCTTTGATCCTGGGGAACAGAAAAAAATCACACGGTGCCAGGTCAGGGCTGTACGGCGGATGAGTCATAAGTTTGAACTCCGCAGATTCTAAAAACTGAATTGTGATGTTGGCCGTGTGTGCGGACGCGTTGTCATGATGAAGTAGAGTCCCACGCAATCCAGTTCTTGGACGCCGTTCCCGAAGCTTCTGGAATACTTTTGTTGAGCAAACAGTGGCGTACACTGAGCAGTAACAGTCCTTTGTTCTTCAAGTGAAACAGTTGCAAAATGGCCAGATTTGGAGAAGAAAGTTGCGACCATCTTCTTACCCACACTTCGCGGTCGCTTCACTTTCGTGGGTGGATTTTCGTCTGGAAAGATCCAAACTGTAGACTGGCGTTTATTTTCAGGGTCAAATTGATATATCCAAGTCTTATCACCAGTAACAATATCAGAGACGCGTCGAGAATTGCACCCATCAAATCTTGCAAGCATTTCTTCACACCATTCCACACGCATGCGCTTCTACTGTTCAGTCAAAGTGTGAGGCACCCAACGAGATGAAACCTTCCTGAGCCGAAGATGATCATGAAGAAGTTTAGTTACTGCTGGCGATCCAATGTTCACTGTAGATTCAATGTCCTTGAAAGTTGTTCGAGGATTTTCTCGAATCATTTGTTCCACAGCAGCAATGTTTTCATCTGACACAGCTGTTGCCGGACGTCCAGCTCTCTCTTGACTTTTAAGCGATGTCCGGCCTCTTCTGAATTCACCAAACCACCGAAAAATGTTAGCACTGGAAGGAGCAAGGTCCCCCTGCAAACGGTCAAGGCTTTGTGTCTCGTTCAAACCACTTTTGAAATCGTAAAGGATCATTGCCCGAAAAAGTTCCCTTTCGAGCTCCATTCTAGACAGCCGAATACTGCTCACATCAACAAACAAGTGAAGGCGATACGGCCACGCCGATAAGCGAGGCGAGTTGAAACTTGCTTCGCTTCTTCGCTCTGGATACCACTACCGAATGCAATTGTTGGAACTCAAATACTGTGCCACAGCAATGCATATCTCAAAACTTTCGTATTGACCCTCGTAGAAGACGTGAAAAAGCCTGCTTATTTCATTGTAGAACATTAAAAACAAATATAATGAAAAACTCACTTACTTGGACCATGTGTGACTGATGCTTGATGGTTAATTAGAATATTCAGAATGTCTTTCATTAAATTTAAAAAAGTCATAAATTCTTTAAGTGACAGAATCGATTATTAACCATTCATTAAAACTATCACTTGTCTGTTTAGTCTACTGTTATTATGTTTATCTGTTTTTTATGAATACTGTAAATGGATATCTTTACCTGTAGTATTGATCTCTCTAAATAAATCAACACTAAACACATTATGAAGATTTGCATTCCGCCTTAATACGTGGGTTCACTGTAGAACATTTTTGAACCGTTTGAGACTTAACCACAGAACGAGCAGTGAACATTCAAATATTGTTTCATGACGAACACATCCTTTAAAATCCATGTAAAATCTTGTGGATATTTTCATTTAAATTAAATGGAAGAATTTAAAAATTGAGTATATGTGTGTGAGTGCTTCCGACATTCTTTTATTTTCATTTTAGTCATGCACGGATTTCATTTTAAGTAATTTTCTTTACAAACATTTTTTTAAAGAAAAATTTTAGTATCGTTTCGTTCATTTTCTTTGCTATATTTTTTATAAAGAAAACATGTTTTTAAATATTTATTTTATTATCCAATTTCTAGTCACATTATAGAATTTTGTATTCATTTCGAGTACGGATGGAAATTACGTTTTTTTGGTTATTAACTATCAAATTATGTTGTATATTTCTGATATAATTTTTCAGTATTATTTATGCCCTCAAAATCAAACCTCTGCAAAATAAAAAATTGTTTTCTTATAGAACGCCTATATGTTATGCAACACAACATAGTTTAACATGTATGTGGGTTGCCTAACAAACAAGTTTTTTGTTGTTTTCAAACCTTCAAAGGTGTAACAATACCATCATCATAGGTATTCTGCCAGCATTGGCAGGTCACTTGGTGCAACTGTGAAACTTCCATGCTCCACGGTCTTCCACTAACCTCTTCATCTTCACGTACGATTTTTCTGTTTCGGTGTCGTTCTTTAATTATAATCTTTTTCTCCTGCTCCCTCTCTTTCCTGCCACCATATCCTCTAGCACGTCTCTTATGATACAGTTCCTTCTTATCCAATGTCCCAATCAGTTTCTCTTGCTATTCATAATAATACCAAAAATTATTCTTTTACCCACCACAATTTCTAACACCCTCTCATTGGGTTTCCTCTCGACTCAGCTAATTCACTCCATTCTTCTCCACACCCACATTTCGAAAGCTTTCACTTGTTATGTCATCATTTTTGCGTAATGACCATATTTCTGACCCATACAGTACAATACTCCACCCGAAGGATTTTTAAGAATCTTCTTCTGAACTCTGTATGAAAGGACTCACAGACTTATCTTCCTCCTAAAGGCTTCTTTCGTTATTCCTATGTTGTCATAATATAACGAAATTAAAAAAAAAAAAGCTAGCTGAAATACAATAGAATAGGTATCACAATATAATGACACAAGAAACAAGCTGAAAATACCATAGAATAACAATGAAACATTATATTATCATTCGACTTTAGTCGCTGTGCAAACTTTCAACATTGCATGACTCAGAAAATGAGTTAAATGAAGATTGCATGATTTCAGTACAGTGCAAGATTTCAGTACAAGATAATAGCAATTAACGAAAATATGCATTTGTTGGAACTGGACGGATTTAGCGTTGTTGTAAGCTAAGAAAAACATGTAGAAAAGGAATTTGCTTATGGTTTACTCGTCGTGCTAAATCCGTCCATTTCCAATAAATGAATATTTCCGTTAATTGCTATTATCTCATGAATTTTAAATCTAATCTCAGGTCAGCTTAAACAAATTCGAAATTTATTGACATCCTACAATATAGCTGATTAATGTGGCTAAAGTCATTCTGTTCTAAAGTCATAACTGAATTCTGGCAACAAAATAACTTACAACGATTTAAGATGGTGGATGATTTGATTTTTGATTTGATTTTTAGTTGAAGTTTTCTCTCAGCAATAAGACGTGGACTTACAGCTTAATATGGCATCCGAAACACATGAGCTCCCTCCGGGAATCGAATCTGGGTCTCCCATGCCAAAGTGGCGTAAGCTAAACGTTTAGCCACGAGGGAATTCTAAGACAGTAGACAGTAGACGACATAAAGATTTTTGTACCCACTATACTGTACAAATGATGCTATGCTTTGGTGAAGACAGCGATCCTGCGTTTTCCTCACCACTAATTTCAACCCTACACTATAGAAATAAATTTCTAATCTCCAAGAAATCATACACTGTGTACAATCGCAATTCTTTTAAATAATTTATCAGTGAAACAGTAAAAAAAAAAAAAAAAAAAAAAAAAAAAAAAAAAAAAAAGTTCCGCGCGAGCTTTAAATTGCAATAATCAAATGTGGGGGGAAAAATTACTATTGGTACAGACTGTTTTTCCGATACATGTTTTCCATTATTCCTGAAAGCAAATATTGATTACATGCAATGATTTGATTTTGAATCTTCCTACTAAAAGATCGTGTTTCAGTGTAATGATTTGACGAAGGTATTATATTAATTCTTAATAGTGAAGTTAGAGATACATTTATTATATATAGCATAAAAGCAAACACGAGAGGGAGGAAGAATAAGTGCTTGAGAAGTTTGTATTTATTACTGATTTAATTTATGGTGATGAGTGTTGAAACCGGAAATGCTATATATTTTTACACTTACACTTTGCATAGAGCTGTTGAGTTTGAGATGAAACCTTTACTGAGAATGCTCAATTCGTATCCAAAAGCAATTTCTCGATTTCATTTACTGTTTGTGATCTAGAAAAGCCAAAGTTGAAGCCGGAAATGGTTGTAGATTTTTACTATTAAAGGTTTCGGTAGGGGGATAAAGGGGGAGTTAGAATCTTTTAATGAGATACTGAATCAATTTATTTAAAAAAAAAAACTCTCTTTTTTATCAAGTAGCAGAATACCCGTTCTTCGCACAGGGAGAATACCTTTTATTTTGAATATAAAAGGGCTGAATTTGGATTTAAATGGCATCGAAAGTATTACTATTCATCTCAGCGACCTCGAAAACTATGGATTCGACACTAATATTCGTCATTTTCGATCATTTATATATATATATATATATATATATATATATATATATATATATATATATATATATATATATATATATATATATATATATATATATATATATACCCTTCCCCCTCTCCAAGTTGCGGGGCTGAATTTAGATTTAAATGTATCGGAAGTGTCACTGTTCACCTCAGCGACCTCGAAAACTATGGATTCAACACTAATCTCGTCATTTTTGATCATGTTTAAATATCACTCCTCCAGCTCCCCTACGTTGCACCATCAAAGTGAAATGATAGCATCATTTTTAGGTCCGAACCTTATCTATGTTCAAAATTCTATCGAGATCGGTAGAGTAGTTCAAGAGATTATTTATTTATTTTTATATCTCCCCCTCTTTCCTTCCCGTAAGTTACACGGTTAAAAGGAAATGATAAGTCTAGGCCCGAACCTCTTCTAAGTGGCAAATTTGATCGTGATCGGTCTCGTGGTTCAAGAGTTATTAAGTTTTTTTTAATTATATATATATATATATATATATATATATATATATATATATATATATATATATATATATATATATATATATATATATATATATATATATATCCCTTGTCCACCTTTGCTACGTTGTACCGTCAAAATAAAATGACAAAGGCACTGCCACACCCGAACCTCGTCTATGTTGAAAATTTGATCGAGATAGGTTGGGTGGTTCTAGGAAAGCGAAGTCACAAACATAGTCAGTTTCTTATATATATATACACTGTATTACTAGTTCTATTCAACACTTGAGTGGCCTAGCGATTGAAGGACACCCTCACAGCATGGTTTTCCATTTCATAAGTTCTGAAGTGCTTGTATCAGTATCTAGTCTAAAAATGCAATGGGACCAACGCTTCTTTACCAACGTTGCCAAGTTTATTACTTCTTGTTGATGAAAGAAGCTTGAAAGAAAATCAAGGACAAGCAAATAATTTCCGGGTGTAACACAATTTGCCGCACAATGTTGATCAAACTAAAGAGAAGGAAAACCTTTAAGTGAGGGACACAATCATCTAACCTCTTGGATCTTATCTTTGTCGTTCCTATTTCTCCTGTCTTTAGTCATTTTTCGCTTGATCGTTCGGTTGAGTTAGAGCTTAAGGACAAAGGATTACTTACTCGCACCCACCTTCAGTATTGGTTGAGGGAAAAAAAATCAAAGGAAATGAAAATCCGTATCAACCGCTTTGTTAATTTGATTTTCCAGACGGAAGGGGAGGCGGATGGCTGATGAGGGCGCTCCATTTAGTTAATTAACATTTGAAGGCCTTCTTCCGGAAGATTCCAAAAATAAACTCGTTCCTCTCGGCGGTTGGTTCCATCGTACATTTAGTTCTTCATGAGAAACAGTGTTAGAGGCGGAAAGTTTGTGTATTCTCCTTCTTTACCATTTACTTTGCTTTTCTCAGCTAATAAGCGCTACTTTATCCTCATGTGCCATTTTTAAACCTACTTCTACTATACAAATAAATGTGCTGCACATCAAGATAAGGTCAACCTACTAACATTCAATATAACGTAAGCTTTCAGTTTAACGTCCCACTATTATGCCCCTTTATGCTAAGAGAGGCGAATGAATAAAGCATTCGTGAAATGAGAATGTGGGAGGAAATTGGAGTACTAAGAAAAAACACACGGACACGATGTTGTCCACCACAAACTTACTTGACTGGGGATCGAGTCAGAGACTTCACACACTAGAAGTTAGAGGTCTGCACGGGCCTGAATTTTTAGCCCGAGCCCGGCCCGACCCGAGTCCGAAATATGTTTTAGCCTTAAGGCCCGTGCTCGTGTGATAATCAAATGAGCCCGAAATAAGCCCGAATTACAGAAACTTAATTATTAATGCAAAATTGTATTTTTATTTACAGCAATTAGAGATTTAATTTTGCAGTTGTGCTTTAAAAGTTCACCAGAAAGAACGGTGCAATATATATCGTTGTACAGTATATTAACAAAGTTAGACCCGATAAGGCCATAGAAATATGGTTGTATATCTAAAAATTTACATCCCGAGCCCGTCCCGGGCCCGAAGTTATATATGCTTTGTAGACCCGAGCTCGGCCCTCGGGCCGGGTCGGACTTAGTCTCGGGGGCTCGGGTCGAGCCCGTGCAGACCTCTACTAGAAGTAAGCAATTTACCACTGAGCCATGTGCCCCCATTACTACTATTGCAGGTTGATTCTATGATCCCAAGAGAGCGACACGATAGCTTAGTGAATGAGCGCTTACCTTTGGTACGTGGGACCACTGGTTCGATTCCTGTTCAAGTAAGTTTCTATTGGGAAACATCATACCCGTAGGTACTCTCGTTTCCTCCCACATTCTCATTCCACCATTTTTCATCATGATTAACTTGCCTTAATAATTTATCTCCCATAGCATAATCGTCGGACGTTAAACTGAAAGATTTCAAAGATTTTCATGATCCCAAGAAATCCATGTTTACTTGCATTTAGCCTAATAATAAACATAAAGCGCCTCAGTTTGTTCGTCACGCTAGACTTACTAACAAATAACACTGGTCAATATGATTTTTTTTTTCACAAAAGAAGTGATTGCTGATTCTGAAACAGTTTCTTCTCCTGAATTAAAAAAAAATGCAAACAAAATGTTTCCATTAGGCACCGTTTTGTTGTGACATTCACTTTTTTTTGTTTTTTGTTTTTACCCTTATATACGAAATAAAACTATTTTCATGAAACATCCATATGTTTGAATCGGGATAGCGCAGTAGCTTGAATCGGCATGTAGAAGGATAATTTAATTCGCACATTACTTTGCAGAATAAAACTTTCATCCAGTGCAAGATTTGTGTCATCAATGTCATGTGGTGGGGGTGGGGTGGGAGGTAATTCTTAAAAGTTTTCATACGATAAAAGTCTTCTCACATTATTTCGAAACCCATCCTTTAAATTCCGCACTCAATTTCTAGTTTGTGATATACAGTATATTGTAACATTCCTCTCCCGCACGCACTTTAACCACATTAGAGGTCTGCACGGGCCGGAATTTTTGGCTCGGACACGGCCCGGTCCGTGAATTTATAATGTGAGACCCGATCCGAGTCCGAAATATGTTTTAGCACCTACAGGCCCGTATCCGAGGAGGTCTGGGAAAGGGCCCCCTAAATTTTTACTGCCCCCCTAAAATTTTCACGGTAGGCATGCAAATGAACAATAATATGGTGATGAACTATAATATCGTTGGATCGCCCCCCCTCCTACATTCTGGGGCTGGTTACCGGCCTGAGCACTTAGACCCGAGTCCGACCCAAGTTCGTGTGATATTCAAATGAAAACGAAATAAGCCCAAATTACAGAAACTTGATTATTGACGCAAAATTGTAATTTTTATTTACAGCAATTGGAAATTTAATTTTGCAGTTGTGCTTTAAAAGTTCTCCAGAAAAAAAAACTGTCAAACGTCCAATAAATATCGTTTTGCAGTACATTTACAAAGTTAGGCCCGAATAGGCCCTTGAAATATGGTTGTATATTTAAAAATTTACGGCCCGAGCCCGTATAGACCTCTAAATCACATGTCTTAACAAGAACAAATGTTTTTACGTTCAAAATTCGAGCAATAGCAGACGACAGAAGGAAGACACGAAGAGGATTCGAAAAAACACGAAGAAGGCCGACATTCCCCTTATGGGTCCTCCTACTCAGAAAACGTCTATAAAATATGACCTCAATAAGAAGAAACTATCAGTTTATCACTGATCACTCATCTATTAACACCTTCTCCTCGGAAAGCCATGGGCTATAGGGAATTCTTTAAAACGATCTTCTGAGCCTGCTGTGACCAAAGGATAACCTTAAATCACCTTCTCTTAAGGCTACTATAAGCGACGGAGGATTCCTTTAACTATATTTCGAGGCTACTATAAGCTACAGAGGATTCCTTTAACTATCTCCCGAGGCTACTATAAGCTACGGAGGATTCCTTTAACTATCTTTCGAGGCTACTATAAGCTACGGAGGATTCCTTTAACTATCTTTCGAGGCTACTATAAGCTACGGAGGATTCCTTTATCTCCCGAGGCTAATATAAGCTACGGAGGATTCCTTTAACTATCTCCCGAGGCTAATATAAGCTACGGAGGATTCCTTTAACTATCTTTCGAGGCTACTATAAGCTACGGAGGATTCCTTTAACTATCTTTCGAGGCTACTATAAGCTACGGAGGATTCCTTTAACTATCTTCCGAGGCTACTATAAGCTACGGAGGATTCCTTGAACTATCTTCCGAGGCTGAGCGAAGGAGTTATCCTCGATACGTGTCTTATGCCATTACGAGCTAATGACAATTTAACCTTGATTCCGAGGTCATTTTTATGTGCCAATGATCTTTATTGAACTCTGAAAGCATTTAGAGACTTAGAAGAACTTTGTAAAAACTGTATTTATATAATAAAAGATGAAAGATTTACATCCAATGTACGATTATTTAAGACTTTACCAAACAAAACATTGATAAAAGTTTTCATACAATGTATTGTCTTCTCACAATTACTTCTCAACGTATCCTTTTAATTCCGCTCTCAATTTATAGTTTGTTATATAGGATGTTTACTTTTTCTCCCTTGTATAAGCCGCGCATTTAAATTCGTCTATATTTGCATTTATAATATGCAACAAGTCTGAAATTAAATTCTTAGCTGCCTGAAATGAGGTGACAATAAAAAACTACTTTTGCGCTTGAACAATAGTGACTCATGCTTCAAGTATACATACATCAGGGTGAGTCATGCTTCAAGTACACAGAAAACAAGATGACTCATTATTCAAGTACATCTGTACTAAGAGGACTAATGCTTCAAGCACACATTCAGCAAGATGACTCATACTTCAAATATGCATGTACTAGGATGACTCATGCTTCATACGTTCCAAGATGCCTTATGCTCAAATACGCATCTACCAAAATGATTCATTTTTAAGTACACATGTACCAATGTGACTCATTGTTCGATTACATCTGTACTAAGATGACTCATGCTTCTAGCACACATTTACCAAGATGAATTGTTATTCAAGTGCATCTTTGCTAAAATGATTTATGTTTCAACTATATATGTACCAAAATGACTCATTCTTCAAATACTCATGCACAAAGATGACTCATATTGTACCATGATGACTGATGCTTCAAATACACATGTATCAAGACGTCTCATTATTCATGTACGTTTTACTAAAATGTTTCTTGCTTCAAACACACATTTACCAAGATGACATGCTTCAAGTTCATATTTGCAAAGGTGATTCATGCTTCAAGTGCACATGTACTAAGATGAATCATGCTTCAAATACGCATGCACCAAGAGGATTCATGTTTCAAGTACGTATGTACCAAGATGATTCGTGCTTCAAGTATACTGTATCAAGATTACTCATGTTTCAAGTACAAGTAAATTCAGGGGGTATCCGTGGGTGCAGATACTATGACTAATTTTATAGTTGCTTTAACAGCTCTCACCAAATCACTCATTGAAAACAACACACTATTGATCTGAAATATTTATATTTAAAAATATATATTTTATAATAGACATTAACAGCTTCATATGCATGTGAAGTGTAGATGGTATCTTGCTGACCCATCTGTTCTTTTCTTCTCATTTTAAGGATTAATTTTATCATGGAATGTACTTAAAGCAGCTAGACAACATTTCCAATGTCAGTATTCATTTAATATCTAATACACTAAGCTATGTTAATAAGACAGGGCTACGAGATCTAGACGGTACTCTTCCTTTAAGCTAACGTTTACTGGGGACGCTTCTTCCTCCCAAGCAATTTTATTAGATTGCACTCCTTGGAAGTAAGATACCTCCCTTTTTCCGTTTTTGCATCGCTTCAGTTTATCGTCCAATCTGTCTGACCTGGCTTCCCTATCTAATAAAAACTTTTAAAAAATCTGCAATAAGAAAAAAAAATGTTACGGTTAAACGCTTGTTATATGGTAGAGCTTTGTAAGTCAGAACCCGTGTACCTGACACCCTCATTGAAAAGGGATCATTACTCATGGCCCCGCCAACTTCACGCTGAGAATAAAAGCTACACCGTTTCTTCGAGTCTTTCTCGCGAAACAAGAAAACGAATACGATACGGCTATTTCTTTCTTTCTGTCTTTTCTTTGAACAGACATCTGTCCGTATCTCACAAGAAAAGCCTTTCCTATATATATTCCCTTTCAGTTCCTCTGACTACGTCCTGATTCCCCGTTAGTTCCTTACAAGGGTGAACCCTTTTTTTCCCAAGCGTCAAGGGAAAAATAAATAAATAAAAAAAAGATAGAACCGGATCATCTCAAAAACCGCGAACTCAAGCACTCCTAAAAGTCTAGGAATTTGCTTAGGCTTTTGTTCTGTCTTTATCTTAGAAATATAGGATTTATTTCTTCAAACCTGTAAAGAACATAATACAAGCCCAGAGAATAGAAAATTCAATATACTTGGCCAAAGAAGTTATTTTTTCTTTAATTTCTTGAAAGACGGGTTTTGCTTCAACTTTAGATTTAGTTACACCTTCGTAAAATATTTGAAGCTTAAACAAAAATGGATTATCAAAACGTAATGATGCTGTACTAGTATTGATAATAACATGAATAGCCACACACAAAAAAAAAAAAAAAATAATAGAAGTTCTGTGAACCGGACCCCCATAGTATGGATTCAATCTATTTTGGGGGCGTGGTGGCTCAGTGGTAGAGCGTTCATTTCCGGTGTTTGGGGTCCCTGTTTCGATCCCAGCTCGCGTCGTGTGGACTTTGTGGTGGACAAACATCGTGCTCGTGGGTTTCCCCGGGTTCTCCCGTTTCCTCCCACCTTCTTCATTCTACCATTTCATTCACCTCTCATCATCACCGTCTCCTTTAGCCTAACCAGCATATCCGTGAGACGTAAAACTGAAAGATATCATTTCAATCTATTTTGTTACACATGATCGGAATTTTGAAGTCCCAGGACGATTGACAGCGTCAATTTTTTGTTATAAGCGAAAAACTTGAGCGATTTTTGGGTAGGGAAGAAACACGTAACACTGTTATACAAAACAAAGTTCTGGTCAGCGGATACCAGGGTATGATTCGATGTATATTGTTACACAGAAACCAAATTTCGAAACCCCAGAACGATTTACCGTATCACTTTCTTACTGGTGAAAGCTTTGAGCGATTTTGGATAGGTAGAATACATGTTTTTTGTCCATAAAAGAAAATTGACATAGTCAATTGTTCTGGCGTTTCGAAATTTGGATTCTGTGTAACAAAGTACATCGAATCCATACCCTGGGGTCCGGTGCACAGAACTTTTTTTTTGTGTGTGTGTATGTGGCTGTCTTACGTGTATTCTTCCTATGGAAAATCGCTAAAAAAAATCGCCCATAAAAATATTGACACCGTCGATCGACTTGGGGTTTCGAAATTTGGATTCTGTGTAACAAAGTACATCGAATCCATACCCTGGGGTCCGGTGCACAGAACTCTTTTTTGTGTGTGTGTGTGTGTGTATGTGGCTGTCTTACGTGTATTCTTCCTATGGAAAATCGCTAAAAAAAATCGCCCATAAAAATATTGACACCGTCGATCGACTTGGGGTTTCGAAATTTGGATTCTGTGTAACAAAATACATTGAATCCATACCCTGGGGTCCGGTGCACAGAACTCTTTGTGTGTGTGTGTGTGTGTGTGTGTGTATGTGGCTGTCTTACGTGTATTCTTCCTATGGAAAATCGCTAAAAAATCGCCCATAAAAATATTGACACCGTCGATCGACTTGGGGTTTCGAAATTTGGCGCTAAAAACTCGCCCATAAAAATATTGACACCGTCGATCGACTTGGGGTTTCGAAATTTGGATTCTATGTAACAAAATACATTGAATCCATACCCTGGGGTCCACTGCACAGAACTTTTCTTTTTGTATGGCTGTCTTACGTGTATTATCATTATGGAAAATCGCTAAAATTTTCGCCCATAAAAAATATTGACACCGTCGATCGACTTGGGGTTTCGAAATTTGGATTCTGTGTAACAAAATACATCGAATCCATACCCTGGGGTCCAGTGCACAGAACTTTTTTGTATGGCTGTCTTAGGTGTATTCTCCCTATGGAAAATCGCTAAAAAAATTTGCCGATAAAGATATTGACACCGTCGATCGACTTGGGGTTTCAAAATTTGGATTTTGTGTAACAAAGTACATCGAATCCATACCCTGGTCACAGAACTTTGTGAATGTGTGTGTATTTGTGTGTGTGTGTGTGTGTGTTTGTGTGTATGTGTGTGTGTGTTAGGTTCGTTTTCCTCGTCTTGGTTGCTTTGGAGTTTAGAGTATCTTTCAGTAGCGAAACTATATGAGACCTAGATCTACAACTTAAACATGGAATCCGAATCACACGAGCTCCCACCGTGAATCAAATTCGATCTCTTTCCTCGAAGTTGTGCGTACATTAACCGAATTAGCACGAGGAGCTCTTGAGGTAGAGGTATTACTTAATTTGTTTGTTATCTTCTTTAAAGTTTAACATCAATTTTGATACACTGGAATGATACCTGAAAAATAGACCTTCAATCTAACATTAGGTCTATTTATTTTATTTTATTTTTTTTATTTTTTTTTATTTTTATTTTTATTTTTATTTTTATTTTTATTTTTATTTTTTTTTTTGCTTTACATCCTACGTTTCCCCCAGAATGAATATGTTCTTGAGAGTTCGTATTCCAAGATGGATTTGCACTTGTTACGTATAAATCGTGCAGCTCCCAGGCTTCTGCGTTAAACTGCTATACATGGTTGAGCACAAGATGAGACAGAGCAGAATTTTCGTGGGAAGGTAGAAGACTAGAAGGAGGTCTTCTAATAAAACCGGATATATTTTCCGGGACGAAGCACATTTTCGATGGCGTTTGGGGACGAGACAACCTCAACTCTTGTATCTTGTATGCTATCGCTAGATTATGCTAGCCAGATTTAGCGTGGGATTTAAATATCATATACTCACTAGACAAACTACTACAACCACCTACCTCATATGTAGTATATGTATATCTTTGGCTCACAGTACAGCAGCAATGTACTTTGGCATGAAACCAATGAGGTCTTGGTAGATAGATGAAGGAATGGGTGCACTACTTGTGCAAGCGCAAGGCACAATGACATCCCAAAGGTGTTCAATTGGGTTAAGATCAAGTGAATTTGGAAACTATTACAGAAGTTAAAATTCACTACTGTACCTCTCGAAACTCTGCAGCATAACTTTTGTCTTGTGACAAACAGTGTTCTCTTGCTCAAAGACGTCATTCCCAGCTGGAAATTTGGCAAACATGAATGGGTGTATGATCAACTTAACCTAACCTACCGATTATTAGGAGCCGTCATGATGCCCTCTAGATGCATCCAATGGCGCCCATCCTGGCCCAAGGCTCCCAAAGCTCAAATCGGCCCTTATTATATTTATGAGTGTACAATATTTGGCATAATTTGAGTGCAATTTGTCTTAAAATCTTCATATATATATACCTTCTGCATCTAAATGGGCCCCCCAAATTTACAGAGAAATCGGCGCCCTTGGATGCATCCTGGGTACATAGATGACCACGTGAAGGTTTACTAAATCATAATGGAGCTACCACTGGTTTATCTTTGTCCTACTCGGAACGTATCGAGAAGCTATTTTCCTGGAGGATGACGGATTCTGACACGGTCATCGGTGTAATGAAGACAGTATTATGATTCATCAGACCATGCAACTTTGTGCTGTTGCTCTACGGTTAAATGACGATGGACACTTACCCATTCGCTCATTCTAGTCGACAATGCCGTGCGATTAATATTGTTACAGTATGAGATGTTGGCTAGTGAGGCCCATACTAATAGTGTACGGCGAAATGTCTGTTCAGACACACTCGTGATTTGTTCTCTTTTAAAGTCTGTTGTTGATCGTGCCAGTTTTCGTTCTCGCCTGTTTTACCAATTTCAATAGTTTACGACTTCTGACATTTTAATGAGGTATGGCTGCCATGCTTTTTGTACTTTGTTGCTTGTTTTACCGTCCTTTTCCAACTTTTGGAAGACACTAACCACGGCAGCTCGCAAACACCCGACAAGTCGTGTTTCCGAGATGATCGTTCCCAGCTCTCTGGCTGTCATAATCTGGTCCCTATGATAATCTTAGATATAACATCTGTCTTCCCCATACTACGCACAAACACCACACTGACTGATCGAGTGTGATGCCTGTCAGCGTCTAACGAGTGGTTCTACTGTGTCCCGTGACTCTTACCTCAGTCCAACGACTTCGGTCAAAAATTAGTAGGTGATCATAATGATTTGGCTGGTGAGTGTGTATAATCCAACCAGGAATCGAACCTAACAAATGTGATAGATTTAAACATTGAGTTTTACGAAGGGATTTCTACATCCCTAGCGATAGAGTACGAAATCCTTTGTCTTTCTTTTTATTAATTTTAGTTAGATTCATTGCTTCAGTCTGTTGGGGCCTTGATATTGCGAACAGTGTATTGTCCTTCTCCAAAACAAACTTCAAATGACTGAAAAGTCTCTGATGTAATTTATCATACTGAATGTTAAAAACAATTTTTATGGTGGCTTATGGATTAAAGAAACATAGGTACTTTTTATCAGTACATTTTTATTGTCATTTATCAGTCTAGGGCTCAGGCAAATACTTCAAACAAAACTGGGGAGGAAGCATTGGACGGGTAAAAGTTACAGTGGCGTAGGTAACTTAGGCAAAAAAAAAAAGAAAAAAGAAAAATACTTGGAAAACAAATCTACATGTAGATAACGCAATCTGTTAATAGCAAATATGAAGTAAATCAGAATTTCATTCTGAAACACGGTAGATTTCAATAGATGACTGTCAAAGTTTTACTGATAAAGGAAACAGCTGTTTTTGTTAATCCGAAAGTGATGTCACTGAAAAAATCAAATATAATTTACCTCACTGTTACTTTCATTCGTCCAATTCAAATGTGACTTACTAATGCCTGAAATAGAAGGTTATAGGTCAGAAAACAGAACACTAAGACAGGAGGGTAGATACAATTTAAAGAAGCGCGACGAACCTTACATTCGAAGTTCACCCTACATTCATCCATACATATGTATCAACAAAAAGCTGAATGTTTTAATGGAGCTTAGCTCCCTATGGTTACCCTCCAACCATGAGCTTGTGAGAGTATAATTATAATTCATAGATTCCAGGAGAGGCTAAAATTCGAGGAATGAAGATTGGATGTTAATTTGCAGTGTCATACTTGGTATTGCAAGAAATGTGGGTCAGCAGTTTATACACATATATGTTATGTTTTGCGAAGCACATTTAGTTACGTTCAGCCAATTCGAAATATTGAAAACAAAATTTAGCCAACTATAAAACGCACTCTTGTTGAATAAATGTTAAATAAAGTAAAATAAATAGCATTTAGGAAGTTTTAACCTATATTTGCAATTTTTGTCTTTTTATTTACTGAAATTAAGAATGAAAATTAAATTTATTTATTAATTTACGTATTTACTGAACAAATTCCCAGATACTGCATAACTCTGTCATTTTACACAAGGAAATAAACAAGAACAACAAAAACAAAAACCAGTGTCAACAAATAATGCAAAAGTAATATTATTTCTCCAAAATCGTTTCATTGCTCTTTCAAACACCGGGTAGCTCGAAAAAAATGTTCACGTCACTTGTTAAATGATTATAACAGTTCGGTATTCTGTAAAAAGAAAAAGAGACTTCTGTGTAATTGCCAACCTAGGGGGGCGAGATGGAATAGGGTCTAGTTGAGTATTCCGGGTTATGCGGGGAGGGACAGGATGTTTTGCCAATTCTAGGGTCTTTTCTGAATTCTAGCGCCATTGTCTTTTACGTAATTCTTCAATATCTGCCCAGGAACATCAAATGCCTTGTTTTAATATTTCTATTTTCTTTCACTGCAAAAATGGCTTCTTTTTTCCTTGCTTTTCCCAATGTCCTTTTTTTTATTGCTATCTATTAGGAAACGGGAATATTTTGTGATTTAACTGTTTAAAATTTCATTTCACACAAATTCGTGCAACAGTGTAGAACTTTTTTTTTTTTTAATGTTTGTGTAAACCTCACCCGACATGTGAACGCAATTGTTTAAGCTGTTGTGACAGTCGACCTGGAAGTGTAAGATAAGAAAAATTAATGGTGCAGAAATAAAATACAAAGGTTATTCCTGTAGACCATTTTACAAAAGGTCTAGTGTAACACAAACATTCATACGGTTTCTCATTTTATTACCGTTTCCTTTTAGGCAAACGTACATTCTACACAAATTGATGTCCCATTTTCGTTAGGTTGCCATATGTCCGTATTTTGTACGGACTGTTTGTATTTTTGGGTCCGTGTTCGTGTCGTTACCGTACAAAGCATGAAATACCAAAATGTCCGTATTTGACAGTTTTTGGAGCTGCCCGAAAGTTTCCGAGTCGGAAATCGCTAAAATCTCAGGCGAAAAGAATTGTTTTCATCATGTAGGTATACGGTAACATATTATGGTAAATATTAATAACGTAAGTTATGTTTTTAAGAAGTGTCTCATTTTTCCATTCCAGGGTTCTTTTGGTTAGATTTGATATACATAATCTAATGGCATGATTTATTATATTCGTGTTAATGAAAAATATAAAATATTACTTTCCAATAGTATTTTAGTATCTCAGTAAACAATTGTTTGATACCGATAACCTGTTGTTCTGTATGGTTGCAAAACATGGTCACTTACTCTGAGGGAAGAACATAGACTGAAAGTATTTGAGAACAAGATTTTCAGACGAATATTCGGACCCCAGAGGAACGGGAATGGGGAATGGCGGAAACTTCATAACGAGGAACTACATAATTTATGCGGTTTACCCAACATTGTTAGGGTCGTCAAGTCTAGGAGGCTTAGATGGACAGGTCATATAGCTAGAATGGAAGAAAGTAGGAACGCTTTCAAAGTCTTGACTGGAAGACCAATCGGAAAACGACCATTAGGAAGACCTAGGCGCAGATGGGAGGACAATATTAAGATGGATCTCGCAGAGATTGGAATACAAAGTAGAAACTGGATGCAGTTAGCTAACGATAGAAGTTAGTGGAGAGCTTTTGTGAACGGGGCATTGAACCTTCGGGTTCCATTGGCCATAGAGTTAGTCAGTTAGTTAGATACCGATAACATAAAAAGGCGATTTTTAGGTAAGAAATTTTAAAATATTTATTCTGTGTTGGGCACCGTATCTTCGATGGGTCGTCATTTTAAGGCTTGTTCGTATTTTAGATCAAAAAATTTTGGCAACCCTAATTTTCGTCCATGTGCGATGTTAGAATAAGTAGGTTGCATAACTGAACACTTCTCTGTAACAATAGTCTGCTTGATAAGCACTTATCAAGACATGTCGAAATAGTGCTGCTTTTGTTGGTGGTATTCTGTCGATCAAATGTCCTTTCTTCCTTCGAAAGTGCACTATTTTGATGCTAACTTCTTCGCTTCGCCTCAATAGGTCATCTTTGTACAAGTTGTCCTCTTTAGTATGGGAAAGATCATTAACAAGATTTTTCGCCATACACTTGGTTCTTTATCAAAGTTTTTCCAAATAAATATTTTCAAAGGAAAATAATGAATTACTTCTTCCAGTGGCGGATCCAGGGGGACGACTGGGGCAATCGCCCACTCCCCAGAAGAGGCCACTTTATTAAATTTTATATATAAATAAAAGCCATCCCAAAGTTTGGAGCTCTTAAAAGTAGCTCTAAGTAGCAGTATTACAACCCACCGCCCCCCAGAAGTCCGTCCTGGATCCGCCCCTGTCCAAGGGCAGGTTATCTTTTATTGTCTTGTATTGTTGCACGAGGTAGTAGGAAGACCTAGTTCTTTCGTGAATTCGCTCAAGGAATGAGGTAAGAGCTTCTTGATTTATATTAGAAATAAGGAAAGCCAAATACAAGAATGAAGATCGGTTGAGGAGGAGGGAGTTTTTTTTTCTACTTTAGTTGCAGTAACTACTATTACAATATGCTCATCAATAATCTTTAAACTTATACAGGGTGTTTCAATGGCATAAACAATTCTTTCCATCCGCTACACACTTGATTTAAAACTAAAACCAAATCAACTTAGCGTAACGATCCATTTGTGGGCCTAATTCTGCTCCAACGCCATCTGCTAGCGATCGACTGAACTACGTCAAGCCTAGCGGCGAGCACGTGGTAAGCGCGCTGTGATGCCCTGTCCCTAAGAAGCGCATCGCGAGCTTTCTAGACCTAGTGACCATTAAGTCTCATTTTCACGTAGCTCCCCACTTTTCCTCACGACGCTGGCTGGACGCCGAAAATTAGGAAGCATCAGCCTGGAATTGAACCCGGGACCATGCAGACATGAGTCCAACATTTTAATCAATAGACCACGGGTGTTCCCACACAACTGATTTGTGACAGATTTTGTTTCTTGTTTTGCCAATATCATCTTTCAAATCAGTGGGCAAACTATGGTCCGCAGGCCAAACATGGCCTCTGGAATGGTTGTATTCGGCCCGATATTTAATCTGATGAATCAAAAGAATAATAATTAAGAAAAATAAATAACTTTGATTTTTACTTTTTTCTTTTCTCTCTTTTTTTCTTTTAGCTTAGGGACCACAGATTAAATTATTCACATATCTACAATATTAGAAAGTTATATTAACACTTAAAATGAAATCGTTCAGTTTAACGTCCCACGTTATGCCCGGTAGGCTAAGGGAGACGTATGATTTAGACAAGTGAATGATAATGGAAGAATTGGTGGAATGGTGATGTGGGAGGAAAGGGGAGCACCCCGAGGAAGCCCACGGACACGATGTTGTCCCCCCACTAAGTTCTTGGATGGAGATCGAACCAGGGACCATACGCACCAGAGGTAACCACTGTACAATTGAGTTACCGCACCCCTCAAATGTTGACATTCGAAACTAAGACACTACTAATGGCATTTCTGTAGTGATAAATAAAACTGCAACAGAGTCTCCTTCCTGTACTAAAACATTACATCTACTGCAGAGGATTATTGTACACTGCGCTAGTTGAACTTACGCCTGGCATCAACCAACGAATGTATACGGTACTGTTACCAAACCTGCGGTGGGAAAGTTTTTGTACAAGTAAAGTGATAATTGTTATTTTCAGTAAACTATAAAGGTCAACTTTTTTTTTTTTTTTTTTTTTTTTTTTGTCCTGCTCCTCCTCAAACAGTCTGCCCTTCATTGATTCAGATCATCAGAGAAAATCTTCATGCATTTTGAGTTGCACATCGAGGCGTAAGTTCTATAACTTTTAACTTTCAAAAAAAGAAGGAAAAGGAGTCCTTTGACATGCTAGTTCATCTTTTCAATATTGAGAAAAACAGGACAAAGCGGATTACTTATGCTACGAGCTTATGCTTTCTTTATCAGCTATGAATAGAAACTAAACCAAAAAAAAAAAAGTAAAATTTTGTTGAATTTTTTGTCCCCTCTTAAGCTTTCAAGCAACAATACAAATACAACGAAATATATGCACGCAGTGTTTCTTCCAGGCAAGCTTTTGGGGGGAGACCCCCCGGAGCTCAGAGTGCCCTCCGGAGGAGGCCAAAATAATACGTCTATAATATAAAAATAAATAGTATAGTACCAGCAGTGCACCCCTGGAATACTAGGAGTGCCCCCACGGAACATTTTTTCTGAAAGAGCGACTGCTGTATTCACGGAATTATGGAAAGAGGCATAAAAAAAGCAATATTTCTGTACTTCCTATAACGTGGTTGGTTCTTAGGATAAATTTCTTGGCTCGCAATAATAATCGTTAGGATGGCGTAATGAAGATAAGTGTTATTGCAATTACTCATGAAGTATATATATATATATATATATATATATATATATATATATATATATATATATATATATATATATATATATATATATACAGAGTGTTGATTAATTCGTGTGTCAATTTCATTTGTTCACTGTGCAAAAGTGGTATGAGGTAAATCCGTGGAATTTGGTGCAACTTTAGACGAAGGACATAAGTTTTGTTTCGCCATAGAAGCATATCACTTGTACTGAAGATTGAAGAGATATAGGGTCAAATATCAAATTTTAATTTTTTTCCTTATGGGATTCCAATGTTAATTTCTGAAAGACCCTGAAATAACGTAAATCGAAGTGATAACAAAGAAAAAGCTGTATGGTATGATTGTATGTCGCAAGCCAACCAAATATGCGTCAATTAAGTGTCATGGTCAGAGGTAACTGTCAGATCAAGGTCACAGGTCACCTTGAGAATCCACTTGACATGATGAGGTACGAACATTGCGTTGTTTTCGTGTATTCAAGTGGGTTCTCAAGATGATCTGTGACCTTGATCTGACAGTTACCTCTGATCATGACACTTGATTGACGCATATTTGGTAGGCTTGCGACATAGAATCATACAATACAGCTTTTTCTTTGTTATCACTTCGGTTTACGTTATTTCAGGCTCTTTCAGAATTTAACATTGGAATCCCATAAGGAAAAAATCGAAATTTGATCGTTGACCCTACATCTCTTCAACCTTCAGTACAAGTGACATGCTTCTATGGCTAAACAAAACTGATGTCCTTCGCCTAAAGTTACACCAAATTCCACGGCTTAACCTCATACCACTTTTGCACAGTGAACAAATGAAAATGACACACGAATTAATCAACACTCTGTATATATATATATATATATATATATATATATATATATATATATATATATGTGTGTGTGTGTGTGTGTGTGTGTGTGTGTATGTATGTATGTATGTATGTATGTATAAAACCTTCCGCTACTTATATTTATTTTCATTCTTTTTATAAATTAATGTGAAAGTGGGTGTAAATCTCACAGTGTTTGTTTCCAGTCTTTGGAAGGCTGAATGCGTAGGAGTATGTCAATATAGAAAAGCAATTATCTTCTCGTAATCAGTAAATGAAGGAAATATTCCATACCTATAGTTAAATATGCTTTTATAACACTGAATACTTCCGTTCCATAAAACAAACAAAGAGAAAGGAGCCATTAACAACTGTACTAGGAAACGGTGGAAAAAAATATTTTAAACGCCTGTGAGTGGTAAATGTTAAATATGTAAAATTACACAAAATTGTTAGTTTTTAAGAAAGGGAAAACACATGCAAAACATGAGATACGTGGCAGTTGATGAATTTCATTGAACTGGTAATTTTTAAGTAAATCGAAGAAAATTATTTTTGTAAACATAAAGGTTCATATTGTACGATAAGCACTCCATCTATTAAATTAGCCTAACTGATATTAAAGTGTACTATAATGAAACATTAACGTATATATTAGCAAGACGACAGTACGTAGTATACTTAAAGAGATATATTACAAAATTATTATTAACTCCAAGACTTTAATGTTTGTTTAATCATCATACGAGGTGTATTCAAAAAGTTCCAAACCTTATTTTTTTCCCGCTCAAAAGAATGAAGCCCAGAAAACTCTCTTCAGTGTAGATGTAGAGGGGACATTCATGCGCAGTCGTGATTTTTTCCCCGCCCGCAGAAAGTGTCAGTCGCTGGCAGTCGTCCAACAAGTAAAGACATGTAGTGAGAGGTCGTAGGATTTCAGTTTTTTGTAAAATGACAGAGAAACTTCAGCGGTGATATTGCATCAAATTTCGACAAAAGCTTGGCAATACCCAAGCGGAAACCATTCAACCGGATCGGTACATTCAATTTTGAACAAGAATTTGGGCATGAGGAGAGTGTTGGCGAAATTTGATTCAGGTTTTCATCGCCAAACACAATATTCCTGTGTGTTGTCAGACTCCTTACTCACCCGACATGGCTCCATGTGATTTTTTTTTTTTTTTTGTTATTTCCCAGGATGAAAATGACATTTAAAGGGACCCGATTTGAGTCAAGAGAAGATATGCGGAATGCGACGGTACTGTTACTCACCATTCCAAAAACTGCGTTCCAGAAGTGTTTCCAATAATAGCCGGAGTTATGAAGGAGTGTGTGCATTACCAAAGAGACTACTTTGATGGGGATTAGTGTTTATGGATATCAGAATCAATCAATGTATTTTTGGCAAACAAAAGTTCGAAACTTTCTGAACACACTCGTACTGTACAAACAATAAGACTTACCCTGTATATCAATGAATAGAATTAATCGAACTCAAGAAAATCGCATACTGAATGGTAAAGTTTCATGCATAGGTTTCGAGAAACTTGAGCGAAGCAAATCTTCATAGATTTTTTTTAAAAGGGTCGTTTTTTGTTATAATAACTGATAGGCCTAACGTACCAACTTGATTTTGGTAAAGCAAGTTGATTATTCACTGTACTTGTGAGCTGTATGTGTAAAAGATTATTGTAATGTACTATAATATTTCTATTGAAGTTTTTCATCTCCTAACGTTGACACACAGGTACTCTTTAAAATGATCCACAACCTCTTTTTAAGTTGTACGAATATTCCCGAATACAAGAGCATAACTATTGATTTAAACAAGGAACACCACTAACGTTAAATATAAGATATTCCAATCGAACATACTCTACAAATTATTGTATCAGATTTTCTTCTAACTCTATCCCCAACATATTTCCATATGACGAAACTTCTCCCTTCAAAAACTATATAACATTTTGGCTGTGGGTTTTCCCGGCTACTCCTGTTTCCTCTCGCTTTTTCATTACACAAATTCTTCCATCATAATTCACTTGCTTTAATCAACGTCTCCCTTAACTTAAAAGACATACTCGTGGGATGTTAAACTGAAAGATTTCGAAAACTATAGAACTTTATCATTAACCCCTATAAGAAATCCTGACCTGATTGAAGAAGTTGTTTCTTCTTCTTATTATTATTAATAATAATAATAATAATAATAATAATAATAATAATAATAATAATAATAATAATAATAATAATAATAATAATGGAATGTAGTTTTCATATCTTTATACAGAACCTTCAAAAAACCCGAAACCTCACAACAGGTATTGTTTCAAAATTCTCATTACTATTACTACTATCTATTACTACTGTTATTTTATTGTTCACTCGTACATTTATTGCAAAACAGGTCTCACGTGTTTTGAGAAAAAGCTTATCAGGTTGGTGAGGGTCATGACGTCATTGGTTTGACCTTCAAGTGTACAACGGAAAAGCTTTATTTATTTCGTTCTTTTGCAAATGCTATCTAAAAGATTTTATGAATTCCAGGTACACACGTCGACATAACAGTCAGTCAGAGTATACGTGTTATAATTTCTTTCCTTGTTCTTCTCTCCCCTCCCCCTATTAGTATCTTTTAAGTGATTTCGAGATCTGTATCGTTATCGATCTGTACGTTAACATAGGATCGGTCCAGAAGGGCATAAACTTCTGAAAAAGGGATTTTTCAGAAAATTTCACATTTTCCTCGAATTTCCCTTTTCAGGAGATGCAAATAGTACCGCTTGGAGCGTTGCTTTATTGTGAAGAAATTAAGGCATGATCCATGATCCATAGGATAAATAGTAAAGATCCAGTAGCAGCTTGAGTGAAAATCTAAAATTTACCTTAAAAATCTGAAAATCCCAAAAAAGTTAATATGGAAATATTACATAACAACATATAATTTCCACGATCAAAGGGGTATTTAAGTAGATTGTAAAAGAAATCAGTAAAAAGAAAAACACAATTGAATTACTGTTCATTTGAAAGAAAACACAAAGACAATTCCCAATATAAAACGAAGATGGCGTTAATGTACAACCTCGTTAATAAATAAAAAAATCAACATTTTATTTTTTAAAAGAATAAAGAAAACATCAAATGTTGCCAGGACTAAGGAAATTTGATGTCGATAACACTAGAATTCAGAGTGCTAAAAATAAATTACAACTCCACTAAAATCGTTTTCTCCTTATTTTAGGGTTGCCATTTGTCTCGGAAATTACGGGACCTTCACAGAATCAAGATCTTCATCTCGAAAATATTTCTGGGGACGCTTAAATGTCCCGAATTTCAGCGAAGAAGAAAGGAAGGGAATATTATACTTTGCTTTTTTCACAGGATTAGGTATAGGGGAAGGTCGTCTGGTATCGGACAGCGGGTGGTATCGGACAAAAGCAGTTTTCGTTATTTCCCGCTTAGGAGTGCACCTAATAAGCTTACAGTGAGTTGATCGGAATGAATTAACCAAGCCCACACCATAGTGGATTTGTCCCATGAACGGTGTGTCTCGTGCTTCAAGGTTTTTGTATTTTTGCGAGTGATCAGGTGCATGGAGATAGATTTATGTGGCTATAACTTATTACAAAATAAGTGTTTTGATATATTATTGTTATCACAACATTTATTAGGATGTATATATTATAATTTAGGAGTATAGTTGCATTCGTGTTGTTACAATCCGGTAGATAGCCATTCATACATTGCAAGTCGTTCGGCTGGTATCGGACAAAGTGGAATCGGGTGGTATCGGACATTACATTGGTAATTAAACATGACGTTTCTGGCTTTTTCAGGAAACCATTGGGAAAGTACGTGGCAATTGGAATGAAGAAAATATAAGGTTGGCCATGGATAAAGTTATTTCCAAATAAATGGCACTACGTGTGGCCGGTTTTAGATCTAGTGTTCCTAAGAGTACATTAGGAGATTGTGTCAAAAAAAGAAAAAAACTGTTGAAAGGAAAAGAAACCTTGCTTCTCGGATAACAAAGGCACGTTTAGTAGAACGTTTGATCGCGACCAAGAGGAAACACTATACAATCATGTAAAGGCTTTGGATAGTCAACTAATGCCACTAAGCAAACCAGAATTATTAAAACTAACTTACAAACTTCCTGAAAAACTAAACATCATAATCTGTGGGAAGTCTTTTGATGAAGGTTGGATATAGTGTAACGTATATAAAGATTGGGTCCATGAACAATGTGCCAATGTTGATGAGAAACTGTTTTATCATTGTGATTTGTGTTACAATAAAAAATAAGTGGAGATGAGACTCAGAAGTTTGAAATTTGTGTTTTACTTTATTTTAGGCTGTTTCAAAGCCTAATAAAACTGTATTTTGTGTATAAGAACTCCTGTAAGTAAACAGCTAGCAATTGTAAGTTGTTCTGTAAGTAATTGGTTTATTAAATTACCTAAAAAGAGCGATTATCTATAGTTTTATGTTTGTCCGATACCACCCTCCACTTTTTAAGGACGCTAATTTCTATTATCTTTGATTTTTTACAAAAATAAATATTATTAGTTTCTACCTATCAAATCACCTTTAGCATGTTGTGTATAAGATACCAAGGTATCGTTTTGTGCATTAAGTAATTGGATATAGGTATTTTTCAGCCTGACAGACTAAAAAAAGCTAAGGTGTCCGATACCAGACGACCTTCCCCTATAGTTATTCTCTTCAACTTCTGAGTATAGAAATTCAAAAGTTGGAAAAAAAACTTGAATACATAAAACATGGATTTAATTAAGTTTACGAATTATCTACCTTGACATTGAACGAAGCATTCGTTTTATTAAGCCAGGTACAAAAGGTTTTACTGCTCAATCTTATTGTTATCTTTGGTACTGTGTTTCAATCTGCATCTTGATTCCCGGCGGGAGCTCATGTGGTTCGGATTCCACGTTAATCAGTAGGTCCACGTCTCATATAGCCTCGCTGCTGAACGGGACGCTAAACTAAAATCAACTCAACTCAACTCAACTCAATCTGCATCTTGCTTCTGAAATATTTTAATCAATAATCCCTGACCAATATTTTTGGGTAATTTTCTGCTGAACATTCAAGAAAAATATATTGTTTTAATTAATAAAACTGACAAGGAACAATGGGAAAATGTTGTATTTTTAACCCTCACTTACTTATTTATTTATTTTTTTTTGTGACACGGAAGTCACACTGGGGCTAATGGACCCCAGGAACTTTTTTCTTATTTAATTTTGTAAATATATTTTTTGCATTTTTTTTTCACTATCCTGTGATATACACAGCGTACCAGCCATAACAACAGGCAGCGTAAAAAAATAAATCAGTACTAAAACTAATTTCTCTGGGGTCTGTCAGGCCCCAGTGTGACCACGGAGGGTTAAAAAATAGAAGCTTTTGAGGTGGGGTAAAATGTATTTTTTTTTAAATTATTTGCGTCAGGTTTCTTTTTCCTTCTTTTTACCTAACAATGGTTACGCGTTTCCGTTACCCCTTCTGAGCCACCACTGTGTTAGAGTGTAGAATCTAATTTCTTGTTAGTCGCTATAGTGTTCGTCTTGTCATTAGTCAATTTTGCTTACCAGGGCGAGAGGGTTAAATCATCTGCTTACGTTTGCTTACTAGAGAGGAAAAAAATTTTCTAAAATGACTAAAAATGAGATTACGCAACACTTGAACAACTCTATGTAATGGAAGAAAGTAAATTTAGTATAAAACACTTCTTTTCATTTTAAGCATTTCAAAGATTCTCGTAATTCAGTAGCGTCTGGGATTTTTAGTTTTGAAATGTGGCAACCCTTCCTTACTTCGTCCATTCTTTAAAAATTAAAGGAACGTTCCCCTGCATGCAGAATGGAAAAATATCAATTTATATTTTTCTCCGGCTAATCCAAAAAAGTTTTAACAAAATGATAATTACCCCAATGCTAGAAAAAAATTTTTTTTTTCTTAATGACAATGCATAATAATCTGTTGCGTGGGACAGCAGACGTTTCTTCTCTCGTTTTAATCCTTAATGCTTTTAGTTCTTAATTCTCTTTTCTTTTTCTTTTTTTTAACTAATCTTCTTTGAGTCGTCGGTTGTAAAAATGAATATTCATTAAGAACTAAAAATGTCAGAAGTTCATTCTGAGGTTTCAAAAGTTGTATTGTGTTCAAAGATAGCGTACATAGTTTACGTGTAAAACATGAAATGAAAAAAAAGAATCATACAATGAAAATGTTTTGTTTCTGCTACTTTGTACGAAACAATCACCATACAAAGACCCTACTCACTGATTACATTAGTTGTTATGAGTATATATATATATATATATATATATATATATATATATATATATATATATATATATATATATATATATATATATATATATATATATATATATATATATATATATATATATTCAAGAGGAAATTAAGCATTAGAGTGTACAATATAAACCAAAGCACTTGAAGTTTAAAACAGTTGCATTGGAATTCAAAATCAAAGTAAATCACAATTTATTTGGAATGTGGGGAAACGTAGGTTCAAATGCTTTTGTTCTTAAGCACAATCAATCCAATCAATTTTCAATGCAAGGATTGATTATGCTTAAGGACAAAAGTGTTTGAACTTACGTTTCCCCACATTCCAAATAAATTGTAATTTACTTTGATTTTGAATTATTTTTATCATGAAAAGCTAAAACCAAAAAATTTACAGAAAAGTGTTAATTTAATACAGTAAAGTCCCGCAAACTCGACGTAATATGACTAAAAGGATGTCGAGCTTTACGGAATAACGGGTGAGTTTTTACAGCTCATAATAATTTACTGCATAGTGCCCTAATGAAATTTGCAGCACAATATTTGATACAGAATAAAACAACATACCCTAAAGTAGGAGTGTCACACTTGTGACCTGCGGGCCTTATGTTACCATTGATTCATTTTTCTGCGACCCTCACTTTACCCGGAGAAAATAACACGTTCAAATACATAAACTGGAAAGTTAGCATCTAAATTAACGTACTTATTTTGATTTGGATGTAGATATGTACATAATAATGCTTATCTGTGTAATCAAAGTCATCTATTGTGGTAGATATATAAAAGTAACCAAGAAAGTTCTGTCGCTCTTTCACCCATCACGTTCGAACTTTGATATGTCACCTAAAACGTACCTCGAAGATCAAAAATAGTCCCCATCAGCATCGATGATCTTTCTGTCAACATTCTGGGAGGCCATGGATTCCATCGCAGTAGAACTTCGTGGGCCGTGAAGCGAAGAAGGTATCAAATGTATTTTGCATCTCTAGTAGGGATTTGAACTGGCGTCCTCTAAGGTGATTGTCCAAGGAATGGAACAGAATGTTTTCCATCCAAGGTGTAGAATGATGTCCCAGGTTATCCTAGCCACGTGAGCCCTAGCGTTGCCCTGTAACAGAAGGCCAAACACTGCTCAACTGCTGACAGTAAACAGCTGCATTGATGCTGTGACTAGCTTGTAGCAGTTCCCGATGCACGATGCCGCGAGCAGTCCACCAAACACACAAAGGACCATTTTCTGGTGCAGTGCTGGTTTTGGCTGTTTTGGAACCGGTTCATGGGATGTTAACCAATGATGGCGGCGCCGTGGAGCTTCGTACAGGATCATCTTCTTATCACATGTCAACACCTCGTACAGAAATGTCTCTTTCTTGAGACGAGACATAAAAGAAACACAGATGTCTGCTCGCTTTGCTTCCTGGCCCGGAGTCAAATCATGTGGGACCTGTCTACCCAACTTCTAGTGCTTCCCAAGTTGATGGTGGTTGTACCGAATGGTTTCTCCACTCACACTGAATTGTATTCCCAATCCCTCACAGATCTGGTCATTGTTTTTCTCAATTGCTGCCTAAAGATCTTCATTTTGTACGTTTTTGTCTTCCGGCTGTTGGTCCTTCTTCGAGTGCTTTGTCACCGTCCTGAAACTTGTTAAACCACCGCTGCACTGTCTGCGTAGTCACGACAAAGGTCTGGCATATCTTCCCCGCCCTCTACAGTAGCCTTTGACCCCAGTTTCAACTAGTACAGCATACACGCCCTTATGACGCTCTGTGAAGGTTCTATGTTCACTTTGTCATTACGCAAGTTCACGGTGTAACCGAACTGCCACAACGAGGTAGTATGCTGTATATACCCACACCAACAACTAACCTTCACCTTATCTCCATTCGCATTCAACTTAGAGTGAGAGGGCCAATTGAACACAGACTTCCACAAATAGCAACAGCACTTTCTTGCTTACCTTTATAGATCATGGACATGTGCAGTTAATACTTTTCCTGTGAAACTAATACAAATTACGTTTGAATTTCGGGTTGTCTAATATTGTTTGAGTAGTATTCGAATAGTCAATTCTGTGTAGATGAGGGTCATCCTCTCCTTAGGAAGAAACTGCAACAGTAGGACCAAAGACGTACTATACGTGATACAAGTTATTAACTAACTCTATGGCCTATGGAGCCTGGTTAAATAGAATAGATAACCAGGTTGCGTCATATAGGACAGATAGATGCAATGCAACCTTATGAACACATTAACTTCCGTAACTGGAATTGGATTTCCACGACACTTTGCTGATACATTGAGTGCCTTAATACCGCAGTCCAGTTTGACGATGGGTGTCGTGGGTGCAAAGGGGAGCTAGCTCCCTTAGCATATATACAGTAGTGTTATTTTTTTAACAACCGGTTCTATATGATTATATATATATAGAGGTTTCCTAATATACCGCCACCGGCTCTCTCTCTCTCTCTACATACATACATAGGCCTATATATATATATATATATATATATATATATATATATATATATATATATATATGCAAACCATGCAAGGTAGACAAAAGCAAAATTAAGTAGCACTGCGAATATCTTAACGAATTATCCAAGATAGATGACTGTCAAAAAGTATTAGAAAGATCTTAATCCAGCAATGGATCAACAATTCTTGATAATGGTATGTACCCGTTTCAAATAAATAACCCTCACGGCTACACACATTTGATCCCAGTTCCCATTCTTGATATCTAAGCACGTCCAAGATAGTTAAACTAAAATTTACTGTTTCTGGGTATAACTGGGTAAAATTTACTGTGTAAGTCTGGGTATATCAAACGGTTCTGCAAACTCGAAATATTTTAACAACCGGTTCTGGCGAACCGGCTGAATAGCACCAGTGCATATATACGTGGCAATGACCATAGAGTTAGAAAGACGGAACAAACGCCTCTCGCCGCTTTTGTACAACTGAACACAAACAAAAGCGGGCCTAATTGCTGCACCATGCGTAGTTTTTGAGATCTAGCATGAAACATATCCAAACATTTAAATTTTTCCGGGCTACGACCATCGTCATGCACGTGCTTTCTTCGTGTTTTTACCATGTCCTCAATTTTTTCTCCATGTAATATCAGTCATGATTTTTTTTGCAATAGTTTATTCACATACAGAATTACTTTGCGGCCTAATTAACTAACTAACTCTATGGCCTATGGAACCCGCAGGTTCAATGCCGCGTTCACAAAAACTCTCCATTGACTTCTATCCTTAGCCAATTGGATCCAGGTTCTACTTTGTATCTGTATCTCTGCGCGATTCATCTTAATATCGTCCTCCCATCTGTGCCTAGGTATTCCTAATAGTCGTTTTCCGATTGGTCTTCCAGTCAAGACTTTGAAAGCATTTCTACTTTCTTCCAGCTACATGACCTGCCCACCAAACCTCCTAGACTTGACGACCCTAACAATATTGGGTAAACCGTATAAATTATGTAGTTCCTCGTTATGAAGTTTCCGCCATTCCCCATTCCCGTTCCTCTTGGATCCAAATATTCATCTCAGGATCTTGTTCTCAAATATTTTCCAAATGTTCCTATCAGTCTATGTTCTTCCCTCAGAGTAAGCGATCACGTATCGCAACCATACAGAACAACAGGTATGATTATCGTTTTATATATTTTAAGCTTCAAATTCCTCGACAGAATTCGCGATGACAAGAGATTTTGAACTAAATAATAACACGAATTCCCTGCTTTTAGTCAACATTTAATTTCTTCGTGAATACGATTTTCGTCTGTTAATATTGATCCTAAATATTTGAAAGTATCCACTTTATCAAAAGTATTATTTAATATTTTAACGCATCCATAATTTGCCGTAACACGGTCCCGACGCACTTCCATGTATTCAGTTTTCTCTGCATTTACTTCTAAACCCATATGCCTGCAGTCGTTTAATAAGATCTCTGCATTTCTTTCTATTGTTCTCCTATCATCCCCTATTAAATTTACATCATCAGCATATGCCATAACCTGGTGAATACCGTTCAACTCTAGGCCCTGGTTGCTATCTTTGATTTTCCTTATGATGTATTCCAGCACAAAGTTAAATAATAATGGCGACAACGCATCTCCTTGTTTCAGGCCATTTTCAACGTGAAAGCTCGTGGACAAAAATTTTCCTACCCGGACTTTACTTTGGGATTAGGGATTTTGCGGCCTAAACAGCAATTTTCAGCACTTTGCCCTCCTGAGATATTACGCCCCAAAAATGGCATCAAAATCACAAACTTCAACTTTCAAACCTTCATAAATCCACGGTGCCAGTACTATCATAGCTGTGGATATTTTTGCAGACTCTTTATATGCAATAGTGTTCAACACAGGACTTATAAACTCCCCACTTGATCTCATTCCAAAATACAGCCCCTTTAAAAGTGTAATTTTCTGTACTTTATCTGGTGATTTTATGTATTGGTTTGCAACTCTGCATGTTTATTTAGAAGCAAGTGTATATATTCTTCGTGTACCTCAGTGTCTCCTATAAACATTTATCTCTGTTTGGTGTTCGTCTGATTCGCACGTCCTGAGCAATTGTAGTTTTCGTAAACGCTTGCAAATGCAAAACTTGACACTCCATCGACGACAAAGATGGCCGCCATTCAGAAACACATACATACGACAACGTGAATAGTGTTATTGACCTTCTCATACACAAGGTTCGTCACACTCAATTTTTTTATAATTTTCGGAGATAGTTGAGCAACCTGCACTAGACTACTTCGTATGGATTGATCCATTTGCAATAGCGATGTTGTCTATTGAGAAAGACTTGGTTAGCAGCATTCCAGATTTCAATCAGAAAGCTATAGAAAAATTTGCAACTCGAAAAGGACGAAGAATGAGCTTCCATTTTAAATAACGTACGGCGTATTTAATTAAATAATTTTGTTTAACTGCTTGCATGAGTATATGCAATTTTCTTTCTTTTTTTTCGTAACGCTATCATTCATGTCTTCCAGCACATCCTATATATTGTATTTATTTATATCTTGTTGAATAGCATCGGTATAGAAGTTTTGTATATAAATAGTATAAAAGCGCATATTGATAGTGATTGTTCATTTTGTTAAAAAAAAGAAGGAAACAGCCTATATATTAAATCAATTTTAGATAATGTACTTAAATCGATAATGACATAGTGTCCTTGGGTTTTCTCGGGGTACTCTTGTTTCCTCCCACTTTTCATTCCACCAATTCTTCCATCATCTTCAGTTGCTTTAATAGTCACCTCCCTTAGCCGAAACAACATAATTGTGGAACATTTTAAATTAATAAATATGCAAATAGAGCGTGAAGAGACTTTCCTTTCCACATTTCCTTAATATTATTTGGATAAGAGTCAAGAATGCGGAGGGCGAGGAACACTCGTGCGTATGCACATAATCTTTGATATTACAACCACTGCTTTTTCAGACTACTAGTTACTACTGATGTATTAAAAAAGAGCAAGTAGATACATAATTGATGATGATATGTAATGGGGATTTTGCTTTGTTATGAGAAGATGAAGGGAACCCCTTTCGTAAACGATCCAAGGCGTCAATAGCGTATTGTGTGCACTTGTAGCTATAGCGATGACAAAAGCATACTCCCTTTTCTTATAGCTTCATCACCAACAGAAGCAAAATCAGCGTTGTCGGTGAGCTTTCTGGCTGCTTGCTTAATTAAATTTTGAAGTGTTTTGTACTTTACATTATAGCTATTGAGTCTCCACGCTGGTGCCAGCAACAGTAAGTACCTCCATCTACCGAACTTTCTCCTTACTTCAGCTGTGGCCCTTTTTTGTCCTTTAAAAAAAAAGTCTGTATCATGGAAAGTAATCTCTTAAGCGAAGTCCATTGAATGCAAGTAGCGGATGTATGTTGGTCATTTTCAGAAAGGCAATAACAAAACGTAAGCTTCAGCCGTTTTCAGAAGTTTCCCCGAACTACGGACTATAACTCGTTAGTCAACGTTAGTGTATAAACCCCTTTTCAGCTCCAAGGCTACCTGAAACTTGGACCTGCATTTAACGAAAGATGTAAATCATATTATCTCCGATCGGGAATTGAATTCGGATTTCTTCGTTAAACCTAGCAAATCAACATTTCAAATGAAACCATTTCTAAATTTAATAAGAACAATATATATATATATATATATATATATATATATATATATATATATATATATATATATATATATATATATATATATATATATAATAAAATTTCAGTTTTACGTCCAACGATTATGTTCTTCAAGTCAAGGGAATCGATCCAATGAGAATGGGGAGGAAACGAAATGAACTGAGAAAGCCCACGAACACGAAGTTGTCCATAGAAATGTGCTTTCACCTAGTAAACAATAAGAAAGTGTTCTTGATATGAATGACGCAATCCCAAAATCTTTTGAATTAAAATGGTTTTAACACTATTTCTGTTGCTGTTGTTGCTGAAATATTATTAATGTTTAATCCAATATAAGTCAAATACAGCATAATAAATAATAATAATATAGCGATTAATTTAAATGTAGAAATATTCCCATTGTATAGCATATGTTCATTCCAGCAACTCTTTTCATATTTCTTTAATTATCCGGCTCTAACCTAAGAGGCAGCACCGGAATGTTAATTTGTTTTAAACAAATCTGAAAAAGGATAAGTTACTAACTATTCCCGAGATATCTACCTTCTTAACACGACTGTTCCCTCTTTTTGTTGCATAATCAGTATTGTAGCTTTTACATATTATCAGCTCCCATACATTGTAAACAATATGTTGTTCGCTAAGTGCGTAGGAGGGGAAAAAGGGGTACATGGTAAGTGTTAGTATACATCCATATGACAAGGGGTTCCACTTTAGATCTACGACCAAGTGAGTTTGTGATGAAGAACATTGTATCTATTATTCATATATATATATATATATATATATATATATATATATATATATATATATATATATATATATATATTGTGGAGGATACTCTCATTTTCTCGCAAATCCTCACTCGATCAATTCTTCCAAAATCATTACGTATTATTAATGTCTATGTCCTTTAGCACACAGATCATGACTGTGGGTCATGAACCTGCAAATGTAATGATTTTATTTAATTTCCTTTCATCCAGTACACTCACCTCCAACTGTAGTTATGCAACCACGCACAACACAGCAAAAATCCATCGCCATCTTGATTTTGTTGAAAATATTTATGATCTTTCAATAACTTTTTTGTTACTTGGTGGTACGTTGTTCTATCTGTTATAAATCGGACGAATCTGTACTAACGGAATATCCGGGACCTCCACTTCCTATGGGACTCTCTTGCACCGCCATTGAACGATTCAGAATCATGCATTTTTGGATAGAGCAGATTACAAGTCTAAGTTAATAACATGCCGCCGCAACTCAACAACTAATAGTTTTGGAGATATTTACCCCCAAAGTTCGTTTTCCAATAGTTTTGGACAGTCCTAGCTCTGAAACTATGCACTTTTGACCAGGAGTCCATATTAACTTTTTTTTACTTATTTTGATGTGAGGAATCACCTGTTTCAGTTTGTCAGTCTAGTTCATTAACACTCTGTATATGTATATGAGTGACTCGGTGGGACACAGTGGTAAGTGCCTCATCCAGTGAAGGTAAAATGGGCTGGGAACAGATCACAGTATATAGATAGTTTAAGTTCGGAATTACATCTGCGTATGCCAGGGGAGCTTGTTTACTATGTGTCATTGCATCGCATTGCATGGAAATATTGTCTTTCCCTATGTGCTCATATAAGGGGCTTGCTCGGCAAATCAGGATCGCCAGATCGACATGGTGTCTGGAAATACGAGTCTGACGTCTGGCTAATTTAAGCCCAAAACATGTACGACTATGTATAGAATTAGTCGCTAGGTCGAAATTTTCGATTGCCAAGCCGCCATTGGTGACTAAATATTTTAGTTTGACAACATGCATTTGCATGAATTACGTCTGTATGATTAAAAAAAAAAATGGGACCAAATTCTCTGAACTTGGATTCAGACTAGAATCTCGTGTCCTCTCCACAATATACCTAGGTATAACAAAGCATCATATAGAAGTCGCTATATGTATTGACGTGGAAATGTTAGAAATATACTGCCTTATGCAGAGTCGTTTTGATGTATGATTAACGTCATACTAAAGACCTGACTACTGCAGTAAACATATGCTAGTCGAACTCCTTAGTATGTCACTAATCACGCGTTAGAACGACCGTGCATAAGGCCCATAGCGTTTGAAGCCAATAAGTGGTCACGTACAGGGCCAAATCAACACACTCTTGCGTCCCAGGCCGTACTTCAGGATCCTCCCCTCACCCTTAAAGAGAATATAATTCTTGGGTTGTAAATTACAAAGTCCAAAATATCGTCGTCAATGGATTCAGCATTTAGTCGCGGCTACACAAAATTTATATATAAGAAGGTTGGGTTGGAATGGAAAGATCGAAGATTCATAAGAAACTTATATGTGAATCAAGTTAGTGTTAGAATAGGGAAGGTAATGACAGAGGAGAATGCAATTGAAAGGGGAGTTCGACAAGGGTGCTGTCTCTCGTCTACATTATTTAATATCTATTTAGAAGAGATAATGAAAAAGAGCTAAATAATGAAGACGGCATTTTGACAGGAGGTAGAATGATTAGGTATATACGGTTGGTAGCTGATATGACACATGTTGCTGAATTTGAAGAAAAAGATCAATAAGATGTTACAAATCTTGAGGAACGGCTGTAAAGAATAGGGGATGAAAATAAATGTTAGAAAGACAAAACCTATGGTGATTGGAACGAAGGGGTCGGTGTCAAATATAGAAATAGGAGGGGAGAAAATAGAATAGGTGACAAGTTTTCGATACCTGATGATTTGAAGTGTGAACGTAAGATAAAAGCAAGGATAGGAATGGCGACAGAAGCCTTTAGGAGAAAGAAAAGTCTGTTTTGTGGGACCTTGAATAAAACGTTGAGAAAAAGACTCATAAAATGCTTTGTATGGAGTATTGTAATGTATAGGTCAGAAACATGTACATTGCAGAAAAATTATGACAAACGACTGGAAGCCTTCGAAAGTGGGTGTGGAGAACAACGGAGAGAATTAGGTAGGTCGAACGGAAAAGGAATGAGGTCTTAGAAGTAGTGAGGAAGAAAAGAACAATTTTAGATAGTATTAAGAAGAGGAAGAGAAACTGGTTGGGACATTGGCTAAGAAGGAACTTTATCATAAGGGACGTGCTAGAAGGTATATTGACACAGGAAAGAGCTGGAGACGGCAAAGGAGACTTCAATTAATGGGCGATATCAAAACAGAAAGTTCATACGTGAAGACGAAGAGGTTAGTGGAAGACTGAGGAGCATGGAAGATTCTCAGTTGCGCTAAGTGACCTGCCAATAATGGCAGAATACCTATGATGATGACACAAATCTCATTGTTGAATGTATTCTTATACAACAAGATCACTCGGAAAGAGAAAAGATATTATAAAACGTAACACACGAAATTTAGCGCAATAAATCAACTTATTCTGCAATATCTAAATAGCAAAATCAAATACGAGAGTCAAATATGTGGTCCTGGCTCTAGCCTACTTAGCGCAGGTGCTAATTCGAGCCTGACCGTTGTCATCGCCCAAAGTAGTATTGTTATTAGGTTTCTTTAGTTGCACGGTGTTGAGAAACTCATTAAATTTGCTAACAATAGACGGGGGTACTGAGCTCTTTTTCGCTACATAGATACAAATCTATGGCCGGTAGGTTGGCGCTCGTTCAACTGGAGGGTACTTGGTCAGCCCATCGCTTCCCAGTCGCCAGTATTTCTGGATTGCTGGACCGGAGTTTGATTCCTTTTAATTCAGATAGGTCCTCAATTGCCTCATGATGCTGACTCAACATTGGATAATTTTAGGTGTTCAAGTGGAAGTAAGGGACACTACATGCCGAAGTCAAGCCCAATAACAATTCGGCTGAGCAGGAACTCAGCAATATACATGGTGTTTCAAAACAACACCGACAACGTTTGGGAGATAAGAAAAAAGGTATAGACCAACCTGGGTGCACAAATGCTTCCTTTCGGAGTTATAGGCTGCCGAAAACATGAAAAAATTAACTTTAAAAGTCCATAGCTTCCAAACAATGGGACCTACTGTAGCCGGGTCAAGACTTCACTTTGGAACTAATATGTGAGCTATCCAAAAATACATGTTTAAGAATCCTGCAGTACTCACGCAACAATTTTTATAGAGGGAGTTTGATTATGGACATATAGTTTGAAATTCTCACCAACTACCTCTATAAAAATTGTTGCGGAAGTATCACAGGATTCTGAATCATGGATTTTTGGATAGAGTACATACTAGTTCCTAAATGAAGTCTTGATCAGACTATGGTAGGTCCTATAGTTTTGGAGCTATGAATCTTTAAAGTTTAGTTCTCCATGCTTTCAGCAGCCTATAACTCAGAAGAAAAGCACTTGTACACCCACGTTGGTCTATACTTTTTGTCTTATCTTGGTATCAGGAATCACCTTCCAAACGTTGTCGGATTTGTTTCGAAACACCCTGTATATAGATTTCTTTTAAAATTTAATCACCTATTTTAATGTGTAGTGTTTTCTATTCACATCCGTAGTTGGTAAATTTTGTAACAGAGAAGAAGATCGAAAAGATAGAGAATACTGCATAAACTAATATGTTGAAATATTAAGTAAACAAATACATAGCTCTTGGGAAGTAGTTTTTTTTCTTTCTTTTAACATGACTATACAATGCCTTTCTTGTTGATAAATTATAACAAGGGAACCGAACTCGAAAGCTTCCGGCGTACAGAGCTGTGGAACACAGCCTCTGATGCCAAGCTTGGCCACCAAATATAGAGATTTCTATTTATAAGACCAATAGTAACGAGCATGTTTAGCCTGACGATTCACTTTATTGTAGGCTCAGGCCCGTATCTAAGGAGGGTCTAGGGAGGCCAGCTCCCCCTAAATTTTCGCTGCCCCCCCTAGAATTTGCATGGTAGGTTTGCAAATGTACTATAATATGATGATAAACTATAATATGGTTGGATCGGGCTCCCCTAACTTCAGCCGACCCCCTTACATTTTTGGGCTTTCTACCGGCCTGTGTAGGCTTACGATCGTGACTCACTTGTTTGTTTTTTTTAATTAAAATAATTTACATTATAACAGTCAGTGGCGCATAGAGTTTCAAGAGGGAATTGAAGTACTCATTCGCATATCCTTTCAGAACAAGAATGAAATTTTATGTAGTAAATATTTATTTGGTCATGATATCTTGCCCAAGGAGGTTTCAACCCCAAAACTCCTCTTGCGTACGACACTGATAGTAGTGTAAGGCTATATGTTTCTATTAACTAGTGACTCTCTGTAGTACTGGACATTATTGCTTCTGACAGAAGCCAGAAGTACAGTCTGTCACAAAATCGATTCTAATTAGTGCGAGGGAGAGTCGGAAAATAAATTTCCCCAGGCGATGCAAGACAGAGGTGGGGATGCAAGATTAAAAATAGCATGTGGCACTTAAGATCAGACATACTTTTATTTTACCACATAAGTACATTGAGACATTTGCCATGCCGGTTTATAAACATCGAAAACCCTTTCAGGGAAAATTCGGGCTCTGCATACGGAAAAAGCGTCGGACATCTTCTGTGACTTCAGCATTGCTTCCAAAGCGCTGATGCCGAGAGTATTCTTCAAAGCCGGAAAAAGACGGAAGGCACTGGGTGCAAAATCAGGACTGTATGACGGATGGGAAAGGCGCTCCCCACTCACATCGACATCACTTCAGGCCTCTAGAATTCCACGAGACGGTTATGGATTTCTGCTTCCGATTCGCCACGTGCCTATTCATAGCGGAAAACCGCTCGCATTTCCTTCTTTGATCAGGACATCAAAAAATGCCTTCTCATCATAGTTACCAGGCTCAGCCTTAGAGACTCGTCTCCGCATTACGCAAGTGCTGTGACGGCGCCATCTGCGGGGTCGCGGGTGAACGATACCCACTTCTGTCTGGGTGTGTTGTGCGTGCAACCGCTGTCTTGTTTTTCCCATTGCTGTTCCCTTTCCTGGGGAAAACGAGAGGGAAAACTTATTTTCGGACTTCCCTCATACATTAAATTCTAAAATTTCGTGATACATTGCTTTTAGCTTGCGAGCTCAATGCACAGCGAATGACTGTATCCAGCTAACTGATACGCCTAGGCAGTTAAAATTGATACATTGTTTATTGCATAGATGGCACTATTTGCTGTAAACAGCTTATTACCAGAGGCTTGTTATTTTCGAGTCATACCGGAAACATTTGGAAGTACTTCTATGCTAGTCTCCAAAACATCAACAGTCTGCTCCAGAAGCCCGATAAACAAGATCCTGACCACCGTATTTGATAGTCAAATGTCAGGCAACCATGAAGGCCAGATAAACATCAAGACTCCTCGAAGAAGGTTTGTACGTCCGTGTGGATTTGCAAGGATGGGCTTTTGCATCATCCTGCTGAAATATGGCCTCCAGAGTTGTCTGAAGCAATAAAGCAATAGTATGATCTCAGCCACTAAAATTTGCCTGATGTTGCGACCATTGGTGATGCTACCCTACCGCGTATTGTATCCGGTGGCACTCTACACTATCACAGCTGCCACTGTAGCTTTCTTCAGTGAACGCTTGCACATCCGCTTACCAAGGCAGCGTTGGACGTGTACGTTGCAATTAATGTCTGACAAACTCAATCCGTACTCATACGAAACCGCAACTGTCTACCGGTCATTACCCCAGTGAATGTGTTCATCTACACTGTAACCGGAGACGTTCTGGGTTCTGAATCAATTGACTCCCCCTGTCTGTAGTTCAGTAGACAATTCTTGATCTTGTCCCACGGAGTTGCCTAACCCCTTTGCCGGAACTAAACCAATTTAAATAGCGATGAATCTGAGTACTAGCAAATAGTGTTCCACTGCAGCGCTCTCACATTTTGATTTTGCTCTGCGGACAAAATTTTCTGAAAGAAAGTCTGTTTCATAGGATAGTAATTTTCACAAATAGTTTTGTATTTCCAGCATTATTTTCATGTTGTCAACCTTTAAATATTTGAGATAATATTATCTCTCTTTATTCTTTGTTATCAATTCAACAGTTATTTTGATTTCCACCTAACGAATCTTCTATATTTGCACTTTGAGAACGTTTCCAGTTCATTTTAACTAAATGTATATAATTATATAATTATAAGATGATTTTCTTTTAAAATTCTTATGCATTGGGAAGCATCGTGTCGTGAGATGTGAAATGAGTGGTACTAAAGTAGGACGAGACAGCGAGCAAGAGATAAAGAAAGAGTTTTTAAAAAGCACGAGAGGGTTTTTTTCGTTTCGTGTCAGTCTTTTCCACCCTCTTGCATTTGCATCCGCAGCACTCAGGAGTTAAAAAATGGCCGAGGCTTGTTTGTGAACCTTTCACATGCTTCACTGAAGAACTTGAATATCTTTAGTTGAAGGAGGATAAATTTTGAGGAAGAAGAGGAGGTGGAGGTGGAAAGATAGGGAATTAGAAACCTCCTTACAGTTCTTCACGCTTCACAAGGACATACATCAATACTGTATGGCATAGCTACTCTGCGATCCCATTTAGACTAAAATAACGTGATGCGGATTCAAGACGTGGTAGGGGGGGGGGCGGTAAGGAGAAATATTACCTTCGTTTTTACAAGAGGGAGTATAATGTAACCCTTGTGTAAAGAAACGAGACTTCTCTCCTCCTTCTTTTAAGTTTTCCTGTTTGAAGATATGAACAATATTATACTGCTAAAATGTTATTGTGAAACTAAAATCCACAGTTTTTGTGTTTTTAAGTAAGGATTATATTGTCTACAAACTCTGAAATGATAATGCTAAAGTTATATATTTATAACTAAACTGGTGAATGTTTGTACCAAGAGACACAGTCTTCTCTTTGGAATAGAATCTATTAATAAGAGAGACAAACGTAATGTAAGTTGTTTCTTGAACTATTATTAGACTTGTAAACTATAATATGCAGGAATATGATAAGCCTTATAGAAGTCCTATGTCCGTCCGTTCGTTCGTCAATAGGCATATAAACAAGCACGATAAAAGGAAACTAGAGAGATATAAGCAAAATCGATAAGAGAAAACGAGAGAGATATAAAGATAAACAATAAGAGAAAATGAGAGAGATATAAGCAAAACAAAAACGATAACAGATAATGAGAGAGATATAAGCAAGATATAACGAGAGAGAGAGAGAGAGAAAGAGAGGTGCATAAATGATAAGAGATAACGAAAGGGAAAGATAAGCAAAAACGAGAAGAAATAACGATATATATAAACATAAACGATAAGAGATAACGAGAGAGATAAGCATAAACAATAAAAGATAACGAGAGAGAGAAATAACCATAAACGATAAGAGATAACGAGAGAGAGAAAGAGAAGATAAGCATAAACGATAAGAGATAACGAGAGAGAGAGAGATAAGCATAAACGATAAGAGATAACGAGAGAGAGATAAGCATAAATGATAAGGGATAACGAGAGAGAGACAAGCAAGCACGATAAGAGATAACGTGGGAGATATAAGCAAGCATGTTAAGAGATAACGAGAGAGATATAAACATAAACTGTAAGAGATAGCAAGAGAGATATAAGCATAAATGGCAAGAGATAAAGAGAGAGTTATGAATTACATATGAACAGATAAAAAAATATATCTGTTTCTATTGGAAAAACTTTGTTTTGTCTCATTTGGGCAGTTCTACTCGAGATAGACCTCTTACTGTCCCACCTTTAACATATAAAATTTATTCTAACGAAATTATAATTAATTATTTCCGACTCCAGCTTCTTTTGCTAGGCATAAAGCCTCTGAACGTTATGCTCTTGTCTACCAAGGAAACCTAGACTTTTCCCACTCAGTGCTTGTTAAGTTTCGTAGGAAAAACTTAGTGATTTAAATAACACTTACATTACTTTCTTCAATGACGTTAATTCTCATTAGGGAGTCGTAGAAGGGAATGTCTTTTCTCTGGTTAAAGAAATATATATTTAAATGTTAATCAACTGTTAGCTGAGGTTTGTCCTTTGTCAGAAAATTTGACAAAGTATGTTCTTAGTGAGTATAGATGAGCCAAGGAACTTTGACTTGTATTATTAATCTACTTTCTTATGTATGTATTTCATGAACGTTCATGTGCACCATTTAATAAGATAATTGGCAAGTAAAACTATGAGTTGTTAATGTAAGATCATGTTTATAAATGTTTAAATATATATCTTAAAAAGAGTAATTGACCTATAGTTCGATTTATGTACTTACAGTGTACAGAAGGAAAAGAGAAATTTATTCTTTGTTTTACGTCCCACGCTAGGCTAAAGGAGACAGTGATGATGAGAAACAAATGAAGTGGTGGGATGAATAAATTAGGTTGAGTTGATTTTGAGTTTAACACCCCGTTCAGCAGCGAGTCTATATGAGACGTGGACCTACTGATTAACGTGGAATCCGAATCACATGAGCTTCCGCCGGGGATCGACCCCGGGCCTCCTACGCCGAAGGCGCGTACACTAACCGCTCAGCCACGGATGAGCTCGTGAATAAAGTGGGACGAAACGGAAGAACAATGAGACAATCTACGCACATAGTGTTTGTCCATCACAAAGTGCACTTGACGCGAGCTGGGGTAGAATTGGGGACCCCATGCAACAGAGGTGAACGCTCTACCATTGAGCCACCGCGGCCCTCCTAGAAGGATTATCTGCCAAAGTAGAAAATACGTGGCATGCAGTAAACTCACAAGTATTTCATATAATCTTTTCCCTTTTATAATTGTTTGAATAATATTATCGAAGTTACAACAATTTTAATGTCTCTGTATACAATATGAAAGACTTGTTCGAAATAGAAATACCACATAGCATCTGAGTAAAGTAGAATGATTTATTAAAATACCGATGTATAACAGGTTCGGTCAAGTACCTAAACCTTTCCCTTCATCAGACATATAATAAAGATAAAGTTTCATATCATAGTATAGAAATATCTTTTGGTTCTGAATGTTAATTTGCTTCGTACAGCCAATCACTACTGAGATACCAAAAGAGAAACAAAATCTCATACATCCACTTCCTTCTTTATCCGGTATCAAATATTGTTACATAACGATATAAATTACACATTACAAATTAAGTGTTTTAGTAATTTGCCCCTGTACTCAATTTTGAGACCCACATTCCAATTCATGACTTAACCTTGTTGCTCTTCGATAAATTTAACCTGCTTCCATTTCCTTATTAACTTTATTTGCTCACAGTGTGACTCGTTGATTTTACACCAATTTATATCATGTCCTGTGTCCCTTACATATGTGAAAATAGCATTTCTTTCTCTTTCAAATCTTACATTGTCCTTGTACTGTTTTACATTTTATTTTATTTTTTCTTCTGTTTCGCCTATGTAACAATCACCACATTCTTTGCACTGGATACTGTAAATCACTCCTTTTGTTCCCATCAATTTCTCTTGGATCTTCTTTCCTTTTTCCCTCTCACGTTTTATGTCTAGTATTTTCTTACTTATTTCTCTCTACTTTGAGAGAGATTTTCCATTTTTTTAAACTATTCTCTTTATTATCTCGATATTCTCTCTCACACTCTATATTCTCCACCATGCTTTCCTCTCTTCCTTTCCTACTTCTCCATCAATTTCTCCTTTCCCTTTCTTATCCTTATTTTTCCGTTCTCCTTCCCTTCTATTTCCACCAGGCTTTTTCCTGTTTCCCAAATTCAAAACCACGTTTCAAGGACGTTGTTTTCAAACCATAGAAGAGATTCAGGAAAATGCGACAAGAGACTTGAGCATTGTCCCAGAAAGTGCGTTCCTGAAGGCTTTCCAAAAATGGAAGAAACGTTAGGAATGGTGTATTGCCAATAGAGGGGTCTACTTTGAACGAGGCAGTGCTTAAAATATTGAGCAATGAGCATTAACGATGTTATAGCGGAAGTTCGATTTCTTTTTGAACACACCTCGTATATCCAAAATGGCCCAAAATATTGACTTGATACCTTTATGCACTGAATGTGTCATATCAAAGATCATATCTTCCTCCATTTAAAAATATAATTTAATACAATAATTTCACTCAAAAAGGTAAATTCGAATTACTTCCATGTATTAAAAAAAACATTGTGGGACTAACTTACAAGGAGAAGGTAGACTTTGGTAAATGAACTTCGGGGCCATTTTTTGCGAGGTGGTAGTGCACATTTAAAGAGTTAATATTACAAACTGGGAGAGCGCAATGGCCAAAAATAACAGAGAAAAACCGTCTTAAAGTTTTCTACTCGCCACATATATCATGCAGCACGCAAATTTTTCAAGAGGAGGCGTGGCAGAGTGAGAAGAAATTGCGACTCATGTGCAAAGGGTCCCGGGTTCGATTCCCATTCGAGTCAAACTGTTTTTTGCTTCAACCAATAAAGTAGCCATTTGTAACTATAAGTAAAATATTAACTCATCATATTTTTATAATGAATTAAAACAGAAATTTTCAATTTCTTATAAAATCTTTCAATGATCCATGTTAACTAGAAATAAAATTTAATCTATCCCGTAAATATTATTGTTACCGCAGTCGTTGTGTAAAAAATGTCTTGACGCTTCGTGTCTACATCTGTTGACAGTGTGCGAGTTACAAGGGGAACGAGGGGGAAATCTCTATTAGTTATAGCAACATAGATGTAGACACGAAGCGTCAAGAACATTTATTACACAACGACTTTCGTATCCATAACTCATCATATCTGTATATTTACGAAAAAAATAAAATGAAATCTTTAAGTTCTACGTCCCACGCTTATGCCAAAGGAGACGGTGATGATGAGATATGAGTGATATGGTAGAATGAAGAAAGTGGGAGAACCCCGGGAAAACCCACGAGCACGGTATTTGTCCACCACAAAGTCCACATGGCGCGAGCTGGGATCGAACGAGGGACCCCAAGTACCGGAGGTGAACGCTCTACCACTGAGCCACCGCACCCCGAGTATATTTACGGAATAGATTAAATTTTCTTTCTAGTTAACATGGAACATTGAAAGATTTTACAAGTGATTTAAAAATTTATATTGTTTTATTTATTAGAAACATATGAAGATTTAATGTTTTACTTATAGTTACAAATGACTACTTTATTGCTTGAAACATAAACAAAAAATAAAAGTTTGACTTAAAAGGGAATTGAACCCGAGACCCTTTGCACATGAGTCGCAGATTCTTCTCACTGTTCCACGCCTCCACTTGAAAAATTTGCGCGTCGTATGATATATGCGGCGAGTAGAAAACTTCAAGATTTTTTTTTCTCCGTTATTTTTGGCCATTGCGCTCTCCCAGTTTGTAATATTAACTCTTTAAATGTGCACTACTACCTCACAAAAAATGGCACCGAAGTTCACTTAAAAACGTTTGCCTTCTCTTTGTTAGAATATCTAACTGAAAAGATGTAAATACCTGTATAATATCGAGAACAAGAGACATTTGTGCTTGAAAGTGGAACATATGGTTTGACACGGTGTCTCTAACGTGGAATACGAGTCGTGCCACTACTACCACAAATGAATGATTCTTGCCAATGAACGTAGGATTAATTTCAATCCAATATACGAAGAGAAATTGTCCTTTGAATGAGATGTCCAGCTGGTCTCCAATAACAACCCTCGCAAAATTTAATATCAAACCTCTGGCATAAGTTATTTAATGCTACCAAAGAGAACATATGGATCTCACTCCACTGACATATGAATCTGCATGAAATCAAAATCAACTATACTCTGAGTATGTTACACATATGAGACTTGAAAATTAAGTCACAAAATGTCACAAATGGAAATGTTACGAAATAGTTTTTTTTCTGCATTCTTTTTAGCCATGTTATTTGATGCGGTGCAAATATTTGATTATGTTCATACACGTGATTTGTAAATTACATAAATGTTTTGCTTATTTCAACTTTTAATGAAAGCATGTTTAAAAGAACACCTTCAATCTATGTTATTAGAGATCCCAAATTTAAACTAATTATTCTACTTATAATAGCCAAATGCACAAACACAGAGTTGTTTAGTTTCTTTATTCCGTAACAGAGTTACCAACCTCAGAGAGCAAAATTATCGATTTTCATCTTTAAAATTATTGTATATTACAAAAAAAAAAGTCGTATATTCGTTCTTCACATGATACGTGTAGAAATAAGTAAAATCACTGGCGTAAATCCCTGGGGATGAAGGGGACATGTCCCCTCCAACCTTGGAACTTGGGGGTATTGTCCCCCCAATAATCCGATTTCAAATGTGTTTTTGGAAAGAAATAAGATGATGATTTGTGTGCAATTGCCACAAATGAAACCGAGATGAAATTGATGTCCCCCTCAAATCTGGTCGCCTCCCAATGTAGAGGACAACTATGCTCCCCTGATCCTCCACAGTATTGCTTTTTAATTTCATGAATATTTTAAACATCGCTACATATATCGCTTTATCCCATATATATAAGATTATGGGAACGGTCTTACCCGTCCCCCCAATGTGAAGACAGGTTTGTGCCGCTGAGTATAATACTACTAATAATAGCAATAATATATAATAAACTTATCTAGTAATCTTCGGTTTCGAACTCCAAATCGGCGTCACAGTCCTCACCATATTTTAAATCCTTATTAACATTAGTCTGAACAATGACAATATTTCCATCCCCTTGTAACCGTAATTGAATTTAAAAAATAGATACAGGGTTGTCATTTGCCAAATCATTATTGGTTTATTTTAGTAGTATTGACTACTAAAGAACCTCAGTATGTGTGTGTGTGTGTGTTTGTTTATTTTGTAATTACAGTAGGAAGTCGAAAATCAGAACTAATTGGGACCACAGGTAGTTCGGATTTTTAAATTGTTCGGATTTTCGAAAATGACCAAGAAAATGCCATTTATTCTTAACTATACTGTATGGTATGCTCTTTTATCGATACATATAATAATTGCAATACCGTACGTAAGACTACTTACATTTAATGTTTCTGATAAACCTGTTCGTACACTAAATTACATTGTTCTTGTAACACACACTTAAAACTTTACTTGTATAAGCCTAAGGGAAAATAAAAATAAAAATATGTATGAGAAAGTTTATCGCTAGCGCTAAGACAAAATATAAAAAGCTTTTACTGACCGCGTTCAGATTTTTGATGTTTCGGATTTTTGACGTTCCGATTATTGACGTCCTACTGTATTTAATGCACATCTACAATCTAGTTGCATATTCAAAAACTGCAAAAAAGTTGTGCGTTCTATAATTATTGTATATTCACCTATTATCGCAAGAGCATTATCGTATGTAGCAGTGGTCGCTAATCGTATGGAGCTTCTGAGCTAACGTATAATTTTAAAATTATATTGTGAGCTACAAATTTTAATGTTAAAAACTCTTACATTTGTTTATTGCCTACATTTCTAAAGCACGGCCAACAAGAGATGGTCTCTGACGTTTCTTACTACATGCGGTGGGACATTGCAGCCCCTACTTTGATACCAGTGTTACCAACCACGATCACTCTGTCTTATATCATTAATTAAATTGCCACTACACTTGCACCAAAAAAAAAAAAAAAAAAAAAACCTTGACACACGAGTAGTGGCAATGTCACTGCGAGCTGTCAGAGACGTTCTCTTACTGGACGCACTATAGTAAATGTGAAATCAAACTATTCAAGTTAGCGAATATCTAATATTTATTTATTTATTTATTGCAAAAATTGCGGAGAGTAAAGCAACGCGAAACATGAAACAAAATTTATATGTAATGCTGATTATTGCAAAATCAAACGCAGAATGTTACGAATTAAAAAAAAACGTACCTAAAAAAAATATGTCCCTCGGAAGTAGTACACAATTTACGTAAAAAAATAAATAGTTTGAAAATATTCAAATGGAGAAGTTACTACAAGTACATAAAATAAAACGTGAGACAGTTACCATATTGAATAATAAACAGGGAGACATCTAGTGGGGCAAGGGTTAACAATAAAGTTTGACAACAACGCGACCTATAAGTGGAATCTGTAATTACAAGAATTGTTTAAGCCATTAGTAGGTTTCTCTTAACCAGTGGGACATTGATTCATAGTAATAACATGTGGTAAATTAGGACTGGTTCTTTGAGAATATATCGTGAGACACATATGTCCCAGTGGCAGTGAAAGGGTTAAAAAAAATCATGCTTAGATATTGTAAATAACTCTTAGATTGGTATTTGGATTTGACTCTCTTGTGCTCCGGTGGCTAAAATGTTTACTCATATTGTTAAAAACTTCTTTCTATGCAGTTCTTTTGTGTTCTAATTACCTACCAAAACACCGAAGAAAATTCACACTTATACGAGGTGTATAATTTAACGCAAAGATAATTGTAACATCTCTGTAGAAATCCTATTGTGTAACATATTTTAGGCCACTGTAACCGTTATATTCTTATTTCCCATTCCGTGAGTCGCAATGAAATTGTAGTAAGACCATCTTGTGCGCTAGCACAAACAGACAACTTTGAGGAAAACGATTTCTACGGAAAAGTCATGGGATTCCAATCCGCCTTTGCTCCACCGTGGATGGAAAATCTTCTTGAGTCGTGTCATATTGGCCGGATCAAGGCCTTGAATCTAAAGTGCGTACGAAAATCCATGCAGTAAAAGCGAAAGGAATGAGAATAAAAAAACAACAAGAAGAAGAAAGTCACGTTATGTCGAAGAATGGTTTCTGGGCGAATACCATTTTACTTTCAAAATGCAAATCTTTCTCTGAGAAGAAAGAAAGAGAGAAGAAACTGAAAGAGCATTCAATGGACGATAGGAAATAAAGAATCTTTTTGCTGGCATTCAAAATGTTCAAGGTGAATTCGAATTCACAAGAATTTCTTTTCTGTTTCTGTATTTTGTTCCTTTCATTTCTTTTTCTCTGTTTCTGGACATCCATTTTATCATATATTTCTTTTCCCCGTTTTTTGGACTTACAATTTTTCAAATATATTTCTTTTTCTTGTTTCTAGATTTCCAACAAATTGTTTCATATATTTCTTTCCTCTGTTTCTGAACTTTCAATTTTTTCTTATATTTCTTTTCTCTGTTTCTGAACTCCCAATTTTTTTTTTTAATGTATTTATTTTCTTTGTTTCAGGACTTTTGTTTTTTTTAATACATTTCTTTTCGCTGTTTCTAGACTTCCTCAATTCTTTGCACATATTTCTTTTCCCTGTTTCTAGACTTCCAATTCTTTGCATATATTTGTTTTACCTGTTTCTAGACTTCTATTGTTTCATATATTTCCTTTCCTTGTTTCTGGACTTATATTTTTTTCATATATTTCTTTCCCTTGTTTCTGTACGTCCATTTTTTATACATTTCTTTTCTATGTCCAAACTTTGCTATATACAGCACGTTTGTCTGTCTGTCGTCAGGCATTCGAGGAAAAATGGTTAATTATAGCGAAAAGCGGTTTCTTTTAACCCCTTGCATTCCAGGTGTCATTTTTCTATGTGCGTGCTGTAACATAAATTTCATTTGCTGTTAAAAGACAGTTTAGAGCATTAGCTAAGGTAGAATTATTGTGCGCGCGCGAGGAAAGCATTCTCATTACTGATTTAAAAAAACAATTATTTGTATTGTGCAACATTTAGACTGAAAAAGGGAAATTCTGATGTTATGAAGGGATTTTATGCTATTTCAGGTTAGCAACACTGACCGCAGATCAAAGACAAAGATCAATCCGATCTCGAAATAGATGTCAAAGTTGCTAATTGTTTATCGTCAAAATAAACACATGAGTGTTGTAATTGAATGTTCCCTTGGGCCTGCCATCTACTGAGACAACACATTTTTCGTCTTTTCTGCCAGTAAGGTGCTGTCACCTAAGGAGAAATAGTAGAACTAAGTCCTGATTTTTCATCCATTAACAAATTTCATCATCTCCAGGATTAATACGACCCCTAATAAGGAGTACGTTTTTAGGACATCTCCACGGATGTCACTGGTATGCGAGGGGTTAATCGATTAAGTGTCCAAATAATTGTTTTAATCTTATACGTTAGTCCTGTATTCAAACCGGAAGTAGTAAAAATAAGTCATTTCCGGTTTCAACGTCAATCATCATAGAGCATAAACAGTAATAGATACCAAGAACTATTTTTCTTTTCGGAATCGTTTCAGCGCCATATTAATAGAATTAATGTCCATGCTTATCCATTTGCTTAAACTGGGTGTGGTAGAAATTTACTACAACTTCCGGTTTCAAATTAATCTCCACAGCAAAAAAGATAAGAGATAACAAGAAATACCCTTTTCTGACATAAATTCAGAGTCTCGGGAATAAGTTTTATATGCATTGTTAGCTCTTTAGTCAACATGTTTTCGGTTTCAACACTGCCATAGTGAAAAACACGGCAATAGACAGTGGAAAGCAGTTTTTTTAAAAAAATAAATGGATTCAATAGCATAATGATAGACTCTATCTCTGATTTTTGTTCTCTATTAGAACCCTGACTGGTAGAAATGTTCGCTCAGCGCGAAAACGGTGGTAGAAGGACCAAACGATTTTTTTTAAATATCGATTCAGTATCCAGAGAATAGATTTGATCTCCATGAAGAGCAATTTGAGATATAAAAATTGAAAGGGGGAGAATGGAAAACGAAAATTTTAATATAACCGTACTCTTATATCTTAGAGTACAGTTATACAGAAATTTCTCTTTTTCTCCTTCCGTTTTTGTCCTTCAAGGAACAGTAAAACCAAAACAAGTACATAGTTTTAAATAAAATCTGCGGGTACCGTTTATATATATATATATCCTTTCCTTTTTCAAAAATTTAATTTTTTTTTGTTTTATGCAGTAGACAGAGCACTGATTGACTACTCACGCACACACATACAGCAGTTCTGCTTGCTTAGTGAAGTTTAAAACAGAGTTGTCGGCGTTCTATTTACTCCAGATGGGTTGTTGTTGTCCGAACCACAGAGTGGAACGTTTTTTTGCCGCCAACCCTGATTTACTTCTGAGTGAGGAAAATTGATCGTTAAACTCCGCATAAGCATGCTGTTCTATGGAGGATGAAGGATAATTCAAGATATGAATGTTAAAAAGGGGAGAATGAAAAATGAAAATTTTCGCGTAACTGTACCCTTGTTCATCTACAAAACCAGAAATAGTAAATATTAGTAGAATTTGCAGTTTCAATATTTCTTTATAGTAGAAACTATAACACATAACGAGAAGCTGTTTTTGATAGGTTCTAACTCTGACTTTATTCCCTTTTTTCAAACAGAAGTGAAAGGTCAACCACGTCCATTTTTAATATTGAATTTACATAGTTTCTTAGTACTGTTCTTTTATTATCATGCTTATGTACAGTCATGTCCAAAATTATTGTCGCATATCTGTGACTGTCTTGTTGTGCCAATATAATTTGATAATGATTTTGTAGGGTACTTTTAACCCTTTAACTGCCATGAGGCATGAACGTTATGCCTCAATGTTTTTATAAATTTCTGTCGCGTGGCACTTATGGATGCCTCACACTCTTTTTGTTTTCGAAGATTATACACATGCAGTACGCAGAATCGGTTCAAATAAAATAAGAAAAATCAAAATTACGTTTTGGCCCCAGGGATATAGTTTTTGCTAATACATTGTGGCAGTTAAAGGGTTACTGATACTATGTGTATAATTCGGAAATGTATATTGGTGGTAAATTTCATATGAAAAGAATTATAAATACGAAAATTAGAATGAGTAAAACAAAATGTTGCTAAATGGACAAGAAAGTTTTATTTTCGTTTTATTGTTCTTATTTACTGCTCTTTTGACATGAAATTTACCACATACATATCTTTGCCGATTATACACATACTAACATTATATAAAAAAATACCGGGCGAAATCGTTATTAAATTATATTCCTACAACAACATATTTATGGAAATGCGACAATAATTTTGGACATGACTGTACACAAAAGTATCGGAAGGGCGAATTAAGAGCCTAAACCTTGTTTTTCGAAGACAGTTAAAACCATATGAGAATACGCCTACGTAGAACTTATTGCATATCTCAAGATTAGATGATTTACACAAGAGGCAAAACTTATTTCACACCAGGAAGTTTCATTTGCAAAAGCGTTAATTAAATTTCCGAATATGAAAGAAATTCTGTCGAGATATTAGGACGCTGATGGAAACATTGTTTTAAGAAGTTATAAAATAGGATATTTACAATTGTAAAGTAACATTGGTCTCTTCATGCCATTATCCTTTTTAATACATAACTCTTAAAGTTTAGCTTGTCATTTAAATTGCAAACTATTCGTTAGATACCTTCTCTGCTTGTTTTTCTATCACACATCATCATAATTTGTTTGTTTAACATCTTTTGAAAGAAGTTGAAAAACGTAAAAAAAAAAAAAGAAAAAAAGAAAAAGGAAATGAATTCTGTTTGTTTAGATGGACCATTTTTTGTTTTTTAAGAAACTACTTTTTTCTTGGTTAACAGGCACGCTCGCTCAAGAGTTTCAAATAAAAGTTTCAATCACAGGCAGAGAACTGGAAAGTTTTCTTTTTTCTCTAAAATGTATTTTCAAATCACAAATAAATCTGAAGTTTAAAAAGCGTTTCCGTCTTTCCTTGTTTCTTAGAACATTTTTGGAACTTTCCAGACTCTCTTTTCTAAAATATTGACATCTACAAAGACAAAGTGAACCTGACAGAAGAACCATTTATCTAGCGGCTTTTGTTTCAACTTTACTAATGTTTACGTACAATCAAGTGTAACTTCCATCAAACGTAATTTTACGTGCACAAAATGTCAATTGCATGAAGTGTCAAATAAACAGTGTTTTCCTTTAAATGTTTAAGATAGATACAAGATTTTGTACTGCAACATAGAAAAGCAATATCACGTAATGTTTAGTTACGACCACGCCCGCATCATTGACCGCTTACTGTTAGCAAACATTACTCAGTTCCAAACAATTTCGGAAGATCGGTAGCAACCATTTATTCATCACCGGAAGTATCCATTTCATCTTAGTAGGAAAAGTGATTATCATACAATGTTACCAGAATTGCCAACGTCCAAGAACAAAATTATCGATTTTCGTTTTTAAAATTATCGTATATTACAAAAAAAATCGTATATTCGATATATACGTAATAATTGTAAAAACAAGTATAATATTGCTAATAATAGCAATTTGTAATTCTTCATTTTTAACTCCAAATCGGTGTCACTAGTCACACCATTGTTCTTAAAATTCTTATTAGCACTACTCTGAAAAACAATAATATTTCCACCCCCTTGTAAACGTAATTGAATTTAAAGAATAGATGCAGGGTTGCCATTTGCCAATTCTCAAATTGTTATTGATTTATTTTAGCGGGAATGATTGTTAAAAGCCTCAATGAATGTGTTTTTATAATTGTTTAATGCACAACTACTATTTATTTTTTGCATTTAAAAACTACAAAAAAAAGTATGTGTTCTAAAATTATCATATATTCACCTATTATCGCAAGAACATCATCTTATATATTATTAAGGCTTAAATTATCGTATATCACGATAATTATCGTATGGTTGGCAAGCCTGAGTATCACTAAGTTTATTTTTTCAATATTTCTCGAAAACCACGCATGAGGTTTAAACTCATACATATCACTTTGTTTATATCAATGAGTCTTAGCTTTAGATCTTTCTGTTTCTACTGATAATACTGTGGAGTTTTTGACAAGATACTGAACGAATTGCAAATTGCCCCATGTTGCAAGCGTAGGTGGACCATAGATGGGCATTTAGTGACATTTCGCCAAAATATTAGCTACCCCCCCCCCCCGAGCGACGATCCGCGATGGCCCCACTTCAGTTTTGAAAATTATACCACCAGAGCAGCGGCAGAGACGCGACGAAACCCGAAATTACTCCTCCAAAATATGTTAAATCTCCTATATGCATAATTTTTTTACATTAAGGTGAGTCTAAAAAGCACTAAAAGAAAAGTACCATGTGATGGGCGCGAACCACCATCATTATGACTACTAAGCGCGTGTTTCTTCGACTTCCACGGAGGCGACGAAGAAAACATTACTTGTTGAGGGATAAATCCAACCTGTATTGAGGTCTTTTTAATTTGGCAAACAGAGTACTCGTTTACCGGTGTATATTCGACGATAACCGTTTGCGATCAGATAAAATGCGTTCGCCATGTAATTTTATAATAAAATGACGCACGTCTATTTATTTTTTTCATAGTTCTCTCATATTCACTTTCTATTGATCGGATAGTTTCCATTTAAATTCATACAATTTATACGCAGTTATCTTAAAATTTTTCACTTCATAATGTAGAAACAGGGTTTAGTCTTGATCCCTGGAAGCTCACTTTAGAAAGAATTCGTCAAGAAAAAATAATATATAATAATAACCACATGCACATGAGTGGTGATAGTTCGTATTGGTCCCTTCGCGGTTCTCCGCGACGAATCGACCAGGCGCGAACCAAAATGAAGTCAACGCTGCTACGCAGACTAACTTCAAAACTCCAACTCTAGATATCTGTTTCTACTCGACAAAACTCTGCCGCTGGTGGCACACTAGCGGCAATCCTTCGACGCGTCACTATATCGACGATCGACATTTACCGGCAAGTAGGCCACTAGGTGTTTGCGACGTTTACGATGTGGAGTAGCTGAAAGTACTATGGTTTATTAAAAATGATAGAGTTGACAACACTGAATGATTAGCTATTTTATTTTCTAAAATTGAGATTTAAAAAAAAAAACAATGTTATTCAAAAGAGCAATTAGCGCTATTTCAATTAACTTTTTCTATGAGCTGTAAAGAGCGGCAAGAAAATAGCAAGGTAAAAAAAAATGTGTTGGTGTCATTAGAATCAGGGCAAAAATTAAGCTGTTTTATTACTATCCACCATGATTTGTCCTTTACAAAAAAAAAAAAAAAAAAAAAAAAAAGTGTGATGGAAAAAAAGAAAAAAACACTTTATGAGATAACAGATTGGAATCTGTCTCATTTTATGATTCCCGTTTCAAGATTAGTAAAAGCGACATTGCCGGCTGGAGACGATAACACAAACATTCTCCTCTTCAAACGGATTTACAACTGACTACACTTGATAAGTATTTATGCCTTCTCAGCGCGAATCCTAACAAAAGCACTTTGAATTTCTTTTTCTCTACGAAAAGAAGCGAGAACACGAAAATTGCAATCAAATTGGAACGGTCTTTTATTTCTTTTATTATATATATATATATATATATATATATATATATATATATTGCAAAACACTTTAAAAGGGTGATTGAACATAATTCCAATTTTACATTCTTCGCTCAGACAGTTCTTGTTACAATTAAAGTGAAAAAAAGATTTTGCAGGTTTGCAATTCAAAGTAGATTTAAAGTGGACTTTTAAAATTCTTAGAATTTCGGGTTTAATACAGGGATCCAAATAATCAACAAAATTTTATTAACCCAAGAACGAAAGCTACTAGCCTATATCCCATATCCCAATTGTGATTTTTATAATCTTTGTTTGGTGTTTATAAACTCCCCCGCACCAATGAACCACTCGTCCCAAGCGAGTGGGCGAGTGTTTATTTGCATCTCTGATTTAATGTTTTATTCACTACAAAGACTAAACTTGTTGCATATGTCAGAAGTGTCTTACTATATATGAGTTTCTGTTGATATTAATTCTTGGAAAAATGAAATAAAATGAAATCTTTGGGTATTACGTCCCACCATTATGCCGGCTAAGCTAAAGGAAACGGTGATGATGAGAAATAAATGAAATATTGGAATGAAGAAAATGCGAGAAAGCCTGAGAAAACCCACGCACACACTGTTTGTCCACCACAAAGTTCACTTGACGCAAGCGAGGATCGACCCAAGGACCCCATGCACTAGAGGTGAACGCTCTACCACTGAGCCACCGCGACCTCATTAATTCTTGGAAAAAGAGCTTAAATACTCAGGGGCGAAGCGTCTTGTTAACCATAAGCCAGTCGTATACAAAATAAGAGCCATACGCAAAGAAATGTGGACCATGTGGACCACATATCACACCTTTGGTAAGGAATATGTGATAACATTTTTCATTTTTTTATTAAAGAATAAGTGGACACGGTGGCTTAGTGGTAGAGCGCATACCTCTGGTGCGTGGGATCCTAGGTTCAAACCCCAACCAACTAAGTTCGTGATAAACAACATTGTATCCATGGGCTTTCTCGGGGTACTCCAGTTTCCTCCCACATTCTCATTCCACCAACTTCCCCATCATCATTTACTAGTTTTAATCATCCGTCTCCCTTAGCCTAACAGTCATAATCATGGGGCGTTAGAGTAGAATGAAAAAATTCAATTCATACATTTGTTTTTGATTTTGATTTCAGTTTAGCATTCCTTTTAGCAGCGAGGCTATACGAGGTGTGGACTTACAGCTTAACGTAGAATCCGAACATCACAAGCTTCCGCCTAGAATCGAAACCGGATCTTCCACGCCAAAGCCGTGTATGTTAACCGCTTAGTTAGGAGGAGAATTTAAGATTCCATCTCCTCGTTACTTAGGGGTAGAGGTCCGCACGGGCCGGAATTGTTTGCTCGGGCCCAGCCCGGCTCGTAAATTTACAATGTGGGCCCGATCCGAGTCCGAAATATGTTTTAGCATTTATGCCCGAGCCCGGCCCGAGCTCGTATAATAATCAAAGTAGCCCGAAATAAGCCCGAATTACAGAGACTTAATAATTTAGGCAAACTTGTATTTTTATTTACAGCAACTAAAGGTTTAATTTTACATTTGTGCTTTAAAAGTTCTCCAGAAAGAAGAAAGAAGATATATATCGTTGTGCAGCATAATTACGAAGTTAGGCCTGAAAAGGCCCGAGAAATATGGTTGTATAATTAAAAATGTACGTCCCGAGCCCGGCCCGGGCCCAAAGTGATATATGCCTTGTATGCCCGAGCCCGTGCAGACCTCTACATAGGAGGCCACGGAAGCTCAGTGCTGGAATGCCTACCTCTGGTGTGTGTGGTTTCTGGTTCGATCTCCGTCCAAGCAAGTTTGTGGTGGACAACCTTGTATCCGTGTTTTTTTTAGGTACTCTCTTTTCTTTCCCACTTTATCATTTTACTAATTCTTCCATCATCTGTCTCCCGTAGCCTAAAGGGCATATTCGTAGGAAGTTAAACTAAAAGGTTTGATTTCGTTTATTACTCAGGTTGTTTGTTATTTTTCACAAACTATTCATTGTTGCTCGGAACCCTCATGCAGTTACATATGCCAACATTTGATGATTTTGTCATAGTGTTATCACTCATCTGAGCGCACGCTAGTTAAGGTGGATCAGTAGGTGTTCCCAGTGCTATGCTAAACGCTGCTTGAATACTATGGCGGATAGTGTCAAGTGTTTACTGATGCCAGATAATAAAAGGAGTAGTCATGGAATTCTGCTTGGATTCTTACTACAGAAATTAGTTTTCGACCCTTACCACAATTCCGCTTCTCGAACTGCAACGCTAAAATCCAGGAATTTTCTTATTGCAACTACTACAGTAAACGTACAAATTTGGCAACAACGCATTATCGCGTTCTGCGCAAGTTTCGTCTGTAAACCTATTTCCTTAAATGTAAATTAATATTTAAACAAGATATGAAACATAACACGAAAAACGGTCAAACAATATATTTATTTCGTGAGAACATCGTTACTTTAAAATCCTTTACACATACAAATAAACATTTCATAAAACGGAGCACTTCTAGTAAAATCTAACAGCAAGTGCCATCTTGTGTGCTCATTGTAAAACGAATCAAATATTTTCTTTTATTTGTTACATTTTTCGATATCAGGAGAGACAACCAAAAGAATCAGTGTCTTGTGCTGTAACTGAAACATTACTCTATCTTATAGTACAATATTTATAATATGTAACATTTCCTTGCGCAGTAGTTAAGGCAATGAGCTTACATATGTACTGACTTCCGGGTGGTGATCTACCTTAAGTAAAATGTGATTGTGGTATTGTAAGTAAGCCGTGTCGGATTGTGAAATGGGTGATCGAAATGAACAGCGAATGTGTGTTAAATTTTGTTTTTAATTTGAGGAAAAGGCTACAGAAACGCTAGAAATGTTGCGTAGCATTCGATGATGCATTAATGAGTCGCGAAACCATTGTTCAGTGGTTTGCACATTTCTACGCTGGGAGAAAGATAACACTTTTATTTATCATTTCCTACTTTATTTTATCACACAGAGCGGAAACAAATAACGTAATAAAAATATCTGTTCATTCATCTCTTCTTTAGGTAAGGAAGTTCTGCAATAAATTCAGCTCTAAGTGTTTGGCTTGACTAGATAGCTGGTCTCAGTCAGTTACGCCATTGAGATATACCGGGTGTCTCAAAAGTCCCCTCACATAAGGTAACTCTGTTATTTTCAGAGTTATAACAAAATGTAAAAGGGGAAAACGTCTCCAAATATGATGTTATCAATCTAAAGTGAAGGAATTTTTACAATCGGACGAGCCGCTTGGGCTGCATACTCTTTAAGCGACCGATGAAAATGCAACTTTGCATTTACCGGGAGGTGGATACATTTTGTAAGAGTATGGTGAATGGAGGCATGTTTGGAATGGGGACTGGCCATCGACACGTTAGCGTAAAAGACAATAACTTCATTCACTTATGTTGTGGGTCCAGGTAAATGGCAACGTTGCATTTTCATTTAACATTGGGCGCATAAAGAGTGTACAGCCCAAACGGCTCGTCCGATTTTAAAAATACCGTCACTTTAGATTGAAAACATCATATTTGGAGATGGTTTCCCCTCTTACATTTTGTTGTAATTCTGTAAATAATAGAGATACCCTATGTCACGGGACTTTTAAGACTATATATATATATATATATATATATATATATATATATATATATATATATATGTAAAAAATCTTATGGTGTAAAAAAATTCTATCCTAAAACTATTCAACCAGTATACGCATGTATAACAATGGTTTTCTAATTTAAAAAAAAAAATCCTTTATACTTTTTTCCAACTTTTATAAACGAGTCGAATGCTACTTGTAGCAAAAAGTTTTAGCGATTAAATAGCGATAAATTTGAATTGTACGAAACACAATTGTGTTCCTGGTGAAGCGAGCGGTGGTTTTACTACTTCTGAAAAGGTATCAGGTAGACTTATTGTTTCATCAGCCTTGCATAGAGTAACGACGATTTGAAAGGAATTATTGTTATTCCAGTCCCATTGTAATATCCATAAAAACTCACCATTATTTCGAAATCATTTGTAAAACCGCAACGTTCTGGTTGCGGAGTTCGGCTCATAGAAGAGAATATCCATTTTTCATTTTCTACTTCTTCTTCTTTTTTTTTGGGGGGGGTACATTTTTATTTTTTAATGTAACCACATTGCGTTAGAAACTCAGATGCACGCACTGTAACGAGAACGATCAAATGTAAAAATGATTTCTGTATCCCTCCCAACAGTAAAAAAAAAAAAAAAAAAAAAAAAAAAAGCTTCGAAACGCTTGTAAACCCTATGTTCTATATAAGTGATGCGTTTTTCTTCTTTTCTCTGCTTTATACAATATTAACTTCATTTCGCTTTCAAACTGTACAAGGTGAACCATTTATTTTGAAATGCCGTGCTAACTTTGAAACTAATACATTATGTACACTGACAATTTATAAGATGCAAATATCGACAGAAGACATAATTTGGTATTCTCTGCAGTATAACCAGATTAATAATATTAACAACCTAACATTAAAATTGTATTTTATTTCTGTTTATTTATTTATGTATATTTCAGATACATCTATGTTCATTTGAAACTGAAACAATGTAACAAAGTATACAGGAGCAACAACAAAATGTACACTCATGTCCAAAATGATTGTGGCATATCTAGAACTGTCTTCTTGTAAGAATATAATTTGATAATGATTTTGCAGGGTACTTTTAATACTGATACTATGTGTATAATCGGGAAATGTATATTTGTGGTAAATTTCATAGGAAAAGAATTATAGATACGAAAATTATAATGAGTAAAACAAAATGTTGCTAAATGGACAAGAAAGTTTTATTTTCGTTTTATTGTTCTTATTTACTACTCTTTTGACATGAAATTTTCCACATACATGTCTTTCCACATTTTCCACACACATACTAACATTGTAAGAAATACCGGGCGAATTCGTTATCAAATTATATTCCTACAAGAACATATTTATAGACATGCGACAATAATTTTGGACATGATGTTGTTGTTGATTTTAGTTTAGCGTCCCTTTCAGCAGCGAGGCTATATGAGACGTGGACTTACTGATTAACGTGGAATCCGAACCACATGAGCTCCCGCCGGGAATCGAACCCGGGTCTCCCACGCCAAAGGCGCGTACGCTAAATTTTGGACATGAGTGTACGTACCATTTACAGAGACTTTGTTTCTAAAATGCTTTACAGAGTCAAAAATATTTCATCTAATGATAAACTGTTATACAATGATGCCAATGCCAAAATGAATGAAGAATCTTGTATAGTTGAGAGTTTGAGTGTTACATATGTTAGTAACATATGACTGCGGCTAAGGCGAGAAAGTACACTATTCGTAAAAGAAAGGGAGATCACACAGACAAAAATCCGTTCTCCGGACAGCGGTATATTGTACAAATATACGGTATCCTCTTGCTTACTATAGAAATCAGTACGCAACATACGTTATCCGTATGCTACATAGGCACTGCCCTTAGGTGTTACATCATGCCGTTGCAGGATGTCTGACATCTAATACTTTTCCGTATATCACATGCATATACTTATATTACCTTCGTCAGCTATATGTTATATACGTCCATTTGTATGTGAGATCCTGACCGCCTACATTGTTTCATACGGAAAGTACGTATAGATGGAACACTTATACAATAAGTAGACTATTATAAAACATTCGTTTTCAGTTATACGTCTGCTGTACGTTAAGTCCAAACAATACAGGAATTACGCATGCAACGTATCTTTTTAAGTGCGCCACCTACATTTTTTTCTCAGTGCATCCACTTAAAGCAGAAATAGCAGTGGTCCTAGAACACTACCCTGCGGAACCCCAGAAAGAACAGGGACGCATTTGGATGATACATCTGGCAGAACAACACATTGTATACCATCAGTGAAATAATTCTTTAGCAGAGACAGAAATTTATCATGAAGATTAAATCTGTTGGATAGCTTCTTAAGAGGCAGATGGATGCCAATTTTATCCAATGCTCTTGAGAAATGTAATTCAAATAGCGTTACGGCAGATAATAACATACTTTAAATCTTCCGGCTCCACCGGGGCCGGAATTGTTTCTCCCCAAATAAACATTCTAACTCGACTAACATTTGTATAATTTAACAGAACTATACTTCTTTAACAGAAAAATGATTGATGTATACTAAAGATTTGATTTTACACCTCGTCTGTACTTTTCATTTCCTTAGAAAAAAATCTAGTTGTATCATTTTCTTCTAAAAGTATAGATGGCAGTAATTAAAAATCACTTCTCGTCTCTTCGGATGCATAAAATGACCGATGTAATGATCAATATTACATAGACGTATTTGGATCCCCCCCAGAAAAATACTTCGGACCCCTTCCAGTAAATATTTCTGAGTGCATGCCTGAGTGGCACACTTATTAGTGTTACAAACTAAAGGCGCTACAGTATCGTCATGGTATATATGAACATGGTATTTCTACCATAAGTAAGGTTAGATGGGGTTCGAGTTATTTCCTGTCCTTAGGAAGCTGTCGGATTAGGATGAGTTCCGTCTAATTGTAGTCAGTTTACCTGGAATTTTGGTATCTGGAGGTGTTGTGATTAGGCCACCTCCTGACTCTGCTGGAGAGAAATTCAGAAAATTGTGTCCAACCAGCTTTCAGCGATCACTTTGCTCAGTAATGGACAGAGTTCGTTTCTCAGTAGTCTAAGGTGTTCGGTTAAAGCTCACTCAAGGGTCTTTATTCCCCGTCGATGTTTCTGTATTTGGTTTCGTCTCTACTTGGTGGAAGATAAAAGCACAGAACAAAGAAAACTATCATTGGTTATTAATATTACATTTTGATGCCAATTTGCATAGTGAATCAATATGTATAAAAATAGCAACAATATTCTTAAAATATGTAAGTTAAAGAATAGTGCACGACCGCCTGGACAGCACCGTACTGTTTGTTGATTTCACAAATCCCATCGTTTGTGCACGTTTGAGCATTAAAAAGTTTCGTTTGTGCATAAAAGGATGTGTTAGATATTAGCGTATTTAGTTTAGGCATCAACACCAGTAACATCTGGTTGGCGCCAAAATGGTCTCAATAGTTAATGTATCGTTTCACCACACAAAATTTAAGATTGTATACAAAAGGAAGAATAAGATTTTGACGTTCCACTTTTGCACATCACGCCGATTGGCGCCAAAATTGTTTCGATTAGGCTTTTGGCTCTTGGCTCTTGGTAGAACTATGGGTCCTGCAAACTTGGTTCTAATCATGTCAGTCTTTCTATGCTAGACCGAAGAGACAAACTAGTCATTATAAGGAGAAATATGTGTCCTCTGCTCCCCGAAATAAAGAAAGAAAATTTTAAACATTATTCAGAACGTCATGGAGAATAAATTCCGCCAATTTTGTTCCATTTCGACAATTTTTTTTCGAGTGTGTCTCCCTATTCCCCTATTTAACTAGATAAATTTATTTTTTGGTTATTAATTGTAAACCGAAGAGCTGTGCATGTTTGTCTCAGTTCTTTTGGGCTAGACCTAAGAGCCGAATTCATTTTGGCGCCAATGAGAGAGATTGGGGACATGTCGTCCAAGTGAGATATGCCAATAATATTAAGCCAATTATGGTATTAGCAACCAGTACGGTTGATGATTTGTTTGCGCTATTTCTTGCCTGATACTCTCCACTTAGCATGGTCGTAAGGTTCTACACTCTATATACAGGCTGGGATTCAAAGGGTTAAATATTGATAAATGCTCTTCACTGTGTTCGTACAACCACCGTATCAGTATGGGTTTTGTACTATTGATCTTGTAACGGTAAAACAGTGTTTCAGATGTTAGACTTAGATGAACCATTGTTGCCAACAATATTTGTGAAATTTCTCGTCTCGTCTCGAAAAGAAGATAATAATTTTAATGTTTCTCGTCTTGTCTCGTCTCGAATTTTAGAATGTGCTTCTACTCTCATTAACAACACCAGTTGCATCAGAGGTGGACGTTGTAACACTGAATCTTCGTACTCCCACGTAGTTTAAAGATAACATGTACTGAAAAAAATTTTTAAAAAAAATAAAGAGCACGTTGAAACAGGCCCATATCCAGGGGGCTTAGGGGGTACGGGCCCCCCTAAATGTTTGCTGGCCATTCTAAAATTTTCACGGTAGGCTTGCAAATGAACTATAATATGGTTGGAAGGGATGCGCACGAGACAAGATTTGTGGCTGTCTCGTCTCGAAAATGTACTGTAAAAGTGATGTCTCGACTCGAAAAATGTATATTTCTCTATTGAAAGAGATGTGTCTCGACTCGAATTTTGTCAGGAAAATCCTGTCTCGACTCGTCTCGTGCGCATCCCTAATGATTGGATCCCCCCCCCCCAACAGCCGGGCCCCTCTACATTTTTGGGCTGGTTACCGGCCTGCGTTGAAATAAAAGTTGAGATAAATAATCTGTCAATTTTTTCATTTTTTCTCAAATTCAAATTTTTCTGTTTTTTCTTTTACCATTTTTATTTTGTACGTTACATTTTATCGAATTTCTCGTACGTGGCTGGCAACCCTAGGACGTTGTATAGGTCTCAAGGATCAAATGGACTGAAATAATCGTGGTCGTAAGACAACAATGGACTCTTCTTGGAGATCTAAGCTAAGCTAAGCTGAAGGGTTCTTTCTCTCTCTCTCTCTTTCTCAGAGATGCTTTTCTCCCAGAGTCAGCGCCTTTCTTGCCTAATGACAACAAAAACAATGGAAGATTGTAAAGAGGAAAACTGAGGAAGTGTTGTTCTCTCGCCATTTCAAGCAAAACTACTTTTTTCCTTTCTTTTGTCTTCGGAAAGAATAAGGATTAGCTTTCTTTTTTTTTCTTCTGTAAGGATTCCGCTTTCGAGGAGAGAAAAAATATTCCAAATGGGAAATGTGGGAATGAAAATATGTTGAAATTTCTTTTATTTTTGTGAATAAAAGGTAACGACTGATCTCCGTGTAGTCGAGTCAGTTTCTGTCAAATTTGGAAAATAGATCTTCTAAGATTTGTTGTTATATGGTGCAACTTTTATTATTATTATTATTATTATTATTATTATTATTATTATTATTATTATTATTATTATTATTATTATTATTATTATTATTATTGTAAAGACTTCCAAAATATGCTACATGGAGGCCGCGGTGGCTCAGTGGTAAAGCGTTCATCTCTGGTGCATGGGGTCCCTGGTTCGATCCCAGCTCGCGCCAAGTGAACATTCTGGTGGACAAACACCGTGTAGGTGGGTTTTCTCTGAATTCTCCCACTTTCCTCATTCCACCTTTTCACTCGTTTCTCATCATCACTGTCTCCTTTAGCCCACACGACATAACCGTGGGACGTAAACTCAAAAATTTTATCTCATTTCGTTTTTTGAAACTATCCTATGTATGAATAAGAGAATTCTTGTTGAACAGCTACGCCATAACTGCGCGTAGCGTAGTCGCTAAAGCTTTCGTCTCTGGTGCAAGCCGTCCCGGGTTCGGTCTCGGTGGGGACACTCGATCGAAAAAAAGTGTGAGAGTTTTTTTTCAGGCCGGTTGTCCTGAGTGAGATTCTGGATTTTTCTCATTCATATCAGGCAAATACAGTGAGGATACGTAACAACAGGTCCTAGGCCGCTTCCTTCCGTCCTAACATACCCATAGATGCCGAAAGCCCAGAAATCTAATTTCTTAATGCTAATCCTAAGAACGGCTATGTTCGTCCGTCTGTTCGTCTGTCGACAGATATCAGACCAAAAATGTTAATCACTTTCAATTATCTACAAACCGAGTAAGAAGTGAGAATGTTACTTAATATATTTTTCAAAAAACTGCCATACGAAAGTCATTTTTACTGTTTATATTATGTATTACAATATCCCCTCATATTCGAGGTCTGCTCGGGCTCGGGCCGAGCCCGCGCCTTAAGCCCGACCTGACCAGCGGGTCGGGTTCGGGCCTACAAAACATACGTATATTACTTCGTGCCCGGGCTGGGCTCGGGGAATAAATTTTTAAATATACAATCATATTTCTCGGGCCTTTTCGGGCCTAACTATGTAAAATATACTGCGCAACGATATTTATTGTACCATTCTTTCTGGGGGAACTTTTAAAGCTCAACTGTAAAAATAAACCTCTAATTGTTGTAAATAAAAATACAATTTTGTGTTATTTATTAGGCTCAGGCTCAGGCCTCAATGCTAAAACATATTTTCAACCCGGGTCGGGCCTCACATTATAAATAACGGATCAGGCCGGGTCCGGGTAAAAATTCCGGCCCGTGCAGACCTCTACTTCATATTAGTAACAACAATAAATGCTTCAGTGCAAGCACTACCAAGGAACCGACAGAAGCCACTTACGAATAAGTACGAAATACACGAAGAGTCACGAAGAGGACTCCTGCAGCCCCTACACAAGCTCCGCCTCTAAAACTGACGATAAAAGAGGACGTACAGAGGCAGAAGATTTCAGTCTACAACTGGTCACATCCCACCTATCTCTTCAAGTTGCTCGGGGTGGGAAAGACTCCTTAACCGTACCTCTGCGCTGCTACTGGCAAGAGGTTCCTTAACTAATAACTACAAGCCCTCCGCTCTGTTCTGGACAGGAGGTTCATCTTGTTACTCAAAGAATTACTAGAAAGATTACTTATTTGTGATTCAGTGTACAAAACTGTATACATACTTTTATAAGAAAAAAAGGTGAGGTAAATACCAGTATACTGCTTTTCTACCATACATTACACTAACTTAGTAGCCAACTCTTCAACAAAAACAACTATTTCAATGGCTACCAAAGAGATGGAACTTGAAATGAGATGAGGAACCGCGGTGGCTCAGTAGTAGAGCCTTCACCTTTTTTGCATGGGGTCCTAGGTTCAATCCCAGCTCGCATCAATTGAGCTTTGTGCTCGACAAACACCGTATGCGGGGTCCTTCCGTTTCTTCTCAGTTCCGTCATTCCATCATTTCATTCATTTCTCATCATCACCGTCTCTTTTAGCGTAGCCGGCATATCCGTGGGACGTAAAACCTAACGATTTCTTTTCATTTTTTTTAAACGACATGGTCTAAATCATTTCGATTAATAAGCAATATCTGCGCTTTCTTCTCTCTAAATTTTTATGGTAGTCTTGGCATCCACTACAAAAACATCTCAAAGCAAAAACTGATTTTTCAACACGACATAATACAACAGCTAAGTTTAAACTGATAGAATTAACATTTAAATAACTACTTTTAAATATCTAATTTCAAGAATATCCACATGCAATTTTCTCACTAGTTTTAGTTACTCTTTAGGTTCTTGGCATCTATGAGTATCACTATAGATGTGTATAATGAACGGCTAAACAATGTCCAACATGGCAAAAATCTGAATACCAAGTAGGGGCGCCAGATTTGTAAAACCAAAACGCGAGGACACTTTGACTTTTTTTTTAAGTGATTAAAAATTGCTTTTGCCGAAACAAGTTTGCTTCCAGATTATATCAAACAGTACATTTTAAATAAAAAGAAAAATATATAGATAGCAATACATTATTAAAGTAAACTAATACAAAAAATACAACTACAAAGTGATGACTGACTAGCAGGCATCAATACTAATGATACTTTTAGTCATGGCACTTAACAAATTATTTATCCTATCTCCATTCTGACAATATTTTAAGCATCTTGAAAACCTGTTTCATTAATTAATCTTCTGAATCATCCCTGTTTCATTAATTAGTCTCCAAACTCGAAAAGGAGGACAAAAGCGCGTCTGCCTTGGGTACAAAGCCGGACATAAATTTTTATGTCCAAAATCCGGACACTTTCAACCGACGCCAAACATTTAACAAAAAAAAAAGCGTCAAAAAAGACTTAAATTTTAAGATCTCTGTACACTTTAAAGTACTTCCTAAGTTTTTTTCCGTACGTAAAGCTGGACTATTTTCAAAATGTTTTGTGTTATTTCCATCTAATATAACCAGTTGAAAAGCACTTATAACTAAATTTTCACGAGAGCTTTGATTACAAGCTCCAACTACAGTCGAAGTTTCTCATCAAAGATGGTCAATTTGGCGAAGAGCAACTTTTCCTTTGCGTGAAAAGGAGGAAACATTACACATCTATCATGTGTTGTACAGTGTACGTACTCTTGTTAAAGCAACACTATGATCTTTCAATTGACAGACTATAAAATGACAAGAATGAATTCTACTAACTAATGCTAAAAAAAAAAAAAAAAAAGGAAGAGGTAAAATTAAATGGAATGTCTCTTTGGACAGAGAAGGCAGTAAATAGGATCAGAAGACTTACGTTTATAGTCGAAGCGGTCAGTATTCCATGCATGGGATGTGGATAGCTAACGTTAAAGTTCCCCGTGAAGAATTTAACGGAATGACTTCATTAATGAACCTGGTCGAGATAATTACAGTAAGAAAAGCTACACAATCCTTTATCATAGGCAACCAGCAATGCGTTGATGATGTTCAGGTTGCATAAAAGCTAGGGAATGTTATTGATTTTAAATGGGATATTGATAACTACAATTAAAGTCATCATTACCCGTGGAGATGAAAATAAAAATGAACTATTTCAGTTTCACGTTTCACTCCCAGTAAGCAAGCACATCTACAGTAAGTCTAAGTTTCTCCTTAATTTCCCTTAATAGACTTAACTTTAGAAATTTTCTCTGTTTATGGCTTTGTCAAGTGTAAATTTCAAGTAATGCTTGGGGTCCTCATAGCATTGACGTATAAACCTGTGTATGATTAGACCCGATATAAGAATGAAGACTGCGTATGAATGCTTGCGTGTTAGAGATTCCCTCTGTGTATGGCTTTGCCAAGCGTAAAAAACCCCGCTCAGAGCTTATGGAAATCCAGTTTCCGCTAAATTGGCTGATATTGCAGTATGTTATGTATTTTTGTTTCCCTGATGAAAAGTCTCAGTGGGCACGAAGCCAAAAAATACCCACGTTTTTTTAGATATCCGCTGATTATTATCGTTATTTAAAAGCATATGCTCCAACGTAAACTGCAAATAATAATTAACTCTACATTTTATCTATGAAGTATGAACGAGTCTCACTAGTGTTTTTGGGGTCGCTGAATCCGAATCCGAGGTCAGTTAACCTCCATCACATCGGATTCAAGGTCATTTGAAGGTCAAATTGAGAGGGAACTTTACAAAAATATGAACAAAAAGTACCTAAATGTTTTTGAGACGCTGGATCAGATCATGTCATTTTCTTGACCCGACAAGGTCAGTTCAGGTCATTGCAGGGTCATTTTAAGGCTAAACTTGAGAAACCATCGGAAAAATCTAAAACAATAATAGATCTAGTTGTAGGGTGAGTCAGAAAGTCAGGATTGTTACGTTTTACAATCTTTTCAAGCTTTAGAAAGGCCACTCGATGTCAGTTTTGGGTACGCTTTGCAGTGAATGATGACGAATTGCCGGCCATGCAAGTAGAAGATCGTCCGATATTAGGGTATTATTTCACTTGTAAGTCCGGTGCTAGGACATTAGGTTGTGCACATGTAGCCAGTGTCCTATGATTTTTAGGATGGGCTCGACATCAACAACAAATCCAATATCCTAGTCGAGGTTTACTGGAATACATATAAGATGCTGATAATCGTAATGTAAACAATGATGGAAATGAAGGTGAAATGCTGGAGGTTGAAGTTCAAGAATGATAAGATGAAAGATGCAGAACAAACCTTTATTGAAGAAGACATTCTAAATGACTGACTGGAAAACTAAATGGACAATATTCATGGTAATTTCGATTAGCACCGACCTCGGATTCCTAATTAACTATCCTAAACCAGTCTAACCCAGGGCCGGGGGCCAACTCCCCAGTTTTTTAGTGACAAAAATAATTAAAGCTATTATTTATATAATTTTGAAAGTTTATAGTAAACTTATGATAAACCTATCAGTCTGAATTCTGTCTGGGTCCCCAGTTTTTATCTTGTAGATCCGCCACTTCCCTATACACCTATTCACGATTTTTTCATGTTTTTCGGACGGTTTTTCAAGTTTGACCTTGAAATGACCCTGCAATAACCTTGACGTGTCAAGGAAATTACATAATCTGATCCAGCGTCTCAAAAACATTTACGTACATTTTGTTCAGATTTTTGTAACGTTCCTTCTTGATTTGATCTTCAAATAACCTTGAACCTGACGTGAAGTTAACTGACCTCGGATTCGGAATCAGCAACCCCAAAAACCCCAGTGAGACTCGTTCATACTTCAGAGATAAAATGTCGACCTAATTATTATTTGCAGTTTACGAGGGAGCGTATGCCTTTAAGTAACGATAACTAATTAGTGCATATCTCGAAAACATGGGGTTTTCTGGCTTCGTGCCCATTGAGACTTTTCATCAGGGGACCAAAATACACAATATACTACAAAATCAGCCAATTTAACGAAGCTCTGAGTGGGATCCTTTCAAGTCATGCTTGGTATCTTCATAGCATTGACGTGTAAACCTGTGTATGGTTAGACCCGATATAAGAATGAAGACTGCAAAAGAATGCTTGCGAGTTACAGATTCTCTCTGTGTATGGCTTTGCCCCATTTACATATTATAGTGTAAATTTTAAGTCATGTTTGACAGGCGTGTCAATTTAAAGAAATTTTCAAGAATGTTATAAAATAAAGAATCTGCCCATACAATAAAATCGTGAAGCCATATGTCACAGTTTCGCCACACCTACTCTGCCCGCTCCGAGCCACTAAGATCGCAATGTTTCGAGCCAACAATCATGGCGGAAGAGAAAGCAGCCAATCAGACGTGCCGGTTCACACGATGCTCAGTTGTTTTCTGGCTTCACTGAGTTCATAGGAAGAAGATACGTATGGGCAGATCCTCTATTTTATAACATCCTTGGAAATTTTAAAGCTAGCTCTGTATTAAGTATTATCCTTAAATCTGAAACAAGCTTGCAATCCAAGAACTAGCAAGTTTGCTATAACCTTGATTAAGTCTGCACCCATGTAAATGCAAATTTGTGCAAACGTACACACTTAGCCTTGAAAGTTTGAGTAAGGCTATTACAAGTCTAGAATGTTATTAGGACTATTATGCCCTTTAGGCTAAGGAAGACAATGATTTAGGCAAGTGAATGATGATGGGAGAATTGGTAGAATTAGAAAGTGGGAGGAAATGGGAGTATCCAGAGAAAACCCACGGATACGATATTGTCCACCACAAACTTACTTTGGCGGGGATCGAGTCAGGAACCCCACGCACCACAGATAAGCGCTCTACCACTGAACCACCGTGCCCGCATTGTATAAATGAAATACTGATCTAATTTTGAAGGTCCTTAGACAGGAAGTTTTGGAATTGTCCCCTTTTATAGAATACCACATCCTCTCTCTCTCGTTCAATCTGTATTGGAGTCTGTTGGTAAGTACGCACACATGCAAACCATTTCTGACGTAACCGGATGTCTTAGATAGGAAGGATTTTTGTAACAGGAAAACCTCCCACTTTTTTCACTCTCCTTGTAATTTAATGAATTAAAAGTTACGTCTTATCAATTTGTGTGTGGAAGGATTTTCTCTTCATGTGTGACTAATAATGTGTTTTTTTTCTTTCTTTCTTTCTTTCTTTCTTTTACAGCGACGACTCCCCTCTGTGTGTTACCCATCACGGTCAGCATTGACTAGAATAAGTGGCTAAAAGAAGAAAACAGCAAAGTGGTAATCTGTGTCAGTGCGGTGTTTATATTTGTCGAACACCTTGTGCGCCGTCTGGTGACATTGAACAGTGCTATATATCCCGCTCTCGGATAAAACGTGGACGCTATCATGTGTATCGTAAAAAGTGTGATCATTGTTGTGAATCTGGACTTTGTTAACATTTCGATCGCTCTTGAAGTGAATCCATAAATATTTCATTCTAACAAGGACAAGGTAAGTAGTTTTAATAATGTATTAGGTAAGTTTGCAAAAAATATATAGTTGGAAATGAAGTCCGATTTACTCATGTAAGTTCATTTCATAAACGCTAATTACGGTTAGCAGACGTTCGTACAGTTTGTTTATATTTTAAGACGTATGTCTGTGCTCTTTAAAAAAATAATAAAATGTCCGTATTTTTATACTGGAGCCGGAAAATAGATTGTTTAGTTTCACTCAGTGGCGGATCTAGTAAGTAAAAACTGGGGAGGGGGGAGATTGATAGGTATATTATGAATTTACTATGAACTTACGAAAGTATATAAATAATATCTTCAATTATTATTGTCACAAAAAACTGGGGGACTAGGCCCCCCGGCCCGATCCGCCACTGGTTCCACTACACTGATTATACACTCGACAAGAAGAATGGCGGGAGTTTTCATTTTAGAAATATGTGAAATATCACGAAATTAGACTGAACTCCAGAGCTGCAGCCAGGCCCGCAACCAGCCACAGAGGTTTGGGGGGGGGAAATCATTAAGCATTCTCTTACCAAATAGCTTAATTGTGTTTTTTGTATTAATAATAGCATTTTGTGTTAAGGTCTGAAGGGGCCACGAAAAGTTCAAAGGGGAAGCTGCCCCCGTACCTTGTGTTATATTACGCTGAAGTTTTGTCACGTTGCTTGACAAAGCACTGCAACAGCTAAAAACTATGAATTCTTTTACAGATAAGAGCTATTTTAAGAGGCTTATCTTGGATTTTATGGTAAACTTGACAAAACTATCTTTGGTTAGTATATAAATCCACTTTGGAGAACAGTTATGGAAATTTACAACTATTTACAACGTTTCATACTATCGTTAAGAAATGAAATTTCAATACATTGAAAACTATGTACCTAGTTTTAAAATGTTCGAAATGGGTGACGACATTAATTTCCAGTAATAATTGTAAACTTTCGAAATTTTATTCTGTATATAACCACACAAATAACATTTTAATTTCGATTCTTGTACGGTAAAAAAAAATTTTTTTGTGAAATATAACGGAAATTCAGAAGGGGCTATCTTTGCGAATTTCTCAGTATTGATCAATGAAGATGAAAATATGTTTAATGTTTGTATTTGAAATTCAAAGTATAGTTTGGCTACTACATATGTTTGGAATTGTGGTAACTACTTAATTTCTTAATGAACGAAAGTTCTGAATTAAAGGTTATTTATTATTAATTAACATATTAAAGGTACACTAACACGCAGTGGCGTATTTACGATTTTCTTTCGGGGGGGGCTTTGCTAACTTTCGGGGAGGGCTTTGCCTGAAAATGTGAAAATTCTGCAAGATATTTCATATACTTTACTATAGTAAGTAAGATTTCGGGGGGGCTTAAGCCCGGAAGCCCCCCCCTAAATACGCCACTGCTAACACGCAATGTGTGAATTAGAAAAACACTGGTAGAGGTGAGTCTTTTAAAAAGAGGAAATTCATTGGGTTAAGTTTTGACCTCTTAAGCTCCTGTTTCTACAAGTGTTTCAAGTTTGAAAATGGTATTGTTTCCCTTGCTTACCTTCATTTTTAATATTCCCGCACAAACAGTAGTTTGCGTGTGTCTTTTCACTCCCCTCTCATTTTCCTATCTTGATTTTCACCGTAGTAATTAATCCGATTGGGTAGAAAAGCGGGAATAACTAACCAAACTCATCACCATCAAAACGCCGAATACGTATTTCACAGTTTAAGCGTTTCTGATGTTTGGAAACGCCCCTGAGTACATTGTAAGTCATTACTTAGCACCTTGTATATCACATCGTCATTAAGAAATTGTATATTGTATTTTTTTTAAAGAGATAAGTAAAAAATTTGTTGTGACTTTTATTCGAACGTTTAGGTTGCGAATGGAGTGATCAAGAATATTTAAACAAATCTATTTCTTTGTAAACCGACCGCAATATTGATTTAATAGGGCATTACATCGTTTACTCTTTTTCCAAAGTCTTTTTCTTTCTACTTGCTTGTTCGGCGTTCTCTTGCTATCAGCGCCCAGGGCAACGACTCCGTTTGCCTTTCCGTAGCTACGACTCTAGGACAGAATCGCAACGGCCTGTAGGTAAGTTCATGAATGGTGTAGAGAATTGAGAACGAGAAGAAAGATTTCTTAAGGAAAATGAAAATACGTTATTTTTTTTTTCTATCACCGGACAAGAGGCCTCGGCTTGAGAAACCAATCACAGATATAGATCTACAGCCTCTTAGCTTGCGTGAAAGTTCCGCTGCTTAAAATATTTGAAAATATAACACGTAATAAACCAAATATGATTTAAATTCGGACAAAGAAAGGAGAAGAAGAATCTCGGAGTCATTATTGTGTTCAAATAACAGATACAGATTTGTTTAACTATCAGGATACTAATTTTATAACAGTGGAGTTTTAATTTCAATATTAATTTTCTTATGTAAGTAGGTAATTTTCCTATGTAAAGGATCAGTTTTATCTTTACCTTTCAAGTTTGCTTTCAAAACATTATGAACACTATATACATCGATATTCTCGCATCACATTATCGAAAGCTTCAAAAAAAATGTCAATACTCATCAATTTCCGTACAAAATTCATTTTAAAAATGCATGTGTATTCTTGAGTGTGACAAAGTAATTTATCTGGATCTTGATAAAACTCATTAGGGGAGGGATGATAACACATACATATATTGCGCTGGCAACGCTGTTTATGTACGATAATTCTGTTCTGCCCAAGGTAGTAATCAACAAGCGTGAACAAAAAAGGACACAGATGCTGGCTCCAAATACTTGTCTAACTGGTCTTCTGAAAAATGTTTATCAATGTAATATAAATAAAATAAAGAGTTTGTTTGTGTGTCTGTCTGTCTGTGTGCGGCCTGAGGACCACACGAGTGGACCAAGAGTTACTAAATTTTGGTCACGGATACCTTGGTCCAGGACCAAGATCAAGACCAAAATTTGAACCAGGGGGGGGGGTGTTTATCGGGACATGTAAAACTAGTAAAAAATGACCGATATTACTGTCGAATCCATAGTTCTCGCAGTCGCTGAGATGAATGGTGATACTCCCACAGGTGTTGGACCAGTTTACATAGATACGTATTTTCAGCTAGTTTACTTATATAATAGTGAGTGATCGTTTTGCATCATTCAAGAACGCAATACAATTGTTCAGTAACTGGTTTATATGTCTGACATTGATTTAGAAGCTGAAAACACGAATCTGGAAGATATCTTTTTCAAGGTTTGTTAATCATTGTTTCTACTTTGATGTTGTTATACTACGTGATTCAGTGTATTTCACGCAAGATACAATTTAATAGCGCGAAAGTAGCTGAACTCCAAACTTCTTATATTCCATCAATAACTGAATACACTACCACACCAATGACGCCAATTCGTGGGAAAATTTCAATTTTGTGGGATTTTTTAAAACATTTATTTCTCGAAAAGGGATACAGGAAATTTTCACTGCAATTGGCAGCAAATTTGGGACAAATTTGGGATTTTTCATCAACAGCAACAAAAAAACCCTATCGGCGAAAGTAACCAACAACTCCTCAATAATCTTGGAATCAGTGTTAATTGTCAAATTGTATTACCGGAAAATAATAAATAATACAAAAGTAAATTATGATTCTCAAACGAAAGTAAAAAAACAAGCTCTAAGAAACGTAAATTCTGCTCTGATACACTTCAAAAACAAATATAATTAACGTAAAAAATGTAAAATACTAACTGAAAAACAACAAACGTTCTAACACAAAACGACAGGAGAATTAAGTCCTTGTAGTATCTTTACGATCATTACAATAAGATAACACAAAGGACTTAACGTAAATACTAAATTCTAACGACACAAGAAAATTAGGAAAACCAAAATTGGATCAAAAAATTGCTATCATGCCCAATAATTAGTTTTTGGATCAGGGGCCACAAAATGTTTGAACTACCCCTAAATCGAGTTTTGGTATTTTCTACGGAATAAGCATATTGTACTGAGTTAAGTGATACTTTGAGTTTGGCTACACTGTATTTAGTATTCCGCATATAAGGCCTACAAGAAATTTTTTGATTAAGTGAAATATATTGACTCTTGATTCAGGGGCCACAAAATTTTTGAAAGGCCCCTAAATCGAGTTTTCATATTTCCTACGGAATAAGCACATCATACTGAGTTAACTGATAGTTTAGTTTGGTTACCTTATGCGTAGTTCTCCAGATGTAAGGCCTACAAGAAAATATTTGATTGAAATATATTGGATATTTTAATGCATTTTTAGATCAAGGGCCACAAAATTTCTGAACGGTCCCTAGATTGAGTTTTCATATTTTCTACGGAATAAGCACATCATACTGGGTTAACTGACACTTTGGGTTTGGTTACCTTATACGTAGTTCTCCAGATATAAGACCTACAAGAAAATTTTTGATTGAAACATATTGGATCTTTTGATCCAACAGAATGTATTTGTTTTCGCCACCATTTGCAACTGTCTCTTTCAATTAAGAAAAATAGTTATGCATCAACTACTAGATACACGTAAGAGATCAAAATTTAGGGATAGTTATTGAAGAAAAGTGTGACATACAATACTTTTATTTTTCATGTCTTTCTTGTTTTTAAATTTTTAATTTTGTACTTAGCAGAACTTGGGAAATTAAAGAACAAAATGGGAATTTCTGCCTGTCGAGATGGGATTTTATAATGTTTCAGATTACAATGATTGTACCACACAAACAGCCCGGCTATTAATAATAGGTTACACATGTAGAACGCGTTCCCTTGAAATTACAAATTTACACATTGTATTATGTAGAAACTACAGTAGTACCATGTCCTTATATTTTCAAGATATCAGAAAGAAAATAGTGTAAATCAGGAGAATTGCAAATATTGGGATACGAGAAGAAGGTGGAAAATGTTGCACCGCTATATCCTGTGTATGTTCCATAATTTCGGCACGAGTTGTCTGAATTTATTCACAAGTACAAATGGAAAAATGGTAAAGGATAAGTTTATAAAGAAGTTTTATTACACCAAACTATGTCTATCAGAGAGTCACGTAGTAGGGGATCGATCCAGGGACCATTCGCACCAGATATGAGCACTCTTCAACTGAATTAAGTGAATGGAGATGGAATTTATGGAATATGAATGTCGAAGAATGCACTGACACAAATGGAAACATAAGATATATATATATTATAACCTAGGTATTTCATTATCAGCACTGCAATTTGTAGAGTTGGCGCCAATTTTAACGTATTTTGAAAAACTTTGAAACTATTCTCCGACGTCAAAACGAAGAGTATTCGTGCTCAAATATGATTACTAAAAAAATAAGTAGTTACTTAAAAATAGAATCAGAACCCACTAACCGGTTTGAGTAGAACATTACTGTATGAAGTAAGAATTTTCTAACGGTAGTCATTCGTATATTTTCAGAATTTTGAAGACTCTGATTCTGTTGGTTGGAGTTTCCACTGCAAATATTGTCAGAGTGTTGTCAGCGAAAATTGTGCTACGTCCCGTACTGCTAAATACATAAGTATTAAAACTTTACTTAAAGAAAGAGTCAATTCTTGTGCTGACTTATCATCACTTAAACGGAAGCATTGACTTGTGAGTTCAACTCCCAATATTTTTCTGAGAGATAATTTTTATATTCAAGCTAATAATGGGCAAGTAGTTTAGGATTCGATAAAATGTATCAGTGTATAATTTTGGACATGTTATTAATTACATTGATATAATTTGGTTACGGAATTTCAAATCTATAATTCATATGCCTGGTACATCTTGTTTTGTACGGGGTGTCCAAGAAGAAGTGGCAATACTTTAGGAAATTGCAGTATGGGTGATACTGTACAAAAAAGTTCATATAAACATGGGCTTTATTGTCAACGGTTTGAGAACAGGTTGTAAGACATTTTTTCATAGAATATTGCTTATTGTTCACCCTGTAGTCATTGTACAGAGGTGAGTCATATCGAATTTGAAAGATGTTAAAATGGCCTTCCCTACGGTATGCAACATGTGGCAGTGGGTCTTTGAGATGAAAGTTATTAAGAGAAATTTTGAAATTAGTGTTGCAAACCAATCCCCTGAAATAATCGTAACTTCCCCAATTTTCTCTCAATCCAGGCCCGTATCCAGGAGGGTCTAGGGGGGCCGGGTCCCCCTAAATTTTTACTGTCCCCCTCTAAAATTTTCACGGTAGGTTTGCAAATGAACTATAATATGGAATGAACTAATATTTTTGGATCGTCCCCCCTAACTTCCACCGGGCCCCCCTACATTTTCGGGCTGGCTACGGGCCTGTCTCAATCTATATACAGTAAATAAAAATGAAAGTGGCTGTGTTTGTAACTTAATAACTCTTATTGACTTAATAGGCCTAACTATGTTTGTGACGCGATCTGACTGATTCCGATCAAATTTTCAACATAGCTTTGGTTCGGGCCTGGAATGTCTTTTATCATTTTAATTTGACGGTGCAACGTAGGGGAGGGGGAGGATATATATATATATAGGGCCGGATATAGGATTATCTAAGAGGGGTGCATCAAAATAACCAATCACACTGAAACTCTTCAAAGTGACATGTGACAATATTCTTTACACCTGACAACGCTGATACACAGAACGGAGAGGAGGAGAGTATTTTAAAGAGGGTCGCAAGTGTTATGCAGGAAAAAAAAGTTCTCTCCTTCTTGTTTCTGTTTTTTTTTTTTTTTTTTCCTGCTTGACAAATGCTATATTGTTTTCCTTGGTGAATCCTTGACTTTCAACCTTTTGAAAATCGACTTAAACTATTGCTTTTGCAAAGCTCTGCTTTCTTTTAAGCTCCAAAGGGAAACATGATGGCAGGCAGAAAGTTTCGGAAAGTGTGGCTATTTTCACTGCTAGCTTCTCAATTTAGATAGTGTATATTTACGATGAAGGGAGGGGGTGCACGTGCACCTTTGCATCCAACCCCCTAAATCCGGCACCGTATATATATATATAAATGATGAACAATGACAGATATTAGTGCCGAATCCAAAGTTTTAGGGGTTGCTGAGATGAACAGTGACACTTCCGATGCCGTTTAAATCCAAATTCAGCCCCGCAACTTGCGGGAGAGGAGGGAGGGAATGATCGAAAATGACCGATATCAGAGTGCGCTTCAGTAATAATAAAAAGTGACTGATTAACGGAACATAATAATTTTTCTTATTTTAAACAAGCGAAGCTGGTAATTGACGCTAGTAACTTATATTCCAAAAGATCACTGAACACATGTTGCATACTGTTGGAAAGGACATTCTATCATCTTAAGTGTGCTATGTCTCGCCTCTGTAGAATAACTACAGGGTGACCAATAAGTAACATAATGTCACAAGGTGATTCACAACCTGTAGCTCTGAAACTGTTGACAATAGGACCCATGTTTACACGAACTTTCTTTTTTTACTTAGAATCATCTATACTACAATTTCCCAAAGTATTGTAGCTTCCTTCCGGAACACCCTGTATTTGAATTAACCTGTTTCTACTTTTCAAACCAGGTCTCATCACATCATTTGCATATTAGAAATATTTCCATTCAAACCAATTCAAATATATTTGCATTCAAACTATTATGCTATTAGCACATTTATTAATTTATAAGAAAGAAGTTCAACTGTTTTTAAGAGACCACGAAAAACGTAAATACATAATAATAATAATAATAATAATAATAATAATAATAATAATAATAATAATAATAATAATAATAATAATAATAATAATAATAAAACTGAATAGAATAATACGTAATATTTGCGAAATAATGAAATGGCGCTTTCCACTGTTATAAACATACCTCTTCTTTTCCATACACTAGCTCTGTGTTATTCAACCGGGGGTACGCGAAGGTGTTTCTGGGAGAACGTAATCCTAACATAAGCATATTTCCGATACTTATTAAGGTGGACCACCACCCGGAAGTCAGTACATATTTTAGCTCATTCCCTTAACTATTGTGCAATGAAACATCATATATTATAAATATTGTACTATAAGATAGAGTTATGTTTCAGCTACAACACAAGACACTAATTCATTTGGTTGTGGTCTTCTGATATAGAGAAAGGCAACAAATAAAGGAAAATATTTGATACGGTTTACAATGAGTACACAAGATGGCATTTGCTTTTCGATCTTACTAGACGTACTCAGTTTTATGAAATGTTTATTTGTACATGCAAAGCATTTTAATATAACAATCTTATAATGAAATAGATATATTGTTTGACAGTTTCTCCTGTTACGTTTCACATTATGTGTAAATATTAATTTACATTTAAGGAAATAGATTTTGAGAAGAAACTTGCGCATAACGTCATAATGCATTGTTGCCAAATTTGTGTTTACTGTGACAGTCACAATAAGAAAATTCCTGGACTCTAGCGTTGCAGTTCGAGAAGCAGAACTTAGCTGTGAATTCCGATAAGGGTCGAAAATTAATTTCTCCAGTAAGTATCCAAGCAGTATTCCATGATTACTTCCTTTATTTTCTGGCATCAGTAAATACTCAACACTATATGACAACGTCGCACTATTCTAGCAGCGTTTAGCATAGCACGGAGAACACCTAGTGATCCACCTTAAATGATCATAGTTGATTTTTTTTTTCTTTCCAATGGATAATTTCAAGATAACGTCACGCGCGTCTAATATTTTCCAAGTATTCGGTTAACATTTATTGCATACAGTCTTGGTTAACATTTTCCCCCCACACGCATGAATCCATTTTTTACACCTCTGTAAATCATCCCACGGTTTTGGAAATTTGACAAAAATGCCCTAGTCATGTAGATGGTAGTTTTATAATTATATCTGAAGTTCTTATACACAACATGTGTATTAAGTTTAATAAGTTGATTTCGATTTAATTTTTTCTAAACAGTTTTCAGGGTACACAATTGGACGGCAAACTGTGTCATAAGGGTACGCGTGAAAGAAAAGTTGAATAGCACTGCACAAGCTCATCTTAACAGTTACCTTTATTATGTCCTTATTGATAAAGATGTTCAGCCATTGACCAAATTTGGTCTACTTAACAACAACGGATCTGAAAAGTAAGCACCTTTCTTGCACACTAAATATAGAGGAATTCGTTGTGTGGCACAGGTAGCACATGTAGCATATCAGCAAGAAGCAGAAACCCACAGTCAATGATGCCAGCACGTGGGGTTTTTTGACATTGGTTTTTCGGGAAGAGATAAAGAAGTTTTTTTTTTTTTTTCGAAATTGATCACATTTATGGGATTTATAATAAGTAGAGCAACCCACGTTATACTTTGTTTTTAGGTTAATTATACTTTATTTTTTCAAATTATGCTTTATTGTTAATTTCAAACATTGTTTTATATTAATCGTATATAATGAATAATATTTACTATACATTAAATATTCTACATATCTTGAGCTATTTATTAATATTTTATGCAAGTAATTTCTTTCATATCCAATGAACTTGCTATTTAATGCACTATAAGAAGAGATATGCTTTACTCGAGTCAGTTTTTGTTTCACTTGTGTGCGCCTTAGAGGTGCATATTATATATACAGAAAGGGAAAGTAAAATATATCGCCAAAAAATACAGAAAGTGCTCAAGTTCAAGAGGTACACATAACAATAAAGTGTGAAGTTCTTGTGTACTATTCACTGTTGGCGGAAAGTTTTATTCTTTTTCCTTTTTTCTTTTTTCCTCGTCAAAAGATTACAACGAAAAGTTGACAGAAATAAAAATAAGCTTTTCATTGTTGAATTGTTATGTTCTCAAAGATTTTGCATTGCAAATATTGGTTTTAAAAAATATTAATATAGCATGTTAAACTTGCAGTTAAACAGAATTTTCCAAGAATTGTGCTATATATTTTAAATTATGCTTTATGCTTTATTTTCTAAAATTATGCTTTATTATGCTTTTAAAATTAGTTTCTTCTGGACCCTTAGACAACCACAACAATGTTCAAGGTACCAACCATATGTGTAAATTGCTATTATGCTTTTTATGCTTTTGGGTTGCCCTAATAATAACCCACGCGAACAAAATTGTTTAGGGGTGGAAAATAGATATAATGAAGTATTAATAAGTGGTGTGAAATCAATGTTAATTGTCTAGTTTTCGCTCGAAGTTGTTTGTTATCTGAAAAGTGCATGTGGGTTGAGGAATGACTTAATCAATCGTGAGTAATTCTTAAAAACCAAGAACAAAGAAACAATATTGTATTGCATATCTGACAACAAACTACAGTTGTTCTTGGTTAAGGAGACTAGTTATCCATAAATCATTTTATAAACATGAAAAACTTGTTACTTAGATATTGAAAATATGAGTGATATATAGTTAATTAGTTTTCATAATCTAGGTTTTTTATAAACATAATCCGTATTACGTTGGAAATTCAACGGCAAAATGGGAGTTTTTGAGTCTCGAGATGGCATATAATAATGTTTGAGGTTGGAATCATTGCCCCCAGTTGTCTTCCTTGTCATGACTATTGAGCGGAATTTAAGATACAGCATCTTTCCAAAACAGCTACTCAAGATATGAAGAGTTCAAGATATGTACTCCGGTGCACGAAATGAAGCGAAATTGGTACAATTTATGACACCCTTTTTCGTGAGATTTACACGTTTTCTCCTTTTTCACGTACTTGATTTTTCAGCATCTTTATCCTTCCTTTTCTTTTCTTTTCTTTTGAAAGAAAATAAATTATTTTCACTCCATTTGAGTAACTACCTTAAGTTTCAAGCCTTATTATATGATAAAAACTATAAAATGATAATATTCAGTCCCAGTGTTCGGGGATAGATTGTGAGGTTTGAAATTACCAAGAATATTATAAAATATAGGATGCGCCCATACGTACCTTCATCCTGTTAACTATATAAAGCCAAAAAAAAACAACGGAGTATCTGTCAGTCAGAACACTGTATCTGATTGACTACTTTAGTTTCCGCCATGAATGTTGGCTTAAAACATTGCGATTTTATTGGGCGGAGTGAGCAGAGTAGGGGTGGCGAAACTGTGACGTATGGCTTCACGATTTTGTTGTATAGGGAGATCCTCTATTTTATAACATTTTTTGGAAATTATAACAATCAAAAGGAATAGCAAACTGGGGCAAAACAACTTCAGTACAGTGATGTCAACTCATGGAAAAAATCAATTTTGGTTATTTTTTCATATTAATTTCTCGAATAATAGATATAAAGTTACTTTTCATAGACATTGGTAGTATATATATGGAACTTTTCATATATTTACTTGGTCGACGTCAATAAAATTCTCTATGGACAGGAAGTAGACTATTAAATCTTCAATAAATAAGAAAACAATGCTAATTGTCAAGTTTTATTACTTGATCAGTGTTGAAGCGATTTATGCAGTTACTTGTGAGTCTCAAAAAACAAGAGCCAAGCTTTTGAATTTGGCGGGAATTTAACCCAATTTTCCCATGTATTCCTTATGGGAGTTTCGTGACATGTAACTGGCCATAGCCACACTAATTGTGAAGCACTAACGAAACTATTGTCGTTTTCTGGAAGCACTAACAATTGCATTATGTTTAATCGTTACTGCTTTCTGGGGGACTAACGTGAAGTTGCCCCCCTCCCAAAGCTTTTTGCTTCTAGCGTCCAAACTATTGAAGCACTAATGTTGGGAGTTGATGCTCTAAGAAGCACTAACGATTGCACTAGAAGAGATCATTAGCGCTTTTGAATTTGGCGGAATTTGACCCAATTAAAAATTCCCCATGTGTTGATGTTTGTTTGTTTTAGAAAATGAAAACAAGAAAAAATTGACAGAAAAAAATAAAATACCGAAAGAGAAAGATCCATCTTCCAAAACATTCCACACGAAAAGACTGGAGAATTAAATTTATCTAATCTTTTATTACTTTCAATAGAAGATAGACACATAAACGTAATGGCAGAAAGTTCTGACAACAAAATGTACTTGTTCTCATCATCATTTTCTTTTTCAATTAAAAAAGATTTTTATTCATAAAATATTTGGTGAACGTAGAAGATTGGAATTTACAGACATTTCACTAATATATTAAAGAAAATCAGGCACCTGTAGTTGTTTCACTTCTCATGTATTATAATTTTATTATCTTTAAACTTAATTCCCAAGAGCAAAATGGGAATTTCTGGCTCTCAAAATAGGATTTTATAACGTTTTAGGCTGGCATCACTGATTCAGTATTACAAAGCCACTTAGCTCCACCTACCACAATTCTACGCATAACCAGATGTGGTGTCTGAATAAGATTGGAGTTTCCTTGTGCGAAGATTTTGATAAAATGAAAGGACTCAGTTGTGCTCTAGATTCAACAGACGCAGCACTTCATCAGGCATGCCCAACAATTGCTCAGCGAAGACTTGGAATTTGAACTTCTCGCAATGCATGAATACAAGTATATTCCTGATGTAATTCAGGGTTTGTAAGAAGGTATGGAGAAGGAGGAACAATGGAAGAAGCTGACATGTGTGAGGAACAATCTTTGCAGATTTTGTCGAAGCAATTTGAGTTAAGTTTGTTAAACAATGCAGATTTAGAAACTTTTGCAACTTTAGATGAACTCCCTTCCGTATACTTACAATGCATGCTCCACTGGTTTCTGTTGATGTTGAGAGAGGAGTTTCTAGAAATACAAGGATCTTCAGAACTCCAAGCAACATAATCTAACGTTCTAAAACAGAAATGTTATGCATAGTAAAATACAAGTTTCTTTTAAACACAGTAACCTACCTGTCTTTCTGTAACGTTATTTTTTTGGTTATTGTTGAATGAAAAATATTCATCTTACTATTTTTGTACGTAAAAAAATGTATTTTATTAGCACATTTTCTTGCACATTTTCGAATATTTTATCAGCAACTTTTTTTCTCTTTTTCTGTCTATAGTTGCACCTTTAAACCCAGTCCTTGCTTTTTTGCTGGGGGATCGTGCTCCCGCGTAGCATAGTCGCGTACGCTCTCGTCTTTGGTGCGAGCGGTCCCGGGTTCAATTCCTGGTGGGGACAATCGATCGAAAAAGTGTAAAAGCTTTTTCAGCCCACTGACTGAGGTTTTCCTGGGTTTTCCTCATTTACACCAAGCAAATGCCGGGATGGTACTTAACATATAGGTTTCAGCCGCTTCCTTCCTTCCCTTTCCTTGGATAGAGTCATCCCTCATACGTGACGAGCTAACATGGCTATAGATGACGAAAGCCCAGAAATCTAATTCCTAATCCTAATCCTAGTGACGGGCTAACATGGCCATAGATGCTGAAAGCCTAGAAATCTAATTCCTAATCCTAATCCTAGTGACGGGCTAACATGGCCATAGATGCTGAAAGCCTAGAAATCTAATTCCTAATCCTAATCCTAATGACGGGGGGCCATAGATGCTGAAAGCCTAGAAATCTAATTCCTAATCCTAATCCTAGTGACGGGCTAACATGGCCATAGATGCTGAAAGCCCAGAAATCTAATTTCTAATCCTAATCCTAGTGACGAGTTAACATGGCCATAGATGCTGAAAGCCTAGAAATCTAATTCCTAATCCTAATCCTAGTGACGGGCTAACATGGCCATAGATGCTGAAAGCCCAGAATCTAATTCCTAATCCTAATCCTTCTGCTGGGGATTGACATGACATGGCTTAAATTGCTAGAATTTAGAACTTCATAAACGTTTAAAAAATGGATTTACACGGTGTCTATCGGTCACGAAAGTCACGAAAGTCATGAAAAAGTCACGAAATCAGAAAACGGTCATGAAAGTCAAGAAAAAGCCACGAAATTTAGCTTTTAGGTCACGATTTTTAAAAATCTGTACAAATATAAGTACAAACTGGAAAATTTTGTTCTATGAAATTTCAAAATTCACTACCAAAAATGTCTGTTTTCGGCTTTAGACGCTACCAAATCTCAAGCAAAGCACGCTTCTTTTGCATCCATGAAAATTCAACCCAATTCGCACCTAAATTCGCTCTGGAGAATGTTACGAAATTTTATGGTTTGGTAAAGTCACGAAAAAGTCACGAAATTTCCTTTTGAAATTTTAGTAGACACCCTGATTTAAATATACGAGTATTATGAATATAGGAAAAGGGAAGAGATAAGAGATGAAATGGAGCATAAATAGCGTATACTGTCCTAATATTTTTATAGTCCAATGTATACTCACCTTAAATTTACGAGAGAGCGAGCGTATGTGGGAGCAGGTATATGCCATATTTTAAAAATGATCAAGTATACATTACTCTATACAAACTCTAACATTACATTGCTGGAAGGAACCTTTCGAAAACTGTAATAAAAGGCGGGAGAACAATCTACGCGGGAACTTAAAAGACGGGTCAAACTATATTGATTAAAGGACTTTATCTATATCTTAAAGGACTACATTGATTAATGTATCTTTAGTAGGTTGAAATTGGCGTCCCTTTTCAGTACCGTATTTGTATGAGACATGGGTTTACAGTTTGAGGTGGAGTTCGAACCACTCTAATGCGTTCAAATTTTATACTTTTCCACCGGAAATAAACCCGGGATCATATTCAACTAGACCACCGACAAGGGCTGACAAATATATCTTTTTAAAATAGGCAAAAACAAGTCTTGAAAATAGTGGACAGGGAATGCTCCGGCGGAAAATCGAAAGTGTAAGGGAGCGCCAGCTCCAAGATCTCTCGTGCTCGGAATAACACATGGTGCGGTGTGTTTTGTCACGGTATATTTCAAGTTTTTTTTTTTTTTTTTTTTTTTTAAGTATAAGCTTGAAACAAAACATCGCAGCTTACATTTCCAACTTTCCACCGGAACATTGTTTTCAAGACTTGTTCTTGACTCCTTTGGAATAATCTTGAAATCAGAATATGTTTGAGAATTATGTTGAGAGCACATGTGGAAATTATACCCCGTATAGACTTCCTTTCATACCCATTGCATATTGATGATATGTGCATATTTGGATTGCGTACGTATGAGTTTCTTTACGCTGATATGGACCACTATTTCCCAGTTTCTCGAATTCGAATTAGCACGTGTTGAAATTTAGCTTTTCGACAATATTGGAACGCCCTAGCTCTGAACCTAAACACTTTTTCCCAGCTCCATATGAACTTTCTCTTATTTTGATTCGAGGAGTCACCTTTTACAATTTGTCAGTATAGTTCATTAACACCCTGTATGTATAATGTAAACCCTATATATAACACCATGTATATATATATATATATATATATATATATATATATATATATATATATATATATATATATATATAGATAGATAGATAGATAGATAGATAGATAGATAGATCTTTCAAAGGATGTTCAATTTTCTTCGAGAAAGGAAACACTGTATTTTAATTCTCTAAAATTATTTCACCTATTTTCAGGTGATAGGCTAGAATCTAGGTAGATCACCATCCGGAAGTCAGTACATATTTTAGCTCGTTCCCTTAACTATTGCGCAATGAAACTTACATATTATAAATATTGTACTATAAGATAGAGTAATGTTTCAGCTACAACACAAGACACTGATTCATTTAGTTGTGTCGTCTGATAGCGAGAAAGGTAACAAATAAAAAAAAAATATTTGATCTGTTTTACAATGAGCACAGAAAATGGCACTTACTGTTAGATCTTAATAGAACTGCTCAGTTTTATGAAATCTGTATTTGTATGTGAAAAATATTTTAAAGTAACGATCTTATTACGAAATAGATAATTTGTTTAATCGTTATTCGTGTTATGTTTCACATTTTATTTAAATATTATTTTACATTTAAGGAAATAGATTTTGAGAAGAAATTTGCGCAGAATGCCATAATGCGTTGTTGCCAAATTCTAACGTTCACTGTGGTAGTCATAATAAGAAAATTCCTGGATTCTAGCGTTGCAGTTCGAGAAGCGGAACTTACCTATGAATTGCGGTAAGGGTCGAAAACTAATTTCATTATTAAGTGTCCAAGCAGAATTCCAGGATTACTTTCTTTATTATCTGGCATCAGTAAACACTCGACACTATCTGGTAACATGTTACGTATGCTTGCACGCTTGAACATTAGAATTTTGCATACACGTTCAGTGCATCCCTTATTATTTCTTTTTTTTTAAGGTTTTTCAGGTCTCTGCGTTAGAAAAGGGAGTCCAGAGGGGCACAAAGTTAAAAAAGGGATATTTTTATCAAAAATTTCTTTTTTTATGCGATTTTTCCGCCACAGATGCATGAAGGAGACATGTAAATGGTACCGTTTTAAAGGCTGTTCTATTCTAAAAAGAATGAGGTATGAGCCATGATTCTTGGATAAATATGGATGATACTGTAGCTGCTTGACTTAAAGTCTATAATTCACTTTTTTTAAATAAAAAAAAACAAAAACAATTTAAAAGGGTTAATTGATTGGTGCACTCATACGATAGAAGAAATAATCTGAGAAGACTGAGATAAAGGATTAAAGAACTTTTAGAATCAGTTGCACTGTAATAACGGTTTAGCTAACGAGTATAGAGTTCCAATTTATGTGTTAATTCAAGGTATCACGTAGACCACCGACAATATCTAACCAAGTACAGGCAGCTGTAGCAGTACAAAACAAGACTATGAACATTTTGTCCGAGGGAAGAGGGGGCAAATAAAGGAAAGAGGTGGTTGGTACAGCCGTCGGTGGAATGGGGGAAGAGGAAATAGCAGACCTTCATTACCAGGCGACCAATATAATTTATGGAGAACAATAGCTACTAAGGAGGAATCGGCTTCTAATGTTATTATATACACTCAATGCAAGGTTCTCGCTCTTGTTCCCACTGCAAGGAGGCTATTATAAATCACCCACTTGAAAGCCTTCTCTGTGTCTCTATGTTCTTTACAGAAGGGGGTGGATTGAAACTTGTTTCTCGCTTTTCGGAACATGAACATATAATTAACTTGTACCGGATTTCAGTGCTAAGGTATCTGTTCTCAAGGTTCAGTTCTTGTGCTTGTGACAAAGTACCATGAAATGAAATTAAACAAAACGTATCTTAATTAAATATTTTTGTGTGTGGTTATATATTATTTGAAGTATAGTATACTATTCGAAATTCATTTGTTCTCTTCTTACAGAAGTCTTTACATCTCTCTGTGGGTTAATTCTCCTCACTCTTGCTCACTAATTCCGCTTAAGTACAAGAGGCACTCAAGTATGAAAAAAAAAGTATTCATACTTTTTTCTCTGTTCTCACACTGTAAAAAAATGTATTATTTCAACTACATACCTATGTGTTAACACGATTGTGTTACAATATAACACAAACAGATGGTTAGAACAACTCACTCGCCATTTGGAGTTGTGTGTCAAATGCAGGCAGTTGAAATGACACAGCCTCTGTGTTTAATTAACACAAGTGTAGAATCTTCGGTGTTGTTTCCTGCGTGATTACCAAATATATTGGGCACCTAATTATAAAAGCTTATGCACTGAAGATACAGACAAACATAGTAGAAAGAAATACTTTTAAAAATCAGGTATTCGCAAAATTTCAACATGCAAACCGCGCGATGTGTTGTCAATTGTTTTACATAATGTTTCTGAAGAAATATGTCAACAGCGAGAAACAACACCGTTTTACTCCACTAGAGCTCATCAGTCAATATCGGGGACTATGTTTCAAAAATGGTGGAAAACAAGTAGAAAGACGACTAACGAGGGAACCTATCCAAGTGTAACTCTGACTTCGAGTCGAGACTATGGCCGTTGGATACCTTGTCCCAAAAGAACGTAACACGAAAAGGGATACATCCTCGATCGCAACCGTTGCGGAGATATAAGCGTGAAAAGTTAGAAAATGAGCTCCATACTATACATTACAAAGTCCGATTTTTCGGAAACGGTCGGGTAAGGGTTGAGTTGATTTTAGTTTAGCGTCCCTTTCAGCAGCGAGGCTATATGAGACGTGGACCTACTGATTAACGTGGAATCCGAACCACATGAGCTCCCGCCGGGAATCGAACCCGAGTCTCCCACGCCAAAGGCGCGTACGCTAACCGCTTAGCCACGGAGGAGCTCAACGGTCGGGTAAGGAAACTCAGCGAATACATAGCAAATTAGTGTGGGGAGCCCAGCATATTTTGAATGAAAAACTTGTGTCCCCGGGGCACTCGCAGGGTCCCAGGTGGGGTCCAACTAAAATTTTGCAAATGGAACCTAGGATCAAGTAGCATATTGTATGAAAGCTATTGTAAATAAAAGAAGATAGAACAATTCTCAACTCTCTACGATAACCCTGTGCAAACGGGCAACTGGTCAAAACGTCAATACAACCTACATCAGAAAATCTATGGCCACGCTTCTAAATCCGTTAAGTTGCAACAATAACAAAACAGAAAAACACGTTTAAAAGTGCAAGGTATTGAAGTAAATCAAATTGCTGCAGTCTCTCACAGAAGCGCACAACAGACCTTATCCAAGTACAAGTGTGACTTCGAACGACCAATGGACCATAGAATAAGCAATGGACCATAGGCAAACATATTATAAGGATATAGGTAAGAGTTTCTTATCATTCTTGAACAAGATGTTGGTGAAGGTTGTGTTTCGCAGCATCAAGAAGTACTTCACAATAAATGTTGGGAGGATGACAAAAATGTTATAAATATTTTCTAAATGAAGTGTTCTGTAGTTTACAATTCTTATTTTAAAATTAGAATCATCGGTAATCGTAAGCATGCGCACTACAAGCTTTTCTAACACATAGTTACTTCAACACCTCACACGGAGTTATTTCAATACCGAAATACGTGTCATAGTAACACAGAATGGACTCGAACTAACATAAAAAACGGTGTTAATCTGGTGGTCTGACCCTGAATTTTAACACATGGAGTGTTGAATTAACACCAAAACGGTGTTACTTATACGTCTTTCACCTTGAATTATGACACAGATTGTGTCTTGAAATAAGAAAATGATGTTGAAATAACACAGAGGCTGTTATATTGATATTTGATATGGTGTATTATTAACACAAAATAATTAAGACACTACACACTGTGTTACTTTCTTCGTATTGGTGCAACACCACCACAAGTAACACTCAATACTTTTCCCTACACTGCCGACCCTGACATGGTGTCAAATCAACACCAAAAATACTAACAAGATCCGAATTTAACACCGCTCAACACCGGTTGTGTGTTGAAAACGTAACAACCCCCCTGTGTTAAACGCCAACACCGTGGAGTCTGTGTTGAATTAACACCGCATAGTGGCAGTCACGCTGGAACCACTACCCTTTGTTAAAATTGAGTTGAATTAACACAACCACTTTTTCCTGTGCAGTCATTTCCAACTGAATAATCTAGGAAATAACAGTTTTTGCTCCTATTCTCAGACGCGGAGCAAAAATTATTATTTCCCAGATTACTCAGTCTAAAATGACTAAGAAGAGGGAAAAAAGCATGAATACCTTTGTTCATACTTGAGTGTCTCTTGTATTTATGCGGGATTAGTGAACAAGAGTAAGGTTAATTAACCCACAGAGAGATGTAAAGACTTCTGTAAGAAGAGAAGGAGTTGATAGAAAAGCTTGCGGTCTCATTGCGTCTCAATCCGTCTCCTAAATATTAGCAGAAGCGGTACGACACAATTTTGGTTAATACATTGCACTTTTTGAACACAGGTTGCCTATTGGCTCACTTATAGTTGGAACCTAAGGTTGTAATTTACGAAGGGGAATCACTCTAAATTTCTCTTAGGATCCAAGATGCGACTGTTTTCCAAAATGGCGTACTCAGATTGAAATTTCGTTAACGTTGCCTAATTATATCGTGTTTGGAGTCGTTCAAATATATTTCTGACTCGCAGAGCACGAATCAAAAGTCGAATTAAGGTTCACACAGCAACGTGCACTAGATTATTAGGTCCTATCCTCTCCTTTTCTAACGTATAAAGTTCATGACTGACTGACATAGTATAAAGATTATTTCCGATTGACATATGAAGTTGAAATTTTGTATGTTTATTATTTCGGAAGAGAAATCAACAGTAAAATAATAAGCGTTATATAGTAACACAGAAGTGAAGTCGAACTAAAAACAAAACCGGTGTTAATCTAGTGGTCCGACCTTGAATTCTATCACAGAAAATGTTGAATTAACACCAAAACAGTGTTACTTATTCGGCTTTCACCTTGAATTATGACACAGATTGTGTGTTGAAATAATACGAAAATGATGTTGAAATAACACAGGGACTGTGTTATATTGATAATTGACATGGTGTAATATTAACACAAAATAATTAACACACTACATATTGTGTTAGTTTCTTTGTGTTGGTGCAACACCACCACAAGTAACACTAAACACTTTTCTCCATACTACCGACCCTGACATGGTGTCGAATCAACACCGAAAATACTAACACAGATCCGAATTTAACACCGCTCAATACCGGTTGTGTGCTAAAAATGTAACACACCCCCTGTGTTAATCGCCAACACCACGTGGTCTGTGTTGAATTAACACGCATAGTGGTAGTCACGCTGGAACTACTACCCTGTGTTAAATTTGAGTTGAATTAACACAACTACTTTTTACAGTGCATTTACTTGATAAACATCTCTCATACATGAAAGTATTTCTGCATCAATGTTTGTGAAACATGAATGTGACCAAAATTATGCAGTGCATAATTTGCTAGAAACGTGAACAGTTCTTACTTATTTTCACTACTTCGAAGAACGTTACTCCTGTTACAAGTTACTTTTGTTTCTGCCGTTACTTGTCGGCGTTTTACTGGTTCCTTTTTGCTGCCTAACTGAACTTTGAAGATCAGTGGACATTCTAATAGAGTTGTGCAGCCGTGATATAAGTATGAAACCGCAAACAAAATGCTGCTTCCTTATAGCCACTCGTATTGATTTAGTGTGGGACTTACATAATACTAACACACCTTGAAGAGTTTAGTTAGTCAGTAATACTAACATCAATACACGACAAGTAAGACTAGAAATATAAGTATCGCGTAACTGGAATAGCTTTCTTCGAAGTAGTGAAAAATAAGAACGAACTGTCTATGTATGCTTCTAGCAAATTATGCACTGCATAATTTTGGTCACATTCATGTTGTCACAAACATTGATGCAGAAATACTCTCATTTAAAACTCAAGAGGTATCCTGAACTGGTGGTTCGTGCGGAAAAATGGAAGAAACAGATGGTTGAGTAATCTTGCATGTACGCGGTATTGTCTGCAACAGGCCTGCAACGAGAGGGGGTATGGGGGCCTGCCCCCTAAACTTTTCGTGGCCCCTCCAGACGTTAACACAAAATGCAATTATTAATATAAAATACACAATTTAGCTATTTGTAAGAGAATTTTTAATGACTTGGCCCCCCCAAACATCTCTGGCTGGTTGTGGGCCTGGTCTGCAATGGGACCAAAATATTCCTTCTTTTTACCACTAATACTGATATTGTGCTATCCATATCATCCTTTCATACCTTAAGATCCACGGGATTGACAGAACTTTGGATTTTGTACGGATCTTTAGGAAGAAAAGATACTTTCCTATACAAAATTGATTCGTATGGTTCATATCGCTACCATTACCTATTTTAATAACATGGTAAAGTTTTCACCTCCCCTCCTAAAATGCACACACACAATATATATATATATATATATATATATATATATATATATATATATATATATATATATATATATATATATATATATATATATATATATATATATATATATATATATCTTTTACTAGTTTACTGTTGGTTTCTCTTCCAAAATAATGAACATACTAAATTTCAATTTCCCGTGTCAATCGGAAATAATCTTTAGACCATGTCAGTCAGTCATGAACTTTATAAGTTAGAAAAGAAGAAGATAGGACCTAATAATCTGGTGCACGTTGCTGTTTGATTCTTAATTAGATTTTAGATTTGTGTTCTGCAAGTCAGAAATATGTTTGAACGACTCCAAACACGATATAATTAGGCAACGTTAACGAAATTACGATTTCAGGACGCCATCTTGGAAAATAGCCGCCATCTTGAATCCTAAGGGAAATTTTAAATGGCTCCCCTTCTTAAATTACTCTCTTAGGTTCCATCTACAATGACCCAACCGTCATCCCGTGTTCAAAAAGTGCAGTGAAGTTTCATGTACAGTCTCTACTATATTGTAGAAGTATCATCTCATCTCGTCTCAATTCTTGGAAAAATTCTCGTCTCAACACTCTCTAGCCTCGTTGTGTAAATGTATTTATAAAATTTATTCCCTGATTTTTTATTTTTGCTTCATTTAATCTGGAAGTTACCAGATTCATTCCGCGTCACAAGAGGTCCAGGAAAGCTGTAATGTAACAACATTCGAATCATATTTAATACTAGTGTCAATTAACCCGCTTCACTTGGCTAAATTAAGAAAAAAATAGTAATATATTCCGTTAGTCAGTCACTTTTTACTATTACTAAAGCGCCCTTCCCATGTTGCGGGGCACTGCATCAGAAGTGTCACTGTTCATCTCAGCGACCCCAAAAACTATGCATTCGACACTAATATTGGTGAGCTCCTCTGTGGCTAAGCGGTTAGCGTACGCGTCTTTGGCGTGGGAGACCCGGGTTCGATTCCCGGCGGGAGCTCATGTGGTTCGGATTCCACGTTAATCAGTAGGTCCACGTCTCATATAGCCTCGCTGCTGAAAGGGACGCTAAACTAAAATCAACTCAACTCAACTAATATTGGTCACTTTAGATCACTTTTATATATCTATCTCCCCCTCCCCTCTCCTATGCTATGGGGCTGACTTTGGATTTAAACAGTGTCAGAATTGTCAGTGTTCATCTCAGCGACTCCGAAAACTATAGTTTGAACACTAATATCGGACATTTTCGATCATTTTTAAATGTTTCTCAACCTCCCCCTCCCTTTAAGTTACACCGTCAAAGTGATATGACAAAAACCATCTCAGGTTCGAACCTCATCTACATTGAAAATTTGATAGAGATCGGTCAGCTGGTTCAAGACCTTTATTTATTTATTAAGTTTTATTTACTTTTATATATTTCCCCTTCTCATCCCACTAATCTAAGTTCTGCTGTCAAAGTGAAATCATAAAAAAAAAAACATCTCAAGCAAGAGACTCATCTATGTTAAAAATTTGATCGAGATTGATCGTTTGGTTCAAGACTTATTGTTTTATTTATTTATTTTTACTCCACCTTCCCCCTTTTTATCTATTCACTCCTCCAAGTACTATCGTCAAGTGAGTAGATAAAAAACAAAACAGCCCAGGCCGGAATCTCATCCATGTTGAAACTTGATCGAGATCAGTCGGGTGCTTTAAGAGTGATCAAGTCACAAAGACCATCACTTTAATTTTTTTTTTACATATATCTCCCCCGTCCCCCTCCTACGTTTCACCGTCGAAGTTAAATGATAAAAATCATCCTAGGAGCGAAGATAATATATGTTGAAAATTTGGTCGAGATCGGTTGGATGGTTCAAGAGTTAAGTTTTATTTACTTTTATACACAATTCTCCCTCCTCCTCCCCCTCCCCTAGGTCTACCGTCGTTGCACCGTCAAAGTGAAATGATAAAAACCATCCCAGGCCCGAACCTCATGTATGTTGAAAATTTGACCTAGATCGGTCGGGCGATTCAAGTTTTATTCATTTTCATATATTTCCCTTGCTCCCCTCTCCATCCCTAATTTCTAACGTCAACATGAACTATTTTTTAAAACTTCCCAGGTTTGAACATCATCTATGTTGAAAATTTGATTGAAATCGGTTGTGTGATTCAAGAGTTATTAACTCACTAATATAGTCACTTTTATCTCCCCACCCTTACGTTGCTCCGTCAAAGTGTAATGGTAGAAAGTATCCCACGCTTGAATCTCATTTATGTTGAAAATTTGATCGAGATTAGTTGTTTGGTTCAAGAGTTATTATGTTTTATTTATTTTTTAACTCCCCACCTCCTCCTCCCCTAAATTCTACCGTCAAAGTGAAATGATAAAAAAAAAAAAAAGAACTTCCAGTCCCGAACATCAATTTTGAATATTTGATCGAAATCCTTCGGGTGGTTCAAGAGATTAATAGTCACAAACATAGTCACTTTCAATTTTATAATATAGATTAGAATATAATGATTTCTGTATTATTAAGCGTTGATTAGAGAGCACTTCATTGTGTTCGTGCAATTACTTTATCAATTTATAGTTGTTATACTCTGAATCATGTAATATTAAAAAAAGTGTTTGAAATCTAAGACATGAGTCAACTAATTACATTGCAGTGTTGCCGACGAGACTTAAGAAATTTCTCATCTTGTCTGTACAGTAGCGTACAAAGGAGTTTATTTCGGTCAGTTCCAAACTCAATATGAGGGTATTTCATATTAAAAATCCTAAAAATTGCACCTAAAATAGGCTAAATTTACATAAAAGTCGAAATTTCGGGCGAGAGGGGTCCGGATCCCCAGGACCCAAACCCTGCGTCTGGATTCTGGTCTCGAACACGTGACGAGGGGCCAATGTGGCTCAGTGGTAGAGCGCTTACATCTGGTGTGCGTGTGGTCCTTTGTTCGATCTCTGGTCAAATAAGCTTGTGGTAGACAAGATCATGTCTGTGGATTTTCTCGGGATACTCTAGCTTCCTTCCACATTTCATTCTACCAATTCTTCTATCATCATTCACTTGACTTAATCATCATCTCCCTGAGTCTACGTGGGACGTTAAACTGAAAGATTTAATTTGTTACTCAGCCTCGTACAACGACGAAATTCGGCACGACCACAAATTGTCTTAGAGAAAGATAGAATACACGTGCTTCTTTCAATCTCGGGTATATGATTGGAGAAAAGAACCCCAATCAATAATGACAAGCAGACTGATATTAAAGCATTTATTCGAGAAGATTGCAGAGTTGTAAGTATGTAGATAAGTCTCTGGAAAAGATGAAGGAACTGTTGAGAATGTATGAATAATAGTGAAAGATTGTTTTAAACCTAGCGACATGAATTTGGTTGGTTGGTGTTTAACATCCCTTACTTACAGTATAAGGTACTAATTTGTGTCGGGAAGCGTTGAAATTTCAAGCTTTCCCAACCGAGGAATCGATCGAGTAACTTTGCGCACCTGAGGGCAACAGATAGGGCTGATTTTCCACTAGTGTTTTTCTTGAAACAGGGCGAGACAACAATCCCATGACGCCTTTCTCTATAAATCTCGTTCTGGAGATACTACTCCTTATCTTAACCCATTTAATGGGAAGCACTTCTTTGGACGCAGTAGAAGACAACACTGAATTAGGAATAGAATCTACAGACGAGATTAATTTTTAAAAAATATATGTCTCGGAGAGTATGTCTAAAGACTGAATCTTTTCGATCTATTCTCAGCATGTTCAAGCATCTACTGTAATTTTTTAACTCTTTTTTTTCAAAGCAAAGACACCCTCCATGAAAGAGGTTAAGGAACCTTGAAGGGAAGAAACAAACTTAATCATAGTCACACAATTTCGATGGAGTGCCCTGTCACATCCTCTATATAGCCCAGATTGGCTCCGTTGGACTATCATGTAATCAGGTCACTTAAATAAATGCTCAGAAGTAGAGATATTTGCTAGCCTATTAAATATAGTACAAGTATGAGTCGGCATGTAGATAAAAACATCTTTACTCTTCTGAGTAGCGTTGCCAAAGATACAGAAGTTGAAGGTGTCTTGTCTCGAAACTAGTGTTGGTACGAAATGAGAATAGAATAGAAATAAGGTTTCCACGTCTCGTCTCGAATTTTTTTCTCATTTCATTTTGTAAATTTATTTTAAAAAATTATGCCCTGATTTCTTCTTATCTTCATTTAGAAGTTATCATACCACTTCTGCCCCACGAGAAGCCCCCGAAGAGTGTGATATAACAACACTTAAACTATATTTATTATTGGATGTATTATGTACTGACTTGCATATCTTTAAACGTTGATAAATGATCTTCATTGTGTATGTACAATCAATTCATTAATTCATAGTTTATGTACTACGAACCATATAACATTAGAACAGTGTTTTAAAATTAAGACTTGGGTAACTAGTGTTGACAACTACAAAGTCCGTCTCGAACTTCAAAAGAGTACTTCTCGTTTCGGCACAAGACGAGAAATTTCTCCTCTATCGGTAACAGTGCTCGAAAAGTGTGTCGTAAAGGTGATATTTTTTTCTCGGAAGATGCATCTCATCCTGTTGAAGAATTCTCCCTTGTTTTGTCTCTTTTGCAACCCTACTTCTGGCATTAACAAGGTTCCTGGACGCTGGAACATGTGTATTTAACTGGCGGAAGACTATACTGAAAAGTAGTGTGTAAATTATTTAATTGAATCGTTGAGTTCAAAAACCGGTCATCTCTATCGAAGCTAATTTGAGAAGAGTGACAAACAAAACTAAATTAATCAACATGTATCTGACGTATAGGGTTATTTCCATTTTTGGAAAATAGAAAAATGTCAGTTCTACAGTCCAAAAATGAAAACAGCCCTATATGCCAAATGTATATTGACTAATATAGTTTTGTTTGTCACTCCTCTCAAATTAGCTTCGATGAAGATGACCGGTTTTCGAATTCAACGATTCAATTGTGTTCCATGAATAATTTGTAGCACAAACACTCCAGTTCATATTTCAATGTCCCACATATTTTGAAGGGTTTCCGCAGATTCAGAAAGTGAAGGAATGTTGTCGGGGTATGTAGAGTCCGAAATCTTAAACTTCACACCACCTTACTTTTTGTATATAATTATTTAAAAATCTTCTTGATTGACAATGTGTTTTGGATAATGAATGCTCCTTATATAACCACCTATTTATTATACTTGACTTTGGTGTCTGTGGTTCCAGATTCGATTTGCAATTGTCTACAATTACTGAGTTACTTGAAGTAAGCTGATCATATTAGCAGCCCGCTTGACTGCAATAAGTAAATTTATATTTGTTTTCCCATCTCCGTGGTATAACAGCCTGAATTTCTCAGACTAATATGAGTCAATCATACGAAAGAAACAAGACGATTCAAATTTATATGTAAAGTTTAGTCACAAAATGTTTTTATAACGAAATATAAGCTAAACCTGTCCTCTCTACACAGCGCATCATTCACATATATGAGCATGAATCTCCTTGTCATTCCTCATAACTATACATGTTCCTTTACAGACACAAGTGAAAGACGTCTTGATAAAAAATCAGCAAGAGGTATCATAAAGGGGAGATTTTTTTCGATTATTTTTACAATATCTCACACCATTTGCAAGATTTGAGCCTACTTCCGGTTGGAGTTTCTAATTCATGTATGATCAGTGTTTTCTTTCTTCTTGCCTGCAGTATGTAATAAGCAAATACATTACACACACAATTAATTATAATATTAGTGATGTATGGTGTTTCTCTTCAGCAAAACACTGCAAACAATAAAGATTCATTTTAAACTGCAGAAATTGTTATTCTTCGTTTTTTATTATCATTGACCATAAAACAAACGCCAGAGAGATTTACTAACCCCATATACAAGTGTGCGGCGTTGGAACGTATAACTCGTACGATATGATCAGTGGCGTATTTACGATTTTGTTTCGGGGGGGGCTTTGCTATCTTTCGGGGTGGGGTTTTGCCTGAAAATGTGAAAATTCTGCAAGATATTTCATGTACTTTACTATAGTAAGTAAGATTTCGGGTGGGGCTTAAGCCCGGAAGCTCCCCCTCTAAACACGCCACTGGATATGATGCTGTACTTTTTAAAAATTCTACACACCCACTCAACCCCTAAAATGCGTAATAAAGAAATAAAGGCTATTTTTTTAATATTCAGTTATAGCTGAACAATCTACAACAAATTTGCGATCGATCAGTGAAATGATATCTTGTGGTTTTCGACATATTATCAAAAGAATTGTGTACAAATATATAAATATTTCTTGACCACAAATATATAAAATTAGCATTTTAATATACAGATCTTTAAAATTAAATGCTGCTGCTACTGAAAGTGGGATTCGAAAGAACTACTATTCATCTGAAACAGGTATCTCCACCGGGTATCAAACCGGGATCACATGCATAAAAAGTACACACATTAGTCACTTGGTAACAAGAAGGTGACAAAGTAGGGCCTAAATTATTAACGGAGACAAGCAGGCCTCCCCTTCTAAGTAAAATAATAATAATAATTTTGATAAAAGTAAAGTACATTTGCAAAAGATATTTGAAAAATTCTTACAACTTTTTTCCCTTAAGGTTGGTGTAAAGGGACAAGTATTGCAGGTAGATGTCACTACAGTCTTCGTATCTCTTACATGTATTTTTTACCTTTCACGAAAATTTACAATTTCTCTTACAAATTTCAACCTAGAGACTTCAAATTTTTAGAGAAGGAACTTCATAATCTATGCAAGGAAACAATCCATGCCGATTTTTTATTTAGAATTTTCTTCCATTGTTGAAACAGTTACATTGTTAAAGGTTTGGATATCCATTTCAACATTCAAACCATTTCAACAATAAAGAAAATGCTAAATAAAAAATCGGAACGGATTGTTCCCTTGGATAGATTATGAAGTTCCTTCTCTAAAAAAATTGAAGTCTTTAGGTTGAAATTTATAAGAGAAATCGTGAATTTTCGTGAAAAGTAAAAAAATACATGAGAGAGATAGGAAGACTGTAGTGACATCTAGCGGCGAAACTTGTCCCTTTAAACTAACCTTAAAGAACGCTAAGAAGTTGATAACTCTCTCAGCTTTTTGCTTCTATATCATTTTAGTTGGAGCTCAAATTTTTTGGAATATTCTGTATATTTTTATAACAAAATGAAGAGACTATTCTATTTTAAAATAAGTGGACAATATTTCTTTTTTAAAAAAAAGTCTATTGTGTTAGAACTCGTAAAAGCGTGAGACAACGAAATTTTTCAGTGCATCATAAATTTTGCTGATGTCTTGTTTTTGTCTACTCTACCGTACGTACAAAGAATAGAGTAGTTCATCATATTTCTTTTTAGTTTAAGTGTGGCAATAATCTTTTTCTTTGCTTCATACAGTTGTTATTTATAGCGTTAACGTTTGATTATATCTTAGACAAAATGCACTGCTTCATTCGGGAAGACCTTCGCAACAATCTATTCCTACTTTTTCTTTAAAAAAAAGAAAAAGAAATGAAAAAAACTGAAACTTTTATATATTTTAACGTTGATGACACAGTTTTCTGAGACAAATTTCTTAATTCACTTGTTTTGTTTTTTTCTATTTTCCTGTTTTCTATGCTCCTATTATTTCGTGGTGAACATTTGCAGCAGACTTGCCAACCATACGATAATTTATGGTGATATACAATAATTTAAAACTTAATGCTATAAATAAAGCTAATTAGATTAATTAAGATATGTTTAAGTGAATCCCAAAGTAAAGTCCGGGTAGGAAAATTTTTGGCCACGAGCTTTCACGTCGAAAATGGCCTGAAACAAGGAGATGCGTTGTGGCCATTATTACTCAACTTTGTTCTGGAATACGCTATAAGGAAAATCAAAGATAGCAACCAAGGCCTACAGTTGAACGGTATTTACCAGGTTATGGCATATGCTGATGATGTAAATTTAACAGGGAATGATAGGAGAACAATAGGAAGAAATACAGAGATCTTCTTAAACGCTTGCAGGGACACGGATTTAGAAGTAAATGCAGAGAAAACTAAATACATGGAAGTGCGTCGGGACCGTAATACGGCAAGTTATGGAGGCGTTAAAATATTAAATAATACTTTTGATAAAGTGGATACTTTCAAATATCTAGGATCAATATTAACAGATGAAAATCATATTCACGAAGAAATTAAATGTCGACTAAAAACAGGGAATTCGTGTTATTATTTAGTTCAAAATCTCTTGTCGTCGCGAATTCTGTCGAGGAATTTGAAGCTTAAAATATACAAAACGACAATCATGCCTGTTGTTTTGTATGGTTGCGAAACATGGTTGCTTGTTCTGAGGGAAGAACATAGACTGAAAGTATTTGAGAACAAGATCCTGAGACGAATATTCGGGCCCAAGAGGAACGGGAATGGGGAATGAAGGGAACTTCATAATTTATACCATTTACCAAACATTGTTAGGGTCATCAAGTCTAGGAGGCTCAGGTGGGCAGGTGATGTAGCCAGAATGGAAGAAAGTAGGAACGCTTTCAAGGTCTTAACTGAAAGATCAATAGGAAAATTACCATTAGGAAGACCTGGGTGTGGGTGGGTGTGTAATATTAAGGTAGATCTCGCAGAAGTAGAAATCCAAAGTAGAAACTGGATCAAGTTGGCTAAGGATAGAAGTCAATGGAGAGCTTTTGTGAACGTGACACTGAACCTCCGGGTTCCATAGGCCATGGAGTTAGTTAGTTAACTATATACGATAATGGTCTTGCGATAAAAGGTGAATATAGGATAATTTTAGAACCTACACTTTTTTCTTTTTGCAGTTTTTGTAGATGTTCATTAAATAATTATAAAACACACAGACATTGAGGTTTTTAGTAATCACTCCCGCTAAAATGAATCATCAATGATTTGAGAATTGGCAAATGGCAAATCTGCATCCATTCTGTAAATTCATTTACGTTTACGAGAGGGTGGAAATATTTTTGTTGTTGAGAGCAGTATTAATAAAGATTTTAAAAAAATGGCAAGGACCATGGGCGCCGGTCTTGGGGGGCCGAACCCCCCCCCAAGCTCATGTGGGCCCCTTATTGTATTTAAGAATATACAATATTTGGCATAATTTGAATGTAATTTGTATTAAAATCCTCATATATGCCTTCTGCATCTGAATGCCCCCCCAAATTTACAGAGAAATCGGCGCCCCTGATGAGGACTGTGACGCCGATTTGGAAATCGAAACTGAAGATTACTAGATAAGTTGATTACATATTATTGCTATTATTATTATTATTATTATTATTATTATTATTATTATTATTATTATTATTAGTAGTAGTAGTAGTAGTAGTAGTAGTAGTAGTAGTAGTAGTAGTAGTAGTAGTATTATACTTGTTTCTCCAATTATCACGTCCATAACGATTATACGATATATTTTTTTTTGTTATATGCGATAATTTTAAGAAAGAAAATCGATAATTTGGTTCTGTACGGTTGGCAACTCTGATTTCCACTTTCTTTTTGTTTCTTTAGTGAGTGCTACCATCAGTTGAGGATGTTTTGTAGCTTTTTTGACGTGAGACATAAACAAGAATGCTTCAACGAACTGAGAACTGAGCTAAGCAATCCATTTACTTTCTTTCAGAAAATACACTGCAGAGAATGTCGTATATCTAAAAAGCGATGTGACTGAATAAATTATAGTTAAAAAAAAAAGAAGCAAAATTTGAGGAACGGAGCAACAATGAGGAACGATGCAACAATGACAACAGTTCGTCACTCTGAGAAGACATCACTCAACCTCGTAGTTGTAATGATCCTTGAGGAGCATGAGAGAAACGAGAGTAGGAAGGGGGTTTATTATAATTCAGCTCTAAAATGCATAGACATATGCAAAGCTTCATATTAAAATGGCTTTAAATCGAACCATTCAAAACATTATGTGAAGGCGAGGAGTTTTCAAGAAAAGACCGAACTTTTGCTATAAAATCTGTAAAATCTCTATCTTATTTTATAACACTTTAAGCACTGTTCTTCTCAAAGTAGTCTCTTCCACTGGCAACACATCATTTCCAACGTTTTTTCCATTCTTGGGAAGCCCCTTGGAATGGACTTCCTAGGATGATCTACAAGTCATAAGTTGCTTCAAATACGTTAATGTGAGATCCTTTCATAGAAATATGTTCGATACGACTACGCTTTTGTATTATCGTGTACAATCAATACACTCGATTTATTGGCACACATACACACATACACACACACACACACACACATGTTAAACGAAGAAAGAAAATCGATGTCGACAGTTGAATACACTGTGTAATCGTAATTTCAAGCCTACATGCGTGTAATATTAGCTTACCAGTGTCTTACTCAGAATGTAAACAAGAGTATGTTGATACAGCCGAACTCATATCGATAATATTTTAAATAATAATAATAATAATAATAATAATAATAATAATAATAATAATAATAATAATAATAATAATAATAATAATAATAATAATAGCATTTAAACTCACTTCTTTCAAGAAAACATCCCCATGCCGTAAGCGTCGATGAACCACCGATGGACAACTAGCGACATATCGCCAAAAATTGGCGGCCCCGCAGCGACGATCCACGGTGGACTCACTTCCGCTTTGAAAAGTATACCACCAGCGGCCCATCTGCGGCAGAGACGCGAGGAAACGCCAATGAACAACAAAATTACTCTCCCAAATATGTTAAATCACCTATATGCGTAATTTATTTACATTAAGGTGTCTAAAAAACACTTTAAAAAGTTTTAAAAAAAAATTACCCCCACGTGGGCACGAACCTCCAACCTTTCGATAACTACGCGCGTGCTCTTCCGACTTTGAAACGGAGGCAATGAAGAAAATGTCGATTGTAGAGGGTTAAATCGTTTAGGTCTTTCTAATTTGGCTAATCAGAGTGCTCCTATAACCGTGTATATTCAATGATAACCGTTTGGAATCAAATAAAATCCATTCTTCATGTATTTTTATAACAAAATGACTCGCGTCTATTTACTTCACTTCATGGTTCTCCCATATTCACTTTCTAATGATCGGCGACAGTTGTCATCTAAATTCATACAATTACACGCACTCATCTCAAAATTTTTCATTTCATGATGTAGAGGCAGGGGTTACTCTTGATCCTCAGAGCTCACTTCGTCAGGAACAATTCGTCAGGAAGTGTTGGAGATGGAGAAAAGAATGATAATAAGGAAGTGGAAAGAAGCGGATTGGATAAAGAAGGTAGGAAGAGATAAACTGATGAACTGGACAGGGGGCTTACCAATTAATGAATCATGGCAAGGAAGTTTGAATAACATAGAGAAAATAAATAAATAAATAAAAAAAATAAAATAAAAAGCCCTTATAAGAACCAAAAATAAAGGAAGTGATTAATTGGAAAGTGAACACGAAGACTTATAGGATGGGCTGAAGGCCTCGGTAAATAAGAAAAATAAATAAATAGACTAATAAATAAATAAATAAAAATAAATAAATAATGACACTAGTTCCTTGGTTGAAAGGCAAATCACTAGTTTGGGACTTTACGTGTTCAGATACATTTGCCCATTCAAGTCTCCCTTTAGCTGTTATGAATGCTGGGGCTGTTGCTAGTCGTAGAGAAGTAGAAAAGCAAAGGAAATATAACAGCCTCCTTGATAAATTTATTTTTGCTCCAATTGCCATCGAGACTAGTGGTGCTTGGGGATCTGCAAGCCTTGATTTTATTAGAGAAGTAGGCAGACGCATTTCTATCGTTACTGGAGATATTCGTTCAACATCTTTCTTAATACAACGCATATCTATTGCTATCCAACGTGGCAACGTGTCGTCGATTCTTGGCACCTTACCACATGGAAAAGAACTAGATGAGATATTTCTTCTCTAACACAGAGGACAATACTGAACATTTGTACAACTGGACGACGTGCTATGCAAGTAGGGTGTGGTGTCATTGGATGGCGTGGAAAGGCAGGCAGTGGCATTGGATGTGATACCGTTGATAGGTGGTTTTCTACCCCTTCCTTTGGTTCGACTATCGAAATATGTTTCCTGTTGACTTAGTTATTTTTTCTTAATTGTTTCATAAATTTATTTAATAAATGTGCCATTTTTATTGTTTGTCGTTTGCGCAACATGTAGGCTACATTTCCTGATAATTTTGTTTTCATATACAGTTTGTTATAATTTCATTTGTATTTCTTTGTCATATAGGTCCATAAGCTTCTCATGTATTCTGGTTTGAAATTTACTCAGTTTGATTGTATAATATAACTATTTCAACAATGAATAAAATTGTTATTTGAATTTTTTTTTAAAATAAATAAATAAATAAATAAATAAATAGATAAAAATAAAAAAGTACAACAATGACTCTATATATGACTGTTAAAAGAATTTAAAAATTTTTATAACAATGAATATGTATACGACGGTTAAAGAATTTAAACTCTGTTATAACAACATTTATATATATGTCTGTATTTTCATTAATTTCGATCGTGTCTGAAGAAGGATATGCTAGATATCCGAAACAGTAACAAATTATAATTTAAAATAAAGTAAAGTATTAAGCTTTGGTCAGTGTCTCTTTTATTAAAACATAAGATATAATAATCACCGCATAAACATATAAACATGACTGGCGATAGTTCGTGTTAGACCCTTCGCGATTCTCCGCGACGAATCGAAATAGCACGGACGAAAATGAAGCCCTCGCTGATACGCGGTGATAACTTCAATACCTCGACTCTAGATCTCTTTTTCGACTCGACAAAACCCTGCCGCCAGTGGCACACTAGTGCAATCCTTCGACGCGTCGCTATATCGACGATCGACATTTACCGGCCACGGGATGTTGGCTCAACGGTGGAGCGCTAATTATTAAAAATGTAAGTATTTCTGAAGATAAATGTAGATTCCAATTCAGTGAGATTGACAAAGTTGAGTTAAATGTTAAATGTTAAATATTAAGTGTCATTAGACAGAAGAGAGAAGCAATTTAATTGGTAACACTGTTAAATTGTCATATTTTGTCTGGCTTAACATGTACAAAATTCTATGATTGTCATATTTAAAACATATTTCCTTAAGAAAGACACAGCGAAAAATATGTAAGAAAAATGTCATAAAAATAGTTTGCTCAAAATTTTCCCGTTGTATAAAATTTGAAAATGTGGTAATCTTAGGATATAGGATTTTAGTCACGTAGACAGGCACGGTGGCTCAGTGGTAGAGCGCTTACGTCTTGGGCATGGGGTCCCTGGTTCGATTGCTGTTCAGATAAGTGTGTGGTGAACAACATCGTGTCCATGGGTTTTCTCGGGATACTCCCGTTTTATTCCACATTCTCCTTCCTCTGAGATTTCCATCATCATCCACTTGACTTATCATCCATCTTCCTTAGCCTAACTGGCACAATTGTAAGCAGTGTTTCTTCCAGACATGTTTTTTGGAGGTACTGCCCTCCCGGAGCTCTGAGAGTGTCTCCCCGGACAAGCCCAAAATAATACGTCTATAATATATTAATAAGTAAAATAGTACCAGCAGTGCGCCCTCGGAATACTACGTGTTCCCCCCCCCGGACCACATTTTCTGAAAGAATGATTGTGGAACGTTAAACTGAAAGATTTCATTTCATTTTAGTCAAGGAGTGAATCATTAATATCTTATGAGTTAGAAGAGTATGGTACAGAAAGGATACAACTATGCTCAGAAATATTTTGATTGAAGACATCTATTCAAGATACCTGAAAATTACTCGAAATGATAGTTTATCCAGTGGTCAGTTTCAGTATGTACACTCATGTCCAAAATTATTGCCGCATGTCTATAAATATGTTGTTGTTCGCCCGGTATTTCTTATAATGTTAGTATGCGTATAATTGGCAAAGACATGTATGTGGCAAATTTCATGTCAAAAGAGCAGAAAATAAGAACAATAAAACAAAAATAAAACTGTCTTGTCCAGTTAGCAACATTTTATTTTACTTATTCTAATTTTCGTATTTATAGTTGTTTTCCTATGAAGTTTACCACAAATATACATTTCCCGATTATACACCTAGTAACAGTATTAAAAGTACTCTGCAAAATCATTATCAAATTATATTCTTACAAGAAGACAGTTATAGATATGCGACAATCATTTTGGACATGAATGTGTATGTTCTGAGCCAGGGGCGTCTTTTGGGGAACAATTATTTCAGAGATTATTCAATTATTTAATCTATTGCATACTAATAAACTAATAAAAAATGCCTCCTAGGAAAGTCTGAAATGACACTATTGTTCTGAACTTCCACATCCCCCTCCTTTGATACAGCCTTTAAAACTACTCTTCTAAGGAGATGAAGATCAAAAACACGAACAGAAAATTCATACTTTCATGAAGTACAACAGAGAATGTTTAGTTTGAGAAGGAATGCTTTGTTGGTAAACTATTGTTGTACTTCGGTAATTCATAATTGTTCTTTGCTCTAATAATTATAGAAGCCAAACAGATCTACTATTGTTAACTGATGCTCGGAATGTGAAAAGGAACTCGTTGCATTCAGAAGATCTTGCCATTAAAATTAATGCCTTGATGTCATGTAAACGTAAGAGAAATTAGGAAATTGTCTTTGAAGCAAAGGAGGCTTTGAAGCATGTTCCATTGTTCCAAAGAAATATGGCTTAATACAAGCAGGAGTAGAAGATTTCTTCAGCTGAGGAAGGGACTCTTTCAAGATGCTATGACAAAGCTAACAGCACGATATTAGATGCTCTGTTAGATATGACGTCTCTCTCAATGAAATTATTATTATTATTGTTATTCCGACTTAGGAACGATAGTTGTTTAGAACTGAGATTAAACAGATAGAATAATCTTCAGTAGAGTATGAAATTTGATCTTGAATTTTGGTAGTGTTTCTTAAATCCATACACAAACTACTCTGGAGCTCTTTCGTGGCTAAGCGGTCAGGGTATGTGTCTTTGGCGTGGAAAACGCGGGTTCGATTTCCGGCAGGAGCTCATGTGGTTCGGATTCCATGTTAATCAATAGGTCCCGTTTCGTATAACCTCGTTGCTGAAACGGGCGTTAACAAGGATGCTATAAAATAGAGGATCTGTCCATAAAACCAAATCGTGAAGCCATACGTCACAGTTTCGCCACACCTACTCTGCCCTCTCCGCGACACTAAGATCGCAATGCTTAGAACCAACAATCATGGCGGAAACGAGAGTAGCTAATCAGATGTGTCAGCTCAAAAAATGCTCGGTTGTTTCTTGACTTCATTGAGTTTATAGGATGAAGATACGTATGGGCAGATCCTCTATTTTATAACATCCTTGGACGTTAAACTCAACAAACTACTCTGTACTTTAAACACGGCTGAAATGTAATGTAGGGACTAGGGATGGCCAGATCCGGTTCCTGGTGGAACCGGTTTTCGGGTCTGAACGGATTCGGTTCTAGTAGATCCGGTTCCGTAACCGGTTTTTCGGATCCAGCTCTAGAACCGGTTCTTCGGATCCAGGTCTAGAACCGGTTCTTCGGATCCAGGTCTGGAACCGGTTCTTCGGATCCAGGTCTGGAACCGGTTCTTCGGATCCAGGTCTGGAACCGGATATAGAACCGGCTCTGAAAACTGGATCTCCAAGAACCGGTTCCTCGTGGAACCGGTTCCGCTGGAACAGAAACTTTGTGAACATCCCTATGCTAAACCCGAGCTGCTGGCAGGCTGTGAACAGTATGCTAGATGAAATGGTGGAAGCGACAGGCAGGCGCCCAGGCAGCGGCAGCTTGTCTCATTTGGCTAAATAAACTGGGTAACTGGCAAACTCTGGCTAAACAGGCAAACTGGCCAACTCATTTGACTAAACACCCACTGGTGGACCAAAATTTTTTTCTGGGGGCACAAGCGGGTCTGGGCGGGAAGGCACAAGCGCATGGTCCTCTTTGCATTTTTTTTGAAGGTGAACTTTCTGCCTCCTTTACGGGATCTTTCGGGGCTTTCGGATCCAGGTCTGGAACCGGTTCCTAAGATCCCGTTCTGGAACCGGGTTTTCAGATCCAGATCTGGAACCGGTTCTTAAGATCCGGTTCTGGAACCGGGTTTTCGGATCAGGTCTGGAACCGGATTTTCGGATCCAGGTCCGAAACCGGTTCTGAAAACCGGACATCCGAGAACCGGTTCCACGCGGAACCGGAACTTTGTGGCCATCCCTAGTAGGGACACGGTAGGTCAGTGGTAGAGCGCCTACCTCTTGGTTTTCCTCATCCACATCCAGAGGCGGATCTAGCCTAGGGCCGGGGAGCTCAGGCTTCCCTATTTTTTTGAGCGACAAAAGTAATTTAAGCTATTATTTATATATTTTTGAAAGTTTATTATAAACTCATGATATGCCTATAAACTAGGGATGGCCACAAAGTACCGGGTCCGACGGAGGAACCGATTCTCGGAGATCCGGTTTTCAGAACCGGTTTCAGACCTGGATCCGAAAACCCGATTCGAGAACTGGATCTTGGGAACCGGTTCCAGACTTGGATCCGAAAAACCGGTTCCAGATTTGGATCCGAAGAACCGGTTCCAGACCTGGATCCGAAACCCGGTAGCGGAACCGCATCTTCTAGAACCGGATCCGTTCAGACCCGAAAACCGGTTCCACCAGGAACCGGTTCTGGCCATCCCTACTGTAAACGTGAATATGCCTGGTTCTGGCTGGCCCCCAGTTTTTACTTTTTAGATTCACCCCTATCCATACCAGGCAAATGTCGGGATGGTACCTCACACAATGGTCGCAGGTCGCTTCCTTTCTTCCTCATCAGTTTCCCGGGCAGTGTGATTGTCCAGGGATGTCATCCAACATAGGTAACTGGCTAATCTGACCATAGATACAGGTAGCCCAGAAATCTCATTCTTCCAAATTGTAAGTTGTATCCTAGTTGAAGTAGAATACCTAGTTGTATCAAAGATGTTTTGAGCAGCAGGTAATTTTGAATTCAGATTTCATATGTTCGAGGCAGATTCAAAGATTGAGATATGATGTTTGACAAAAAATTAATCTTTTCGCATTATATGCAAATGTCACCAAGTATGCACATAGAAATCTTGGGTATCATACCAGGACAATCAAAGAGTTTACGAATGTTAACTCTTTGAAAACGCTTTATTTTTCTTGTCTAAGATCCAAACTTGAATATGCCTCACTTATTTGGAACAAATTGAGCAGATACAAAGCAAATTTATGCGTTATATCACATTCAAAAGGACAGGATTTTATCCAAAATATAAACCATGTGACAATTTACTTGGTAACTTTACACTTCAGACACTCGTACAAAGACTGAGTTGAACGACCTCATTTTCTTACACAGACTTTTGCACAACAAAATAGATTTTACGGACATAATTACAAAGATGATAATCCAGGTTCCATCTCTCAAAACACGCAAGAGCCTGTTCGACTGCAGGAAGGCACGTACAAATTCACTGCATATGTCACCTACAGATAAACTGTGCTACATACAATAAAATCAATAATGTTTATAAAGATGTAGATATATTTAATAGTTCTGAAAAGTCGTTCAAAAAGTAATACTGAGTATTTTGTAAAAAAAAAAAAAAAAAAAAAAAGCGTTTTCAATCACAATGTATTATTTAATTCAAGTAATTTAAAATTATGTATTATATGTAGACACTATAATTGGGCAGTATTGCCTGTTGTGTCGATAAATAGTATATATATATATATATATATATATATTCTGTCTTTACAATCATTTAAATGGTTGAAAGACCATGTTGCAAAAATGTCAAGAAACGTTAAATTTTGTAAAACAAATATATAGTGTTTCAACTCCACAACATTATTTTTAAAAACAGTTTAATTTTTTTCCCCTGGGAAAGACATATTTAAATTAAATTTATTGTAGTTTTACAGCTACTGTTCGTGTTCATACCATCTTTGTTCTGAAAGTGCAGGTAAAATGTTAAGTTTCGCACAGAATACGAGCAGGAATTCCAAAATAGACGAGAATAGATACTAGAAAGAGAAACAGTATAAGATTAAACCAAAGATTGATTAGAACTATCAAGATAAAGTAATGTAAATTGAAAGGAAAGTTTTACGTCCCACGCCTATGCCGGCTAGGATAAAGGAGATGGTGATGATGAGAAATGAGTGCAATTGTGGAATGAAGAAATTGAAAGGAAACGAGAAAACCCACGCATACGATGTTTGTCCACCACAAAGTTCACTTGGCGCGAGCTGGGATTGAACCAGGAACCTCAAGCACCAGAGGTGAACGCTCTACCACTGGGCCATGGTTGGATTAGAATTTAGCGTACCTTTAAGCACCGAGGCTATGTGAGACGTGGACCTACAGTTTAAGGTTGGTGCTACGGCTACTACCATAAGCATAAGTTAGCAAGTGGCAAATTTTATCGTCAGTCCTCATATATTCTCGTCGTCGCACATTCCTGACTCATTCTGAACTATCCTGTTCAGTACCACGCCTGTTTTTGCCCTAAATTGTCCTTAATACTTCCAGGGAAGAAGGTTATTTACTCCGAGGGAAGAAGGTTTATTTTTCAGCATTCAACATGTTATTAGCTCCCAGTGTAAGTATACGGACGCTTATAGTTTCATTGCAGGTATATATATATATATATATATATATATATATATATATATATATATATATATATATATATATATATATATATATATATATGTGTGTGTGTGTGTGTGTGTGTGTGTGTGTGTGGTGCTTTATTTTTTTGGTACTTACTGGCCGGATCTGAACCAAATTTGGTAGAAAAGTAACCCATTGTCAAGCAAATAAAATTCGCTATATTGATGACCGAGCTCGCCTAGGAAAATGAAATAAAATCTTTGAGTGAAACGTTTCAAGATTATGCCTCTTAGGCTAAGGGAGACGATGATTAAAGGAAGTGAATGATGATGGCGAATGAATAAAGCATTCGTGAAATGAGAATGTAGGAGGAAACGGGAGAACCCCGAGAAAAGCCACGGACACGATGTTGTCCACCACAAACTTACTTGGCCGGGGATCGAACGAGGACCTTACACACCAGAGGCAAGTGCTCTCTGAGCTCGGCTGGGTCAACCTCTATGTGGACCTTTTATTTCTCTGTAACGACTAGTCAGGTTGAAGTAAAATTTGGTCACCAACTAGCGTATCTTTTAAGGAATAAGGATCGCTATATTTGTGGCCGAGTTCGGTCAGGGACAGAATCGGCTTGGCAATAAAGGCTTTGTTCTACAACTTTTCACGCCGGGAATTTCCAAGTTCCTTTTACCAGGGATGTTTCTCATTATACAGTATTTGCCTATGTGTGATACAAGTAAAATCTATATATTCATAAATACGCTATCTATAGTCACTCTTTTAGTAGTCCAAAAATATCTTAACTCAGTGGCCACAGCCATTGCTCTTCTGTTGCTTATCTATGATGAGGATGGAAGTCTAACTAACTAATTCTATGGCCTATGGAACCCGAAGATTCAATACCACGTTCACAAAAGCTTTCCATTAACTTCTATCCTTAGTCGACTGGATCAGGCTTCTACTTTGTTGTTATTTCTGCGAGATCCATCTTAATATTATCCTTCCATCTATGCCTAGGTTTTCCTAATGGCATTTTCCGATTAAATTTACAGTAAAAGATTTGAAAGCGTTCCTACTTTCTTCCATTCTGGCTACATGACCTGTCCACCTGTCTCTCCTGGACTTGATGGCCCTAACAATGTGTGGTAAACGGTATAAATTACGCAGTTTCTCGTTATGTAGTTTTCGCCATTCCCCATTCCCATTTCTCTTGGATCCGAATATTCGTCTGAGGATCTTGTTCTCAAATACTTTCAATCTACTTTCTTCCTTCAGAGTAAGCGACAATATTTCATACGGAACAACAGGCATGATTATCGTTTTATTTATTTTAAGCTTCAATTCGTCGATACAATTCGCGACGACAAAAAAAAATTGAACTAGTAAAAATAAAAAGAAGTACTAGAATTACTACATAAATAAAATAACATCTCTTAGCGCATCTACAATCCTCAAAAAGAATTTTAAATTCTCTCTCTTTCCGATAGAGGAAGAAACTAGCTAAATGCTTAACCTTCAAATAACGTTAGTAAATTGAAGGGTTAGTTAATAGATTACAAAGCAGTAATAGAGTGCTCACTTCTGATCTTAGAGATTGCTTGTTCTATCCCAGTACTAGTCAGGCTCATATCCACGGGGAGTCTAGGAGGAGTCAGGCTCCCCTAAAGTTTTACTGCCCCCCTAAGATTTTTACGATAGGCTTGCAAATGAACTATAACATGGTTGGATCGGGCCCCGCTACATATTTGGGCTGGCTGCCGGCCAGGTACCAGTACAAACGAGATTGTGATGGGCAACTGTATCAGTAAGGTTTTCTCTGATTTCTCCTGTTTACTTCCACGTACTCATTCCACTAATTGACAATTTTTCATTTTCATTAATTACTTTTCTCCGATAATCTAAGGATATAACTATAGAACGTTAAATTACGTTTTTTTTTTACTCATTTTGAAACTATGAGCGAAAACTAACTTCCATGTTTAAAACGAAAAATAACCATGAAGTTATCAAAATAAATTTTTGTGACATCACTAGCAAAATCGCTTTAAAATTCTTTGCGCTTTTCCGTCAAATGGTGTAGGTGTAGAGATGAATTATATACATTCATATAACTAATCTTATGGATATTCAGAAATCACAAAAAGAATCCCTGATTTCTTTTTCTCTGCCTTTTGTACGTAGCGCTAAAACAGGGGTCAACGTCATTGTGACGCTGTCAGAATGACATTATCGCGATGGAGGCAACGTCGGTCTAGTCCGGATATATGTCTTTTCACGTGTGAATAAAAGAAAAGAAAAGAGAGCCATGACATTTTGTTCCAATTCCTCCTGAGAATTAAAAAAAAAAAAAAAAAAAAAAGAGCCTTTTCCACTGATTTCATTTTTGTTCTTGGCCATTCTTTTGTTTGCACTCGAAGCGTAATGTTAACAGTAATGACAATAGTAGAATTCGCTTTTAATTTCTTCTTTATGCATATTCAATGTTCACACAATCTGAAAATGTCTTTATCAAAATGTAAAGCGAAAAGTGACATATAAATTTAATTTTATAACTAATTTAATGTCTGTCCTGCTCTAACTTTCACAAATAACGTTTCTGTTTGCAAGTTAAAAACTAGGAGTTACTGTAACAGTTCGCAGTTTTTATCCATATTCGTAGCTTCAGCGCATTTATCTCTACTTGTAGCAGGGGCGGATCCAGGGGGCAATCGGGGCGATCACCCCCCCCCCCTCAGAAGAGGAAACTTTCTTATTTTATATATAAATAAAATCCATCCCAGAGTTTCAAGCTCTTAAAAGTAGCTCTAAGTAGCAGTATTACTTCCCACCGTCCTCCCAGAAATCCGTCCTGAATCCGCCCCTGACTTGTAGTATTTAAACTTCTCTGTCAGTGACAACATCACAGTTCAACAAAGAGAAAGTCACATTGGCACTGGCAGTTTCCTGGCATGGTAAAAGTGTGATTGTATTGTACGGAACGGCCAGGCGTTTAGAAGACTGTTCTGTGACGGCAGGCAGACGCTAGAAAGAGACAAGCTAGAACACGTGACCAGATGGTAAGATTAAGAATAGTGACTTACATATAGTACTTTAAGCATAGTGTGTTTGCCAAAAGATGAAATGAAATAATTCAGTTTAACGTCTCACGATTGTGCTCTTGCGGCTAAGGAAGACGATAAATAAAACAAGCTAATGATGATGGAAGAATTGGTGGATTGTATTTTTTAAAAGTGATAGGGAAACTAGAAACAGAATCAAAAATCAAATGAATAAATCAAATGAAGTTGGCAATTTATTTAATATAGTTTAATTAATTTTATCACAACTTCTGTGATGGGAATAGGGCACCAAACAAACTAGGGAAAATTTGATAAGAAAAGGGAATTTTTGTGTCAGCCGAGGGAAATTTTCTTAAGGAAACCGACGAACACTGAGCCTGTCGAGACACGGCATGAGAGCGACAGAGACACCACAAGGCATGAGAGCGACAGAGACACCACACGTCATGTGTAAATTAAAAAAAATACACAACCCAATGTATTTCCAATGCTAAAGTCCGAACAGACACTTTGTGGATCATTGGATGGGCGAGGCACGGCATGAGAATGACACACTATCTGTGAATTAAGCGTAAGAGAACACTGTTTCGGCTTAGTGAAATCGCTCATATTCTACGCGAACAAAATTTCAAAGGCTTTTGACATCCATCATAAGAAAAACATATACCTTTTGTTTTTCTCCTTGCAGTTATCTTTCAATGCAACACGTTGACACACACCCATACATACACATACACGCAAACAGTAAGATAGAAATGAAGTAATCGATTCACGGAGAAGAAAAGAAAGAATATTTGGGGACAAAAATTCATTTGTCTTAAGTTTAACGTCCCACGATTAGACTCTGAGGCTAAGGTGACAATGATGATGATAATATGAACAAAATTGTGAAATTCATTATGAAAGTGGGGAAAAGAAAAAACGAGAAAAGTTCCATACAGGTATGTCTACCTAGCATAAAGCCCACTTGACGCGACTTGGGATCAAATCAGGGACCCTATGCATCGGAAGAGAGTAGAGATAGGTCAAATTTTCCGGAGTTGGATATTTCACTTTCCGGATTTCGGAAAATTACGGAATTCGGAAAAATCCGGATTTTTTCTAAATTCTGAAATTTTCTAAATTGTAGTATTTTTCCAAAATCTGGAATTTTTCCGATTTTTCTTTCCGGATTCTGGAAAGTAAAAATTCCGCAATTTAACATCCCTAGAAAAAAAGACTCTACCATTGAACCACTGTGACCTAGAAATCCACCTTGTCTACGCCACTGTACTAGAGGCAGAAATATCTTCTGTAATATCCTATTTAGATGCAACAATTTTGCTTTTACAGCAATTGGACATCACTTTAATGTAGCCTACATAAACTTTCCAGATTTAGTGCAATTTGAATGTTGAGAGTTGAACTTTTTTTTCTTTTTTCTTTTTTTTTCATAAATGAGCTTTGAATGAAAATCCATATATACAATTTCTCGTAATTCATTTGATCATTCTCGAGAGATATCAAATTTCTCCATTTTATAAAATGGCTCTAGAATTCTTTATGAAGTAGAAATTCTATTAAAATGAATTTTATGTTCGCGTTTGGCGACAGGAGAACTATTTCTACATAAGTCGATCGAATGACTCTTCATGAAAAAATGCAATCCATTTTATGTAATAGTTTCAAAGTTTTTCCTCTCTTATATCTTCGTTTTTTCCTATCCTTTCTTTTTCTAGATTTATTCCAAATGATAGAGATTTTACTTGAAAATGACAGGTGGTGACATCTGGAAGTGCTCTTCAACACTTTTCATCAGTGGATGTCCGGAGGTACTTCGACAGATACAAGAACAGTTTTTACAGAAAGAGACGAACGACAATTGGTTCAGGTTTTCGATCGATAGAGGGCACTTAAGTTCCATTTCTTGTTTGAACGAACCGATGAGAAGGAGCGATGAAGTTAATAGAAAGACAGAGGGCGAGTTTCAATAGCTATGAGCAGTCCAAAAGAACAGAACCAAAGATTTTTCGTCGGACTTTCGCAGTGCTTTTGGTAGACACTGCTGTAAGACAAATTTGCTTCTCATATTACAAGTAGTATTTGCGTTGCAGTTAGGAGAAATCATACAACAGTACATGTAATTTCTTAGTAAATTAACTCTATGGTCTACGGACCTCAGAGGTTTAATGCCGCATTCACGTAAGCTCTTCACTGATTCCTATCTTTAGTGATCTGGATCTAGTTCTTTTTGTGCGTGTGTGTGTGTTTGTGTTTCTGCGAGGATCATCGTAATACTGTCCTTCCATCTGCGCCTAGGTCTTCCTAATGGTCGTTTTCCGATTGGACTTACAGTTAAAACTTTGAAAGCGTTCCTAGTTTTTTCATTCTAGCTACATGACCTGTCCACCTGACAGGGCCGGATTTAGCATTTTGGCGCCCCTAGGCCCAATAATTTTTTCCGCCCCCTTTTCTGGTTAAAGATACTTTCCTAAAAATATTTATTAAAAAATTACAGCCAGTTCTCCCGTGTTTGAGATCAATGTTGTAACGAAGTTGATGCATAATGTTGAAAAATAGTTTAACTTTACCAACAATTATTTGTTCCAATGAACTTCAAAATCAGAATGCTTTATTAGCCTAATTTTTAAAAATCAATTCAAAAAATATGTTAAGTTATGGCTATTTATTTTTATTTCTAGATATTTTTTTATTTTTTTCTCTCGGCCGTGCGCCCCCTGGGAGCTTGCGCCCATAGGCCCGGACCTACCGGACCTATTGGGAAATCCGGCCCTGCCACCTGAGGCTCCTATATTTGATGACCCTAACAATGTTTGGTGAACGGTATAAATTATGTAGTTCCTCGTTGTGAGCTTTCCGGCACTCCTCATTCCCGTTCCTCTAGGGTCCGAATATTCACCTCAGGATCTTGTTATCAAATACTTTCAGTCTAAGTTGTTCCCTCAGAGTAAGGGATTGTATTTCGCAACCATACAGTACAACAGGCATGATAAACGTTTTATATATAATTTGTTACTTAACCCATTAACTACCAATCTTTTCTTTTTAAAAAAATATTCCTTTATTACTATTCATGTTCATCCAAATAGTAAGAAAAACATCTATTTTGAAATACTTCAACAATATTTTTTTTAAATATTAAATTTTAGTCCCATCCCCAAATGGATATTATGATTCACACCATGTATTTTTTTATGCCACTGTTCAAAGCATTCTATGTGTAGTCCCGCATTACATTTATAGAATTTTTAGGCATTCTATGTGTAGTCCCGCATTACATTTATAGGATTTTTCGGCATTCTATGTGTAGTCCCGCATTACATTTATAGGATTTTTCGGCATTCTATGTGTAGTCCCGCGTTATATTTATAGGATTTTTAAGCATTCTATGTGTAGTCTCGCGTTACATTTATAGGATTTTTAGGCATTCTATGTGTAGTCCCGCATTACATTTATAGGATTTTTAGGCATTCTATGTATAGTCCCGCATTACATTTATAGGATTTTTAGGCATTCTATGTGTAGTCCCGCATTACATTTATAGGATTTTTAGGCATTCTATGTGTAGTCCCGCATTACATTTATAGGATTTTTAGGCATTCTATGTGTAGTCCCGCATTACATTTATAGTATTTTTCGGCATTCTATGTGTAGTCCCGCATTACATTTATAGGATTTTTCGGCATTCTATGTGTAGTCCCGCATTACATTTATAGAATTTTTAGGCATTCTATGTGTAGTCCCGCGTTATATTTATAGGATTTTTAAGCATTCTATGTGTAGTCCCGCATTACATTTATAGGATTTTTAGGCATTCTATGTGTAGTCCCGCAATACATTTATAGGATTTTTAGGCATTCTATGTATAGTCCCGCATTACATTTATAGGATTTTTAGGCATTCTATGTGTAGTCCCGCATTACATTTATAGAATTTTTAGGCATTCTATGTGTAGTCCCGCATTACATTTATAGGATTTTTAGGCATTCTATGTGTAGTCCCGCATTACATTTATAGGATTTTTCGGCATTCTATGTGTAGTCCTGCATTACATTTATAGGATTTTTCGGCATTCTATGTGTAGTCCCGCATTACATTTATAGGATTTTTAGGCATTCTATGTGTAGTCCCGCGTTATATTTATAGGATTTTTAAGCATTCTATGTGTAGTCCCGCATTACATTTATAGGATTTTTAGGCATTCTATGTGTAGTCCCGCATTACATTTATAGAATTTTTAGGCATTCTATGTGTAGTCCCGCATTACATTTATAGGATTTTTATACATTCTATGTGTAGTCCCGCATTACATTTATAGGATTTTTTCGGCATTCTATGTGTAGTCCCGCATTACATTTATAGGATTTTTAGGCATTCTATGTGTAGTCCCGCATTACATTTATAGGATTTTTAGGCATTCTATGTGTAGTCCCGCGTTATATTTATAGGATTTTTAAGCATTCTATGTGTAGTCCCGCATTACGTTTATAGGATTTTTAGGCATTCTATGTGTAGTCCCGCATTACATTTATAGTATTTTTAGGATTAGGAATTAGATTTCTGAGCTTCCGACATCTATGGCCATGTCACCCCGTCACGTATGAGGAATGATCTCCCTCGGCGAACACCTATCCGAGGAAAGGGAAGGAAGGCAGTGGCCTGGGACCTGTATGTTAGGTACCATCCAGGGATTTGCCTGGTGTGAATGAGGAAACCTCACTCAGGATGGTTGCCCTGAAAAAGCTTTCACACTTTATTGACCGAGTTTCCTCACCGGGAATCGAACGCACGAACGCTTGCATCAAATGCGGGCGCGTTAGCGACTACATTACGCGGGGCAGACCATCGGCTTGATGTGCGCCGTGTTACGCGACGCGCTCACATAGAATACGTAATATATTTGAAGAAAACTTTTGACAGTTTACAATTCTTAGCACGTGTTTCACAATAACATATATTTATTAAATTTCACAGAACACATTTCTGAAATCGGGTCCATCATTTTGACTTACCCTGTACTATACTGACAAGTATTACGGTACTGAAATTGAATTTCATATCTGGTTTTGACTTCATTTAAAATAATCTGTACAATATTGTGTTTTATAGGGGACATGAAATAATTCGGTGCGGGCACCGCCCAGTGGCGGATCTAGCCTGGAGCCGGGGCGGCCTAGGCCACCCAGTTTTCTGAGTGACAAAACTAATTTAATCTATTATTTATATATTTTTTGAACTTCATAGTAAACTCATGATATCCCTATCTCAGTTTGGGTCTTGCCTGCCCCCCAGTTTTTACCTTCTGAACCCGCCACTGTCACCGCCCATTCTATCCCTCCCTGGTTACAGGCTTGTTCGTATGTATCTCTTCTTCTTGGTTTTTTTTAGTTAAATGCTCATAATTTTTTTAAAGATTTCAGGAAATAGTATCGCTCTCTAGTTTCTAGTTTTACCTTAATAGAGATAGTATTTCTGCCGTTTCTACGACTCTCTTGTCACTATATTCAGTCACAGACGAGTTCTGCAAAGAAAGGACAACGACATTTTCCAGGAAGTTTACTTCAAACCAGGAAAGGAATCAAGTTCTGAGGATCATAACTACAAGACCAAGATACTCTAGTTAACGCTGTGGCCCAGTCTGTCGAGTGCGAGCGAGTGAGAGAGCCAGAGAATTCTGCCATAAAAGCACGTTATATACCAAAGTTAACTTATAAAGTAAAGAAACTTTGCATAGTACGCAGAGTAAAACAAGATTGTTGGTGGTGCCAACTAGTTCTTTTTCCAGGGTTCAGCGATGTGATTCAACGAATCTGTGTTTTCACTGTAAAATTGTAAAATCCAAAAATATGTTTTAGGTATGACTTAAAATTTATATATATATATATATATATATATATATATATATATATATATATATAATATACAGTATAGTGTGTCCATAAAAATACTATCATACTTTAAACTGGCATTAAGTCGCTTTCAATAATCGTATTTAAATTAAATTTGTCACATTTAGAAGAAAAACTCAAATATTTTTTACTATACCTCATAGACATTGAAAGTGCGTCTCACGAGTGGCGATGCAGACATCAAGACGATATTCCCATTCACGCCGCACATTCTCCAACGTATCTGATGGAATGGACTGGGTGGCAGCACTGATACGAACTTGCTCTTCCTGCTGGTTTTGAGGCAATAGGAGTGTATAGACAAAATCCTTTATGTAACCCCATAAAAAGAAGTCACAGATCTTCAAGTCAGGCGACCTCGGCGGCCACTTGTAGAAGAGATTATCATCGTTTTCGGCACGTCCAGTCTTCATAGGAGCCGCTCATTCAGATGTTTCCAATCATGTAAACGCCACTGAGGAATTGCTCCATCTTGTTAGGAAATAAAGTCATCGCCTTCTTCTTCTTCCAATTCTAGAAATAACCAATTAATGAGCATGTTAATTCAACAATGAATCCATATCCACTAATCACAAAGTAAACATGAGTAAATTTACTTTTTCTGTGTTTGATCCCGTTCATTATTCACATTGTAGTCCATTGTTGACATGCACAAAAATATTTGATATTTTCTTTCAAACGGGACCAATTTCATATAAATACGATTATTATCCAATGCGACATAATACCACTTTAAACTATGATAATATTTTTATGGACATACTGTACTTTATGTTGGTTGATTGTCAAATACTTGTTTCTTCTTTTTCTCTTCGTTTTATAGACAGGCTCCGAAAGAAGTGATGTTTTCCTTTCATGAGCTAGTAATCTAAACTATTTTCTTACAAGATCAGAATTCTACACATCATCACACCACCATCACCAAGCACGTCAAGAACTTCACCACACTGAAGCAAGTCAATCATGTTAGCAAAAACCTTCAACACTTTTGTCGTTTCGTGTATTCACACACTGTATTACCCACACTCAAATAAGTATTATTACATAAAATGACGATACTTTCCAGTATTTTGAAATCGTTGTATATATGTAAACGTGATCTTTGTAGATAAAAAAGTTAGAGATTGAATCGATCATTTCAGGGATCCTTTTCACCCCTGTCGATCTCTGTTTGAAATGCATATCCAACTATTCTCTGACATGCAACAAATAATGTGGTGGTGCTCTATCCTGTTAAAATTAAACTTTAGTGTCTCATTTAACTCTAGAACACAATTGAATCGCTGATTTGAAAAATGTAAGTTAATAATATCAATAAAGCTGTAAGTCAGTGATTTGTGACGTTTCTCAACTCAAGGTCACTTGTTGCAGCTCGATATTTCACGAACTATTAGCGTATCGTCTGACATAATACAACAAAACGGTTTAGCTATCCTTCAAGAATCAAAACTACATGTAAACTCATTTTCTTCATGTGGTTGAATTATGATGTTTCTCAAATCAATGATTCAATTATGTTTGTAAGGCATAGTTATTTTTTTCGAGTGACACTATTATTAAAAAAGTACTGGTCCAAATCACCCGTGACTGAAATCTTGCCCAACCGTTAACCTTAATACATTAATGTCTGTTTATACATCACGATTCTTGTCCTCATGTCGTCGTAGCACAACCAGCCTGGAGTAAATTGTTCATTTTATGCTTGTCATCGAGACAGTTTCGCTGTTGTAACTTAAAAAAAAATCGTTGTGTTTTAGAAAATATTAGCAGCAAAATTCAGGTAAACATCTTTTCCATAAACCTATCAAAATTATTACACTGCTTCAATGACGGGACTTTTTTTTTTTTTTTTTTTTTTTTAGAGGAAAACAAAATTTGAAGAGTAAGATTTGAAGCTTTCCTGGCGGCGTATATGATAAAGTTCTTCTCGGGCAATCAGCCAGGTGAAAACTGATGGATAGGCCAACGTTTCGAGAGCTGTCATCGTTCTCATCATCAGGGCAATTATGTAGAGATCAGCGGATATAAGTAATATATACTCTGGGCTGGAGAAAATGCTGGTTCCTGATTGGCTGGTTCAATCTGAAAAACTGGAGCTGTGATTGGCTGGCTATGTTCCGTAGTCCGTGCTATTGATTGGCTGAGGGTTATGTGGATGTTTGTGTGTCGTTTTCTTTGCTGTGATACTGATGACCGGGTTCCACAGGGGGCTGGAACTGGATTTCAACTCAGCCCCCTGTGGAACCCGGTCATCAGTACCACAGCAAAGAAAACGACACACAAACATCCACATAACCCTCAGCCAATCAATAGCACGGACTACGGAACATAGCCAGCCAATCACAGCTCCAGTTTTTCAGATTGAACCAGCCAATCAGGAACCAGCATTTTCTCCAGCCCAGAGTATATATTACTTATATCCGCTGATCTCTACATAATTGCCCTGATGATGAGAACGATGACAGCTCTCGAAACGTTGGCCTATCCATCAGTTTTCACCTGGCTGATTGCCCGAGAAGAACTTTATCAAAATTTGAAGAGTTCGTATGTTTCTCCCATCATGAGCAAAATTGCATCGCGGAGCAATGATGTTAATCAGCAAACAGAATTTTCTTATATTAAATCACAAATTACCCCTAAATTTAATTAAAATCCAATAAGTTGTAACATGATACTTTATTTTCCACATTTCTAAACACTGTTTTAAAAGTGCAATCTGTCTAACAAAGTAAATTTGGGTATTCAGGTGAGTAGGAAGCAAAGGATATGTTAAGTGAATACTAGGTCATTAACGAAAGTGAACCATAACTTCAAGGTTATTAAGAGAAAAAGGGAGATATCTGTGGCTAAGTGGTTACCGTACGCGCCTCTGGCGTTAGAGACGGGTTCGATTCCCGGCGGGAGCTCATGTGGTTCGGATTCCACGTTAATCAGTAGGTCCACATTTCATATAGCATCGCTGCTGAAAAGGGACGTAAACTGGAAATCACTCACTCACTCTATTCAGGTCAATACTGAAACCGGAAATTATTGTAGATTTCTACTACTTCGTCTTTTAGTACGGACATAAGGGTGAAGATGGGGGAACCTTTTCTCGAATGCTAAACCCATGCTTCACAAAGCTGCTATGTGATATTACTTTTGCTCTTCATTAGTCAACATTGAAACCAGAAATGACTGATTTGTAACAATTCTGAATTGAATAGCTGTGGCGGATCTAGGCCGGGGCCGGTGGGGCCTAGGCCCCCAGTTTTATGGTGACAAAAATAAGTGACAAAATTAATCGAAGTTATTATTTATATATTTTTGAAAGTTTATATACTACTTCAGAGTAAGCGTTGCCTTTTATCCTATTAGAAAATTTTTGAAACATTAGATATAGCTTCAGTTGCAGTTTTTTTTTTCTGTTATGCAATGTGAAAAACAATACTTGAGGTACATAATGCCAGCGTCCAGCGTCCAATATTCATTGGGTGAGAGTTAAGTTTGAAACTTGTGCAGGACCGATTAAAAATTGTAAATTGATTATAGCCTATACCTATCATAGTCTGGGTTCTGGATGTTCCCGTTTTTATCTTCTAGATCCGCCACTGGATGGAATCTATTTTTAGAATACTGAATTTATATTAAAATCCCGTTTTAAGTTGCTTTGCCTTTTTTCCCCGATACTTTACGTTTGATAGATGGACAGACAAAGCCCACACTTATGCATAGCAGGCTTTATAAGTATAAAGGGAATAAGATGTTTTTTATTGACTTACCCTCGTATAAAATTGAGGGAAATCAAAAGCTGATATGAGAAACAAAAGTTATAATGCTGATCTGAAATGCAATCTTTATAACTACGTAATATGTCTAATTCCCAATCAAATGTAAAATATAGTGCAATACCAATTCAGAACTTTGCACCCTGGGGATGGAGAGAGGATGTAAATATAATTTTAAAAAATAAAAATAACCATATTATACCAATATAAGTCTCAAGAGCAAAACCAATTAAGATTTTCGTGTAGAGCTCATAAAAATTTAAGAAGGCCTGATATCATAGATCCCACAGGATTCAAACTTTAATATATGCACACACAGCGACTCTGATAAGCCACAACGGTAGCCATTTAATGTACGCGTCTACGGCAGGAGCCAAGCCGATATAATTGCTGGCACTCAAATCTATTGTCTATGGAAGCGTGAAACTTAATTCCTCGCAACGGAAGTCTATATTCGTTTTTTTTTTCTTTTTTTTCGTTTCGTGCCGTTGAGTTTCGATCCAACACTCTCGAAGGATATGAAACATGCAAGTGATTAAGGGATATTTTCTCCCGAGAGAAAACCCTTGAACGCTAACTGGAAAGGAGTAATTTTTCTGTTGTATACGTAAGAAAAAAGTATGTTAGTCCCAATATGATAACCAAGTTTAAAATTTCTTCATTACGTACGTACAGTACCTTGTTTGTAAGCAGGATTGAAAAAAAAAAGTTGAGAATGTTCCAAGAGCATTGCCAAAACGAACTTAAAAAGAATTAATTTTTCTTATTAACTTCTACAGGCTTTATACCAATTGTTCTATTTATTATTATACTTATTAAACAATCCTTGTAATACATCTATCCATTTATAATTTCCTTGAGTTCTCAAATTTTTCCCACATTTTTCGTTTAAGAGTTCTGTTAAAACGTTCTACGATACGTTGTTTTACCAAGACATATGCTCAAAATTGAAAAATTCGCAACATATATCTCTCTATGACTTACGGTTCCCGAGATATGGCTCCTTAAATCTTCCAAAATCCGAACTTTTTTTTTTTTTTTTTTTTTGTCAATATCTCAGGAACGATAAGAGTACGCGAAAAACTTCATCATTTCTTTCAGATAGTTTGTGATGCTCTATCGAATAGAGGGCTCAGAATTGAAAAACTCGCAAATAACAAACACACTCGCACACACACACACAGACATAGAGAATTCAGTAACGAATTTTGTATAAGTTCGTTGAAAAGAAAAAAACGATAATTTCCACCCTTCTAATGGAAGCAACTTAGGCTTTCATGTTTGTGTCGATAGTATGAAATGTTTTACATCAAATAAATACTAAGAATTGTTTAACGAAACAGAAAATATTGGTTTAATCTTTCAAAGCTATTCATTCGGTTTCAAAATAGACCTTATTTGATCTGATACACTTACGTCCAATAATAATCCAGGCGTGGAAATACTTCTTAGCCCTACATGTTCTTTCGTTTCCAATATGGCCTTCAGTTCATTCTGAGAATTTTTTTTCTGCCTTCAATGAACTCAAAACGTCTTTCACAACGTGGTAATTTGAGGTTTGGGAACTAAAATGTTACATGGGATCACATCTGATGAATACAATGCTTGCTCCCTGGCAATCGTTAGATATATATATGAGAAATTTGCATACAAGGATTGTCGGAGTCCAACATTCAAAAATTGTTCTTTCAAACACCTGGTTTCTTCCCATAAACATTCTCTCTCAAACGCCTCGTAACGCCGAGACAGTATTGTTTGTTGAATAATATCCTTTCCGGAGGGAATTGCAAGTAGAGAACACCACGATTTTCAGACAACAGCCAAATTTTCAAGCGACTTTATTTTTATTTTATTTTTTTGGCTCATTATCAAAGTGCTATTCTCAAATTTGTTGGCTGGTTTGAATGTCAAAGTCGTAAACCCATATCATGTCACGCGTTATGATGCATTGCATGACTGTAGAAACCATCTTTGTGTTCATCTTTAAAAAAAAAATCATGTTCTTCCGAACAAACCAGAGGGGGGCTCAGTGTTAGAGTGCTTACCTCTGTTGTATGGAGTCCCTTGTTCGATCCCGTCCACGTAAGTTTATGTGGGCAATATCGTTCCCGTGCGTTTTCTCGGGGTATTCCCGTTTCCTCCCACATCTTCATTCGACCAATTCTTCCATCATCATTCACTTTGTTAATCATCAGTCTCCCTTAGTCTAGAAAGCATAATGGTGGGACATTGGATTGAAATATTTCCTTTTCATTCTTCCGAACAAATCAATTCACGACACGTCCTATGAACAAAACAATATTTAAACTTGTGCAGATAGATCCATGAAACATCTGCACAACGTGAGCCATCTCTCCTACGCTTGAATAATGATTTGTCACATCTAAACCGTTGAAGGACGACCGGAATGAGGTAAATCTTTAACCACTTCTGTGCAGCGCCGTAACTTAGATTTTTTCTTGGGGGAAAAGCATTAATATTTGGGCTCCTTAGAAAAAGTTGTTTTGGGCTCGCTGCAAAATTCTAAAATAGACCCCTTCTTTCCATCTTTCTCTTACTCTTTGTGGTCCCTCGGAGCATGTGCGGCCTTTCGCACGCCCCTGAGCCCGTTGCATACATGACAAATTAATTAAGGAGACAATATTGACAAATGTCAAATCCATACAAATGAATATTATTTCTAGGGCACCTAATACTAGACATTTCTTACAAAAATGGACCCACGACTCATTTTTGTTTTATTTACCTTTTGTGTTCAGTTTTGTTTATGTAATGTAGTGGACCTGTTTGATGCTTCATTTACAATTTCATGTTCGTATCGTATATAGAGTAAGAAAATTTTGTCTTGAAGTGGGCCCCCTCGAACGTCGGGCAGCTTCCCTGGCGGGGGCGAAGTTGGCCCCCCTTCCCCCCACAAGTTACTACCCTGCTTCGGTGTCTTGTATGCTCATGTTTTCGGTAAAGGTGACTCACCATAGGCTATCTCTAATATCTTCAACAAACTTAATGAAATTTCTAGTTTTACATCGATTCAACAATTCAATGAAGTATACATCTACACCCGGTAACACTCTCCCAATAACGATAGTGGTAGAAATTATTAAGTACATTCGATTTGCATATTGATTTCCATAGAGCAAACATGGTAAGAGGTTTGATAAGCAATTTTTTAAAATCCATTTAGCCTCTCAAGAATAGGTTGGATCTCTTCCGTTAACCCTGTAGTCAAACCGGAAGTGGTAGAAATCATTCATTAATAGTTTCAACCTTTATCAGTATGAAACAAAAAACTCTTAACACTTTTTTTTTTTCAATCGATTCAACGTCCTAAGGAAGGATCCCATCTCCTGTATCTCTGTAAGAGAAAAAATAATAGAGAGCTCCTTCCTGGCTATACAGTTAGCGCACGCTCCTTTGGCCTCAGAGATCCAGATTCGATTCCCGGAGGAAAATCATGTGGTTCGGATTCCACTTAATCAATAGGTCCCGTCTCATATAGCCCCGCTGCTGACAGGGACGTTAAACTGAAAATCAACACAACTCAGGAAAAAACAGAAATTTATTTTTATCAAGTAAATGTGTCTCTACCCCCTCTATTGCAATCGGAATTTATAGAACTATTTTAATATTAAATTATCATAGTTTGGAGGTCTACTGAAGGGGGCATGGTGGCTCAGTGGTAGAGCGCTTACCTCTGGTACGTGGGGTCCCTGATTCGATCCCCGGCCAAGTAAGTTTGTGGTGGACAACATCGTGTCCGTGGGTTTTCTCCGGCTACTAATATATCCTCCCATTTTCATATTCTACTAATTCTTCCATCATCATTCACTTGCCTTAATCATCATCTCCTTTAGCCGAGAGGGCATAATTGTAGTACGTTACACTGTAAGAAAGATTTTGGAACGCTACCGTAGTTTTTCAACTGTGAAATGAAACTTTTTCTTTCTTTTTTTAAAATAAGGAGTTTATATTCCAAGTTTCATCTTCCTAACTTAACGGGCTCCTATGATATTCCATTTTTTCACATAAATGTTTACCCTTTCTCTTCCCTATATGCATTTTAATCAAATTGACAATATAAAAAGCCCAGTTCGCGGTACATATGCGAGGATGATTCAAATATGAACGAGCCTTGATTGGCTAAGCGTCGGAACGGGTTGCTAAGTGTGATTGGGCAGGTGCGGTCAGTAGGTGGGCTGCCGAGAGTAACGAACCAGATAGGGATGGTACCGAGACCGAGACCGAATATTGTCTATATCAATATTCGAGACGAGACCGAGACCGAGACGGCCTTTTATATACCGAGACGGCCTTTTATCTACCGAGACGAGACCGAGACCGAGACGGAGCTCTATAAATCGAGACGAGACCGAGACGAGACTTAGGTCAGTCTCGAAAGTCTCGGTCTCGTCTCGAATATTGATATAGACAACTATTAAGATTGACCTTTACTCAAAATTTCTTTCATTGCTGTATTAGGTAATATGGGAACAGTTGACTAATGTTCAGTGGCGTATTTAGGGGATGGCTATCGGACTGAAGTCCCTCCCGAAATAGATTTGTGATCATTTTTTCGCATTGCACGTACAAAACAAATATTTCTTACTCGTTCTCAAGTCTCCCCCGAAACAAAATCCGCTGCTGATGTGTATAGTCATCTCTGCCTCTCTCAACACACACACACACACACATACACACACACACACACACACATACACACACACACACACACACACACATATATATATATATATATATATATATATATATATATATATATATATATATATATATATATATATATATATATATATACCAGCGGATCCAGGATATGATCGAGGGAGGGGCTAAACCATAGTTTAACATTTTTATGCAGTGTAAAGAAAGAAGTAGGATTGAAGCCCATTTTATACACTGTATAGCTGAGCGTCATGGGGAGATATAATCCCTTTAACACTCCCCTTGGATCCTCGCCTGTATATCATATCTAATATAAGTAAAAGGAAGAGTTTGTTTGTCTGTGTCTGCCTGCCTGTCTTTCTGATTGCCTGTGTGCGGCCTGGGGACCAGACGAGAGTCCAAGAGTTATGAAATTTGGGTGACAAGTATCATGTACTCCATGGATATCCACATTTAAATTCGCCGTTACCTAAGGTGATGTTAACGGATTGATCCTATTAGTGAACTTGGACGAGAAAATCGCTTTACCTATCTATTGTAAAAATAAATAAATAAATAAATAAAAATAGCTTTCGTTCAAGAGTTATCGTGCGAATTAACGGACAGACATATTAATATTACAACCTTCCAATATTATATCAATTCATCAGATTGCATTTATATCACTATCTAATATAAATAAAATAAAGAGTTTGTTTGTGTGTTTGTCTGTCTGTGTGCGGCCTGGGAACCAGACGAGTGAACCGAGAGATACTAAGTTTGGGTCACAGGTACCTTGGTCTAGGCGCCAGACCAAGACGAAGCGTTTTGTTCAAATTTTGAACCAGGGGGGCGTTACGGGAGAGCGGCCTGGGGACCAGACAAGTTCACCGAGAGTTACCAAATTTTGGTCATGAATACCTTGGTCCAGGCCCCAAACCAAACGAAGCGTTTTTTTTTTTTCAAAATTCGAACCAGGGAGATCTCAAGGGGGCGTTTACCGGGACATGTAAAAGTAGTAGAAAATGACCGATAGTAGTGTCGAATACATAGTTTTCGCAGTTGCTGAGATCAATGATGATACTTCCATTAGCGATGACTTTCAAAGTCAGCTACCAGTGCATGCGGGTTGGGGTTCACCTGCTGGGGAGGGGGTACCGAGACATGTAAAAATAATACAAAATGACCGATATTAGTGTCAAATACATAGTTTTCGCGGTTGCTGAGATAGTGATACGCCCTGAGGCCTTGACTTCCAAATACTGGTCTCATGCGAAAAATGGGTATTTCATCTGGTTATATATAAAAGTCATATATATCAAAAATGCTGATTTTTTTTTAACATGCTGTGTGAAATATGAAAGGGGAAATTTTTCTAGATACTCTGCAATACCACTAGATAAACAAGCAATGTTGCCAACGCAACATAAAGTTGTAATTTCTCTAATTGCACTACGTTTGATATTACATATTTCTGTTCAGTTAATTTAGTTTAGTGCGTAGGTTTTCTCGGGGTTCTCCTGTTTCCTCCCACTTTCTTCATTCCAACATTTCATTCATCTCTCATCATCACAGTCTCCTTTAACCTAACAGGCATAACCATGGGACGCAAAACTCAAAAATTTCATTTTATTTTTTAATTGAGTTTAACGCCTCTTTCAGCAGCGAGGTTATATGAGACTGAACCTACTGATTAACGTTGAATCTAAACCACATGAGCTCCCGCCGGGAATCTAACCCAGGTCTCTCACGCCATAGGCTAACTGCTTAGCCACGAAAGAGTTCTACATATTTCTAATTTAGATATTAAATTAAACCACAAAAGCACATATATTATTCAGTGTAACAAAGGACAATACATATCACTGACATCAACATTTTGGAGATCTCTAATAACTCAAATGGCAGGAACATTATAACATTAGTGTTCAGTAGTTTTAATTGCAACAAGTCACAGTTACATTATTTTAAGCAGTGTTGCGAACTTAAATAAATTACTAAATATTATTATAAATATAGAGCAAATAACGTAGCTAAAGTGCAAAATATTTTAAAATTACTCGTAATTTGTTTTATGGTGCAAGAATGTTTTCAAAACACGATGTTTTTCATAGTCTTTGGGCTACTTATAATGTTAATGTCAAAGTTTTCGTTCCAGCAATACATGTAAAAGCAAATTGTAACTGAAATTTAAACGTAACTGAAAGCTTTTCAGTAGCACTAGTTGTTCTCCCTAAGCCTTAGGCCTTGTATATTGTTTTAGATTAAAACACTGCTTTATTAAAATTTTAATTACACCCTAACTGCATTTCATTTGTTATAGTTTGACCACCGACCATCTCAAACTCGATCCATACCATATAGCTATATGCAATTATTCAAAGACTTACAGTTAGTAATACACATTGTGTTGATTTTTGGTTTGGTTTGTTTTAGTTTAACTTGTCACGATTATGCTAGGGCGGCTAAAGGAGACGTGGAGTTACTGATCATAGTGGAATCCGAAAAACTTCGGTCGTTGAACATTACCGCCATCGGGAATCGAACTCGGGACCTTGCGAACCAAAATCAAGCGTACTAGCCATTACAGCAAATGGGGGTTCTTACATTATGTTGATTTAAATAATTGAGTCAGTGTTGCCAGATCCGAAGATCAAAAAAGTAGCGTGTCTGTGCTCTAGAAGTAGAGGATATGAACTATTTGTAGCCCAAATATATAGAAATGAATTATTTGGTAACTAATGACTGGTACTAATGAAATAATGTTTCAAATAGACCGGAAAATGTGATGGGCATATTGCAAGACGAAATTATGATCGATAGACGAAAACAATTTTAGATTGGATACCACGTGACAAAAACAGCCTAGGAAATGTCCGCATATAAGAAATTGTGACTAAATCAGGAACCACTGGGGAGTAACCTGGAAAAGAATTACCCAAGATAGATAGTTGTAGAGAAAACTTGGGAAGACTTCATCCAGCAGTGGATTGATAATACCTGATTATGATGATGGTGATGATTTTATATCGAGACCTCAGAGGTAAACTAAACCAAGTCATAATTTCGTAATTTTACAGGAGAAACGAAAAACCGGTTCCTTAACTAAGATCTATAATACTGTTTTCCAAACTATACTAAGTAGTTACAAAGTAGTAAGATGGCTTTAGACTTACATTATTACACCACTAGAAAGAACATAGTCTATTAAAAAGAAGTAGTCTAACTCAATTTGACCAAAAAGTAACTTAACATAGTCTACCACTAATGTTCATATATATATATATATATATATATATATATATATATATATATATATATATATATATATATATATATATATATATATATATATATATATATATATATATATATATACTACAGAAATTTACTAGGTAAGGTAGGGTAAAATTGGATCCAAAATTTAACGAAAGTCATAAAGCGAAAAAAAAATTTGACTATTTAATACATGTTGCGGCAAAACTACGAAAATGAATACAAAAGAAAACTAGAAAGTTAAGAATCACTTGTTTTGGCGAGAAAGAGAAAATAGATACAGATAGCTCGAATTACCTATATACTTATATAATATGTATGTTCAATGTTTCGCAAGTAATTTTCAATCAATATAAAATTTCAACGTTATGAACGCACGATTGGTTTTCTCAAATAAAGATCACATGCACCGCTAAGAGCTCAGGAATACGCTTAATCTATGTTACGGCAGTGGATATACGTATGCGTATGTAATGCATTACAACTTTACGAACTTGTATACGAAACAGAATGTACTTAAATTTAGACGCGAACTATGCGAAACATCTGACTTTGAATCTAACTTGTTTCATGATACAACCCAAGGCCACACATAGAAAAGATGAGTGCCGTAGCTCCCACGACAAAATTCAGGAATTTCGTGTTATAAGGTGTTAATTAAACACGTAGATGTGAAACGGTAATAAAGCATTTGATCAATTTTAAACAAAATATATTGTAGTAATAATTTACCCTATTTGTTCAGATAATGAACGTTATATTATGTTTTTAAAATGACAGTCAAAACAGAATGTATTGGATAATAAATGAGAAATTGTAAAATTTCAATTTCGGTACGATTAAATACATTCATGCTGCTATGTGTTGCGTTATCCGTTAGAATGTATTGAAGGATTCTAAGGAAATAAATTACTGTATAGTACTGAATTTAATTTAATAGAGTTTAATTGTATAGGCAGTACTGAGGCCATATGAGAAAGTCTTTTGCTGAAAGTGAAATATGGGTTACTATTAGAATTTTGTCCCAGATATGATATACCCACTGATGATTGAAACTGGAACACACGCATGAAAGGCATCAGCGTTAGCAAATTAGCTCTGAAGAAGTACACCATACTGTAATTCTAAGTCAAGAATAAGACCAAAAATAAGAAGCAGAAACGACAGACTTTACAATAATAATGATTTTACAATTTTAATATCACCTTTTTATTTCGAGACTTTCGAGACGAGACCGAGACGAGACCGAGATTTGGCCCTCGAGACCGAGACCGAGATCGAGACAAGCATTTGTTGACCGAGACGAGACCGAGACCGAGACGGCTATTTTTGACTCGAGACGAGACCGAGACCGAGACAGCTATTTTTAAACCGAGACGAGACCGAGACTGTACAAAGTCTCGTCTCGTCTCGTCTCGATACCATCCCTAGAACCAGAACAGCTGGCTTGTCGCATGCTTCGTCACGATGAGTGATAAAAGTGTGCCAGTGTCTGTTGAGCAACGCATAATTATCAAGTTCCTCACCCAGGAAAACGTCAAACCGGCCAAAATTTACCGCAGACTGCAGGTCTAGTTCGGGAACGATACTCTTTCGTGTGCAAGAGTGAACGTGTGGTGCAACAAAGTCAGTGCAAAGCCGTGAACGTATTGCAAATGAAGTTCATCCTCGTCGTCTTCGCACCAGTGTGAGTAATGGCAACATGTTCGTGAGCTTATCGGACGGGATCAACTCGTCATTGTGCGTCAAATTGCTGTAGAACTTAGCGTAAGCTATGGAAGTGTCCAATCAATCGTCACAAAGCAGTTGGGCTTCCGCAAAATTACAACTCTTTGTGTTCCCAAGCTGCTGAATGATGATCAGAAAGCTGAACGAGTTCGCATTGCTCGAATGCTTCACACTCGTTTTGACGTGTAAAGAGAAGCGCTTTTGCAGCGCCTGGCTACCTATGACGAGACATGGGTGCATAATTACACCCCAGCAACTTGCGTTTTGCGACCAACGATCAAGTGGAAATCTTCGTGTACAACTAGTTGGCTAGCCGCAAAACTTCATTCTACGAGAACGGCATCATAGTCCTGCCAAAACGTTGGGAAAAATGTATCCGTAAAGGTAGAGACTATGTAGAAAAATAGGTTGTGTCAATGTCTCTGTTTCCTACAATATATATTTTCTTTCAACACAAAACTAGTTTATATTTGATTCCCCCTGTAACTATATTTCAAAATTAATTTTAAGCAGTTTTGTGGTTCTTCCGTGATTCAGTCCCACACAAGATTATTTTTAATTTTGTTGATGTAATTAATCTATTAGACTACTGTAGAAGCTCAGAATTGTTTTAAATTGAAATTCGAGAAGATTTTGGGTAATCAATTATTTCAGAGGAGGATATCTGATTTGGATCGGGAATCTACAATTTCCATTTCACAATTAAAATATGCAAATAAACAACCTTCGTATCTCATTATTAGAATTTAAATTATTTTAATGATCAACATCATTATACATTTTGTAAAATTAGTAATTTTGGGTGATTTTCTACAATATAGAATATTTTGTATTATTGCATAACTAACCAATTATTGTGCATCTAATTGTAGTTAAAGTTAATGATAATTTAAATCTATTTATTATTTGTAATTAATACACTTCTAATAACATGATTAAATGAGAAATATAATACTTGTACATTTGTGCATTAATTATAATCGAAGTTTTTAGTGATTCATAGAAAAATATTTAATATTTTTTGGTACTTTAATCGTATCCACGTTTCCATGTATCACTATAAAGAGGGTAATTCACAATCAATTTAGGTATTATTAATATTACATAATTAAGCAATATAGTTATCAAATCAATTTACTCGTTTTCAGTGCTAATATTGAGATCAATAAGGAGTTATAACAAGAGGGAGAATAATAAAATAAAGTTATGCTCCCAGAAGTATAGTTTAGACTCATTGTTTTTCTTGTTCTTTTTCTTTATTTTATTATTATTATTATTATTATTATTATTATTATTATTATTATTATTATTATTATTATTATTATTATTATTATTATTGTTATTATTATTATTATTATTATTATTATTATTATTATTATTATTATTATTATTATTATTATTATTATTATTATTATTATTATTATTATTATTATTATTGCATTGAGATTTCTACCTATATACGAAATGTCCATATTTCCTTTCTTTATTCATCTATTTACTAGTTTTAATTACCCGCTTCGCCGAGTTCAAATAAAATCATTGAATGCACAACTTCTTTATATATCTCCCCCTCCTCAAGTTGCGAGACTGAATTTGGATTTAAAAAGCATCGGAAGTGTCACTGTTCATCTCAGAGACTCCGAAAACTAAGCATTCGACACTGATATCGATCATTTTTAAATATTTACACACACACCCCTCGTAAGTTACACCGTCAAAGTAAAATGATAAAATCCATTTTAGGCCCGAACTTAATCTATGTTGAAAATTTGATCGATATCGGACGGGTGGATCAAGGGTTATTAAATCACAAAAGTATTCACTTTCATTTTCAGTTATTTTTATATATCTCCCCCCTCCGCTTTCCTTACGTTATGCCGTCAAAGTGAAATTATGTAAAACTTCCTAGGCCCGAACTTCATCTATGAGCAAACTTGATTGAGATCGATCACGTTGTTCAAGATTTATTAAGTTTTATTTATTTTTATATTTCTCCCCCTCCCCTACGTTGTCGTCAGAGTAAAATGATAAAAACTATCCCAGGCCCAAATCTGATGTACGCTGAAAATTTGATCGAGATTGGTCGGATGGTTCAATAGTAGATTTTAGTAGAGTAGACATCCCGTTCAGTAGCGAGACTATATGAGACATGGACCTACTGATTTACGTGGAAGTCACAAACATAGAAAAACCACTTTCATTTTTATATATATAGATTGTTTTATCACTAGTATATCCTGGGTTAAACCTGCTTTAATTTAATGAACTGAGAGTCATCTCTAGGAAGTACGGATTATTGGAAAATTTCTTCTTCTCCAACGAACTTCCTGGCCATATGGACAGGCGTCCAGAATTACTGATTTTTGTAGATTCGTTTATCGTTCTTTTTTAAAACAAGACTGTAAAATCTAACTTAAAAACTTCTGTAGCTTGAGGAAGCAGAGTACCCAGAACGTCAGTAAGAATCAACAACAGAAAGACGATATTATAATAGTTTCAGGATATATGCAATAGTTCATTCATTATTTAATATGGTAACATTAAATTTATATTTTTCATATCTTTTAGGAAGGGAATTAAAACTTCCTTTACATGCACCACTGGTTTGATTATCTGTTTTACAATATAGCGTTTCATTCCAATTTTACTGGAAACAAGAAGGCTTGACTCCAGTGAAACAAAGAGCATTCGATGCACAGTTCCAATAACAGTACTTTGAAGGGAATTTGAATTTCAACCCCTCAGGCTAGTAATTTTACGATGATTCTCTTTAGATTTTAACATTGAAAAATCAATTGGGCTTCTCTTTTTTAAATTCTGACATGACATGCCCCGATAGGGTTGCCTTGAAAAGAAATCATGCTGGTCGCAGCTCGCCGGTCGCGATCCTTCAGCTTTCCTCGGAATACTTGAAGTTGACCAGAACGAACAACTACAAGGATAGTGTCTACTTTTGTATGTACTTTCTAAGTATTGTTTATATTTACCGGCAAAAGTGCTATAATAAAGGCACAAACAATTAAGAAGAAAAGGAAAAGAAAAATATAAAGAAATAATTTAAATATTTGTATCATATGGAAATATTTCTTAATTTCGTTCTTATGATAATTTGTTTATCTGTTTGATGTCGTTGTTATGGTAAGTAAGAAAGATAAAACGAAGAGCCATCTTGTAATATTTTAATGTATCAAACACGATATATGTTGCAAGTGAATATATATATATATATATATATAACTCTATGGCCTATGGAACCTGGAGGTTCAGTGCCGCGTTCACAAAAGCTCTCCACTGACTTCTATCCTTAGCTAATTGCATCCAGTTTCTACTTTGTATTCCTATCTCTGCGAGATCCGTCTTAATATTGTCCTCCCATCTGCGCCTAGGTCTTCCTAATGGTCGTTTTCCTATGGGTCTACCAGTCAAGACTTTGAAAGCGTTTCTACTTTCTTCCATTCTAACTACATGACCTGCCCACCTAAGCCTCCTAGACTTGACGACCCTAACAATGTTGGGTAAACCGTATAAACTATGTAGTTCCTCGTTATGAAGCTTCCGCCATTCCCCATTCTCGTTCCTCTTGGGTCCGAATATTCTTCTCAGGATCCTGTTCTCAAATACTTTCAGTCTATGTTCTTCCCTCAGAGTAAGCGACCATGTTTCACAACCATACAGAACAACAGGCATGATTATCGTTTTATATATTTTAAGCTTCAAGTTCCTCGACAGAATTCGCGACAATTGATTTTGAACCGAATAGTAACACGAATTCCCTGCTTTTAGTCGACATTTAATTTCTTCGTGAATACGATTTTCGTCTGTTAATATTGATCCTAAATATTTGAAAGTATCCACTTTATCAAAAGCATTATTTAATATTTTAACGTCTCCACAATTTGCCGTATTACGGTCCCGACGCACTTCCATGTATTTAGTTTTCTCTGCATTTACTTCTAAACCCATGCCCCTGCAAGCGTTTAATAAGATCTCTGCATTTATTTCTACTGTTCTCCTATCTTCCCCTATCAAATTTACATTATCAGCATGTGCCATAACCTGGTGAATGCCGTTCAACTCTAGGCCCTGGTTGCTATCTTTGATTTTCCTTATGGCGTATTCCAGCACAAAGTTAAATAATAATGGCGACAACGCATCTCCTTGTTTCAGGCCATTTTCGACGTGGAAGCTCGTGGACAAAAATTTTCCTACCCGGACTTTACTTTGGGATTCACTTAAACATATCTTAATTAATCTAATTAGCTTTCTCGGTATTCCAAGTTCTGTAAGAACGTTCTATAATGTTTCTCTCCTAACCGAGTCGTAAGCCTTTCTAAAATCAATAAATAGTTGATGTACCGGGGTATTGTATTCCCACTTCTTTTCGAGTATTTGGCGAATGGTAAATATTTGGTCGATAGTTGATCGATTTCGTCTAAATCCGCACTGATAATCTCCAATAATTTCATCTGCGTATGGGGTCAATCTTGCTAACAGAATATTTGAAAGGATTTTATAGGATGTTGACAGAAGAGAAATGCCTCGATAATTATTACAGTCAGTTTTGTCGCCTTTCTTGTGAATTGGAACAATGATTGATTCTTTCCACTCTTGTGGCAATTCTTCCTTGTTCCAGATAAGGAGAATGAGTTTGTGTATCTTGTTCTACAATTTTTCGCCTCCAGCTAAAATTAACTCAGCCGGAATTTCATCTACACCCGGAGATTTGTGTTTCATCAATTTCTTTATAGCGGCTTCCACTTCTATTCGATTGGGTTCTGGAATATACGGTTCTGCGGTGTGTATCTCCTTTTCTCCACGCACATTAGTTTTTGGCTGCGTGTTAAGCAAATCGTCAAAGAAATCTTTCCATCTATTTAAGAGGCTATCCGTATCGGTGAGAACTGTACCGTCAGATTTCTTTAATATATAAGCACGAGGTTGATAGCCTTTCTTAAATTCGCTGATCTCCTTATACATGTCCCGAATATTTTTATTTTTACTATTATCTTCAAGTTCCTTAATTTTAGCTTTCAAAAAATCCCGTTTCTTTGTTCTAAAAGTTTTGGAAGTTTCCCGTCTGATATCTGCGAAATTTTGTGTAGTTGTTTCATTCGGATTTTGTAGCCACCGTAATTTTGCCTGTTTTCTCTTCTCTGCTAGTTTAATGCATTCTTGGTCGAACCATGGTTTGTTCCTACGTATTTCCGCGTGTCCCAATTTTTCTGTTGGTGAACTTTTAATGCTATCTCTAATTTCAATCCAAGTATCTTCAACACTAGTGCACTCCGAGTCTTCTAAAACCGCGAATCTATTCGAAACTTCAATCTGGTATTCCTCTCTTAACCTGGCTCTCTTCTAATTTCTTTAAATTAAATCTCTCCGTTTTCGGACATTGAATATTACCTTTATTCAACGATACTCTCTCCCGTATTATCGCTACTACTAGGTAGTGATCAGTGTCACAATCAGCCCCTCTAAACGACCGGACGTCAATTATGCTAGATTGTCTTCTTCTATCTACTAAAACGTGATCAATTTGATTATGTGTTTTTCCGTCTGGTGATGTCCAAGTGTATTTATGAACGTCGCGATGTGGGAATTTTGTACTCTTCACGATTAGGTTTCTGGATTTTGCAAAGTTCACGAGTCTAACACCGTTGTCATTACTTTCCTTATGCAAACTTTCGTTCCCTATAATCGGTTTGAAAATATCCTCTCGTCCTACCTTCGCATTGAAATCCCCTAATAGAATCTTCATATGGTATCGCGGGAGTTGGTCGAATATCCGTTCCACTTCTTATCTTTTATATCGTCACCCTTATCTTCAGTTGGAGCATGTACATTTAAAACAAAAATATCACACCACCGTCCCTTAAGAGTAATAAAAGAAAGTCTGTCAGTAACAAATTCAACCCGTTTAATTGCTGGTAATATTCGTTTGTGAACGGAAAACCCTGTTCCTAACTGGTGATTTTTATTTCCTTACCCGTAAAAGAACGTAAAATTTCCGGAATTCTCAGATCCATTTCCTTCCCACCTAACTTCCTGAACTCCTACTAAGTCCATCCTGTATTTCTCTAACTCACTCGTTACATATTTTAACGCGCCTGCCCTATAAAGACTTCTAATATTCCATGTTCCAAATCTCATGTCCATTTTCTTTTGCTGATGTCGTGCCAAGTTATCAGTCCTTGTCCGAGGCTTTTGTGAATGTTTCTGAACAAGTACCTTTTTTTAACAGGATGAGGGTGTGAGCCTTACCCAAACCCCCAAGCTGGAGGACCACTCCTAGTCGTCTGTCCGCGACTGCTTATTCAGTATATTCGCAGCTAACCTCTATATCTAGAGGCCTTCTCCTCGATCCGCAACCTGAGGACGCACCATGCCGTGGTGACAGGAACCCACGTTACACGGATACATATGTCTGTGTGTGTGTGTATTCAAAAGTGAATAACTGTGTTATGTGTTTCATGATAATCTTGTGAACTGTGTAAATATTCAATATATACATTTAGAATCAGGGAATGTAACGTACCAGAAGAAATAACGTTACATATTTATATGGTACCGGAACCCGGGAACTTTGAGATTAGTCAGAAGTATTCGTTAACTATCTCACTCAGCATCACGGATTATCTTTTACTACGCAATAAAAGAAATATATAACAAAGATCTACAATTGATACCAATATAGAAAGGTGTCTATATTCCAGCAGTTGAGACTTCAACGGATGCAATTAATCTTTTACGACAGCTAGGACAGCAGCTGTATTCCATGTGTAGAGTGCAGGGGAAGAAAAGAGAAATCTCCGTATTAAACTCATATGTAAATCTCTCTCTTACTACCCCTTTACTTACAGGAATGTTGTAAGTATCCAAATTTAAAGAAAATCAAAAGATATGCCAAATAAAATAATAGAAATTACTGAAATTTAGATAAAAGTCGGTAGAGCTAAGATTTAAAAAAATAAAAATATATATTTATAATTTCTATACTGCCATTCCTGTAAGTATGAGTTCCTTATTTAAAGTCCTTTAGCCCCGTTCGGACTTTCTTTGATATGTGGACTTACGCATGAATTATCTGCCACTTTGGTATATCAAAGAATAGATGTGTGATTACCTTACTAGTTTCGAACATCTGATATTAAAGAACATGGAATCCAGCAAGCCTGCAAGAAACAAACAAATTATTCTGGTACTTACCATACCAGCCGAAATTCCGTTAGGGAAGGTGATAACTCCATGTAGTTTAATAAACACTTTTATTTTTAACACAACACTTAATCACTTAAACCACGACACTTAATTGATATCGATATAATATATGCTCACAGTTAAAAAAAAAACTTATGATTTTTGTATCACTAGTTCATAGTTAATAACATGTATTTGTATCCACTGCACATTTGTACTGTGTCCTGCGAAAACGAACTAAGCGCCACTTTCATACTTTTAAGAAAATTACGTATAAAGGTTGATGACCAGCATTAATGTAGCCGTAATCAAAAGTGAAATTATGTTTCTTTTTTTGGAAGGGTGTTAGTTTTCCTCTCTTTTCGATTGTGCAAAACGTTCTAATGCTTATCAGGAACCAATCGTCGCATTTACGTGGATTTTCAAATTTTGGCGCTTAGTTCATTTTTGCATAACACGGTACATTTTACCTTCTTTAATTTCCAGGTAGGTATGTCCGTTACTTCACAGCGTTAATCACAATGTTAGTGTCTATTCTTTCATGCTGATGATATTCTTTTAAAACGATTTCCGTAGCATCCTAAGGTAGATTAAGTACTTGGTGCCTGATTATTAGTTTAAGTCCACTACTTTGTAATCACTTCAAACTTGGTTTTAGTTGCACTTCTATCTCTCTCTCTCTATATATATATATTTTAGTGGTTTGTTGCTGCATACGTAAGATGTGTGTATTCGTTTCCAGTATTGTCAGATTCGATCTCACAATGAATATAGTCTAGAAAACTGAAACAATTCATTTAAATTATTTTGAACACCAATGATGCAACTTATCGCACTTAATTAAACTGAATTTGAATATAAATATATGCATATATTTTCCATTGCAACTAACTCTATTGAATCTATAGTGTTCATTATGAAAATAACTATATTCACCCGAGCAGCAACTTCACAGACCCGATCCAACCGCCAACTGCCTTGTTCTTCTCCAGATTTTCGGTTTTGTAAAAGGGGTTTGACGCACAAGAGTCGTGCTTCGCATCAAAGCTACTGGCTTTTCAATAGAGATAACCTTTTCTATTGTCTATCTACCTGGTAACGGAACTTTGCAAGGAAGTATGCTGATTTTTATTTACATTGACTTTATACGCAAATAATTCACTTCTTATAGATTGTCACCTCGTTTCGAATCAAGCACTAAAATCTGCATTCTTTGGCCTTTCATTAAATACCAAATATGTTATAGTTCCCTTCTGATATAAGCTTAAAATTTTGCATTTAAAATAGGCCGGTTAATATATTTTTCACCACCTGACATTTTCTTTTCTTATGTTTGTCTAGTCACTGGTGCCCTCTAGCGGAAAGAATTAACAATGTCGCGGACAACCATAATAGTTCGGAGTTTTCTGCTTCCGCGTGACAATTTTACAAATTATTAATTATAGAATGAAATTAAACATACATCTACTTTACTTACAAGTGTATAGATATCTTTGCTACCATATACATATGTGGTATGGAGTTGTCATCCTCTATTAACTTTATTTGAAACAATTTCTTAGGGTAAGGATTCCCAGTTCCGTCTGTCCCCAGCAGAAAGCCAAAACTGCACCCTCCAATACCAGATAGTACTTGTTTTTTTTTTTTCTCACGGCTAGAAGAAAGTTTTATGATATTATATACGGAAGGACGGAAAAGTTAAAACAAACAATAAGGCTACGCGTAGCTTTCCAATACATAATTGACTCTTAAACACACTAATTCTTACATATTTTAATTATTATTATTATTTCATATTACAAACTGCTTCATCTGATAAACCTGGAACGAATTCACAGCCTGTTTTGATAGATTCGCTACGCCAGATAGAATTCTTGTGAGATCGGCGGTTATCCTTACATTTTCACACCTCTTTGTCCTTCTGTTTTTATATCTATGTGTTAAATTTTGAAAATAGACAAATACCCGTCTTTCTGTCGCCTTTTCGGTAGTGTTACAACTCAGGGTGTTTTATGTTTGTTTTTTTTAGTTCTATACAGTATTCTTATAGCTGCTTAACAGAAATAAAACAGTAATTTTTAGTTTCAACTCACAATATAGTTGACTAGGCTGACCAAGCATAGGTGACTGACCTTTTGGAACTTAGTTGTCTTCTACAAGTTTGTCTTAAAAAAATATCTAACTCACTAGAGTCTATCTTTCTATATACGAAATCCAATATCTATAGTTACATTCTCGATATAAACTATAATATTACCAATACTTAGGAAATAAAAATAAATATGATTCTAAGTTAATTAATAATATAAATAATATATGAAAATAAAGAAAACCATTTCCATTTTGATATGCAAATTAATGATAACATTTAAATATACTACTATATAAACTTTATTAATAAAAATAATAAAGACTGCGTCTTACATTTCCCCCCATTGAGTTATATATTAATGGACAGGACAATTAATATATATTACTCACAGATACAATACTTAAGAACTATAACTATGTAATGACTACTTGACAAATTAATATTCCTAACTTATTTTCAATAATAACATTGACAATACATACATATACATACATGTATAGCATACTGACGATACAGAATTCTTGCTACATATGATAGTTTTAAGATATTACATAGACATTGTTATTTTTTTCTTTTTTTATACGAGGCAAGACTATCTCATGTCTGTGGCTCGGATGTGTTATCTTCCTTTTCTTTGTCTTCTCTCAGATGGTATTTCTTTAAGAGAAATGTATTTCTGGAGGTAGTACCCTTTGAATGTGTGTGACGCAAACAAATTTATAACCCTGTATCTCTACTTGATTGTCTCCACTTCGTTTCGTTATGTGTGCTCGCATTTTTTTATTCTCTTTACACTCTTGTATTTTCACGAAAAACTCAAATATACATAATTTATAAAAGAAAGTTTTATCACTTAGAAACTGTAAGACTTCCAGTGTGGTAGAGGCTTGTTTCTTTGACTTTAATTTATTCCATCTATGCTCAACTGAATTTTCCCATTTGGTTACTCAACGACCACCAACGGATGATTATACTCACTAGGTGCTTTCTTGATAATATTAAAAGCTAACCAACGTTGAATTTCATTTTGTATCTGGTTCTTGTACTTAAGAGGAAATGGATACATTTTTGATTTTATTGGTGTAGAATCTGTAAGTTCTATCTTATGTTCATAATTTCTAATTGTTCCTGGCTTTTCGTCAAAAATATCTATGTGTTTTATTAACACGGACGCTAATTTACCCCTTTGTTCATCAGTGAGATCTTTATAGTTATTTACATGTTCATAAATATCTTTCTCAGTGGCCTTTGTGTTGATTTTCTCCCATTCTTCGGGAGACAACACTCTTTCTTTCAGTTCTGTGAGAGTTGGGAACACTCTTCTACCCAACTGCAGTGTGGGGTCACTATCAAATAGCCTCCCTTTTGAATTCCCCAATCCTACCTTAGGAAACTGTATACTTTCTACATTCTCTCCTATCTCACTTTTCTCACTTAACTCACTAATAATGCCACTTTGTAATGATTCCTCTAATTGTCTAAGAACTAAATCATCACTCGACATTTCTTGATCTCTAAAGTTAACTTCAATATAGTGGGTTTTTTGTAATATCAACAGCGCTCTTGAATAATCTAGAATAGCAGCGGATTCTACGAAAAATTGGGATCCTAATATCACATCTTTATTTAATCCTTCTACAATGATGCCAACTGTATAATAAGTTTTCCCCTGTACAATAACCTCAAGAAGAGTTTGACCTTTGACCGTGGCTATCTTCTTACCGAACGCTGAAGTAACTTTTATGTTATTTGCTTTTAAAAATGGTGGTTGTGTTTGGCTACCTAGTATCGTTTCAAATAAATTGTTATTTATTGCGGATATACTTGCTCCAGAATCTAACAATGCATTTACAGATTGAGCATAAATATTTACATTTATCTCTGGTAAAACTACTACATTGTTTCTCACAACTGGGTCGTCTTTTGTATCTAACAGATTATCAAAAATGCCATTTGTCTCATTAAATGTTTCCCTCTCTAATTCTACTTTTCTACCGTCTTTCAATAACAATGAAATAGTGTCTTTAGTATTACTTTAAGAATTTTGAGTATTATTTATTTCTTTGCATTCTACACACACATTTTCATTACCCTGAATACTTTTAACATATGTTTTATTATCGTCTGCCAAGTCAGAACTATTGTTTCCGAGCACACACAGGGCTTTATTCGTCTGTTGGATATCAGATGTTCTATTCACAAGTACTACATCCAACTTTCCCGCTGTATGTGCTGGAAAGCATCAGTTGTTATAGTGAGGACCACCTGTCACACTGGGTGCATTTTGGTAACCTTGTCCTTCGCTATTATGATAGGTTTCTAGCAGTTGTATTTGTTGCTCCGGAATGTAGTTGTTTTGATTTCTACTTCCATTCCATGTACTGTTGTTATTTCCCCTTCTCGAACCTCGCTGTCCCCTGTGGTTTCGTCTATTTTCAGGTGAAGGGTAGTGCTCAGTACGGGGTGATTGACCTCCTTATCTTCTCCCGTTATGACTTGAATTTGGGCTCTCATTACTATTGCCTCTATTGTCTCTCTGTTTCTGTCCTCGTGTGTAAGGGACATTCCTTCTATTATTCCTACGAGGATGTGTGTCTACCCTCTCAGAGGACACTTGCAACATATTCATATTTCTACGAGGAGGAAATCTATCTCGGTCATAATGAGTTGCCTGTACTTCGTTCACAATCGCGAGTAAATCTGTAAGAGATTGTGGTTTCGAAGCCACTAAGGTCCTAAATATATATACTGGAAGTTTTCTCGGTAAGAGTTTCAGTAAGCAAGATTCGTCTACAGGAGGATCCAATATTGAATTTTGATGTAGAATGTTCAACAGAAAATCAGAAGGATTTTTATGAACCTTATTGTCGAATTGAACTGTTAACAAATTAGCTCTTAGTGTAGCCAATCGTTCCTGACTTAAGTAGGTTTCTCTAAATTTAATTACAAACTCTTCGTACGTAACAATTTTCTGACGCATGACTTTGAACCACGAAAGTGCTGGCTCTTTTAACGTTCTACTAATGAATGACAAACGTGCTTCATTAGGTACACCTGTTAATGCGAAGTAATTGTCTAAGTCTAGCAAAAAGTTATATGTTTGTGGTTCGTCCTCTGTACCCTGATAATTTGGTAGGCTTAGATCACGATGAATAAAAGGGTTCATGACTGTCGACAACTGTGCTGCCTGATTATCGAGTGGTGAGACAGAGGATGCAGGTAATGCTATGCTCGGCAAAATTGTTTCATTAGGAATAGTACGTGAACATGCGGGCATAGCCTGTTCTGGTGGAATGCTAGTGTGTGAGGAGACTTCTACTCGATTTGACTCAATGATATTTAGTCTAGCAGAAATCATTTCTTCTATGGCCTCTACTTTTCCGGTTATTCTCGAATCTAGACTCTCGATAGTGTTTCTTAATTCATCTGTTACATTCGCGTGTACAGAAATAATGTCACTTAATTTTTTCTCTACTTCTGCCCGATTTCTTTCAACATGACCAATAATATTATCACCTTGCTCTTCTAAAGATCCTATCTTACTTCCTAGATCATTTCTAACTTCTTATAAATTTCTAGCTGTCTGATCTAAATTTTCAGAAACTTGGTTTACTGTTACATTTAATTAATGTACGGTGTTCTCTATATTGTTAGGTAGTTGTTGCTCTGTATTTTGTAATGACATACTCAGCCTAGATTCAAGCTCTTTCTGTGAATGTTCTAAATCCCTTCTTGTTTTTCTCAGCTCTTCATTTGTATCTTCTAGCTTACTAGACAATGCACTAATTTTACTATCTAACTCCTGGTGAGTTTGTGCTAGTTTAGAGCCTAACTCTTGCACCTCTTTCCCAATTTCTGTTTTCAGTTCACGCTGTAACTCTTGTTGAGATCTATCTATCCTACTATTTAATTCTTGCTGAGATTTATCAATTTTGTTATTTAATTCTTGCTGCATTCGCATCAAGAATTGCAACACTGGGTCTGATGAACTCCTAGTTGTCTTTCCTATATCATCTGTCTCATTACCTACTTCTATGTTTTCGTGTCTCACTTGAATTTCATCTCCCTGATCTCCTACTTCTGTAAATGACATACTTTGTGCTTGTTTCAAATCTCTAAGTTTTTCATTCATCTTTCAGCTTTTCAGCCTAGTCAAGACCATTAATCCTAATTAATCTAATGAATTCACTAATAAAAAGGAAAGAATCTCTCTTTTATGTAAACGTTATCTCTATAAAATTATCTCCCCCCTTCAACTCTACAACTTCTCAAGTATTATATATAAACACATTTCTACACACATTTTACCTTTATATCAATTATGTTTTGGAAAGCATTTGGGACAAAATAAATTCATTACACGAAAATTTTACTAATCTTTAAGTAATCACACACTCGGTTATACGCTAGGATGTGAACAACAGTGCGTAACCTGCACACTTCTTGCCAAACACGTAGGGTGTTAAAACATTTATGTAAAGATATGATCGACGGGCTTAAGCACTCACACATGGACGCCAAAATTATGTGATTGTACTGCGCCTTTGCCTGTAATCTTAGCATATAATATGGCTACTACGCTCGGTGCCAAACTTATGTGTAGTCCAGGGGAAGAAAAGAGAAATCTCCGTATTAAACTCATATGTAAATCTCTCTCTTACTACCCCTTTACTTACAGGAACGTTGTCAGTATCCAAATTTAAAGAAAATCAAAAGATATGCCAATATAAAATAATAGAAATTACTGAAATTTAGATAAAAGTCGGTAGAGCTAAGATTTAAAAAAATAAAAATATATATTTATAATTTCTATACTGCCATTCCTGTAAGTATGAGTTCCTTATTTAAAGTCCTGTAGCCCCGTTCGGACTTTCTTTCATGTGTGGACTTACGCATGAATTATCTGCCACCTTGGTATATCAAAGAATAGATGTGTGATTACCTTACTAGTTTCGAACATCTGATATTAAAGAACATGGAATCCAGCAAGCCTGCAAGAAACAAACAAATTATTCTGGTACTTACCATACCAGCCGAAATTCCGTTAGGGAAGGTGATAACTCCATGTAGTTTAATAAACACTTTTATTTTTAACACAACACTTAATCACTTAAACCACGACACTTAATTGATATCGATATAATATATGCTCACAGTTAAAAAAAAAAACTTATGATTTTTGTATCACTAGTTCATAGTTAATAACATATATTTGTATCCACTGCACATTTGTACTGTGTCCTGCGAAAACGAACTAAGCGCCACTTTCATACTTTTAAGAAAATTACGTATAAAGGTTGATGACCAGCATTAATGTAGCCGTAATCAAAAGTGAAATTATGTTTCTTTTTTTGGAAGGGTGTTAGTTTTCCTCTCTTTTCGATTGTGCAAAACGTTCTAATGCTTATCAGGAACCAATCGTCGCATTTACGTGGATTTTCAAATTTTGGCGCTTAGTTCATTTTTGCATAACACGGTACATTTTACCTTCTTTAATTTCCAGGTAGGTATGTCCGTTACTTCACAGCGTTAATCACAATGTTAGTGTCTATTCTTTCATGCTGATGATATTCTTTTAAAACGATTTCCGTAGCATCCTAAGGTAGATTAAGTACTTGGTGCCTGATTATTAGTTTAAGTCCACTACTTTGTAATCACTTCAAACTTGGTTTTAGTTGCACTTCTATCTCTCTCTCTATATATATATATATTTTAGTGGTTTGTTGCTGCATACGTAAGATGTGTGTATTCGTTTCCAGTATTGTCAGATTCGATCTCACAATGCATATAGTCTAGAAAACTGAAACAATTCATTTAAATTATTTTGAACACCAATGATGCAACTTATCGCACTTAATTAAACTGAATTTGAATATAAATATATGCATATATTTTCCATTGCAACTAACTCTATTGAATCTATAGTGTTCATTATGAAAATAACTATATTCACCCGAGCAGCAACTTCACAGACCCGATCCAACCGCCAACTGCCTTGTTCTTCTCCAGATTTTCGGTTTTGTAAAAGGGGTTTGACGCACAAGAGTCGTGCTTCGCATCAAAGCTACTGGCTTTTCAATAGAGATAACCTTTTCTATTGTCTATCTACCTGGTAACGGAACTTTGCAAGGAAGTATGCTGATTTTTATTTACATTGACTTTATACGCAAATAATTCACTTCTTATAGATTGTCACCTCGTTTCGAATCAAGCACTAAAATCTGCATTCTTTGGCCTTTCATTAGATACCAAATATGTTATAGTTCCCTTCTGATATAAGCTTAAAATTCTGCATTTAAAATAGGCCGGTTAATATATTTTTCACCACCTGACATTTTCTTTTCTTATGTTTGTCTAGTCACTGGTGCCCTCTAGCGGAAAGAATTAACAATGTCTCGGACAACCATAATAGTTCGGAGTTTTCTGCTTCCGCGTGACAATTTTACAAATTATTAATTATAGAATGAAATTAAACATACATCTACTTTACTTTCAAGTATATAGATATCTTTGCTACCATATACATATGTGGTATGGAGTTGTCATCCTCTATTAACTTTATTTGAAACAATTTCTTAGGGTAAGGATTCCCAGTTCCGTCTGTCCCCAGCAGAAAGCCAAAACTGCACCCTCCAATACCAGATAGTACTTGTTTTTTTTTTCTCACGGCTAGAAGAAAGTTTTATGATATTATATACGGAAGGACGGAAAAGGTAAAACAAACAATAAGGCTACGCGTAGCTTTCCAATACATAATTGACTCTTAAACACACTAATTCTTACATATTTTAATTATTATTATTTCATATTACAAACTGCTTCATCTGGTAAACCTGGAACGAATTCACAGCCTGTTTTGATAGATTCGCTACGCCAGCTAGAATTCTTGGAAATCGGCTGTTATCCTTAAATTTTCACACCTCTTTGTCCTTCTGTTTTTATATCTATGTGTTAAATTTTGAAAATAGACTAATATCCGTCTTTCGGTCGCCTTTTCGGTAGTGTTACAACTCAGGGTGTTTTATGTTTTTTTTTAGTTCTATACAGTATTCTTATAGCTGCTTAACAAAAATAAAACAGTAATTTTTAGTTTCAACTCACAATATAGTTGGATAGGCTGACCAAGCATAGGTGACTGACCTTTTGGAACTTAGTTGTCTTCTACAAGTTTGTCTTAAAAAAATATCTAACTCACTAGAGTCTATCTTTCTATATACGAAATCCAATATCTATAGTTACATTCTCGATATAAACTATAATATTACCAATACTTAGGAAATAAAAATAAATATGATTCTAAGTTAATTAATAATATAAATAATATATGAAAATAAAGAAAACCATTTCCATTTTGATATGCAAATTAATGATAACATTTATATATACTGCTATATAAACTTTATTAATAAAAATAATAAAGACTGCGTCTTACACATGACACAACAGATGGATTCCGAATTGGATACCGAATTGGAACAAGTGGCACAGCAAATAGGACAGCAGATGGATTCCAGATTGGAACAAGTAACGCAGCAGACAAATATCACATTGGAAATAACCGACAATACGATGGAACAAATTATTCATAGCTTTGCAGTGATGAGAAGTACTGTTGATGTAGTCAAAACGCAAGTCAACGAACATACAAACCAAATTCGAAGACTGTAAGAAGAGATTCATACCATCAAAGAGAACATCAATACGGCCCAGTGTAATTCTGATTCTGCCCTCAACGTTCTGTATGAAGAACATACACAAGACCCTGTGAAGAAGGCAACAACTCCTCAGAGAAAGGGGAAAATACAATATCAAATATTGAGGACGAAGAAAGAAGACCGTGTCGCAGGAATCATACACGCATAAAACCTCGACATCTAAGGTATTTTAGTAATAATAATGGTCGAGTGCAATTCAGTGAAATAAGATCATTAACTATATTCAGCGGCAAATCTGAGGACATCCCAGCGAGTACATTTTTAGAGAAATTTGAAGAAGAGTGTGAATTAATTGGAATAGATTAACTTCTTCAAAACCTTACCGCATATTTTATTACCAACTTGTTCGGTATGGTACAAAGCAATAAGAGGTAGTTTGTGTAATTATTCCGATTTTAAAAATGCGCTGTTAGCAAATTTTGAGAACGATTTTATGTTAGCAGACCGGGATGCCCAAATTAGAAATCGACGTTTTGATCCTAAAGTAGACAAAGGCCTTACAGGTTTTTGTAATCTCTACGTATAATGACTTGAAACAGATCAATTCATATCAGCAGGAATCACGTATTATCACATCAATAAGAATATTATTACCGTTTATGCTACAGAAAGTATTGATCTCTTCGCAATGTATTAATTTTAACCACTTAATAATGATAGTTCAAAATTATGAAAGTCAGACAAGATTGCAAGGTAATCATAACAGAAATCAAACTAACTATATTCCTGTTCGAAATATCAATGTTAGAGAATATTGTAATTATAATACGAGAGGTAATGTTAGATTTTCTCGTAATGGCAATACGACCGAACCTAATTTCAGAAGAAACAGAAATAATAATCATATTGCTTTTAGGAATAATGTAAATAATCGAGCTAATTTCTCACGAACTCCCAGATTTCGTAGTAATTACATAGGTGGCAGAAATTTTCAAAATAGAAACCAAAGAACTGGTGAAGTAAATAACATACAGGACTGTATTCAAGATTGTGACATTCAATGCAACCTAATCGAACCTTTTGGTAATGTAACTTGAGCTAAAGTTACGGCGTCCGACAGAACGTATTCAATTAGTTTTTGTTTTGTTTCACTTTGAATATTGTTATGATTTCATTTGTAATTCGTACTTCGTTTGAATTCTATACAGTTATATTAATTTGGTTGAGAAAATCCACACCTCGGTTTGCGGAATTAATTGCGGAAAATGCATGAGAATTAAGCATATCTATATATGAATCTATTAAAATATATTTAGGTTATGATTTCATTGTAATTTTTACTTCGTTCACATTCTATGTAATTACATCTATGAATCAATACAAAAATTGTCTAGCAAATTTATGCTATGCCCGAATAAATGAAATAGCTTATGTTGTATTTTAACTTACACCAACTTTGTTCCCGGGTTCGATTCCCGGCGGGAGTTCATGTGGTTCGGATTCCACGTCTCATATAGCCTCGCTGCTAAACGGGACGTTAAACTCAAAATCAACTCAACTAACTTTGTTTTTAACGAGTAGGTATAAATGGCATTGAATTAAAGAATCAATTTAGGATCTAAAAATAACCAACAAACTTACCATATTTTGAATATGTCCTTCTCGTCGATAATTTTATAGAATTAAAATAAAATTGATTATTGAGTAAATTTAAGAATGATATTGAAATAAAATGAAAATAATATATTATTTTATGAATTGTATTTTTTATATATATGAAGGCTATTCAAAAAGTAAGGTAACTATTGTATATTGAATGTTTAACGGTCCAGGATTCTTCCTTTAATTGTTTTCAATTTAAAGAAGTCCCGTAGTTCGGGAGCCACTATAAAACGATAGTGTCTGCACAAGCAATTAATAATAAGAAGAAAAATATAAAGAAATAATTTAAATATTTGTATCATATGGAAATATTTCTTAATTTCGTTGCTGTGACAATTTGTTTATCTGTTTGATGTCGTTGTTATGGTGAAAACAACATTGGCTTTTGTAATAACAGATGGCACATTTTTGCTCGTAAGAACATTGCTGCTGCTGTAATAAAATAAGCAGAAACAGCATTTCGAAACAGTAGCAAACGTCTTATGACGTGGGGACGTCGTTGTAATATTTTATCGTTTATTGTGGTGTGCTATTGTTGTTTGTGTGAAACATACATAATTGTTTCAAAGTTCTAGGGTTTTTGTGGTCACGACGTAGTACTACGTCTGCTATCTGAGAGTACAGATTTCCAGAAAATTGTGCCAGTTAAAGGGTTATTAACAATAACAAATATTTATGATAGACAAATATTTATTATAAACAAATAAGAAAAACTAACAATACAAAAAAAATAACAAGATACGTAATAAATGTGAACTACAGTTCCAAAAGAAAGACCTCGAAAACATGTCTCAACCTGCTAATCAAACATGGCCTACTGTAAAATTCTAATTTCTCCTTTTAACAGTGTTTCTTTCAGAAAAAAAGTATTCCGGGGTGGGGAGCACACTGCTAGTTCTATTCTATTATTATATTATAGATTTATTATTTTGGTCTTCTTCAGAGCGCACTCTCAGAGCTTCGACGGAGGCAGTGCCCCACGGAAAATATGTTTGGAAGAAACACTGCCTTTTAATATCTGAAAAATTACATTTTTGTAAAAGAAGAATCTACACTTGCTGTTCACTCAAACTAAATTGTTGAAGATTATTTAATTACATAGCTTGAATATACTCAAGTTTGTCTAGGATAAAATTTTACACCATTTTCGACAAAAAGGAAACTATAAACTTAACAAAAATGTAACATATGTACGCTGCGTAGTATCCCATATTCGGTTCAATTAACTACCGACGTCAGTTGATCTCGGGTTGCCATTGCAGGTTCAAAAATAATCAATCATAATCGAGGCCTTCGTCATATTACGCAAGAAGCTGTTACCAGATCATTCAATATAATTTCATATATATATATATATATATATATATATATATATATATATATATATATATATATATATATATATATATATATATATATATATACATATAATGTGTTTCGAAACAACACCGACAACGTTTGGGAAGTGATTCCTGACACCAAAATAAGACGAAAAGTATAGACCATCCTGAGTGCACAAATGCTTCCTTTCGGAGTTATAGGCTGCCGAAAACATGAAAAAATGAACTTTAAAGGTCCATAGCTCCAAAACTATGGACCAACCGTAGTCAGGTCAAGACTTTCCTTAGGAACTAGTATGTGCTCTATCCAAAAATACATGTTTCAGAATCCTAAGGTAGTCACGTAACGGTTTTTGTACAGCCAGTGTGGTTACTGGCATATAATCTGAAGTATTCACTAACTACGTCTATAAAAATTGTTGCGGAAGTACTGCAGGATTCTGAAACATGTATTTTTGGATAGAGCACATATTCGTTCCTTAGTAAAGTATTGACCCGACTACAGTAGGCCACATACGTAGTTTTGGAGCTATGTACCTTTAAAGTTCATTTTTTTCACGTTTTCGGCAGCCTATAACTCCTAAAGGAAGCATTTGTGCACCTAGGTTGGGTTATACCTTTTGTCTTATCTTGGTGCCAGGAATCATCTCCCAGATGTTGTCGGTGTTGTTTTCAAACACCCTGTGTATATGCAGTTTATCCTCGTTAATCCGAATATTTGTTTGTTTGAGCTGTTCGGATTATCAAAAACTTCGGATTCCTGAGGAATGCTAAAAAAAAAAAAAAAAAAAAAACCTTCCCAAAATAAGCTTAAAGTATGTACATAAATTTACTGACAGTAGGTACGTACGTATAATAAATTGAAAAATTGCACAATAAAACACCTACTATAAAATGAAACTTTGTACGTAAAATACTACAGAATACTCAGAGCACTCTTTAAATACTACAGAACAGTATTTTATATAAACAAAAGTCATTTGAAAAAGTCTGTAATCGTTTAATGACCTGATTTTTTTTAATCTAAAAATATAGTACGTATTTACAGGCGACGATGACGACTGAAGGCCATTTGGAGTACCGTGTGTACGGGTTAACGAGTTTTTACTACATATATATATATATATATATATATATATATATATATATATATATATATATATATATATATATATATATATATATCTTAATATCTATCCATACTACTGGTTAGCCATTTCCGTGACGATCCATGTCGCTACAATACGAGTAAATGAGAGATGTAACAAGGCGAGAAAGAAAGAAAAGGCCGTCGTTTTAAGTGATCTCCAATAAGCTAACTGGCAACAGCGCATCGTAGAGCGTTGTCAACAGTGAAGTTACGGTGGCCTAGAAACTGTAAGATCGACAACAAGTTCACATCCCACCCACTCAGCCTGCTTTCAGAAGATCCTCTAAAGATCAATCGACCCTTCAAGGCATCATTTTCCACTTCTACGAATGCAGGCGTTGTCATGAACGATTCTTCCATCGATACCGCAATTTCATCCGCCTCTTTCTCCTGCCTTGAACAAGAAACAAAACTGTTTAACAGAGGCTTCCGGATTCAAACTTCTAAATCATTGAGCTTAGCTGTGGTGTATACGAGGTGTGGTTACTTAAAGTCCTATAACAGGATAGCAGCATATCTTGTATGGTGGTTTGGTTAAATCATGTGTTTGTACACGTTCTTACCCTAACTTATTATTTTTTTTTTAAGTTTAACGCCTACAATTATGCACTGAGGAGGACTGATGCTGATAACGAATAAAATGGTGAAATGAAGAGGAAACGGAAGAATCTCGAGAAAACACACGCACATGGAGTTTTTCCACCTCAAAGATGACTTGGCACGAATTGGAATCGAACCTGGGACCTCATGTATCAAATTTCTACTTCTGATCCACCACTGCCCTCACAACATTTTCACAACGGAGATTTCGAACTAACTGACAGTGTCATTCTTAATAAAAATGTAGAAGTTAGATGCGAGGTAAGGTAAAAAAAAAAAAAGTATGGTGAATTTAATTATATAGTGCAATATATCAATGTTGTATCCGTTTAAACTAATAAGCCCGGTAGCCTAAACCTTTGTTATAGTCAGTGTGGAGTTTGAACGAGTTGTGACATGTTAATTGGCTTCCAGAGGCAGAAGAGTGAGAACATGTTAAGAATGTCTGTCGTGCGTCAACATTAAGTTTTGTTTTAAGTTGCAAAAAAAAAAAAAAAAAAAAAAAGTGCCTAAGATAGGTTAGGCATATTTCAAAATTAGAAAAGCGGGGAATTCTAAACCGTAAGTACTGATGTGAGCTTGTGTATTACAAATACTGATCTGGGTTCCTTCGGACCAATTTTTTTTACTGATGTCTTTGTTAAGTGACACTTCAAATGTACTTTTCTAACGAAACTATAAAGTAAAGCAAATTTAGTTTTTGCGTTTAATGTTTTAGTAAGTCCAACAAATGTGAGTCTCGAATTGTAAAGTAAGTATTACAGTAAGATATCTATAATTGTAAGGTATCTGTAAGGCAATTTTCTCCCCCTCCCCCCTTCCAAAAGAAAGGAAGCGATATATGGCAGATATTGTTCATACGGTTTTTTCTAAGAAACACAAAATAATTTCTAAATTTTTATCATAAGAAAGGTAAAACATATTTAGGAGTTTTGGTTCATCTGCTATAAAATTTCTAACCATTTTTTAAAGATTGCTACTTGAAATTGTAGTAACATACAAAATTACCACGGTTTCACAATGTATGAAATACAGTATGAACATTTTAAAAGAAAAATATATTAATATTGAAGCTAATCTCAACAAAATGCTAAGGATACCGTAATTCAATTTATAATACTATATAAAGCAGTCCTTTCAAACTGTCCGATGTGTGACGTAGCAGAATGGTATAGCGACCGGAGAAAGGATTCTGAGAAATAGGTGGAGTAAAGAAGAGGAATAGTCGAGGTAGGGAAATGAAAAGAAGTAAGTATTGGGTGTGTGTATGTACGAATAATTATTCACGAGTAGTGGCAAATCATATATATTATTCTTTACCTGGCACTACTGTTCTCTTATCAACTTTAAGTTTCGTCTCTGCTCCTTTTTCTCTTCGTGTGCTTTGCCGAACCCATAGGCAGCAAGCTGTGACGTCACAGAGCATTCACTGGATATGAGATGTGTTCAAAAAGTATTGAACTTTTAGTTGACAAAAATACATTTATTGATTTGGAAATCCGAAACACTAATCGTCTTTCTCCCGCCATTGTTGAAAACACTTCTGGAACACAATTTTCGGAATGGTGAGCAACCGTGCCGTAGCATTTCGCATGATGTCTTCTCTTGACTCCAATCAGGTCCCTTTTTATGACATTTTCAGCTTGGAAAATAACCAAAAGTCAAACGGAGCCATATCGGGTGAATAGGGAGACTGAAGACACACAGGAATGTTGTGTTTGGCGATGAGAACCTGAATAAAATTTTGCGGACACACTTCTCATGTCCAAAATCTCGTTCAAAATTGAATATACCCATTCGATTCAATGGTTTCCGCTTGGATATCACCAAGCTTTTGGCAAAATTTGATCCAATATTGCTGCTCAAGTTTTTTTCTGTTATTTTACAAAAACAAAAACTGAAATCCAACGACCATTCACTACGTCTTCACTCATTGGCCGACTGCCAGCGACTGCCGCCTTCTGCGAGCGGGAAAAAATTCACGACATCTAAAATGAAGAAAATCTCCAATGCTTCGTTGGTTTACGCCGGTAATAAAAAAACAAGGTTCAATACTTTTTGAACACACCTCGTATGTACAGGGACTAACAAACATTTAGCTTTACTTAAAACATAATACGTTTAAGATTCCCCATTTGAAATTAGTTACTCAAAGGATAAATCGTACATTTATCATCACATACAAAATATCATGATGTTCTCGCTTGGATACTTCACATTTTATTTGTCCGCTTTTGGTAGATGTATATGTAAATTTCTTGTTAATACATTTGTGCGTCATACATCTCTTGTCACAGCAAACAGATTCCATTTCTTGCGAGAATTCATGAGTTGCAAATGAAGCAAAGTAAAAATCACCATATGTATAAAGAGAGCTTTTTCTTCCTTTTTTTTTTAAATAAAACAGAGGAAACATTTTAGAAAAGAAGATAAAGAAATATGAAAATATGAAGAAGATTTGTGAAAGGGAAAAAAATAAGTACACAAATACTTCATTTAAATTCTGAAGTGATCGTTAATTTTACGGTCTGCCGCTTGGCGATTCATTAGAAAAATGCTTGATCTACGTATTTCCCTCTATTCCATCGCTTTAATTGCATTTAGATTTCAGTGTGCTATTGAAGAGTAACAGAAACACAGAAAGTGTGTGTGTGTGTCTTTTTTAACTAATTAAGATATATAAACCAAGTTAATTTATTCCGTTCCGTTTTATTCCTGGATGTAATTGGCAGGTTTGTAATCGGTAAATTTAAGATTGCACATTACTTTTGCAATCCAAATTACTTTATCTTATCCACTGGCAATGCATTATTACTGATATTTCGAAATTTATGAGTGAGCAATTGCTTCCACTAGCAACTCCTGTGGGCATCCAGTATAATATATATACCACAGGAATATATTCAACAAATAACAACAAGGGTGGGCATCTATTCAACAAATAACCGGAAGAGTTTTACAAAAAATACAAACCTTCGACCTTATTTTTTGGTGGTCTCCCAGAATTGTTATCAGATGGACCTGGTACGCCTGCCTAGCGAACGGAATGATGGGAATCTTTTAAACAAGATGGCACTAACCTTGCAGATTTGTACTAACGTGGAGCAGCTGAGTGTCACTAGATTTCTGTTAGTTGAAGGGTTGAATCTAACCGAAATCCACCGTCGGATGGCAGTGCAATATGGTGAAAGTTGTTTGAGTCAAACACCAGTGTACGTGTGGGCAGATAAGCTCAAACGGGGTGTAACAAGTGTTGAATTTTCGCCACGCCTAAGACGCTCAGTCTGTGCAGTCAAATGTTTTGGAACTCATCTCGTACACACTTTCTTGAACATCAGTACGTTATTAACAATATGCTTGGCTGATCCGACAGTAATGTTCATCTTTGCTGCAATATCACTCACCGCAATACACTTGTTTTCTTGAGTCAACTCATCAACTCTCCATTGTTGTTCTCCGTGTTGCTCCACGTTTGAGCAGACCTGGAAGGGTACAGCCATCTTGTTTCACTGATTCCCAGCATTCCGTTCGGTAGGCATTCGTACCAAGCCCATCTGGTAACAGTTCTGGGAGACTACCAAAAAATTACGAAGAACAACGAACTTTGTCGAAGCTTTGTATTTGCATACAACTTTTCCGGTTGTTTATTGAATGGACCATATACGTGGCACATCCAGAAAGTAAGTTTCTCTAATTATTTTTACAAAAACAGACACACTCTCAGGACACCATTTATTGGCAACAGGAACAACAATCTTGCAGCTATTTTTCAACATAGTAACCACCGGAATTGAGACACTTGTCGTATCGTGGGACCAACTTCTGAATCCCACTGTCGTAGAACTCTGCCACCTGGGAATGGAATCAGCGTCTGACAGACGTCTGCAGCTCGTCGTCGCTGCCAAAACGCGTAATCGTGAAGCGACGGTTCTTTACGATGCGCTGCCGCACCAGCTCAACAAGTCATCATTGATGAGGAACGGTCGCCACTGCGCTGTTCATCATGGACACTTGGACGACCATCGGAAAACTGCCTACACCAGCGACGCACCATCTGCTTACTCATGATGTTCGGCCCATACACCTCACAGAGCTGACGATGAATGTCTGCTGGCGCAATGCTTTGTGCATTCAGGAACTTGATCACCGACCGAACCTCGCATGCGCCGGGAGACGGAATACGAGCTTCCATTTCGGACCACTGCTGCCTCGCTACTTGTACCGGGCGGGAGCTGAACGACTGGCATATGATTGCTACGTCATAGAACTGTTACGCATGCGCATTGTACACGGCGCATTACTTTTCCTTTCACGGGTGAAATTTCGGGAAACTTATTTTCTGGATGCGCCTCGTATATATATAAAATAACATGGAATGCTACTCCAAAAGCAAGAAACTTTGAAGATAGTGAAGCATAGAAAACAGGAGTCTCGCCGAGACATTTCTTTCAAATTCGAGACGAGGCGAGGAATTTCATAAGTCTCGTGGACAAACACTAGTTCACCTAAGTCTTAGATCTCAAAACACTGTTCTAGCGTTACATGATTCATAATATAAAATCTATAAATTGATACCGTGATTGTACAAACATAATGAAGAGCACATGTCAACATTTAAAGGTACGCAATTCATTACACAATATACTCAAGTAACAATGGTTTAAATGTTGTTATATCACACCCTTCGTGGACCCCTCGTAACACGAAAGGGTTCCTTTTTATCATAACTTCTAGATAAAATTAAGATAAGAATAAGAACATAAATTTCGTATGTGAATTTACAAATTGAAGCGAGAATAGCTTTTCTAGAATCGCGACGAAACTTCTACAGAATTTAATGATGAGCAAATGCAAGACTAAGACCAAGACCGGGGGGGGGGTCTTGCACACCCAGTCTTGGTCTTGGTCTTGGTCTTGCATGCAAAAGTCTTGCATTTAGGAAATCTCAAGCTTTTCATAGGTAAATTTTACTGTGGATATAAGGGATAATAAACTCTACAATGCGCCAATAGTAACGGAAATACAATGTACTATATGTTTCTAAATGTAATATAGTTTAACTTCGTGTAAGTATGATGATAGTGTACAACACAGGTGATGATCTTTATTTCTTTCAATGTGCCTACGCTTCATCACAACGTTTCATAAGATAAATCACAACGTTTCATAATCTGTTTATAGTTTTTAACAGATTCAACACTCCACTGCTTCCCAAACTGGGGAGTCTACCCCTGCGATGCATGAAAGAAAATCAAGACAGCACAAATTATTGAAATACCATGAATTGCAATTGCCAAATTATTTTCACACTCTAAAGGCGTCAGATTTTTCTTTTCAACCACGATTAGATAATCCTTGTATTAAGCAAACTTCCAATTAAATATTGAGATTTTGTTTTTACTGATTCCAATATGTACTCTATGCGGCAGAAACATTGAGGCCATACCCATGTAGTCGACATCTATGGTGTACGTTTTTACCGATGTTCACTACTACATTTCTCCTTAGTTTTGGAAGAAGAACACCACTAATACGCTTTGAAATGAAATTAAGTATCTAGTTTAACGTCCCACGATTATGCACCAAGGCTAAGGGAGACGGTAATGATGAGAAATGACTGAAGAAGTGGAATGAAGAAAGTAGGAGAAAACGGAAAAACGCCGAGAAAATAATCCACGCACACAGTGTTTGTCCACCAAAAAAGCTCACATGGCGCAAGATGACACTTGTGTGGCTTGAAAACGAACAATATCTACAGAAAACGCAAACAACCAATTCAGAAAGCGACATGCTACAGGGGCAGATCGAATCACATAGATTGCATAAACTACATTCAACGCATTCACTCCACCAGCATTTTTACTGAAGCCAAGAATCCATCCCCATCTCCTTCTTTTTTACATTCTATATAAAAAAAATCAAGTAGTACCGTACTTGTGCAAGACTCTTGCGCAAGAGTCTTGATCTTGGTCTTGGTCTTGCAGGTATGGTCTTGCCCTTGGTCTTGGTCTTGCAGGTATGGTCTTGGTCTTGGTCTTGCACCCCTTAGTCTTGGTCTTGGTCTTGCATCGGGATTCCTGGTCTTGGTGTTGGTCTTAGTCTTGGTCTTGCACCCCTTGGTCTTCGTCTTAGTCTTGCACCCCTTAGTCTTGGTCTTGGTCTTGCATCGGGATTCCTGGTCTTGGTCTTGCATGCAAGACTCTTGCAAAAACTGCAAGACCAAGACTCTTGCGCTCAAATTTAAGAGATGAGACGACGCCCTTTTTATCGTCTCATCGTGTGGCAAGACTGTTTGAAGAATAAATAAATAAAACATAAAGAACATAAGGCAACATATTATATGAAACAAAATGTGAATTATACCCATATACGTACGTACTACGTACTACTTGGAACCGAAAAAATGTAACTTTTCCAACAACCCATATTTTTAAGAACTTTTCGAAGCATATTTTTGTCTCAAGTCCCAGAACGAACACTTTTTATGGTTTTAGCTTCATTTTTTTGGAAGAATATTTGTATTAAAACTTGTTTTTCATAAAAAGCATTCGTTAAAGGTTCCAGCTGTACTCAAAAGTTTTGAAGTGCACCATTTCTGTAAAAAGCAAAACAAAAAAAAAATAAAAATTATGCGTTATATACTGGCTGGTTTAGTATGAATCCTTTTAATAATCTCTGTACTCAGAATAATGGTGCATGCCTTATAGTATGTATATATGTATATATATAGTTCCCGGGGGTTGTAAACCATTATCAAAACCACAGGCAACTTTTCTTTCCATAATGCATTGAGAGTAGGAGAAGCTTTTTTACCTTTTTGAACCGCTGCCAGGAACGGCGAGAGAATTCCACCTTCTGACATATACAACCTTTCTAGTAGCAAAAGGGATGAAAATTTTTGGAAGATTGGAGATTGTGAGAAACGGGAGTGCTAGTAAGCGCAGAAGAGCATAAATAATGGAAATTAGGAATTTATTTCCTCGAGAGAAGATAACACTTGCCTTCGGCTAACGAAAAATTGGCCATTTTATAACCGAGTAAAGCCTCAAGTTTTGTTTGCAGACGAAAACCGTATAAGAACAAAACCCATGAACACACCTGTGGCATCGCTGTGTTTTCTGGTGAAAAACTAAAGTAGCTATTAAGTAATGTTTTTATTGGTACTTCTGATCCTGGTTAATCTATGTCTGTATCTGTTTCAACATTATAGCTGGATTTCGGTCCAAGTATTACTTTTTTTCTTTGTACATTTTTAAATTACTCTTTCTACAATTTTGTTCCGTTTTTCCTAATTTGCAAACATCACAAATTTGAGAGATTCCCTTAACGACTATACTAGTATGAACACGACATCATTATACTTAATAAGTTACCGCTCAAGCATTAGCAATATTATTGTGTTTGGATTTTGTGTTTTACTTTATCCAACAGTGAGGTTATAAAGGATAGTCTACTCTTAATATGCGCTCGGAACCACGATCGGAATTAAATTCGATATATTGATTTTATTTATTGAAATTTCAGTACCGAGGCTATATAAGACGTTGACTTTCACTTTAAGGTGGAATCCGTACCACAGTAGGAAAGCACGTTGGCTCGGTGATAGAACTCTTACCACTGGTGTGTGGAATCCCTCGTTCAACCTCCGGCTCAGTAAGTTTGTGGTGGACAACATCGTGCCCGTGGATTTCCTCGGGGTACTCCCGTTTCCTCCCACTTTCTCATTCCACCAATTCTTCCATCATCATTCACTTGCTTTAATCATCGTCTCTCTTAGCCTAAAGGGCATAATCGTAGGACGTTAAACTGAAAGATTTAATTTTATTTTCATTTGTTTCCGTTTTTTCTTACTTTATCTAATTATTCATTTTATTTTTTTATTTCGCTTAGAGTGGACAGGAACATGACAGCAGAAGTTCTGATGAAAATTAAAAGGGGTTGCCACGTTAGAAGAACTTGTAGCTGTCATAAAATTAAAAAAAAAAAAAAATCTTGAAACCCTACCATATTCACCAAGTACACATAGTCTTGAAAGGGTCATAAAACATTTTTTCCATCTTGCAAGGAGTCGAACAGTGTGCAACTTTCTGGGTCGTCTTGCTTGCTACTTGCTATCGCCCTCCCGCTGACATAAAGGAAAAACCAGTTTCGCCGCTTCCGAAACAACAGATTCTTTTGGACAGGGGAGGGGGAGTGCTCCAAAATACACGTTTTTAATGAAGAGGTTCGTTGTTTGTCCATTAGAGTGCAGTGCTGCATAGCTGGAAATACCTTTCTTGCTTTCAAAAAGTTGTAATATGTACACAGTAAATAGAAAAGTCGTGTTTCTAGTTTTTTTTTTTTGTGTGTGTGTGTGTGTGTGTGTGACAGCTACAAGATTCATTTAAGTTAGCAATGTGGCCTTAGAAACACCTGTACTTGTCAGTGGGACTCAATGGTTGATTTGGGGTTTAGCCCCTTTCAACAATGAGGCTGCATAAGACGCGGACTTACAACTTAAGTCTGTATACTGTACGCTATAATACGGTTAACTATAAACAATAGAATCAAGCCTTGTACCGTACAATCTAGCGAGCGCATGCGTAGTGTAGGGAAGACCTCTCCTCGGTCTGTTAAGCTTCCCGTGGGGGAGTTCGTCAGTGACATCCTTTGAGTGCATATCGTGTTTCCGTGATGCTGTGAAGGGGGTCCGGTGGGACTTCCTTCAATATATACTGCATTTACATCTCTCTTCTTTGTACATTTACTCGTTTATATATCTACTTCTGCTTTTACACTTTTCTTTTTTCTTTTTCATTTAACATTTCTCACTTTTCTAATCATTTTAGCCGTCATATGGGTACAGTGGCGTATTTACGATTTTGTATCAGGGGGGGCTTTGCCAACTTTATTCCTGGAAATGTGAAAATTCTGCAAGATATTTCATTTACTTTAATATAGTAAATAAAATTTCAGGGGGCTTAAGCCCGGAAGCCCCCTTAAATACGCCACTGTATTGGTACTTAGCCCTCTTTCACTGTCTGAACTTCTCTGCTGATTTCGATCTCTTCCCAACTTTGACATTTTCTTTTCCAGATTGTGACCTTTATTTTTGAACATTTTAGTTTTCATTTTAAAATTCCTTGATAGGTGTACATAAGACAATATTACAATTGTAGTCTACATGAAGTCCGAGGCACCTATTTTTACCGTTAATGGTTTTGGGAAAGATGCCTTCGTGCCTCTGTCTCAGCAAACTAGGAGGGATACACGGAAAGACAGTGGATGAATTCGTTGAAAGCTACAGAATGCAACTTTCTGTTTGAAGTAAAACAGACGAGTTGGGTTAGTTATCGGTAAAAGCTCAGAGTACAAAACAAACATGTAAACACTATTCTGAAATTACTAATAGATGATCATTAGCAAACTTTTATTAGCCCATTTTTCAATCTCTTTCTGTTTGTATATATTGAAAAAGCAGAGAAATAAATAAGTAAAGAACAAAAAATATTTTTTTTATTATACGTATCGTAAACAAACTATTATATTCCTGTAAACAACCTAAATCCTAGCATGTTTTAAAATTTACACTAATGGCTGTTTGATTAGTATATGATAAAACACGGGTTTAAATCACGGTGGGAGCTTATGCACTTCCGATTCGAGATCTCTATAGGGATGTTCTAGATACTGAAAGAGATGTAGAATTTCTAATGAATCAAGGAACCTAACCCGTTTCAAAGCTAGTAAAGAAATTCTTGGTAAAAATATCAATGTAATGCGAAAAAAGATGTTGTGTGGTGTTCTGATTGAAAATCTAATTTTAAGTTCGAAAAGTATATTTGCACGAAAGAAGACGCTTCGGAAACACGTTTGCAAATTAGCTTTAAAAAAAAGAAAAGAAAAGAAAAAGAAAGAAAGTACAGAAGATTGTTTGCTGTATATCCGACCAGTTTCAATGCGCTACTGCCACCTGACGTATCATGCTGAAACTATGGGTTTGCTGGCGGGAGCAGTTTTGTGTCTGACCTTGTAGGTGCGAGTGTTATCAAATAGCGCGGAAAATGAACAGGTGTTTGTAGTGTTACGTAATGGTCCTTTTTCATGCTAAGTTTTTGTACGTGCGCATTGTGAAACAGCGTTGGGAAAATGGGTTAATACTCGGGGTGACTACTGCAAAAGTTATTGTGAGCCGTCACAGACAACAGGTTCCCCTTGCGAAACATTCACCCACAAAAACCACCTGGAGAAGGGCTGCAAGCAAAGTGACACCCGTAGTGCTAAGGAGGATCCGTCGATTGACCTGCCAACTGGCACTGTCAACTGGGAACAAAACAATTCGCAAGCACCTCAGGTTGAAGTTTGTGCGGAAGGCCGCTGCACGCACCCCTGGTACCGCGTCACATTGCTGAACGTAAGACGTGAACTATGAGAAATAACTGGCGGGTTTCAAATGAACGTTGTCACAAAGGATGAATCATATGTCATCCCATTGCTGATGGTCACATTCGGGCGATCACATACCGTGAAATTGACTACAAGAGGCGCAGTAACTTTGTTCGTCAGTGCAGGGTGTTTCCCTCGTGGCTTTATGGTTGTTACAGGCTTCTGATATGAGGATAAATTGATGATACACAAGGTGAACATGAACATGAAGGTGAATGTAAGATACTTCCAAGAATCCATTCTGACGCCTTTCTATCGGAGAGACATCCCACAATTATAACGCATGGACGCAAACCAGGTGATGATCCATATGGACTAGGCTTCGAGTCATACCACGAGATCACGTTTTTTTTTTTATCAGGAAATCGCAGAGGAATCAGGAATTCATGTAATTCCGTTTGAAGATATTCCTGTGAAAACCACGTATGCGCAGATGTCAGTCCTATGGTATTTGCGCATTTGGATTGTTGAAACGACGTCTTCAACATCGTTGCCTGCGCACCCTGGAAAGCTTGCAGGGAGGAGCGGAACAAAATTCCCATGTCTGTCCTGTACCGGAGCTTGCTGCAATGGAAACTGTGATGCCATGCGCTAGTCCACAAAGCTGGGGTTCAATAGAACATGATCGGTTGTGGCGACACGGTATCTCATAAGAAGAGTAATCCTCAACAATGGTCGAATAGAAAGCGAACAACCTTCTGTAATATTTGAAAATGGAAAATGAAAGGTAAATTCTAGTTTTGTGCCCCTCGTTTATGCCCTTTAGGCTAAGAGACGAATTATTAATGAAAAGGGAAGGATAGTAAAAGAATTGATTGATTGATTGATAAGTTGGCAGGAAACACAATAACTCGGAGAAAACACACGAGCATGATGTTATCCATCAAATATTTACATGATCTGGAATAACCGTTAGCGTAACGTTATTTCCTTCGTTAGCATAAAGGTCCAGCAGGTACTGACAGTTCTCACATGGCTTTGCTTGTGCTCTTCTTCGAAATTTTCGGAACAAATCTCGCATAGACTTTGTGAAAGTTGAGCCTATTATGCATGATGTCATGTGCAGAGCCATGACTAATCTGCATATGGGTCGCCAGTTCATGAACGGTCACTCGTCTCTTATTCAGAATCAAGCCACGGACTTGTTCAATAATGCCATCAGTTGGACTGGCCTCCCTGCTCTTTTCTCATCCTTCACGCTCGTTCGACCACTTTTGAACTGTTCAATAACCCTGATAAACACTGCGTTGTGGTAACACATGGTCCCAGTATTCTGCTGAAAGTCTTCTATGAATTTTCGCTCCGGATACACCTTCAGACTACAAAGAACGGATGACAGAACGCTGGTTTTCTTTGATGCTCACACAGACTGGCGCTACCATCTTTACTTCACAACAGCGCAAAGCGGAATGACGTGATAACGCTGCAACCTAACAAGAGGTGAAGCCATCGGTGACACCTAGCGTCTGGTGAGCACATAATGCCCTAGATTCAATCTGAAAAGAAATAGAAAAATATTGCAGTTACTTATGACTTACCCTCGTATTAGCTGATTGATTGCATTTACGAACTCGGCTGGGATAATAACTATATATGTCTATTGCAATAAATAAATAAATAAATAAACAAGAAGTTTCCTTTCGTTCGAGAGTTATTATTTTCAGTAACGGACAGACTGACGTACATGTCTCACATGACTCGCATACATGACTCACATGATGATCTTATAACTCCCACTGTATAATCCTAATAAACAAACATGAACATGAATAATTGAAAATGCGCCTCTGACACTATGCAACCCGCTATTTATAATTTCATTTCGGGTTGCATATATTCCCATCACAAATCAAGCAGAGAATTTTATAAATAATGTATTTTATGTTGTATTGTAATGTATTGAATTACATGTAAATGTATAATGTATGTATTGTATGTTGTGTATAATGCATTGTATGTTGCAATAATGCATTGTATTACATGTAAATAATGTATTTTAATGTTTTTATAAATAATGTATCTGAGACTGATATGTCACTGCGTTTGTAAAGATGCTATGTGTGGTACTTATTTGATGGTGTGTCAAGATATCGGCGACGCACACTTCTTTTAAAATAATACATTTCACATACATTTTACTTTTGCTCGTAAGCTTCCATAAAACTCTCCTTAAGATTCAGACAACAATAGAACAGTTTATTCGCCCATTTTGCTGGAAAAGTAGTTTTAAATATTGACGTAACTTTTTCTTCACTCCAAAAAGCATTCACATTGTATCGTCTGGTGAATTCAAGGAAAAGTTATTTTTCATCCAGAACAGATTTTTTTTTTCAACTTTTAATGTTTCAGAGAAGTCATATAAGCATTAGGTCAGTGTAATATTGTAACGGACCATTAACTGTTTCCTATACCAGTTTTCATCTTTACGTAAAAATTTAGTAAAGTGTTTAGTAACGGGAAAAAATCCATGTTTTGAATACTTTCTGTGTGCTTTTATGTTTAGTTTGTTTTGTAACTAGTAAAATGGTACTTTACAGAATCATATCAAAAGTCCAGACAACATTAACTTTACAGAAAAATACTTGTAAATTGTAGGAACTCTCTTCTTTGTAGAGACTATGTTTACCCTACTCAAATAAAAACTTTTGAGCAAAAGTCTAAAGTACATAATGTTAGCAAAGAGGGACCAGTTCAATGCAAATATTCCATTAGAATAGATTAAATCAGTAATTTCGATTACCTATGATCTCGTCGTAATGCTTTCAATTCTTTGGTGTTGCAGAAGCTAATAGTGCTAACTCCTGCTTGACAGGGAATTAACATGGTTGTATTGCCTGTCTAAAAGACGAAATACATAATAGTTGCAAAATAATAATAATAATAATAATAATAATAATAATAATAATAATAATAATTATAATAATAATAATAATAATAATAATAATAATAATAATAATAATAATAATAATAATTATTATTATTATTATTATTATTATTATTATTATTATTATTATTATTATTATTATTATTATTATTATTATTATTATTATTATAAATCAAGTAAAAGCAATGCTTTTATAAGATGCACATCTAAGGAGAAACACTTTTTTTGTAAATTAGATACAGAATTGAAACTCATACACAAAGCATTCGGTGCGGTTGTTTATATTGTATAATGAATCACTTCCCTGATATCCGAAAGAAACTTGCCTTCAACCTTAGGAAGAATGCCAATGCTTTTAGTCTTAGTCCAATGCCTTTAATTTTTTTTTTTTTTCATGTGCAGTGACTCACTGGTAGAACGCTTACCTTTGGTACAGTCCGCAGCACAAAACCTGCAACATGAGCATGTAAGTTTATTGTGAAACTACGCCGAAAAGCCCAGGGAATCAACATAACGTCTAAGTAGCACGAATCATGCCAGGAGAAACCTCGGCGTCCTCCCCTGTACACTTATTTTCGAGCAAAAGACTTCGTCGTTTCACAATAAACTGACATGCTCATGATGCAGTTTTTTTTTTTTTTTTTTTTTTTTTTACTGTGGACTGTAAATGTGTGGAGGGCGTTCTATGAGAGAACTTCCACTAAGAAAGATGGTGGTGTGATGAGGGAATAATTTAAATTTTCATTAGGTAATAATTAATTAATGCACTTTCCAGAATGCAAATTCCCTACTGAAGTCAACAGATGACTTCCTTCTGGAGCCGCCACTACCACACTTAATACCTTCATTGAGCATAAGAAAACAAAAATAATATGATAATATCTCAGGGATTTGAATAAGATATCTCAGGGATTTATATATGTTACCTTCAGTTATGGTCACTGATGCTACTTGTAAAGGAGCGTGCATGAATTTCAACTAGTTTAAAAGAAAAAAACTTAAATTTGTGTTATTCTCAAAATAAACAGGTAGCAGCCTGTTAGATTCTCCTTCACACTCATAACTGAGGAATTTAATGGTTCTATGGGGCTCTCCATCCTGCAAGAAAAGACATCTGAAAATTAGCACTTGGGTACTTACCAAGCAGGAAAAAGGAAACCCTCTGGCTACAATTAGGTGGTACGATTTATTTCTTAAATACTGCAGGTTGTTGCACATGAATGATGATTACACACTTTCACAGACACTAAGATGCCAAAACTCTGAAATGGTGCACCACTAATAACACTAATGAAATATTATAATTTTCACACTTTTTAAGATTTCGATTTTAGAAATTTGTAATGAGATGAAACCAAGATATGATATTTATAAATATACGTATTAGAGGACTTCACCAATCAGAACATTTTATACAGCATAGAAAATAAATTCTATTTCCTCATTCGCTGACAGTTTAGGTGTCTCTTTTCTTCTTTCTGTATGAAGATAAGCTAAATAAACCAACTAAACTAAATTATATAGTGAAGCACAGTTCCCCTTTTATTGAAGATAATGTTCCACTTTCCTGGATAGTCTCTGCACTCTGAAAGGAGATCGGACAGTTTATGTGATGATTAAACACACTGGATCCTACCAGATCATACTAAGGTCAGTCCATGGAAACATGGGTAGTTCTTGGTGGTACCAGAATGGTGGTGATGAAGTTAGTGCTCTCAATAGGCACTATAGTGCTATATAGCACGAATACAAATATTCTTACTCTGTCTCTTTCATTAAAAGTTCAGGAGATTCCTGTCCATAAGCGCGGACAGGTACCTAGCTCTTTTGAGACATGTTTGTGAATATTAAAGATCTTCACTTATGAAGATAAAACGTTAGTGCGTTGCACCGTGTAAAAATCAATTAAAAGTACGTTGCACATAAATTATTAAGTTATTAGTGGTCATTATAGCCTATAGTTTTCTGAAGAAAGCAAATGCCAATACTTTCACTTCAAGATCTGTTTGTATGTGTGAGCACGGAGAACGTTGTATCACAGTTTTAAAATTTTATATATTTAAAAACATACATGATGATAATAGTTGTAGGATATCAAACAACTGAGTATTGTATAAACACACACACGACTCACGGTATAGAACTTCTGTTCTATACAAGTCAACGGAAGTCCACGCAGCTCGTTGTGCTGACGCTTCCGGGTTTCAATAACAACTAACTCTCTGTTTTGCTCTTTTTCTCATCATAGCTTTGGTTCTTGACGAAAAGAAAGAGACTCGCTCTTTTCGGAATTGTTTAGGGAATTCTCAGTAGCCGGAGGCAAAATCCTGGGTGGTCTCTGCAGACACAAGGGCCAGGACCTGCAAAACTGCACAGAAATATTAAAACACACTTGATAGGTGCTGCCCTCACTGCAACTAGCAGCAGTTCTGAAAGTTCTTGGACTAACAGGTGTCCATTGCAGCATCAACCGTAAACAAATACATATTTTGTTATTACATACTATATACAAGATAGTAAACTATTGTACAATATACATAAAGACAAAATAGGTAAAACATAATATAATTACACACATATTTACTGATGACACTCAACATTTATAGTATAGGGATTCATTTTTCCATGGCATTCCCTATTCTCGTCTGCAATTTTCGTCTGCCATTTCTCCAAGAAGGAGAGAGAAGGAGAATTTGCTGATGCAGACAAATTTTGAAACAAACCAAAGATCTAAATGTCTTTGACGAAAGGAATCACGATTAAAAATCAATCTATGAATTATGACTTACTTTCCAAGAACTTGTGAGCGTAATACGATAGTATTAGTAAAATATATATGAAAATACTCAAAATAAAATACACAATTTCAAACAGGCAATGCATCTCGGGAAAAGTTGAAAAAGGTCCGCTGGCTTACGACCAAACGACGGTTGCTACTGACGCTCAAGGCCAGAGAGATGAGACATTCTTTTGAAAAGTGTGAAAAGCACACGTATGGAAATTCAAAATCCAGCATATCGTTGCTAAAATTTTTATGATTTTTGAAACAAAGAGTACAGTGCGTTGTGCGCTCAATGCTTCCAACTAGGGTTTCTTTCCAGAGGAAGTTTCCTGCATGCTTCCTATACCATATTCTCTTCCTATTCATGGTTACCCTAGACATTTCTTCTTACTCATAGTAGCAAACATTTTTCAACACTTTCAGGACAGAACGCTGTCGCCAAGAAAAAAATTCGCTGTACTTGCTCTCTCTGACTCAAGAACTCCAAGTCTGCGTTATACGAAGTAAATGATATTTTATTTTATTTCCTATATCTTGTATGCAGAATAATCAATTAAAAGCATACATTAAGCTATTTACATACTACTTCCTGGTAATGAGATGCATGTGATAGACATAATCACATAAATAAATCTAGGATAAATGCACATATAAAATAATAAGATAAAAATCAAATGAATATTAGTACTACCGTATTTCGCTCTGTGGTGTTTACCAAATATCATATGTTAAATATTACATAATATTTATAATGAACCTAATTATAAAGCAATTAATTTAATCACAAAATTAACATATTGATATGTAAATGTGCGCTCATCTGCATTTTGATATGCACATGAAGCAGAGGGCACTCGGTTTCACACAAATGGGGTCCCTGGTTCGATTGCCGTCAAGTGAGGTGGACAACATCGTGTCCGTGGGTTTTCTCAGGGTACTCCCCTTTCCCCCTACAATCTTCTTTAATCAACTACTTCATCATCATTCACTTGCTTTGATCATCGTCCCCTTTAACCCAAAGGACATAATCGTAGGGCATTAACGGAATCTTTTCAGTTTCATTTTTCACTTTACCCTATCATCATATAAATATCGCAGAAAACAATATCACTGCAGTTTTATTATTATGGTATTAGTAATACTGCTTCTTGCTTTGTGTGCCATAGATCGTGTAAGGGTATAACAGAACAGACTCCAGCCCATTTTGGTCTTCAGGTGTAATTTCCTTAATGAACAATTTCCATTCCGTTGGATTGGGCGTGGTTCTTCAACATCTCCACTCTCATTAAAATTGTCCCCATGAAACTCGGACCTTACAACACCAGACAACTCATTATGGCGAATAATCAATTCGCATGTCTCTTATCATTGGTACAGGACGGATGAAGAATTGCGCGAAAGTGTGGAGGAAGCCGTTCGAACGATAACTCCTCACAGCATGATATCCAGGATCTCTACCATCTTGCTGTTGTAATTTGAGGGCTGTGGGAGGACCTCCAAAACCAGAATTTTCAATAAGCTGAGAGAATATGGACATGGTACCCAGCGTCATGAGAGAAAGCTTTCTAGGATCAAATTAATACAGTACTTAAGGAATTGGAATTGAAGATGACAATCCATAAACGACACTAGTCCATAGCTATGGAAATCCAAGAGACTCAAGTGGTAGGGAAAAGGAAGGTATGCCCTACCTCAGCCATGATGAAATGAAGAATTTTGTTGATGTGTTGTTAAGATGTCCTTGCTGGGAGATAATCCAATAGTTTTGTCTATGGAACAACCACACTTTGATGGGTGCTTCGTCTCACTAGGGCTCCGACTTTGTCCAACTTTGTCCAATGATGCCTCTTCGTAATCAAACGACGAAAGATGTTTCCCAATTCGATTCCTGGTGTTGTACCTGCCTTTGATACAATCCCAACTAATTATCCTGATGAAGTTCAAGCAGTAGGTCACGGGCCGTAGCCAGCCCAAAAATGTAGGGGGGGGGAGATCTAACCATATTATAGTACATTTGCAAGTCTACCGTGAAAATTGTAGGGGGAAACAAAAATTTAGGGGTTCCGACCCCCTAGACCCCCCGTAGATACGGGCCTGGTAGGTCATCGTCTCATATAGCCTCGGTGGTCTTATGTTTATTGTTGATTGTTTTATATTTACGTTCTGCATCAACACCGAGGTGAGATGAAACCTATATCATAAGGGCTGTATCGTTGTGGTTAGTTCAATGTTTTTACATCGGATTCGAACCCTAAATAGGAGGTGATTAATGTGTTTAAAAGAAACTCCCAGCGCTAGGTAAGCAATATCATCAGGAATTGTCTACGGCAACCCATCCTCGAATGGGAATGACACTTTTGTTTTTTTAAAAAAGAAAAGTTGTTGCAGTATGAAAATCATACTACATACTAAGGTGAAACTGGTCCTAAAATATACATTTATTAACCCCTTTCTGCATGTTTTTCTTCTTTTAGCGAAAAAAGCAATCAGTACTGGAAATCCTCATATGAGAACTTGAAAAATGAAATAAAACTTGAATTTTAGATTTTTCACTCAATTCCGATGAGAAATAAGGAAGTGCCATATATGACACACTTACAACTCACAAAGAACATGCCAGATGACACCAAAATCTCTTATTCATACACGTCAATATCTCACACAGCAGACAAAACATTAATTTGGTGCCTTTGATAAATCACACAAAAGCTAAAGTGAAAAAAGGGTATGTGCCATATATGGCACGGCATGTGGTAAGGGGTTAAGCTGTTTATTATAATTCTACAATGACAGTATCATTAATGACCACATCGTCTAAAATTATCATTAACTCACAAATTTTAATTAATTTTAATTTTTATTTACCTAAAATATTGTCCAAATATAAGGCATACATGTCAGTCAATAAATCACATCGAATTGAGACACTTGAGGGCAACGGCGCCCGCAGCAGCTGGCAAGAGGGCGCAATTGAAACCTTTGGATTTTGGAAACAGGTTGGGTTCTTCAAAATGCATGTCAAAATAAATTAGATTTGTTCACTTATCTAGTACAGAATTTAATATACGAGGGGTGTTCAAAAAGTTTTGAACCTTTGGTTGGTAAAAGTACATTTATTGATTTGGGAATCCGAAAAACTAATCCCCTTCAAAGTAGTGTCCTTGATAATGTGCACACTTCTCCTAGCAATCTCGTCATTGTTGGAAACACTTCTGAAACGCAGTTTTTGAAATGGTGAGCAACCATGCCGTCACATTCCGCATGATGTCTTCTTTTGACTCAAATCGGGTCCCTTTTAGTGGCATTTTCAGCTTGGGAAATAACCAAAAGTCACACGGAACCATGTCGGGCGAGTAGGGAGCCTGATAACACACAAGAATGTTGTGTTTGGCGATGAAAGCCGAAAACAAATTTCGCTGACACTCTTCTCAAGCCTAAATTACCGTTCAAAATTAAATGTACCCATTCGATTGAATGGTTTACGCTTGGGTATTGCCAAGCTTTTGTCGAAATTTGATGCAATATCACCGCTGAAGTTTCTCTGTCATTTTACAAAAAACTGAAATCCGACGACCGTTCACTACATGTCTTTACTTGTTGGACGACTGCCAGCGACTGACACTTTCTGTAGGCGGGGAAAAAATTCACGACTGTGTCCCCCTCTACATCTACACTGAAGAAAGCCTCCCGCGCTGCATTGGTTTACGCGGTGAAAAAATAAGTTCGATACTTTTTGAAGACACCTTGTATTTACTGTAATTAACAAAGTAATACAATGTGAATCAAAAATAATTGTTTTACACGAAGTTTCATGAGCATCAAGGTATACATATTTGTAACTTCGGTTCTGTGTCAATTTGTCTTTTCTCTTTTTTCCACTTTGGAAAAAATCCTGCTAGCGTTTCTGTTCGGGGCTAAATGATTATGTGGAATTTTCGAGAAAATCGACAAAAACGAACTTTTTTTGCATAGGCGGATCTAGCCCGGGGCCGAGGGCCTAGGCCCCCCAATTTTTTGAGTGACAAAAATGATTTACGCTATTATTTGCAAATTTTTGAAAATTTATAGTAAACTCATGTTATACCTATCATAGGCTTGGTTCTGGCTGGGCCCCCAGTTTTTACTTTCTAGATTCGCCACTGCTCTTTTGGCGTAAAAATTATGTTGCGTCCGTTGTCAACAGAAGTTGATACTACACGTATTGCTTTTACTGGAAGAAATTTTTATTTATTCAGGTTCCGTATATATTGTTAATGGCTATTACAAGCTCGGCTGGTAAATGGCGTGTTACTCGTCTTGTGCCCAAACAGTCTTATTTAATGTCCTGGTTCTGATATACCTCATACGAAGAGGAAAACTTGTAGGAAATTATCTTATAATGGCTACTAAATGTACCATACTTTTTCAACATTGCATCACTAGAATCAAAGTATCTAGATTCATTTCGTTCCACATAAATGCTCGTAGCCTGACCACCGTAGATCACAGCGTGAACGAAATTAACGTTATAAATCCGTGGAATTAGTTATGGTTCGTTAGTTGACGAACTCCCTTCAAACAACAAAAGAAAAAAGACTATCTTACTCTCCTTGACAACAGCCAGGAATAACCTTCTGTGGAACTAATAGCCTTTGTTATCCGATGGCATCTTTCAGAGGAAACTAATTAATTGATACTCCAACTAATGAGGACTCTCTGAAGGAAACTAGAGGAAACTTCATTGCTATGTCAAAACGTCAAGATATTCCTGAAAACAGCGGTCTTAAAGTCATTAATGGCACAAAACAAATCTCATTGTTTTACAATAAAATGTACAGGTTGAATAAGACTGTTGTCCATTTTACCTGGTAACAGCATTTCTGGAATCTTTTGTATTCATCAGAACTCAATAATAAAACCAGTACTGGATTTTAATTAGTTTGCTAACTGTTTCCTCGAGCAGAATTTCTTGCGGAAACTTTTGTACAGGAGAGAGGGGAAAAGTCAAAATGTGATGGGGATGTGGTGGAACAGAATTTGAAATGGTCGTGACTTACGCAGAACAACTAACATGTAATTACAATGTAATTTTCCTTGGCTTCAAAGAGAAGCTGTTGATCTGCTCTCGAGCGTAGAGCCCTCCCGAAAGTACACTTCGAAGAAGGATTAACTCGAGGTTGATTCACTGAGCATTGTAGGGGCGTCATGAAGGGTCTTGAAGGGAAACAAGATTCTCGTAGCCTACTGGTAGGAAATTCAGTGCTTTGAAATTTTTGAGAACACTGCTTCTATCACTTGCATTCAAAATGATGAATAGTTTGCTCACTTTCCTAAGTAAGCTTTTGTTGTATCAAAACTTATGAGTTAAAATAATGCGAGCGCTCAACTTTAATATTTGTTCCATTGATGGGCGTACTAACAGGGTGTTTAAGACACCCAAAAGATATCAATAACAAAGCAATAACGATTTATTTGAATACCGCCAACGAGCATGTATTCCACAAATCACAAATAAGCTTTCAATAATCTACCACACTTTAAGAGCATAAACCACAGAGCGGCCCATCGGCCATAACACAATAAGAAACAAATAGCCTTGAAAAGACTGTTTGTCACCAGGAGTTGTAATAAGTCCGAGTTCAATGACAATAACGTAACAGAAGAGTAAATAGTCTTGAAAAAGATTATTTGTATAAAGACTTTAAATCTGTCCGCATTGAAGGTGATCTATGACGCTCTAGGTAATAGATGATTTATTATCTCAATTATAATAGCAAACAAACTACGGCGCAAAATTGCACATCCATTTCGTGTAATAAGAATCTCAAATAACTACTTGTCAGGGGGACGGAATTTACGTCCCAATATAATACAAACGAACTAGAATAGGGCGGTTTTGTTAGAACACTGACAAGAGGAGTTAGTACGCAAAACAGACGAAGAATTTACAGTAAACAACATCTAATTAGTTAGTGAGGGTTGAACTCACCGTACGCTACTAAATTTAAGAGGTGCCAGCGGCTGTTTCATTTATTTTAGCGTTGTCCATCAGTTTTGTATGGTGGGTAATTATAGCACCGATTGCCTCCGAACAATATCCTTTAAAAAAGTATCATTCCGCTTATTAATAAGTGAGATCTTTCAAACCCAAATATAAGTAATAACTGGTAGATTTAGAGGAGCGCTTTTATGTCATTCTACAAATATGCATATACGTTAAAACAAAATTCTACTATGAAGATTTCAAGTAATTACTAAAATACTTTGGAGGTGATCCACTGTTTGTTAAGCGACTTGATAAATGAGGAATGCAAGTAATAGGTACATGATAATACACAAAATGAAATACAAAAAGAATTATTGTAACCCACCTGAGATTGCTGATCCTACCGCAGGTTCTCTGAGAGTTGAGATGGAGAACTCCTGGGTCACCATGAACGTCACTGTAGCCGTTTCGTACACACCAGGTAGCAAACACACTTAATACACTTAGATCACTCACTTGTGATTTGAGTGTCTGAAACACAGGAGCTGTTTAGAAAATCAGTTACCAGGACTTCGCACGGGATGATGTCAAGGACTTCGTACGGGATCAGGAAAACTTCTTAGTAACAGGAATTCACACAGGTTGGTCCACTCATGAACTGGGTGTCGTAAAGAGATGGTGAGACGAATGGAAGAAACACAGAATCCGATAGAACAACATCCAAGAGATACTTAACTCCAAAGGTTGTTCTGCTTCCCCAGTAGACTATAGCGTCCATACGCCGATGTTAGAGGCGTCCATTAGAGATTTCGAGATTAAGGCGGAAAAGATTCGCATGAGGTATTATAGTGAGAACGTAAACGATGTAAGCGACACATGAATTTCGAGATTGAAAGATTTTTATTAATTCGTTAGCTAAGTCTGTAGTCTTTTAGTATACAACGTGAAGCATCCTACATGAGAACGAGAAGTTGATGCAGAGAATAGTCAAAGCGTAAACTGACTTAGAGTAATCGATAAAGAAGCTTTTAGGGTTCAGTATGATATTTAGAGTCTGTGAGGATCGTATCAGATCCGACATCACAAAGTTCATGGAGAACAAACAGAAAGATTTGTTAGTAGCGGCAACTCAATTTACGATTGGGCTGCCTAATAAAGTAATATGGCAATAATGATGGAGACACTGATGAATATTAATAGCACACACACTGTTCGCTGAATAGTCAAAGGATGTTGTTCTCGACACAGGCGGCCGTGGCACTAGTTTGTCCGCCAATAAAGTTCAAATGACTACAGATATAAACTTAAGAAAATGTACACACTGACACTACAAGAGTTATCACTTGTCAGTTTAAAGGCGTAACGGGAGATGAATTATTTCTTCCGGACAAGAGACAAAGTGTAGTTAAGGTTCGAAGAGTTCTCCCCAAGACGACCGACAGCAAGTGGGCGTCGTGTAGACGCATCACTTTCCCCCCGAAGGGTAACGAACACGGAATTCGTGCCTCGGTAAACAACTTGAGAATCCTCCTTGAAAGAGAGGGTGCAGAAGGTTTTAAGAAAACCTTATCAATTGGACATGTCACTAAGTCAGTGTCGGGTGTATAACGGGGTAAGCTCTCGGCTTACCTAATTGAAGTTTGGTAATCTGAAAAGTAAATCTGGGACCATGAGCATGAGACAATGTTCCAGTATGCCGTCTCAAAGGCTTCTTGTACACTTGATAATTCTTTTCAGATCACGCTATGATAATTTTAGTAACGTTAGTTAGATGATATGTGCACATTGGTCACATTCGGATACAGGAAATGGAAATTTAGTATGACATTTATAATTGACTCTCTTATAACCAAGTACCATATATAACCATAAAGCATGAAAAGATTCAGAAATCAAGTTGTGAATACAGAATATGGTTGTAATAAACTTCCAATCCGTGGCAGATTTCGTTAGAAGTTCTCACAAATAGGATTAATAACACAATTTATATCTGAACACTTGTGATACAACTACAACAAAATTGAATGTTACATAGCTACATTTGGATATATTTCTGAGTAATATAACCTATCACCTCTGAATGAACTTAAAATCTAAATTTCAAATATTCTTGTCTTTTCTGCTTATTAGAACAACGATAACAAAAATATCAATGTTATTTCCTTTCTTTTTAAAAGAAATTGTTACCTACTGCAGACAGAGAGAGAAGGGAGACTCAGGGAGTCTAGGAGCTGGAGAAAATCAAATGACTTGGTAACTTCTCACATATAAGCGTGTGGAGGGATAACCAGACGGAAAGTACTCTAATTTGTAGACAAACATACTAGAACATTTAGGACGTTACGTCCTGCCGGAAGGCCCTTTCGGAAGATCTTTTGTACAGAACCGCTGTCCTTTCAATAGTACACACATGATTTGTTTCAGCGCTAACTATAGAGTTCATGCTCTTTCCTCGAGAACTTTCTGTCCCGCTGAACCACACAAAGTACTCTAATTTATAGAAAAACGTGGTAGGACTTTTAGACGTTACGTCCTGCCGGAAGGCCCTTTCGGAAGGACTTTCGTACAGAGCCACCGTCCTATCAGTCGTACCAACATGATTGTTTTCTGCGTTAACACTAGAGCTGGTGCTCTTCCCTCAAGGAGAACTTTCTGTCTCGCTGAACCACACAAAGTACTCTAATTTATAGATAAACATGGTAGGACTTTTAGGACGTTACGTCCTGCCGGAAGGCTCTTTCGGAAGGACTTTCGTACAGAGCCGCCGTCCTGCCAGTCGTACCAACATGATTTTTTTCTGCGTTAACACTAGAGTTCCTGTTCTTTCCTTGAGAACTTTCTGTCCTGCTGAAGTACACAAAATACTCTAATTTTTAGATAAACGTTCTATCACTAGCTTCACATTATCGTGAAATACTCAATTTTCGAAACAAAAATTGAAGCCGGCCAACCTCCTTACGATAAGTATTTTAATTAAAATGATATCCAGCTTGAGGGCAGTGCTAACTATGTTGAAATTTTTTTTTTTTCAGACGGCTCATCCATTTTTTCTTGCTAGTGTAAGAAACAACTTGAATTTCATTTCTATTTTTATATATAGAAAGAAAAAAGCGTATATAGCTTACGTAAAAATGTTGACTATATGAGTAAAATTCTTTAGTTTCTAAACTTAACTTACGACTATAGACCCTGCAGTATAATTATAACTGAAAGCGTATATTTTATAATACTTTCCGTATAAGTGTGCCATCTCTACATACTTTCTGTATGAAATAAAGAAATGTATATATAGGCGGTAAAGGATCTTACATCCTGGTGCACGTATACAGCATATAGCTGACGTATGTTAGAAGAATAAAAAAACTTTCATACTTCATAAATAATATAACTCATATGCGTTTTGTCACTTTCTTAACTGAGTTTAATATTCACTCATGAGAAGCGTACATAACAAGATGTCTATCTCTACACACACCTATTTATTATGTACCCTCTTTTTTTCTAATTTACGATTACAAAAGAATAATCTCTTGATATCTCTATGTATCTTTCTTTTCTTTTCACATAATACTGCTCCACTAATTCGCCTCTGATCGCCTTTTTATAAACTGGCACAGATTGCCAATATTATATACAACAACATAACGTTATCGTTGTAATGTAACATACGTATATGTATGTAATATATGAAAGATCATTAGATGTCAGACATCCTACAGTGGAATGATGTAACATATAAGCGGGGAAAATGTAGTACGTATGTAACACGTGGATAACATTTGCTTCGTACAGATTTCCGTAGTGAACATATGGATACCGTATATTTTTACAATATACCATTGTTCGGATAACGATTTTTCTCAGTGTATATCTTCCAGTCTTAGCCAGCTATGGATCTATCTGTAGTGACTTTGACATCCTTTGCCACTACGGTAGATTTTCTCTCTTAATGATTTCTTCTTTAAAAAAAATATATAGATAGATAGAAAAGAAGCACAACATTGAAAAGTTAGGAAAAAGTTACTAAAGTAATTTTAAAATATAGAAAAATCACGAAGAAGTAATACGAGCGAGAAACTAACAGGCAATGAGTAACGCCTGTAGCATTTAATTTTCATTTCTCGTTAATAAAAATAACGGAAGACGCTTCACTAAATATTAATTATTCAGTATAGAGCTTAACACTGCAGCAGACAGTATGATTTCCTTGTAAAGGAAATCTCTGTTCATCGTGGAAGTTTTTAACAAGATTCTGAGAGTTGATTTTGAAATAAAAAAAAAGAAAAGCCGAGTCAGAAGATGAATGAAATAGAGCAGAAAATTCGCCCAAGACCTCGGAGGAAAAAAAACGTGGATATCATCTAAAGACGAATATCTTAAGAAGAAAACTGTATACAGTTCAGGTAATTTTATTCTACACGCTTCACGAAACTCATTACAAAAGTTCTCATTATTTCAGCACATGGTGCTGATATACCTTACTCCTGTTCGCTATGGATCAGTCATTAAGTTCCTTTGCTTCAAAGTATATATATGTGTATATTGTGCAACACTAATAACAATAGAGCCATCCTTACTTTTCTGATGGCTGGCGCGCGTGCCTTTGGTACAGTACAGAGGATCCTAAGTTCTATTTATATTTCCAGTGCAAGAGTATCGAACGCACTAGAACCCCCTCCTAACCCTGTTAGTATAGTGGGTAGCGCGTCTTGGAGAGAAAAAATATCATGCAATCTGGATGGGTTTTACCTTAATCTGAGGGGGACGCGGTGGCTCAGTGGTAGAGCGTTCACCTCGAAGGTGCTCTCTCGGGGTCCCTGGTTCGATCCCAGCTCGCGCCGTGTGGACCTCGTGGTGGACAAACACCGTACTCGTTGGTTTTCCCGTTTCCTCCCACTTTATTCATTCCACCATTTCATTTATTTCTCATCATCACCGTCTCCTTTAGCCTAACCGGCATAATCGTGGGACGTAAAACTCAAAGATTTCATTTGATATTATTTTACCTTAATCTGCAGACTAAGCTGCCAACTGTAGAAAAAATCTTTTAGTTTAACGTCTTACGTTTATGTCCCTTAGGCTGTAGAGACGAATGATTATGGCAAGTGAATGATGATGGAATGAGAAAGTGGGAGGAAACGGCAGTACTCTAAGAAAACCCAGGAACATGATGTTGTACACCACAAATTTACTTGGCCATGGATAGAATCACCAACCCCATGCCTCAAAGCTAAGCGCTTTACCACTGACCCACCGAGCCCCTCCGTCAACCGTAGAAAAACACCATGCAGCGAACCTGGAGTTGTCTGTAGGAAATTTACGTAACAAAGGCTTACCAGCTGTAGCGTTCGTATAGTGAACCGTGTATGAAATGTACGGAAAGGAGGGCGCTACATATTAAGAGAAATGATGGTCGCTTCAGGAGCGGATTAAAAGCGGAGCCAATGGAGCTCAGGCTCCAGGGCCCCCGGCTCAGCCCCCTTTCCCACAAATCCCTCTCTTTAATACTAAAATATAGCAATAAACTTCTTATATTGCATTCTTCAGACGAATACTATTTTTTCCCCGCTCGCTACGCTCACGGTATCGCTAGAGTTGAGTCTTCTCCTACTAGCGTCGTAACGATACATACTTTATGAGGGAGTTAGCTGTTTTGGGCGTCTATTAAAAACCAAATTATTAGCTTGGGGTGACAATTCCTTAGAAATATATATCTGTCATTACTTAGAGCAAATCTAGGAGATTTTCCAAATCGTTTTTACTCTATCAGTGTTTTTACAAGGACCGATGACCATTTGGCTTGTATTTGCCATTTGTGTGTTACACTGCAGTATATGAACATTTAACTGTTAATGATTGTAATTATACTAATTATTGTAAATATTAAAATATTACAGCATAGTTCTCGGTGTTTCGATAAGCCTATGAGGCTGTGGAAGGCAGGTAAGAAATTTTATGCTCTGGAATTATTCGTAACATAGGGTCCTCTTGAAATAATCGGCTCCAGGGCTCCAAGAGCATTCATCCGCCCCTGGGTAGCTTGGATTCAATGAAACACCCCACGCGCCATATATGCGCTTCTACCTCGGAGGTAATGCGGATTACAACGTAACGTACTTAGAAAAGCGAGTTTTAGTAGGCTAGCTAACATTATTCTTGTCTAGAGATAGAATAAGTGGAATTTCTAAAGAACCTCTGTGCTGTAAAGTGTATTTATTCATGCCTGAAACGTCAGTAGGATGTGGAACAGGAGACAATACGTCTTTTGACATCAGGCAAAACTAAATGGTTACTTACGTGACAACACCATTTTCACAGTTACAGGCTGTAAGAGGGCCATGTTCCCTGCCGGTAACAGTGGAAGAAATGAGGGCGGAGGCAACTGTGTAGTAATGCTATCCAAATGGATTTTTTTTTTATTTTTTTGGAAACTGCAATTTTGGAATATATTTTTCGGATTTTTCGAATTTTAGCAAAAGTTGAAATTTCAAAAAATCGATTGTTGGTTTTTAAAAATGAATTTTCGGTTTTCAAAACCGATTACCGTTTTAGGTTTTCAAAGTCGATTTTCAGTTTTCGAACCGAGTTCAGCTTTCAATTTTAAAAACTGATTTTCGGACAGGGTTTCAAATTGGATTTTTGGTGTTCGAAACCGATTTTCAGTTTTGGGGTTTAGGGTTTCCAATTCTTAAAACCGATGTTCAGTTCCGGTTTTCAAAATCGATTTTTGATTTACATTTTCTAAATAGAAGTTCAGTTTTCAAAATCAATTTACAGTTTCGCTTTTCAGAACCAAACTTCGATCTTTTTTGTATTATATCGTTACTGTGCAAACTATTTTAAGGTGAGTGTGAGCGAAAAGAATGAAACGAAAGGAGAATAGTGTGCAGAAACAAAAATAGTACACTTCCATGCCCAAACGTTTAATTTGTGCTACAAATTAGACATACCGTAGTAATCTTGTACAACACCCAAACAAGTCACATACACATGCATAATATGCACGTTCTTTCCTTGAAAGAGGTTAGGTCGGGGGTGAGGGGAGTCCCAGCCGCTATGGGAGTGGAGAAGGGATTGGGAGAGGATTACAAGTAAAAATAATCAAAAACGAACGATATTAGGGTCCAATCCATAGCTTTCGCGGCCGTGAGATGAATAGTGATACACCCAATGCCACTTAAGTGTAAGTTCAGTCCCCACCTGTATATGCGGGTGAAGGTGGGGAAGAGTAACATTACAGATTGTTGTCATTACATTTTCATCGAAATGCGCACTCTAAAGAAGAAATGATTCAAATGCAGGGTGGTTCAAAATGAATACGGGGTTTTTCAGGCTTTGTATTATTTATTACAATTAACTTACAATTATGAATAATAGACCTACATCAAATGAAAGAGCAACTCAAACAGCTTTGTATGCACGCATGTGCATGTGCTGTTTCCTCTGTCTTCCGTTAGAAAGCGTTAATAGTAATGATGGCAACTAGTGAGCAGAAAGCTTTTGTGTTTTAAAATTTGCAAATACTGAATCTGTAGTTATAATGCAATGTGCTTTGTGTAATAAGTTCAATTGCAATCGACCAAGTGATAATAACATCCGTAGATGGTATCATCAGTTTGAGAACACCGGCTGTCTGTGCAAAGGGAAACGCACGGGACGACCAAGAGTAACTGAAGAAAGTATTGAACGAGTGAGAGAGTCTTTTATGCGTAGCCCCAAGAAATCAATTCGGAAGACTAGTCATGAATGAGCAATTCCAGTGATGTCTGTGTGGTGAATTTTAAGGGGATTGAGGAATTTAAGAAAGAGAATTGAAGAAGTTGTTGCAACAATTACTTCAAACACACTGATTAAGGTTTGAGAAGAATTCACCTGTCGACTTGATGTGTGTTGTCACGAATGGTGCTAACATTTGAACACTTGTAGCAAAAATTATTTGAGTTACTCTTTCATTTGACGCATTGTTAATAATTGTACATTAAATGTAGTAAATACTACAAAACCTTAAAATCCAGACATTCATTTTGAAACACCCAGTACTTTCCATAAACCTAATCGTCTTATGGGAAAAAGAGGCTTTTCAACTAGTTAATATAAATAGGAATTTCAAGGTAAATAATGTTTTTTAAGAGTGAATACATAGAATTTGCTTTTTTAAAAAAATATGCCTTTTATTTTCTTGATATCAATTCGCATAATTGGTCCTCTGGATGATTGGAGTTCGGACAAATTGAAGTTACACTGTATTTAACTGGTTTATTAATATTTATCATGGATACATGTTAAATTATGCTAGATCATTTTTTAAATGTTGACTGGAATTTTCAAATTCTTCATATAAGAGGTATTTTCTGTGTTCTCTTCGAACTCAATTTTTTAGAAATGTCTTCAGAACATACATCATAGAAATCCTAAGACATTCTGTCTCTCATATCTCAACTGGAGAAAACATAAAAGCAAGGTTTCTGACAATCTGCGCTTACTTGTCATAAGTTGTTGCGAGTGCTTTTAAGAAACCATTAGAATTTTAAAAAATTCATATGTGCTGTCTTCACGCAATAAAGTACAAACATCTGCAGATGTCATAGTTTTTTTTAGGTTTTAGGTAAAGCAATACTTTGAGATTCCTGAAGCAAATTTAATTTATGACAGTAAAGAAAATAAAAAGGTGTCGGGAGCATTGTAGTTCAGTGGTAGAATTCTCACATCTGTTACAAGAGGTTTCTGGAGGGCAATATCGTGTCCATGAGGTTTCTTGAGGATATTCCTGTTCCTTCTCACATTATCATCATCAATTGAAATATTCCATCAAACAACGCTGTTTGGAGCTTTTTGGAATGTACTGAGTTACCGGAGGAATCATGCAGTGGATCACAGCAAAACTCACATAGATACAAGGTATGATCAAAAAGTACGGAGAATGTAGTTGCACAGCGCCATCTATCAATGTTGTATCCATTTCGACTAGTAAGTCAGATAGCCTAAACCTTTGGTACAGTCAGTGTCGAGTTTCAACGAGTTTTGACATGTTAGTTGACTTCCAGAGACAGAAGAGTGAGGACGCGTCAATAGTGTCTGTCAGGCGCCAACATTAAGTTTTGTTCTAAGCTGAAAAAAAAAAAAATGTGAAAGAATTTCACGAAACTTTAAAATCAATGTATGATGATGAAGCGATGACATTGAAGACTGTTGACAAGCGCTATGAACGATTCAAAAGCAGCAGTAAGTCGATTGAAAACGAGCGACGATCGAGACATGTTTTGATGTCAAAAACAGATGAAAAAGTGAAAAAAAAAGTGGCACAAATGATTTGTTAAAACAGGCGAATGTCTATTCGAGAGCTTTCCGAAGAACTAAAAAGATCTAAAATGGCAACAACTAAAAGAGCAATTGATAGATAGATGTACACTCATGTCCAAAATTATTGTCTCATCTCTATAAATGTGTTGTTGTAGGAATATAATTTAATAACGATTTCGCCCGGTATTTCTTACAATGTTAGTATGTGTATAATTGGCAAAGTCATATGTATGGTAAATTTCATGTCAAAAGTGTAGTAAATAAGAACAATAAAGCGAAAATAAAATTTTCTTGTCCATTTAGCAACATTTTGTTTTACTCATTCTAATTTTCCTATTTATAATTGTTTTCCTATGAAATTTACCACAAATATACATTTCCCGATTATACCCATAGTATCAGTATTAAAAGTACCCTGCAAAATCATTATCAAATTATATTCTTACAAGAAGACAGTTATAGATGTGCTACAGTCATTTTGGACATGAGTGTACATATAAATTACGGAGCGCCGAATTTTATGTTTGCGTGTGCTTTTTAAATAATGAGTATTGTTCTTCTAACTGCATGCCAACAGGTCCACGTCTAAGAATCATCTCAAAAATTAGGTTAACCGTTAGAGCAATGTAAGTGCTCATTAGTGCCATTAATATTAACGTTAATGCCTCCATCGTACAGCTCTTGGCGTAATAATATGACTTTAACAACTTTATACATCAGACTCACCTTATTAAAATTAGCCAACCGAACATGATAACACCATGCTCTTTGTTAGAGTCTCAATGCGTCCCTAAATTCTCGCGAACATAATGCGTATTGTGGATGTGCTGCCTGACGTGCCCAAGTTAGTTACTTTGTTACAACTATTGTTTATCTGTTATTTATTGCTACTTCTGTAAAGTATTCCTTACATTAATATGCCCTTGTCCTTGATAGTCATTGTGTATTTACAAGTTTTATGTGTATTACTGTTAGAAGATATAAAAAAACAATAGATAAAATCTGCTACTTAATGGTTCATTTTTTTCTTTTACAGTACATAAAGTACTACTACTACTACTACTACTACTACTACTACTACTACTACTAATAATAATAATAATAATAATAATAATAATAATAATAATAATAATAATAATAATAATAATAATAATAATAATATTCCAGCATAAAAGTTATCAATTGCATCACATTGGCAACAAGCGATGCATATTTTAACTTCATAGAAATTCGTTTCTCACGATTTTCTCGGAAAGTACGCATGATAGCTTATGTTAATTATGTCATTTTGTTTATCTCGGTGTGATATATGTCTTATTTCTGGGCAATATCACAGTAGAACAAAAATTAAATATTAGGGGTACATCATACTTTTGGGCTACATCTCATTAACCACGGAAAGACTGAGTAGTGTATACTTCACGATGTAAGTTTCAGCTTAACTTGCATCATACATTCTTAGGATTACAAAAAGGAAATTTGTTCCTTAGCATTTGAACAAAATTCTTAGGATCACAGAAAAGAAAATATTTTTTCCGAAATTCAGAATTTTTCCGAATTACAGCATTTATCAGGAAAGTAAAAAATCCATCCCTAGTAAAAACTCATGGAACTTTGCTCTCAGGGATTTTTCAGGGAGTAAAATTATTGTTCTCAGGTTCTAGCCGCTCCATAGCCGTGTTGATGTAATCATCAAGACGTGTATGTATCAGGCACCACACTCTATGAGAGTAAGAACTATTCATCGTTCTAGCTTCATTCGAATGCGACTCAGAACTAATGAAGTAAAGCGCCTGTTTTCAACACCGAGGCCATATAAGACGTAGACCTACAGTTTAAGGTGGAATCCGAACCACTGTAATAGTTCATTTTTTAACGCTCTTCCACCGAGAATGGAATCAGACACCCCGTGAATCAAAGGCGTTCACGCTAGCCACTGGATCAGTTAATAACAAATATATTTTATTTATAGTATATAATGGGAAGCTGTGAACTGGAAACGGGGAAAAAGTGGTGTCAAGGGTGCCCAAGTCTGGAAAAGTGTGGAAAATTTCCTCCACGCTGTCTTGGGGCTCCTTAAAGCCCCTCCGGAGTATTTGGGCCCTTTATCTTTTTAATTGTTCCCTTCATCTCCCCTTTAACTACTACTAGATTCTATCCGATGGAAATTAAATTGAGTCTGGATTATCGTTAGCCATATCCGTCAGATATATTTTTATGACTATGCTTCTATCTTAACCTGTCCAAACGTAATTTTCCCGAAAAACTTTCAAACATGAATGAGAATTTAATATACTATCAAACGTTTACCCCTCGCCCTTAGTCTAGTGGCTAACGCGCGCCTGTGTTCCGCGGCGTCCTGGATTCGATTCTCAGGGGTAAAGCATTGAACGCATTACGGAGGTTAAGATTCTTAGATTTAAACTATAGGTCCAGGTTTAATTTAGCCTTGGTGCTGAAAAGAGAAACTAATCTGCAATCATAAATAGCAACAAGCAACGTTTTTTAAAAATGGAATACTTGAAACCAGTTTTTAAACGCCTATTCTTAATATCTACATGATATTTGCTGTCCATCTGACTGTAGGTATTGTTAGTTTCCTCATTATATTTCCCCATCTTTTTTCGCTCCTATTAAAATTCTTTTCAAAGTAGTATCAGTGGTCCCAGTTTCCACGTTCTCGGCCACTTAAATTCAGCTTTTATAACCCATTTTCTTTCAAGATAATCTTGAATCGTTTACATATGACGTCAATTGCTTTGTGGACACAAGACGTCGTAATGAATTATTAAGCATTTCCGTACCTAAGGTTATCCATCACATGACGACTGTGTTCTACCGACGGCCATAATACAAGCCATGACGTCAGTGCGTTGTGTATGGATATCAAATATGGCTAATATTGCTCCAAGACATGCAACTACGTCATTTTGAATCCCTATCATTTAGAAGGACAAACATTTATATATAGTTGTTCTTGTCAAATACTTACAAATGTCATTCTTCTTAGAGGTACTAATATTCATAGCCAATCATTCAATTTCATGAGTACCGGTACTTCTTAATTTAAACGCAAGCTACGTACAATGGGAAATTACGATTATGAGCATGGTGCATAATTTAACCAGTTGTGAATGCTCGAAGAGCATTGCCAGAACAAACTTTAAAACAATTAATCGGCACTTTTTTGGCCAATATCTCGGGAATGGTAAGAGTGATGCGAAAAATTCCAGATAGTTTTTGCTGCTCTATCGAATGAAGGGCTCAAAATTAAATCATCAACACCAATATCATATCTCTATGACTTACGACTCCCAAGCTATGGCTCCTTAAATCTCCCGAAATCGGAAATTTTTTGTCCAATATCTGGAGAACAGTCACCAGTTGGCAAGTAGTCACCGATTATTATTTGGTACCAAAATGTTCACCATCCTCTTAGGTATTGATCAACACCAATAGCATCTCTTTATGACTTACGGTTCCCGAGATATGACTCCTTAAATCCCCGGAAATTGGAACTTTTTTGGCCAAGAGCTCGGGAGCGGTAAGAGTGACGCTAAAAATTCCATCACTTCTTTAGATGGTTTTTGATGCTCCATCGAATAGAGGTCTTAAAATTAAAAAATAAAAAATGGCAAATAAAAGGCAGGCACACACACACACACACACACACAGTCATAGAGAATTCAGTAACGAGCGTTCTCAGTTCGTAGAAAAGAAGCAGAAAAATTGCGGGGGAATGAGATAGCACATCTAAATAAGCACTTTTGTATCCATGTTTCCTGTAGATTCTCGTGGCTGAGAGGAAGTATTCTCAAAATAAAAATAAAAAATCTTAAGCAAAATATGAGTAAGTACCAACTTATTTAACAATCAACAGATACAGCTCAGAGGCCATTTTATACTGGATATCTAACAACAACAATAATAATGGAAAGAGTTTAGGAAGGTAACGGCCAACGGTTTAGTAGGTACCATTCCGGCATTTGCCTGGTAGGCCTGAGGAAAACCCTGGAAAACCCCAATAAGGATAGTCGGCAGCAGGAATCGAACCCACAAGCTCCCGAATGCAAGCTAACACTACCACCTGAGCTACTTCGCTCAGTCGAAGGAGGGTATAAAATATTTCATGATTTGATAGTTGTACTTATGATTTATTGGCAAACATAGCGATAGGTAGCTTCTGAATTTATAAACAACGGTTATGGTAGAGTGTTGTTCAAGAAATTATTGTAGAACGGATATCAGTAAAAAGGAAAATATACAAGACTTTTTTTGTTCAGAAAATGATATCTGAGACTCTGGTGTTCGTCTTTCTTAAGATACATAAAGAATTTGAAACGATAATTTAAGCGAAATTTGGTTTCTCAGTAGATATACTTTCATATGTAGTAGGAAAAGATGCTACAGTGACTGAACTTGAATTTCTGCACTTATCCTTTCTATTTTCTTTATATTAAATCTTGAAGTGTTTCTACTTCCACTACACATAAACCATACTTTACTCTTAATTTGTTTCTGTGCAAGTTAGTAACTTTCAGTGTTCCTGTATAGCAAAGATGCAAAATCCGGATACATAAATACTTAGAATTGTCGTTTGTATAGGTCATGACGTGTCAGTGGTCCCTCAATATCTATTCGATACAAAGCAGAGGATTCTCACAGCAGACATGAAATGCAGTGTTTCTGCGTCTCTTCTTGGAACGCCTAGATGTAAGAATCGTTCGGGTTATTTTGACTGACAGGACGGCATTTCTCTGACAATTTAATTAGAGCCTCTGGCCTCCACGTGAGCACAAGAGCACTAAATAATCGATATACTTGAAATTCACAATCCACGTTCTCACGCAAGATTACTCCTGACGCCTACTCATAATCAAGAACTATTTAGCAATCTGAGGAGAGATTGAACTGACAAGATAAATGGAAAACGAGGGTACTTAGTAATAAAGCACGTTTCTCTATCAAGCACAGTAACGTCAATGCGTGCGTGGGGGACGTGTGTAGAAGTGTATGTAAAAGTCAAAATCTAGTATGTGTTCAAATTTGCTATACAGGATTCACATATGGCATTCTGGTAGGGAAAACAACCAAGGGCGCCGATTTCTCTGCAAATTTGAGGGGGCCCATTCAGATGCAGAAGGTATATATGTGAGGATTTTAAGACAAATTGCATTCAAATTATGCCAAATATTGTATATTCATAAATACAATAGGGGGGGCCGACATGAGCTTTCGGGGGGCCTGGGCCCCCTCAGTCCCCCAGGGTTGGCGCCCTTGAAGACAACACATTCTGATCATCTGTGTCTTTCATGTAAAGAGGAAAGATTTACTTCATGTTGTCCAGTACAGTATATACAGAAGACCAATCTAGTGGATAAGAACACACACACTACATAAAGTTAGTGACAGTTGCAGCTAGTGTTTCCTGGACATTAGCTTGTCGTATTTGGCTCTGATGATGGTATTTCGTTTTCATCCGAGACTTTAGCAAACAGTCGGGCGACGAGAACAGTAGTCTTTCTTCTGTGGTTGTACATAATTTCGCGACTGGTCAATCCTCCTCTCCGACATTATTTGAACACTGCGGGATTTTATCTTCACAAGTGTCCATTTGTCACTGCAACATAGCCTGTTTTTCGTGGTATACCTCTTTCAGTTTGGCCTACTAGGTCTCCTGAACAAAATCTATTGAGCATGTGAGGGACATGTTTAGACTGTGCTTGAGTATCAGATGAGCTCCGACAGCTACGTCAATATCTACAGCAAGTGTGGGTTATCCTACCCTCAGACAGATATTTAGCACGTATATCTGTAGGACGGCCACCTATCCGAACAAATACTTGAGTGATGGCTCCGGGCTCTATTAAAATAACCAATGTTGTGTTTTGTGAACCCTCTATGTAACCTACTAAATATTTGAAATGTGACAGAGACAATATATTTGAACCACTATTATTTACCACCACTTTCTTTTTGTAGTCCAGCTTTAAACTAGAACCAGGAATTCCTATTGATTGTCGTTAAATGCGTTCCCATCAGTGTGCTTGTGTACAGTGTAGATGTTTTCATAATGTTTTGTTTTTAAAATGAACGTGACTAATTTATAATACTTATTATACAATTGAATTTATTAATACTTATCAACTAGATAGGAGGGAATCTTCTTTCGACAACTGTCTAAATAATAACACACATAAAAGTCTGGAAAAGTGAAATCCTGGCCACGTCATTGATGCCTCCCTACTTACTAATCTTACCTGTGGGTACAACCTCAAAGTTCATTCCGCGTATATTCATTTGGAAGATCCTAGGGAAATATGTGCGAAAAATACCGTAAATATTGCGTCTTTTGTTTCAAACTTTTTTTACTACACGAAAATAGCGATCTAAAGTGAACAGAGAATACTAGCGTAGTAAGGGTCGGAGCTTTTTCAGTCTTTGCAACAGTCAAGTGTATCATAACGGTAATTAACATAGAAATTCGAGAGAATAAAAGGTTAGGACTAAAGTTTTATGCTTAAACACTTTATCCCAAGGTATGTTGTTAAAAATATCTTTGCTCTTTCTTTGTGAAGTAGCTCTCGCCAAGTGAACTTTGTGGTGGACAAACACCGTGTGCGTAGGTTCCCTCGGGGTTCTCCCGTTTCCTTCCACTTTCTTCATTCCACCATTTCATTCATTTCTCATTATCACCGTCTCCTTTAGCCTAGCCGGCATAACCGTAGGACGTAAAACTTAAAGATTTCATTTCATTTTGTTTGTGAAGTAAGCATTTCTCCTCTAAAATAAGAGGTGTGCCAGTAGGCTATGTAGATTTTTTTTACATTCTTTTAGAAGAGATTTAACTATCAATGCGTAGTTCTGGGAAACAAATTTTTGTCTTTGCAAAATTAATAGATGTTTATTCTTGCTACAGAATTTATTTGTTACTGGCTCTCCAAGGGGTACAAAATATGGACGTTAAAAGTTCCAGCAGAACATTCTAAATTGTTAATAACGTCGATAGTTGAAAATTAACTCCATGCAAGTGTGTTGTAGTCGTATCCATTAGCGTTAACTATCTGACATGCAGAAAATACCAATATTGCTGTTACAGACATTAAAAAGGACAAAGTTGTGTACTGTCAATGGTAAACCATGTTCTAGATGGGAAGGCTTTTCAGCCGATTTATGGGTTCCTTCTTTAATAGTAGAAGTAGTGTAAGGTGTTCGCAGAAGGCTGCTCTCGTGGATAAGAACACACATACACATTACATAAAGTTAGTGACAGTTGCAGCTAACATTGATGGACGTTTGCTTACCATATTTGTCACTAGTTGTGGTCTTCCGCCTTCGTCCGAGGCTTTAGCAAACAGTCGGGCGAGAGGAACAATTCTCCAAGGAAAGTCTGTTGATACAAAGCGATGGTGTAAGGGGAAAGAAAACCCGTAAAGTAAAGTATTGCTCAAATTAAGGTGAAGAACGTAAAGCGAGATGCGCATAGCCATCTCTAGGGATTAGTGCTGTTAAATCACATGATCCAAGAAGTCAATAATAAGATGTGGAAACAGCTACTAAAAGGGATACTAAGAGACGAAACTTGGAGCAAGAACTTTAACATTTGAGGCAAGAGTTAAAAGAGGAAAAGGAAGAAGCCGTAGTTCTATCAAAGCCCATGGACGTTTCTGCACAATGTAAATAAAGACCAGGACTATTGAATAGGAATATCATCGTTAAAGGAAGAAGATTATGGTTCCTTACAAAACAAGAAGTTGAAGCAGTCTAATCACCAAAAAGGAGCTCCTTCGTGGCTAAGCGGCTATCGTACGCACCTTTGGCATCAGAGATCCGGGTCGGATTCCCTGCGGGAGCTGATGGGGTTCGGATCTCACTTTAAGATGTAGGTTCACACCTCATATAGCCTCGTTGCTGACAAGGGAGCCAAAATCCAATCAAAAACAAATAAATCGTCTCCGAAGGGCGAAAGTGATATTCTTGTGTCAAGAGGTTTCTGTTTCTTGTGTTTCATTCTGTCTTGAGGATAACTCTAAAGAAGATGAAGGAATGCAATATCCATTACACACTCGTCTCTCATTCTAATGGAATAAAAGGGGACAATAGCGGTCCATTATTGCCGTTTGTCTCTAATTTCCTTTACTTGTATGTCCACAATGTCTAATATCAGCAATTATATTACAAAAAATGAGTTAAAATACAATACTGTACTTTTAATCAAGCAGTATTCAATCTGATAGTGTATACAACTTGTGATGAATTGTAAATATTCTTGTAATGTAGTAAGTTCAACAATTTGAGTTTAAAATAAGGACTTTCAGGCTGAAATTGCCTGCTCCAGCCTTTACCCATTGTTGGATTTTGTCTAATGATTGAGTGTATAAAATGTCAACAGACTTTTAACATCTTATCTGGAAACAGTATACACTAAGTTTAGATTATAAGGTTGGATGTAGATAAGGTATTTTAGAAACTAAAACTCTTAACACTTAAATCGTAATTAAGCAGAATCGAAACTGAAACTCAAGCATTTAAATCGTAATCAAGCAAAAACCTTGTCAGACATGAAAGATGAAATTTGGAGAAGAGTAGGTCAAAGGATCGACATGTTAGCTGACCTTTCGTAGCTGTGGGGTTACAGATTTGTCGTATGTGATAAGCCTAGTGTCGTGTGCGAAAATCAAAGAAAGTCATGATTCTCCGTTCACCTAACTTGATGTCCGATTCACTTCTGGGTCCCTCATGCAAGTAATTCGAAATGACTTATTGATTGGTAAAAATCCAACTGTTCTCCCAATGGCCTAAGTTCTCCTTTGTGTCAGAACCATGAATGCACCCAAATCATTCCCAGACCTTCGTGACTTCGGAATTTAATGATGGCTATTTGTTACTGTAGACGTTTACAGACCACAACTTTGTCTTCCTTTTGCAGATCGTAGGTAGATGCCAGAATTGGGTACTAAGAGAGAAGTTCAGTGTGAAGAAATGTTATTTATCAAGAGGGAAAGTTAAGAGAAAGATGGATAAAGAAGGAAGGATTTCGTCAGTTTATTGCAACTTCCAATATTACAACAGAAAGCTTTATTGCAACTTCCAATATTACAACAGAAAGCTTTAATTTGTATTTTGTAACATGATGTGCTACCAAGGTGACCAGACGTCCCGTTTTAGCCGGACAGTCCCTTTTTTCCAACCTTTGTCCCGTTTTATTCTGATTCTCGAACGGGACGCCTAAATGTCCCGTTTTTAAGTAAAATGATCTAGGTGTCCCGTAATTATTATTCAAAATATAAATCGTCAATGCAAATTCTACTCTCTTCCGTACCAACATTCGTTGCCAAGGTTCAGCCGTGTCTAGAACTTCTGAATTTTCAAATGGGAATTGAGTGTTCGTGGTTCAAGTGGGAATTGAGTGGGAATTCTGAGTGTTCAACTAGTTAAAAGAATTGTTGGGTAGAACTTCAAAATCGGAAACCATTATTTGTTGTGTGGTACACGTAAAGTTAGAAACGGTGTGTTATCACTCTTACTTGTGTATTTTGTAAATTGAGAACACTGCTGAGTCCCAAAATGCACTCTGGAAGTCAGATACCCCCCCCCCCCCCGCCGTAGACGATTCGTATGCGTCCCGTTTTCGCAAGTGAAAATTCTGGTCTCCTTGTGTGCTACTCCGTAAGCAGCTGGTTGAAGGTCTCTCTAAAAAAAAACTTCCTGATGCATTGACTCTGACGAGTCCAGACGGTAGGCCTTGGTTCAAGACAGGATGATCCCAATACTGCAACAACATAGGCACTTCGATATTATAGAAAATAATTGAGTAAGATTAACAGAAGAGCCATAGTCAACAGATGAATAACCGTGAGCTCCTTGGTTCGATCTTCGGCCAAGTTACTTTGTGGTGAACATCATTTTCTCTAGGTACTCCAGTTTCCTCCCCCACTATCTCATTCCGTCAATTTTTCCATCACCATTCACTTACCATAATCATCCGTCTCCCTTAGCCTAATAGGTGTAAGCGTGGGACGTTAAACTCATTTCAACTGAGGACGAAAAAATTCTCATCTCGTGGGCAACAGTGAAGTCTACACTAATGAAGCTTGTCATTATAACACTAGCAAGAAGTCAGTATATAGTAGATTCTATGGTTAATATGACAATAGCCTTAAATTATGATTAACAATAAAATTTTAATTGTTGCTTCACTATAATAAAATCCAAGGAAATAAGTTATGCATCAACCGATATATCACATAGTGACAAACCAAATTACTTTCCTGATCGTAAATTCTAATGCTTAGTATTCGAGAAAATTTTTTTATGACATTTAGAAGTACAATGATCGTTGGCAGTCTAACGCAATGTGATTCACCTGAAGTAGATTATTTGCTTGTTTAATTATGTATTGTGATGAAAAATAAGTAGTAAATTGTATTTATTAAGTAGTAGATCGTATTTATTAGGTAGTAGATTGTATTTATTAAGTAGTAGATTGTATTTATTAAGTAGTAAATTGTATTTATTTAGCAATAGATTGTTTTTACTAAGTAGTAGATTGTGTTTATTAAGTAGTAGATTGTATTTATTAAGTAGTAGATCGCATTTATTAAGTAGTAGATTGTATTTATTAAGTAGAAGATTGTATTTATTAAGTAGAAGATCGCATTTATTAAGTAGTAGATCGCATGTATTAAGTAGTAGGTCGTATTTACTGTAGTTTGGTTTCTCCGAACAGTGATGCATAAACTACTTATAACTTTATATGGAGAAGAGCTACATAATTACCAGCATTTAGTCTTATGCTCAGCGAAGACAGCAATGAATAGTTTTTAATGAGAAACAAAACAAAGGCAAGAAGATGCAAACACACTGTTGTTGTTACAGTTTCTATTATCCTGCGTCACCCATCACTATGGATATCTAGGTATTCTGATCGTAGTAGAAAGTATCATCTCAGCCATTGCTCATCCATCACTGTCTGTGCGCCTTCATCTTAATATTCAGCAACAGGCAGCTTCCAGACGAAAGCTTTTATCCGATGCAGACGACAACCATGAAATGACGATGACAATGATTTACTACGAGCTCCCGACACATCCCAAATCCTTTCCTTCAAATTTCAACCAAAGAATTTCTAACAACGTTTGCTTTGGCGGAGACGCTTAGAACATAATTCACTTTATGGAACAGATAGTGGGGCTGTGGTAGCTCAGTGGTAGTTCACAACGTGTCTGTTTAGTGTCTACAGTGCGTGCCTTTGCTGCACAAGTTCCTGTGTTCGATCCCCGATCGGAGAACATTAAAGTCACTACAGTAGTTCAGATACCACTTAAAATTTTAATCTGAGTGTGATCAAAAGACGTAAATACGAAACAATTAATCAATCAATGTACTTTTATAAAGCCGATTAGTAATGCGCACGAGACGAGTCGAGACAGGATTTTCCTGACAAAATTCCAGTAGAGAAATGCTCTTCCAATAGAAAAATATACATTTTTCGAGTCGAGACATCACTTTTACAGCGCATTTTCGAGACGAGACAGCCACAAATCTTGTCTCGTGCGCATCATTCAAACCGATGTCGATATCTGAATGGTTTGAGACGTTCTGCTGCAAATTACGAGTTGCAATTCATTGTGAGTTCGTGTCCCACTGAAAAGCATGGAAATTTTTAATTATCGTTGCTGTCTCCGAAGGATTATGATTCAGATTTCTGGGCTTTCGGCATCTGTGGCCAAGTTAGTCTGTAATATATGAGGGATGACATCCTTCGGCGATCACACTATCCGAGGAAACTGAAGGAAGCAGTGTGGGACCTATATGTTAGATGCCATCCCAGAACTTCCCTGGTGTGAATAACGAAAACCCAAGAAAAGCTTACGCAGGATGATTGGCCTGGGAAAGCTTTTACACTTTTCCGATGAGTGTTCCCACTGAGAATCGAACTCGGAACCGGTCGCACTAAAATCGAGGGGGTTAGCAACTAAGCTACGTTGGGCCACTTGCTGTTTCCGTGATTGGGTTTCTGATACTTTGAGTAAGGCAAAAAATAAACTGTTAATAAGATTTCTGATTTTCATCAATCATTGATTTAGTAAATCTTTATTGAAAGTACATATTTCATTTACTTAATCACGACCTTAGAGTTTCAAGGGGGTGGGCATACACATGATGACTACGACAAAACGACATCCCTCCCGATTATCTCCCTTAAATATGTATAGTAATATAGGGTGTATCAAAGGTCCGAGGCTATAGGCTAATTCCGTTATGACTAAAATGGAAAGAAAGAGATGGTGTTGGAAGTAAGTGGTTTTCAATTTAAAATTGTGGAATTTATCGACTCGCACTATCCGTTTGGAGTTCACGCCGGTAAGGATCCCCATGCAAGAGCGTTAGCGGTAAGGATCCCTATGCAAAACGTTAGCGGTAAAGATCCCTATGCAAGAGTGTTAGCGACTAGCAATTCGATAATTGATTAACCCAGTACAACATTTCGAGTCGTGTATAGTGTTATCATTTACAATAAATTTTTTGCCATAAATTCTAAAATAGGGTAGTCTTCTTTGACATGATGGAAAAGGAAGCAACATTTACTGCAAAATACCTTAAGTACGATCAACAAGTTCTATTTAATCTAACGTAGCCTTAAAAATACTTTGGCTTATAGATAATTTGACCTTTTTCTATATTTATTTGACAAACTAATGCCGGGAAGGCACTTTATGTTGAACCTGGTCAAGAGTTCTGTTTGAGTATAAATTCTCTGTTGAAATATTTTGCTGATAGATAAATTTATTTATTTTGCAGCTCAATGTTCTGTAAATAAATAAATTTACTAACGAAATGTTTGGTCAAAAATTTAGTACTTAAACATAAGACAATAACTTTAGAACTGATTAAATTTGGAAACACAAGAAATGTAGTAACTTTTAATGCAAGATAACTCTCTTCCAACATAGGAAACTTCTTCTGGTGGTTGGCAACAATGAGATGTTAGTTCCAAGCGCGACACATAGTAAAATTAAAACACGAATCATTATTCCATACGCTACGATACAAATCGCTTTTTTTTATAGCTAATAATTTTTGTTTATACGATAAGTTAGGAAATGCAAAATCAGAAAGACGATAACACGTCTTTTGTTTCACTTATTTCAACGTAAATTAAATCACTTTACCAGAAGTACCTCGAAAGTTGTAAAATTTGTAGCAATACATATGTCATTTCCTCTATAAAGTGTAATTTGTCGTGGTGAATAATTAGTGAATGAAATATGTCAGTAATAATTAGAAAAACAATAGCTTTTTCGTGACAAGGATTTAATTCTTTGAAGAAGCGAATGTATTCCCCTCTGTTGATAAAGTTTGGTACTAAAAAGTCTTTGATAAGAGAATAATTACCAAAGATACTAGATTACTGTGAGCATTTCAAGCGGTTTATCTAGCATAGTTTTTGCCTTTCAGTGTTAGTTCACGATTCAGACGAAGAACTCGGATAAATATCCATAAAATTCTGTGATATAAAATGTATTAACGTGGCATGCATGAACACGTAAAGGATCTATGTGGTAGTGAACATGTTCCTCTCGCGTGAAAAAATTCTGAAATAGTGACTCTTGTTCAGAACGAAATCAACCACTAGGGACTTTAGCGAGCAATTTTGTTTCGTCCGTTAGAACTTTATATTTTAAAAAAAAAGTTTTTAAAAAAAAAAAAAAAAAAAAAAGAATTACAATTTCATACTTTTATTCTTTTTTGAATTAAGCTTCCAAACGGCATATAAAACAAAATTTATTCACACGAATACCAGGAATTCATACGTACGTTCATTTTTATCTTCACAACCTGCTTGCTGCCACAGCACTTTTCCCGTTAAGCTCATTATGAATTTACAACCTAGCACTCACCAAACACAATGCAAAGTAATGAGGTGTAGTGCATTAGAGTCTCCGGGATTTTGAAACAGGGATAGAGTGACTAATCCTGGAAGTTGTGTTGGGGCAAAATTCTTCAAGAGATTCAAAATCTGCCCTCGTTCTGAAGATTATGTTATATATATATATTTTTTATTTTGTTTCTAGGACTAATATTTCAGGAGTTTGGATTACTATTTCTTTATATATTTAGCATGTATGTTTGTGTGTCCGTCTGTCCAAGAGATAAAAAATTACAAGATTACTTGATGGATCAATTTTGGTCAGGATATATACTGTAGACGGCGAAAAGGTCGGAATCGAGTTCGCTTATAGAGACAAATCCATGGACCGGAAGTGGTAGAAATCTAGTTTTAATATTGATAACTATAGACTTTAAACGGTTATAGATAGCGAGAAACGGTCTCTTCAATCGATTAAGTCCAAAGTGATGTTTGCCTGTTGTTTTGTGTAGAGAAATAATATGGTATAGACTCTAAGATTACTACATACACACACTCAATTTGGACAAAACAGTGAGTCATGACTTCCGAATTCTTGATCAGAATGGATAATATATAAACAAAGATTTGGAATATTTTCGGATTCCGGCTACAAAGGGAAATATGTATAATTCTTGCATTACCTCACGTGCAGAAATGTGTGTTCTAAATGTATCAATTATTTTATAATAAAAGTGTTATTTTTGTGGAGTTTCCCACAAAAAAAAAAAAAAAAAAAAAAACATTCACTTCATTACATAGACTTAGTTACGGAGTGTGCTTGATATGCCTGTTCACTTCATAATAAAAGTTCACGACCAACAAAAGATTGTTTTTCAGTATATCACCTAAGTAGATTTCCCAATAAATTTGTTGAAATTGCGTGTGTGTTTTTTTTAGTTGTCAATCATTCTAATCTTTTGTTATCTGTATTTTTTTTTAATTATTGAAGTAAACTTTTATCCAGTTTTTAACACTGAAAACTTTAAACGCAAAAAAAAAAAAAAAAAAAAAAATGAGCACTTGGTGGGAATGATATAATGAGAGGGTAGATGGGCTTTAACCTCTTACCACATGCCGTGCCATATATGGCACATACCCTTTTTTCACTTTAGCTTTTTTGTGATTTATCAAAGGCACCAAATGACTGTTTTGTCTGCTGTGTGAGATATTGACGTGTATGAATAAAAATTTTGGTGTCATCTCGCATGTTCTTTGTGAGTTGTAAGTGTGTCGTATATGGCACTTACTTATTTCTCGTCGGCATTAAGTGAAAAAAATCGAAAATTCAAGATTTAATTCATTTTTTAAGTTCCCATATGAGGATTTCCAATACTGATTATTATTATTTTTTTGCTAAAAGAAAAAAAAACATGCAGAAAGGGGTTAAATACTTTCCTGCAGACCCATCACAAAAAATTTTTGGCTACGTTTCATTAACATGAATGAGTTAAGCAGAGGAGGAAAAATAAGTAAGTCTTCGTTACACCGTTACGTTAGGAAAACTAATTGCTCGGAGATGAAGAATTAATTTTCTTCAAAATAATTCTTTTCCAGCTTTCACGAATTCCAGTAGGAGCTCCTTCTTGGGCATATGATCAGAGTACGCAGCTTTGGCATGGGAGACCTACGTTCGATTCCCGGTATCAGTCATATTGTTTGGGAACCACGTTAAGCTGTAGGTTCACGTGTCATATGGCTCGTTCAGTGGACAAGCAAATAAAGTCCGTTTGTGATTATTTTCCATATTTAACCTTTAAGATCGCTTTCTGAGGCCAGATTTATTATAAATAATTCTTATGTTATAAAAGAACATATGTTAACTTTTCCATGTACTTAAGCGTAACTTACAAATTTTATTTCTCTCATGTATTTAACCGTACGTACCAACTTTATCTTTTTTTCTCACAACTTCTCCATGTCTTTAAGTGTACCATACAAGCTGTGTCTTTTTTTTTTTTTTTTTTTTTTTTTTTTTTTTTTTTTTTACAACTTTTCGATAAACTTAGCGTACCGTATAAACTATATCTTTTTCTCTCACAACCTTTCCAAGTACTTAAGCGTACTGTACAAACTATATCCATTTTTCTCACAACTTTTCCATGAACTTAAGCGTACCGTACAAACTATGTCTCTTTTTCTCACATCCTTTCTATGAACTTAAGCGTACCGTACAAACTTTATCTCTTTTTTTCTCACAACTTTTTCATGAACTTAAGCGTACCCAGAGCCGTAGCTAGAGATTTATGCGCCTGGAGCGAAGTAGAATTCGATCTCCCCTATATTCACCTTACCAAGATTTTACTTACTTTTCTTTCAAATAAGAGAAGCAGCTTTTATTGTTATGCTACGCTGAATTTTTTTTATCAAACTACTTGAAGAGACTATTGCAACAACTAAAACCGATCATTATGTGTAAGAGGTGTTTTCAAGGGGCTTATTTTGGACTTTTTGTTAAACTTAAGAAAACTATCATTGGTTGTATACAAATTCACTTGGAGAACAGTTACGTAAATTTACAATTATTAAACAACGTTGCTACAACGACAGATACAATATATCAAACAGATCAGACAGATAAAAATATCAAATAACTAGAAACGTGTACACAAAAAAGTCCTGACGATAGTTGATGGAGAAATGATCCCAAAAAATACCTTCAAATTTGAAGCATTTCATATTCAATGGAATAAAAAAAATACGAAATTCATTGGGTTAAGTTCTGACTATTTCACCATTTAAGCACCTATTCTACAATTGATTCAAGTTCTAAAATGTTATTATTCCCCTTGTTTACCTTCATTTTTAATATTCCATCGCAAGCAGCAACTTGCGTGTCTCTCTTCTGTCTTCTCATTTTTCATACCTTTATTCTCACCATCGTGATTAATCCGATTGGGTAGAAAAGCGTGATTAACTAACCAAACTCATTATTAAACACTGAACATGTATTTCAGACTTTGACCGTTTCTGATTTTGAAAACGCTCCTGCGTACACTATAAGTCATTACTTGGGAGCGTGTAGGGCCTACATCACATCGCCCTTAAGAAATGATGTATATCTTTTCTAAGTAATAACTTGTTGTAACTCATTGAAACGTTTGAATTCCGAGCGTAACGAGCCAGAAAATTTGTAATAAATCTACTTCTTTGCAAATCGACAATATTCACTTAATAGGGCACCAATTCTTTTTTTTTGGGGCGATGCGTTGTTTCAACTCATTTTCAACACTTTTTGTTGCTTCTTGCTCGTTTGGTACCCTCTTACTATGAGCGCCGGGGATAAGGGTCCTGGTCGCCCGTCCGTAGCTACGGCTCTGAGCGTACCGTACAAACTATGCCTCTTTTTCTCATAAGTTTGGTAAGATTCTCTTGTACTCTGAACGACTCATATAGCTTTGATGGTGAAAATGTGGTAAAACTTAAAACCAACCAACAGACTCCGGCGAGTGAAATCATTCTAGTATTCTTCTACATATAACGTATAATGAAACTCAAACTGTACTCAGGGTATGTATTCACTATTCACAACCTCTCCTCCACAAAATTTCCTCTTAATATTAAAAAGACAATGACATGTTAAGTTCTTTTTAAGTCTTTCCAGTTAAAAGATGTTTCTTATCACTTTCAAACAAATCCTTTTCCCAATGCCTCTTCTGGATATGACTGTGTATAATCTGTATATACGTTAGAATAGCAAATTAGGCCATATAAATGGGTAAAATCGACCACAAGATATCAATTGTGGTCAAATGCAAAAGCCCATCCACGTTTGTTATTATCCTTTACAAAGCTATCAACACAATAATTCATTCTGTATTGAGCCATTAACTGTATGCAGTGATCGTGGAAATTTCCGATCAACATTGAAAATAGGCATTTAGAGACTCGTTTGATATAACAGAGGTAGAAGCTACGCAATACCAAATCCACTGCTGATGCTGTTTTACTTAGAACGACAAACATTCTATAGGTAATATAGTAATGTGGGTTTTCTCCGAAAAATTCCTATTTCATGGAAATAGTGAGTAAAACATTTTTCATTGATTTAGTGTAACCAACACATGAACCGGAACAGCTTTACAAAACCCTACTGAATCCGCATCTCTAAGTGGGACTCTTTCAGAATTGCCAACTATATTATATTTATCATGCATATACGATATTTTAATCTCTCTCTACAGATGTAAGTCCAAAGACAAGACCATACGCAGGGACGTCCGCAATTTTTTTTCAAAGGAGAGCAAAGTACATACATAAGTGCAGTTTCACATACATACTTTGATGCACGAATGCTAAGCGCCTGCCGTATTTTTCTCATGCACTGAGAAAAATAATTGTAGGTGGTGTACTTAAAAAGGTAGGTTACATGCGTAACTCCTGTAGTTTTTGGACTTAACGTACAGCATACGTATAACTGAAAACGCCTATTTTATAATGCTTTCCGTATAAGAGTTCCATCTATACGTAATTTCCGTATGAAACAATATAGGCGGTCAGGATCTCACATACAAATAGACATATAGCAGAGGAATGTAACATAAGTATATGCACGTGACATACGGAAAACTGTTTGATGTCAGACATCCTGCAACGGCATGATGTAACATCTAAGGGCCGTGCCTATGTTGCATACGGATAACGTATGCTCCGTACTGATTTCTATAGTAAGCAAGAGGATACCGTATATTTGTGAAATATACCGCTGTCCGGAGATCGAACTTTTCTCAGTGTGTGAATACGGGACACCTTCGATCTCTCCCCCTTCCCCCCCTTCCCCCCGATCCGACCTTTCGAACACAATCCATTGAAATTGTAGCTCTGGTTATGAACAACAGTATAATAGGCGAAAGTTCCCTCAAGTGAATCTACTTTTCTCTCTTCGTTCCCTGTAATTAATTGTACAGAGTGAAGATACAGAAAGTCACTAATCTTCCTTATGCTCAGATATGTAAAAGCACTCGAAACCTCTTATGCTTGCTTGTTTCTCGGCGTTGAAGAGTGTCCGAGTTTCCATTAGGAGCAATAGAAAAAGTAGTATTGCAAATATTTGCAGTCAACTTCGTAATTTAACTTGGTTGCTTTAAAAAACGGCAATTCTTCTTCAAATTTTAAGGAAACGTAAACTTTAATTTAGGCATTCTTGCTGATACAAAAGTGGAACACTTCACTTATAATGTGTTATCAACGACAGCTCAGCTCGTCCACTTTATCAAATATTGCAGATCCCCTTGACTGCTAACAGGCAACTGCAATTCTGCACCACGTGTCTATTGGCTTGCTCGCTATCAAATCGAAGAGGGTGGTGTGATAACTTCCTCGAAGTTGTTACATGTTACAGCTTCTTGTTCATTCACTAATTGCAGGATTCTAGCCAATGTCAGAATTTTTGATTTTTCACTTTTCGAGTAAGGTAATATTGATAGCAGAAATGAGACGAGATTAAAAATACGGGACATTTGCCTGTCCCAACTAAATTTACGGAAACGCGGGACACTCGGGTTCAAAATTGGGACTGTCCCGATTTTTAAGGGACATATGACAGGCTAAACGAATGCACATAATTATATTTAATGTAAAACGGCAATTGCATATGAATTACATGGAAATATATAAATTACCGTTATTAACTTCAAAACTTGTAACAAAAGTTTACTTTATTCACCTCACAGTAACTTATTAGTGACAGAAGTTTGGAGACAGCCATTTTTTGCCCTGTTCACTATATTTTTCGGAGGGACTAAATGAACCATAAAATATCAGCGTGTTGTAACAAAGTTCTCTATATGATCAATATAGTATATATATATATATATATATATATATATATATATATATATATATATATATATATATATATATATATATATATACATATATATATATATATACTATATTGATATATATACTATACTATATATATATATCATGAAACATATTCACACTAAAACATCTTCAAAAGCGTGATTCTTTGCTTTTGTTGAAGGTCGAATATTAGACACACACAAATACAAAGAAATGCCCACGAAAAATGACACTGACTCAAAGCAGCCGTTTTTCATATATATAGTAAATAAAAAGGAGAGAGATTTTGTTTTATTTTTTCAGTAATTATGTTTATATCAGAACAGAGGGCGCTCGTTGGTGCTTAGGTAGCCATAAAAATATCCAGTAGCCTCTGTACTAGAACAATAGATGTGGTTGCTTTGTCTTCTCAGCCTCATACACCCTACGCAACATTTCATTTCTTTCCAGTGATGCCAACCCATGGGAAAATCCCATATCGTGGTATTTTTTGGCATTAATTTTTCGGAAAGAGATAATGTGAATTTTCGTCTATATTGCCAACATATATGGAATTTTTCATATATATATATATATATAGGGTGTTTCAAAACCACACCGACAACATTTGGGAGGTGATTCCTGACACCAAGATAAGACAAAAACAATAGACCAACCTGGGTACACAAATGCTCCCTTTCGGAGAAAATGTGAAATTTAAAGGTCCATAGCTACAAAACTATGGGACCTACCGTAGTCGATTCAAGACTTCAATTAAGAACTAATATGTGCTCTAAGGTACTCACGCAACAACTTTTATAGATGGAGTTTGGCTACGGGTACATAATTTGAAGTACTCACCAATTACCTCTATAAAAATTGTTGCGGAAGTACCACAGGATTCTAAAACTTGAATATTTGGATAGAGCACATAGTAGTTTCTGAGTGAAGACTTGACCCGACCACATTAGATCCCATAATTTTGGAGCTATGGACCTTAAGTTCATTTTTCCATGTTATCGGTAGCGTATAACTCCGAAAGGCATTTGTGCACCCAGGTTGGTCTATACTTTTTGTCTTATCTTGGTGTCAGGAATCACCTTACTAATGTTGTGTGTGTTGTTTTGAAACACCCTATATATATATATATATATATATATATATATATATATATATATATATCCAGTCCATGGCAATAAAACTGAGTGATCAATAGGCATGAAATTAGTGTTAATTGTTCAATTTTAATCAGATTTTTTAAATGATGAGAAAATGATGAACGAATTAATGAAAGAAAGTGAAATGTCAAGTGAGAGGTAATCTTCTTATTGTTGTTCACGTCAACCATAGGTTGTTGGGCAACATGGAAATTTTAAAACTTTTTTTCTCGCTTGGGAGAGCTGTTTTATATACTTCGATAAGGCCTCTTCTTCGTAAACTGCATCTAGATATTCTATCTTTGGTCTTCCTCTTCCTGGTTTCCCTTCTGCATTTCCCTCTATTAGCACAGTGATCCAACCGGAGTGTCGAATAAGATGGCCGAGCATGCTGTTTCTTCTTTTTCCTATTATCTTCATGATCTGTCGTCCTTTATCAATTTTCAAAATGTTCCACTCAAAATGTATAATGAACAAACTTTTTCTATCACCATTAGGCTCATTTGAGGTGATGGCACAAAGGCGTGATGAAGATACTACAATTCTGACCACAAAGTATGCTTGTTTTCGATTAAGGAAATACTTAATCACAAAATGCGTAAAAACAAAATAGCTTCATTTTAATCTATTATTATTATTATTATTATTATTATTATTATTATTATTATTATTATTATTATTATTATTATTATTATTATTATTATTATTATTATTATTATTATCTTGTAAGGACCTACCTGGTTTGCCATAAGCAATAGACTGTCATTTGATCAAGTCAAAAATCACGTTGCGTGCTAAATCGAGTCTGGAGATTCCAAATCAAGATGTGAGATATTTCAAGCATGTTACCCTCCGCTTGAAGCGCCTTAGGTAATTCGAAGAGGACGCATGTACTTTATCATTATCATTGATTTTACTCAAACAACTTGACTATTGACAATGTTCTATTCATATTTGCCTTGCGTGCTATACATCGTTTTTAACCTCTTCATTATGTCTTTGAAATAATCTTTCAACTTGCCATCTCCCAGGCACGTAGTCAAGGGGGGTCCGGGGGGTCCGTACCCCCCCCCCCTTCGAGACCAGAAATGAAAAAAATTAGGGAAGGATGAAACAAAATGAAATGAGAAAAAGAAGGATCAGCGTTAAACTACAGGAAGGTTTTGGTTACTCTTTCTTATGAGGAAATCTGTATTACTTGCAATACATGGTTGCGAGGTGAGCGATATGTCCTGGAAGAGTCAGGGAATTTGAAATTTCTTGAAAAGTCACAAAATTCTCAGAATTTCTGCTACTAGTCAGGGGATTTCAAGGGAGATTTCAAGCTTCCGAAAGCATAGTGCCATTGAGTAACAGCGTGGACATTTTTTTTATCATAATTTTTCGTCATCGCATCCTTGCAATATCAAACACGTTATTTCAAAAACAATTTTCTACTGCTCCATTAACCTGTCATTTGAAACAGCCAGTAGTTGACGGAATAATAAAAACAAAAATTTATGTGAAAAGAAAGTTCTGTTAACATTTGATTCAACAGAGAAAGGAACGCAGATATTGTAAAATATTTTACAAGACGTTATTGAGTATGTACTTTTTATAATAGTGAATATGTACTTTTTATAATAGTTAAGGTCATAATGAAAGAAAATTTGTTATATTTGAATAAACAGAGGAAGGATGTAAAAATAATCTTTTTCAATACTTTTTTTATTATTTTACTCGAGATTTCTTCAGAGTTTATTACAATATTTAGCGACATATCCTCAGAAACCATTATATGTTGATAGTAAAATAGTTTAAACTGATCGAGCTCCTTGGCCTTCAGAATTTCATGTTACCCCCCCCCCCTTCCCGTTACGAAATCCTGGCTAAACGAACCATTAGAATGATCGAGCCCCTGGTGTGATGACCACAGTATTTCATGTCACGGACCGCCCCCGCCCCCCCTTCACGAAATCCTGGCTACGTGCCTGCATCTCCTCATTATAGCTTGAGATTTGTGGACGACTTTGTTTTTCACTGATTTTCCATTGACTTTAACCTTCATGTTTCGTGATTTTTTTTTTTTTTTACTATGTTTCATCCATTGTAGGACAATTTCTTTTTTGAATGTAGAATGTGTATACATATTCTTCTATACTTAAACTGATTTTCAAATATCTTCCTCTTTTGGTTTCTGAGATAAGTGTAGGAATTATTAGTGTTTCATTGATTTTCCATTGTCATTAATGTTAACGTTTCGTGTTATTTCGCTATGTTCTATCCATTTTAGGACAATTTAATTTTGGAATATAGAATCTTCATATCTTTCAGTCACAAAGTCTGTTAATATCATTGCAGCCGAACAGGTCCTTCGTATAACATGGGAAAGTCAACATCAAAATGGGAATTTTTTGACTCTCCACATATGATTATATAACTTTTCAAAGTTGGAACAACTGTTTCTTTCTTTTCTTTTGTCTGTTTCTATTAAGCAGAAGGAAAAATGAAACGTGAAATGAGAATTAAATAAATAATGAACAAACAAAAACAAGAGAGACATGATAAAGACGTTCCCAAAAGAGGAGGATAAAAAAAAAAAGAAGAACATGAAACTCAGAATTACTCTTGGAATGATAACAAGAATTTCTTTCTTCATTTATTTATTTTCTTTCTAAATGGATGGTAGCAAAAATGAAATGAATCGCATCAGTGTTGGAAAATAACAGTAAAAAATAATACAGTATTTGTTTACATTTTTGTTTCTTTCTTTATATTCTTGTATCATTTTTGCTACTGTATTAATTTCGTTTGTTTTGTGTTCTCCACAAAAGAAAAGAAGTGTTGCCAAGTGAGCGATAAAATATGTTCTGTTATCGGGGAAAATTAACCGAAAGAAGTTGTGTAACAAAAGTTCTTCTTTTTTGCGAGGAGCTTAAAATATGATGTTGTGTTGATCTTTTAAAATACAGCCTTATTTTTCATTCTTGACTAAACGATTAGCGTACGCACCTTTAGCGTTGGAGATCTGGGTTCGATACCCGGCAGAAGCTCATGTGGTTCAGATTCCATGTTAATCAGTAGGCCCCGTCTCATATAGCCTCGCTGCTGAATGAGACGTTAAACTCAATCAACTCTGTCTAAAATAACCAATATACAGTATGAAAATAAACTATAACAGTATCCCTAAGACACTCTTGCAATTTTGCTTACGTTAAAGAACACTTTAATGTACACTCATGTCCAAAATGATTGTCGCATATCTATAACTGTCTTCTTGTAAGAATATAATTTGATAATGATTTTGCAGGGTACTTTTAATACCGATACTATATGTATAATCGGAAAATGTATATTTGTGGTAAATTTCACAGGAAAATAATTATAAATACGAAAATTAGAATGAATAAAACAAAATATTGCTAAATGGACAATAAAGTTCCATTTACGTTTTATTGTTCTTATTTACTGCTCTTTTGACATGAAATTTACCATATACATGTATTTGCCGATTATACAGACACTAACATTATAAGAAATACCGGGCGAATTCGTTATCAAATTATATTTCTACAACTACATATTTATAGACATGCGACAATAATTTTGGATATGAGTGTATCTCTCAGCATAGGTACATCAAGGAAACGGATATGGACACTATTTTGGAAATTAGTTGTCCTGCAAAACATCTTTCTCTCAGAGTTCTTGTTTTGTCATAGTTTCACACAGTGCAAATAATGAAGGAGGAACTTATTTTAAATATTGAACAGGAGGCGCGATGACTCAGTAGTAGAGCGCATACTTCTGGTGTGTGGGGTCCTAGATCGATCTCCGGCCAATAAAATTGTGGTGGACAATATCGTGTCCGTGGGTATTCTCGGGGTTCTCCTGTTTCCTCCCACATTCTCTTTCCACCAATTCTTCCATCATCATTCGCTTGCTTTAATCATCATCTCCCTTAGCCTAAAGGATATAATCATGGTACGTTAAACTGAAAGATTTAATTGATGCAAAAAGAACAGATGGACGTGAAAGAAGCACTTGTAGGAACTCTAATGTGAAAGAACTGACGAGCCAACATCTTTACATGATCATTCAAAGATATCAAGATAGTTTGATGAGAATTCTGGCTGTACAGAACCTACCCGATTAGGATTCTGCTGCCTACAGTCGGACAATTTGTCTATGCCGACCTGGTGCCGCGGTCGGATTGCCGGCGCCGGACACTGGCGTCTTTCCGCGCGATTTTCGACCGCGATGAATAGTTGCCTTGCCGAGCAGTCGGCAAACAACCGTAAAGGCGCACTAAATGCGCCGGCGCAGCCATCGATAAGCGGCCGGCATTAGGAGTCGGTAGAATGTCGGAAAGAGGCCTTTCCGACTGTTTTGCCGACGTTGGCGGTCGGCAACAGTCGGCAAAGTCTAGGCAAAGGGAAATTTTATTTTACGATTTTTAACGGCTTGCCGTCTCGGCAAAAGGTCGGCAACTTTGAACAAATAGATTGTTGTTCAGTCGGGTTTAGATTTATTTTACATCTCATGAATATGCTCTGTAGGGATGCGCACGAGACAAGATTTGAGGCTGTCTCGTCTCGAAAATGTGCTGTGCAAGTGATGTCTCGACTCGAAAAACTATATTTTTCTATTGGAAGAGCTGTGTCTCGACTCGAATTTTCTCAGGAAAATTCTGTCTCGATTCGACTCGTGCGCATCCTTAATGCTCTGTAAACAAGCAGAGACAGATAATTAATGAAAGTAAACAATTATGAAGAAATTGGTAGAATGATAATGTGAAAGGAAACGGCCGAACGTTGACAAATCCCTCAAACACAATGTTATCTACCACAAACTCACATGGCCTGGATTGAACTAGAGAACTCTTGCATTAGCCATGAGCACTCTACCACTGAACTACTTGCGTATTACAGATTGTAGCATAATAACGACCATCAGGCTTTTAAACCATCAGGAAGTCACGGTCGGAAAGAGGAATTGCCGCCGTCGACAGTGGAAAGCCGCCGGAGGTAGCTGGCACCCGTCCGCAGCGGCACGACGATCTACTTGTTCAAAATGCCGACTTTTTGCCGAGGCGGCAAGCGGTCGAAAATCATAAAATAAAATGCCCTTTGACGACCGTCAGAGTCGGCAAAACAATCGGAAAGGTCTCTTTCCGACCCTCTGCCGACTCCTTATGCCGGCTTCTTTTCGACGGCGGCGCCGACTTATTTAATGCTCATTTCCGACTGTTTGCCGACTGCCTGGCAAGGCAACTATTCGTCGCGGTCGAAAATCGCGCGGAAAGACGCCGGTGTCCGGCGCCGGCAATCCGACCGCGGCATCTGGTCGGCATGGACAAATTGTCCGACTATAGGCGGCAGGATCCTGATGGGGTACTTTGATAATTTGACCAGTGTCATACGTTTATAACTTCTTTTGGGTGATGTATTCAGATTTATTTTTGTTCTTGTAGGGTATTTGAAGTTTCGTAAACTACCACTAATACCATACCTACAACCATCATTGTCAGGTCACAGTAGAAGTCTGCACGGGCCAAAATTTTTAGCCCGGGCCCGACCCGAGTCCTAAATATGTTTTAGCATTTAGGCCCGAGCCCGGCCTAAGCTCGTGATAATCAAATGAGCCCGAAATAAAACCGAATTACAGAAACTTAATAATTGACGGTAAATTGTATTTTTATTTACAGCAATTAGAGGTTTAATTTTGCAGCTGTGCTTTTAAAGTTCTCCAGAAAGAACGGTTCAATAAATATCTTCTACAGTGTATTTACAAAGTTAGACCCGAAAAGGCCCGAGAAATATGGTTGTTTAAAAATCTAGGCCCGAGCCCGGGTCGGGCTCGAAATGATATATGCTTTGTAGACCCGCGGGGCCGGACGGGCTTAAACCCGCGGGCTCAGCCCGAGCCTGTGGAGACCTCTTGGTCACAGTGAATGAAAGTCTCTCAGCTCTTCTTCGAAACAGTCTTTTAGACAAGAGTTACTCTTGTCCATGTTTGTAATTTGGTGTGTACCTGTTAGTTAGTTTCCACTTGTAATCATTTTACAGAGACTTGGTAAGCCCTTCAACTACATTGGACTCTCAGGCTAGAACAAAAAAAATCCCGCTCTCTCCTGAAATTGAACTGCCCACGAAGAAGAAAGTTAAAAACAATAATAACTAGCAGTGTTACGTGTACACATGAAAGATTTTGGTTTGTATGCCGCGTCATTTTCTTTTATTTAGTATTGAAACCGGAAGTGATAGTAAGTTTATACCACTTTCGGTTTTAGTAGAGATGGAACATATTCTTTGGTCGCTTAAATGATTGTAGAAAATAGCTTCTCACTATTTGTTACCGTTTTTTACTCTACAGTGTTAAACGTTTGAAGCGGATGTGAATGATTTTTACCACTTCCGGTCTGAATACAAATTTCAGGCTTTCCAATGCTCCTATATTTCTTATTTTTTTTCTATATATTTGCGTCTCTTCCTATAAACTCCTATATTTTAACGAAACCTTCTATATTTTTGGGACATTGCTATTTCCACTTGTGAAAATAACATAAGGAAATAAGGTGTGAGTTGTTGGAGGACTTTTTGTTTCCACAGTAGTTTGGTTGAATGAATACTTTTCTGTTTCGTCTTTTCCTGCTTATTGTCTAAAGATAATTACAAAATGGAACAAAGAATAATCTAGTTTCGTCATATCAGGCACTTAGCCAGGATTTCGTGAAGGGGGAGGGGCGGGATCCGTGACATGAAATACTGTGATCATCACAACAGGGGCTCGATCATTCTAAACTATTTTACTAGAACATATATTGGTTCGTTCAGCCAGGATTTTGTAACGGTGGGGCATGAAATTCTGAATGCCCAGGAGCTCGATCAATTTAAACTACTTTACTATCAACATATATTGGTTTGTTAGGACAATAAAATTAGGATATGTTGGTAAATATTTTAATAACAAACTGTGAGAAATCTCGATGTAACGAAAAAAAAAACGTACTGAAAAGATTTTAGAATATTTACATCCTTCCTTTGTTCATTCAAATATAACAATTTTCCTTTTATAATGACCCCAACTATTATAAAAAGTACATACTCAATAATGTCTTGTAAAATATTTTACAATATCTGCGTTCCTTTCTCTGTTGAATCAAATATTAACAGAACTTTCTTTTCACACACACACACACACACACACACACACACACATATATATATATATATATATATATATATATATATATATATATATATATATATATATATATATATATATATATATTTGTTTTTATTATTCCTTCAACTACTGTCGGTTCCAATGACAAGTTAAAAGAGCAGTAGAAAATTGTTTTTGAAATAACATGTTTGATACTGCAAGGATGCAATGACAAAAATTTATGATAAAAAATGTCCACGTTGTTACACAACGCTACTATATTTTCGGAAGCTTGAAATCCCCCTGACTAGTAGCAGAAATTCTGAGAATTCTGTAACTCTTCTAGAAATTCTGAGAATTCCATAACTTTTCTAGAAATTTCAAATTCCCTGACTCTTCCAGGATATATCGCTCACCTCGCCAGCATGTATTTCAAGTAATACAAATCTCCTCATAAGAAAGAGTAACCAAAAGCTTCCTGATTTTTATTTTTTTAGACACGAACCTTCTTTTTCTTATTTCATTTTTTTATCCTTCCTTATTTTTTTTTCATTTCTGGTCTCGAAGGGGGGGGGTCGGACTCCCCCTTGGCTACGTGCCTGGTCATATTTATTAAAAAGTTCTATAGAGTAGTGATTTTAAAGACTTATAAATAATTTATTTATATTACCTTCTGCGCTATCAAAAAAAGAACATGGCTGATGTTAGTGTTGCCCAGGGAATGATCCAGACCGCATCCTTGAAGATGAATGAACTACAGAAAATTTAAGACGAGCAGAACAAAGAGAAACGGAAAATGGCAAATAAGCATATTCTGACACTGAAGAAAATGAAACTGTAACTGATACTTTGGCTGTTGTATATATTTCCTTAGATGCGCTAAGTTCTGTGTGCAAATATGTATTTAGATATTTAACAAACCAACTCTTTGTATCGTGTGTTTTGTGATTATTTAATGAATTTTGTGTTGATTTTTACAACTTCTGTATATTATTTTTTTAAAATGATAGGATCTTACAAGTGATAAAATTATTCACATCTTGGAGACATATACTAACAAACACTGATTTTGTGATGCAGATCTTTTTTACACTTTCCTTATGGTCGTTGCTTAGTACTGGTGAGCTACAGAAAGTCAATTCACCTAAGATGGCCACAGTTTGTGCGCTCACCTGCTCACGACAATCTCTTCCTCCACCAATTGTTGTGCTCGGTGCGGTACCCACGAGCCTGGACTATCGCCCTGCAACTCAATTTCCACCGAAGCAGTGCGCTTCGAAGGTGTGTGAGGGAATTGTAGACCACACTGCTTGACAAGCTTTCCAGAGCCCCGCTATGGTAGTGGGACGCCTTCGCGAGAGGCTTGTATCAGAAGGCCAAAGATGCAGAAATGCATCGGCGACGCATCTGGTGATTTCACAGGTATGGACGAGAAGGGTATAACAGACATACCAGTCTTCATGGGTATACGCCGATAATACGCGATAGAACTATGAGCAGTGTGACTGGATCTACATTTTCCGATTGTTCCTGCCATACAACTGTGGGATGTGCGTTGTGTAAAAGGGTTCCATGATATTCGTTTGACAGTATGCTGTATTCACCTTGGCCTTCGAATCCACACGATGCATTGACAACTTCCCATGGACGCAGAAACCTGCCACCACCTTTCGAAAACTTCTCGCGACATTCACGGACTCACCGCGGCCCTTCGCATCATGTGGTGAATAAAAAAATGGCCCTGGGCTTATTTGTGTCATCAAGGTAGATCCAAGCTTCATCCAGAGTAACAACCCACTGAAATTTGTCACCTGAGAGGTACTGTTCATACAACTTTCTTGCGTTCGTGAATCTCTCTTGAATGTGGCTTGGTGATAACTTTTCCCCATCGCTTTATGACGTTTTTTCAGTCCCAAATTGTCCTTTATGATACGACACACTGTGCTCTGTGGTGTCCTGCATGAGGTGGTAAGGCTGCTTTGGGTGGGTGGGTTCTTCACAACTGATGCCCTGATGTTTCTGACAAAGCGTGGTGTCCTGGCTGGACATGCCCGTTTCCCTTTTACTCTCACGACTTGATCTTCATATTTAGGGCTGGTGCTTTTACAGCGCTGGCTTACCCTTGTTACTATACGCCTGCTGATATTGTTGCTCCTTGCCACATACATTTTCACAGTCATTGACGCACTGAATTGTGCATCGGAAAGTGCACATATGTGCCCTTCCCAATAATGTGTCACTTTAACAGACATAATAGCTGTTCACCATAACAAATTCCACAGCGTTGTACGTGACTCACTACTGGATTCACAGGCTACTGACTTCTGGTTCCTTCTCCTACGCTGTATTCATCATCAGCTCTGTAAAATTGGCCACCTTAGGTGAATTGACATTTGGCACGTACGAAGACACTAAGAAACTCGTATAAAATTTTGCAACGAGATAATTACTCATTAAATTATCTCGTTTAAATGAGTAATTATAGTTATATTTAGAATACAATGTATGTTCATACAACAATTGGTGTAATTTGTGTGATTTATTTTTATTTCTACCCATTGGATAATTTAAATTTCCTTTTTGACAACTTCACGAAACCTCCTATATTTTTTCGTCGTGATTTCCTATATTTTTTTTTCTTCCACTTGCATTGGAAAGCCTGAAATTTAAGAGAGAAGATGGTACATATTCTTAAAAAGCTAAATCGTTTGCAAAAGAGCGTTTCTTACTATCTCTTACCGTTTTTGACCTATGTTCGGAATATTGAATCCGGAAGTCATAGTGGTTTTCTATCACTTCTGATTTTAGTGGAGAGCTAAGGATGGTTTAATGGAGAGGTAAGGATAGTTTAACGGAGAGGTAAGGATGGTTTAATGGAGAAGTAAGGATGGTTTAATGGGAGGTAAGGAAGGTTTAATGGAGAGGTAAGGAAGGTTTAATGGATAGGTAAGGATGGTTTAATGGAGAGGTAAGGATGGTTTAAAGGAGAGGTAAGGATGGTTTAATGGAGAGGTAAGAATGGTTTAATAGAGAGGTAAGAATGGAAGTAAAACGTATCCTTGGGACGCTTAATCAATTGCTGAAAACTATCTCTTACCGTTTTTGACCTATGTTCGGAATATTGAATCCGGAAGTCATAGTGGTTTTCTATCACTTCTGATTTTAGTGGGGAGCTAAGGATGGTTTAATGGAGAGGTAAGGATAGTTTAACGGAGAGGTAAGGATGGTTTAATGGAGAAGTAAGGATGGTTTAATGGGAGGTAAGGAAGGTTTAATGGAGAGGTAAGGAAGGTTTAATGGATAGGTAAGGATGGTTTAATGGAGAAGTAAGGATGGTTTAATGGAGAAGTAAGGATGGTTTAATGGGAGGTAAGGAAGGTTTAATGGAGAGATAAGGATGGTTTAATGGAGAGGTAAGGATGGTTTAATGGATAGGTAAGGATGGTTTAATGGATAGGTAAGGATGGTTTAATGGGAGGTAAGGAAGGTTTAATGGAGAGGTAAGGATGGTTTAATGGAGAGGTAAGGATGGTTTAATGGGAGGTAAGGATGGTTTAACGGAGAGGTAAGGATGGTTTAATGGAGAGGTAAGAATGGTTTAATGGAGAGGTAAGGATGGAAATAAAACGTATCCTTGGGACGCTTAATCGATTGCTGAAAACTGCTTATCGCTATCTATTACCGTTTTTGTTCTAGTGATCCACGTAAGAACCGGAAATGTTGATTTGTACCACCTCTTTTTGTTTGAATATCAACTCCACCACCGAACTCAATTCCTAATTTTTGATTCTGTACATTCTGGTCAAAATTGATGGTAGTTCATTAAGTACAACATGGTTTCGGATCAATAGACCCTCGATTCCTGGAAATGCACACAACACCTACACGGCTCTGTTGCTTGTCGACTGGTCATAAATCTAACAAAAGAATAAACGATCCTCGATTAAAAGAGGAACAGAAGTTGCAAAACGCCCCCTTTTTTCTAGATTTATTTTTATTTAATTTATTACAAAAAATAATAATATTATGTTTTTATTTCTCACTTGTTTTCCTTTCTCTTTTTCTTACTTGTTGCTTCTTCTACCCAATGACATCGAACATCTGGCAACATCCACCAACCACCATCCCAACAAAGGTTGGGTTGCCCTTTTGGTAGTGGTGTGAGACAAGGCTCTTGGGTTTTGAAAAGGACAGTAGTTCTTGAAATGTATTTTTTTTTGTCTCCCGGACGGACGGACAGTAGTTCGGGAAATGTATTTTTTTTTGTCTCCCGGACGGACGGACAGTAGAGGTCGGGCCGTAAATTTTTAAATATACAATCATATTTCTCGGGCCTTTTCGGGTCTAACTTTGTAAAGATACTGTACGACGATATATACTGTACATATATTGCACAGTTCTTTCTGGAGAACTTTTAAAGCACAACTGCAAAATTAAATCTCTAATTGTTGTAAATAAAAATACAATTTTACGTTATTTATTAAGTTTCTGTAATTTGTGCTTATTTCGGGCTCATTTGATTATTACACGAGCACGGGCCTTAAGGCTAAAACATATTTTTGACTCGGGTCGGGTCTCACATTGTAAATTTACCGGCCGGACATATATGGTAGATATATAAAACAGTGTTCGTAAACCAAACTCCTTAAAGAATAATTAACCCTCGCACTACCAACAGAGGAGTACTTGTTTTTGTAATAACTCTCACCACTACAGTAACTTTTTTTGTAATAACTCTTCTAATCGTTTCTTTAAAAGTGTAAAAAAAAAAGTAAGTTATTGCTCAATTGTTTAGCTAAAGACAATTGAGCACGGTGGTGCCAATTGACTGCTAGTGTGTCTCATAAATTTGCTATTTTAAGTTGGTGGACACAAAGTACCCCTTAGATTTGTAGGAGATGTCAATGATATGTAGAAGTGTCACTCCTAGAAGACAGTATAATAAATAGTTGTATCCTACCTTTTCTAAATTTGATGGTTAGTCTTATCCCGTGTACTGTTCACTTCAGTCATTATATTACTGTGTCTCATAAATTTGCTATTTTAAGTTGGTGGACACAAAGTACCCCTTTCATTTGTAGGAGATGTCAATGATACGTAGAAGTGTCACTCCTTGAAGACAGTATAATAAATAGTTGTATCCTACCTTTTCTAAATTTGATGGTTAGTCTTATCCCGTGTACTGTTCACTTCAGTCATTATATTACTGTGTCTCATAAATTTGCTATTTTAAGTTGGTGGACACAAAGTACCCCTTTCATTTTAGGAAATGTCAATGATATGTAGAAGTGTCACTCCTAGAAGACAGTATAATAAATAGTTGTATCCTACCTTTTCTAAATTTGATGGTTAGTCTTATCCCGTGTACTGTTCACTTCAGTCATTATATTACTGTGTCTCATAAATTTGCTATTTTAAGTTGGTGGACACAAAGTACCCCTTTCATTTTAGGAAATGTCAATGATATGTAGAAGTGTCACTCCTAGAAGACAGTATAATAAATAATTGTATCCTACCTTTTCTAAATTTGATGGTTAGTCTTATCCCGTGTACTGTTCACTTCAGTCATTATATTACTGTGTCTCATAAATTTGCTATTTTAAGTTGGTGGACACAAAGTACCCCTTTCATTTGTAGGAGATGTCAATGATATGTAGAAGTGTCACTCCTAGAAGACAGTATAATAAATAATTGTATCCTACCTTTTCTAAATTTGATGGTTAGTCTTATCCCGTGTACTGTTCACTTCAGTCATTATATTACTGTGTCTCATAAATTTGCTATTTTAAGTTGGTGGACACAAAGTACCCCTTTCATTTGTAGGAGATGTCAATGATATGTAGAAGTGTCACTCCTAGAAGACAGTATAATAAATAGTTGTGTCCTACCTTTTCTAAATTTGATGGTTAGTCTTATCCCGTGTACTGTTCACTTCAGTCATTATATTACTGTGTCTCATAAATTTGCTATTTTAAGTTGGTGGACACAAAGTACCCCTTTCATTTGTAGGAGATGTCAATGATATGTAGAAGTGTCACTCCTAGAAGACAGTATAATAAATAGTTGTGTCCTACCTTTTCTAAATTTGATGGTTAGTCTTATCCCGTGTACTGTTCACTTCAGTCATTATATTACTGCGTCTCATAAATTTGCTATTTTAAGTTGGTGGACACAAAGTACCCCTTTCATTTGTAGGAGATGTCAATGATATGTAGAAGTGTCTCTCCTAGAAGACAGTATAATAAATAGTTGTATCCTACCTTTTCTAAATTTGATGGTTAGTCTTATCCCGTGTACTGTTCACTTCAGTCATTATATTACTGTGTCTCATAAATTTGCTATTTTAAGTTGGTGGACACAAAGTACCCCTTTCATTTGTAGGAGATGTCAATGATATGTAGAAGTGTCACTCCTAGAAGACAGTATAATAAATAGTTGTATCCTACCTTTTCTAAATTTGATGGTTAGTCTTATTCCGTGTACTGTTCACTTCAGTCATTATATTACTGTGTCTCATAAATTTGCTATTTTAAGTTGGTGGACACAAAGTACCCCTTTCATTTCTAGGAAATGTCAATGATATGTAGAAGTGTCACTCCTAGAAGACAGTATAATAAATAGTTGTATCCTACCTTTTCTAAATTTGATGGTTAGTCTTATCCCGTGTACTGTTCACTTCAGTCATTATATTACTGTGTCTCATAAATTTGCTATTTTAAGTTGGTGGACACAAAGTACCCCTTTCATTTGTAGGAGATGTCAATGATATGTAGAAGTGTCACTCCTAGAAGACAGTATAATAAATAGTTGTATCCTACCTTTTCTAAATTTGATGGTTAGTCTTATCCCGTGTACTGTTCACTTCAGTCATTATAGTACTGTGTCTCATAAATTTGCTATTTTAAGTTGGTGGACACAAAGTACCCCTTTCATTTGTAGGAGATGTCAATGATATGTAGAAGTGTCACTCCTAGAAGACAGTATAATAAATAGTTGTATCCTACCTTTTCTAAATTTGATGGTTAGTCTTATCCCGTGTACTGTTCACTTCAGTCATTATATTACTGTGTCTCATAAATTTGCTATTTTAAGTTGGTGGACACAAAGTACCCCTTTCATTTGTAGGAGATGTCAATGATATGTAGAAGTGTCACTCCTAGAAGACAGTATAATAAATAGTTGTATCCTACCTTTTCTAAATTTGATGGTTAGTCTTATCCCGTGTACTGTTCACTTCAGTCATTATATTACTGTGTCTCATAAATTTGCTATTTTAAGTTGGTGGACACAAAGTACCCCTTTCATTTGTAGGAGATGTCAATGATATGTAGAAGTGTCACTCCTAGGAGACAGTATAATAAATAGTTGTATCCTACCTTTTCTAAATTTGATGGTTAGTCTTATCCCGTGTACTATTACTTCAGTCATTATATTACTGTGTCTCATAAAATTGCTATTTTGAGTTGGCGGACACGAAGTACCCTATCCTCCGTTCGTAGATGTGACTGATATTTAGAAGTGTCACTTCTAGATAGAAGTATAGTAAATGTTAGTCTTATTTCGTGTACTGTTCATTTCAGTCACTGTAAATGTTTGTGCGAGCTTCTAATTTGTTTCTTTTGCGATATTTAACAGGTGGGTACAAAATTACACCCCCCTGGGTACCAAAAATACCTAGGTAGTGCAAGGGTTAATGCACACTCGTAGAGAAAGGAAGTGATTTTTTTTTAATACATGCTATCTAAAATATGTGACCATACCTTACCAAGAAACCTAGCCTCTTTTGTGTCTGTTATTGTGTCAGCGAGCACCAGGTATTGCAAAACGTGCCTGTGAGCATAACACAAATACTACACTTACGGGATTGACGAAAGTTGTCGCTTTCAAAGGGTTTCTTGATTTTTAACTTCATCTAATCTTGTTTCATCCTCTTCATCTTTGTTTGGGCTTCGGCCCTAGTGCTCTTCATCCTTATGGCGGACTCAGGCAATGCTCACGGACACTTGAATCTGGTTCTAACATCTCCATTAAATATCGGGCCACATGGTCGGCAAAAAAACGCAATCGCGTATTGTTACCGGCACTACACGTCTAGTACAAGCTACCACCAGTGTTCCAACAACTTATGCAACCTGTGTAACTAACGGACAAAGAATTCGTTCAAGATCTCTTTCTGATGGCAAGCAAACATTGGATCCGAAGAAACAACGTCTTACACCAATCGCAGATCCTATTGTTGCTAATAATACGAGCACTAATATGGACATCCACTTCTGCTGAAAATCAAATATTGCTTCACCATGAAAGCATTTATAACTTCTTGTTAACTGATTATGATCCAAAATACGACACAGTGCGTGCAGTCTTTCAGCAACTTGTAAAGTACGTTCCTCGTCCAGAAATACGAGAAATCATCAAGACATGTCGAGGTATAATCCTGAAATCGATCAATCCAAACTTCGCCACTCACGTTCGCAACAAGACTATTTTCGAAATTTTTGGGTTGAAGGCAAAAATATCTACTTTAAGCTCGGGCGGACGAAAAACACCACCACCACCACGGCGTCCCCCAATGTTATCAGTTGTCATTCGTGGCGTAGAACCCGACTTAACCGATGAGGAAATCTACTCTGAATTACATCAAGAAGGACTATCTGTCAAGCGGTATATACGTATCAAGTACAACCAGGATCCAACATACTTACAGTTAGTTCGCGTTCTTACTGATCAACAATAATTGATCGACCAACTTCTTCTCCACGGTGCATATATATACCGTCGTCGTTACAAAGTGGAACTATCTCGCACACCAGCACTTCTGCCGGTTAGACGCGAGAAATGTCAACAATACAATTCCCATCCGACATCTGAGTGTCCGAATACCATCAAATGTGGCTATTGTTCACTGAAACATCCTACAAAAATTTGCCCTAATCTTAAGCAACCACCACATTGTGACCGATGTTCTGAAAGACATCCTACTTATAGCTACAAGTGCAAAGCTAAGCCTAAACCCGATCCAGCTAAGCCAGAACTTGTTGTTCCTATACGTTCTGTTGACACTCCAATACCGCCAGCCAATTCGCTACGCCACCCAATAACTGTTGAAAACCTATTACGCTTCCTTACTATTTCTTTACAAAACATTAATCCTTTTGATCGCAACCACATCCTGAATCAGATCATGTATGCAGCCAAATTACTGTTTAACTTACAACTTCATGCTACCTATTCCGGACTTACAGTTCACTTTCAAATTCAACCAATCGAAGTCTACGTTTAATATACAGATGGTGATCAGAAAAATGGAAACACCTGAACGAAATTGCAACTTACCAGATTAATATGGTGTCGGGCAACCTTTCGCCTTCAGAACAGCCTTGATGCGAAGTGGGATGGAGGCATAGAGGTCGTGAATGGTAGCAAGTGGAATTTTACACCATTCCTCGTGCAGGGCATCGGCCAGTTCTGTGAGAGAGGTTGGAGGTGGAAATCGTCGCCGGAGTTGTGTTTCCAAGACGGACCACAGATGTTCAATTATGTTGAGATCTGGGGATTGGGTGGGACAGGGGAGGTTTTGAACTTCATCCCGATGTTACTCAAACCACGCTGCAACAACGCCAGCTGTGTGAATGGGTGCATTATCATCCTGGAAGATGGCCTCATTGTTCGGAAACAACATCCGGACAATGGGATGCAAGTAGTCTCCTAAAATTGCGACATAATCGTTGGCAGTGATTCGTCCGCTAAGTGTGACCACAGGACCCAATGAAAACCATGATATGGCGGCCCACAGCATCACCGAGCCGCCGCCATGTTTCACAGTTGGGCGGAGACACTGCAGATCATAAGCTTCTTTGGACGTTCTACACACATAAACACGGCCCGTGGTTGGGAATAGGGTGAAGGATGACTCATCTGATCATATCACACGTTTCCAGTCCTCAACGATCCAAGTTGCTGGTTGCGGCACCATTTGCGGCGTGCGAAAGCGTTATGGTCCCTGATGAGCGGTTTGGCCCGTGCAACACGACCCCGTAAGTTCATGTCACGTAATTCGCGGCGGATTGTGATTGTCGAAACAGGGTGGGGGAGGTGTTGATTGAGTTCCTCCGTCACTTGCTCCGCAGTGGCACGACGGTTCTGTGTGACAATGCGCTTTAATACCCGGCGTGACCTGTCACTCATGATTTTCTTCCGCCCACTGTTCCGCTTCCCCGATGTGGTTTTCCCGTGTGTTGTGTAGGCCGTCATCACCTTCGACACTGTCCCACGCGACACACCTAACACAGTAGCCACTGCCGTCACACTCACTCCACATAACCGCGCACCAACAATTTGCCCTCTTTGAAACTCTGAGAGGTCTCCCATTTTACACTACCTCCGTCTACTGAATCCACTGAACACTGCTGTTCCACTGCGCCTGACGTAGTATGGAGACCGACCTAACACACCACCACCAGCGGTCCGGCGCTGCGGGCGCCACGACACCACTGCCAACCCATACATCTGACGTGTTGCCAACTACAGGCATTTCCATTTTTCTGATCACCATCTGTAAGTACTTCTACACACACACTTGTATACTACGTATCATTATGGCTTGTAACGTACTTTTTCTCAACATTCGACCAGTCTTAACCCATCACGTGCTCTTCAAACAACTTCTCCAAGAAGAAAACAGCAGCCTTTGCACTTAGCGAAACTTACATCGCACCACATATTTCCTGCTACTTTCCGAAATATCATCTACTCCGACATGATGCTCCATCTTGTTCAAGAGTCTACGCAGGTACAGCTATAGGTGTTAGCCAACACCTTCCTTATCGAGCAGTTACTGTTGCACTCCAGTTCACACACCATCTTCCTGAGCATAACGTCACGACTATTTATTTTCGAGGTCGTACTGTCATCTTTTTCACCGTATATTTTCATCCAGGCAAAGAAATCAACTATGACTTCTTTCGATATATCGATTCTATGTTTAGGCATTACAATATCATGGCGGATCTAAACATTCGAAAGCCGGTCACAGCGAGATAAAAGTAATTTCTTGAGTTTCTTCACACTGAAACAGTTGCCGAGTTCCATGTTTTACCGAAGCCTACAAACCCCGTCAGCAATACTACTCCTGATGTTGTCATCACATCAACATCTCTCTCGCAGAGTATACATATCGATGTTCTCGATTCTATAGGTAGTGATCATGTACACTCATGTCCAAAATTATTGTCGCATGTCTATAAATATGTTGTTGTAGGAATATAATTTGATAACAAATTCACCCGGAATTTCTTATAATGTTAGTATGTGTTTAATTGGGAAAGACATGTATGTGGCAAATTTCATGTCAAAAGAGCAGTAAATAAGAACAATAAAACGTAAAATAAAACTTTCTTGTCCATTTAGCAACATTTTGTTTTACTCACTCTAATTTTCGTATTTATTATCACTAGAAGGACCGGATGGGTCAAAATGACCCATCACCATATATTAATATTCCACTGTAAACGTACTTGAAATACTAAGTGAATAATATTTTATGAATTTGTTAATGCTATTGGCCTTAACAAATTCATAAAATATTATTCACTTAGTATTTCAAGTACGTTTACAGTGGAATATTAATATATGGTGATGGGTCATTTTGACCCACCCGGTCCTTCTAGTGTTATTCTTTTCCTATGAAATTTGCCATAAATACACATTTCCCCATTATACACCTAGTATCAGTATTAAAAGTACCCTGTAAAATCATTATCAAATTATATTCTTACAAGAAGACAGTTCTAAATATGCGACAATCATTTTGGACATGAGTGTACCTATCAAACTTGCACTTCACTGCTCTCCTTGCTCTCAATCTAAGCTACCTCCTCAGAAAGTATTCTGCTACAAACGAGCTAATTGGGAACAATATCGCTCTGATTTCGACAATGCTATTAATACACTAATCATGCCTACTACACAATGCGATCTAGATCACACAATCGCTGCTCTTACTGAATGTATTCAAGGTGCAGCACACCGTTCCATTCCAACAACAGAAGTACAATTACATAAACCAAAATTACCTCCGCACTATTTACCTTTCATATCCCCTTATCGTGGAACACATCGTATCTCGCTACGGGGAATCTTGAAGCGCTTCGACTTCATCGCCAATACCTTAGAATTACGCACAATTATATTGTTGCTTATAAGAAACGCCATTGGATTCAAACTTGCAACACACTTGCAAGTGAATCACACCCAAGTAAATATTGGCGCAAATTCCATCAACTTACCGGCACAGTATCCCGCACACCATACCCCATTGTTCACAATAATCAGGCAGTGATCACTGGTATGGATAAAGCTAATACGTTTGCTTCATTTTTTCAAGATATTTTTACACTTCTCCCCGCTTGGCATACACCGCAGCGCCTACAAAATTCAATAAACCGACGTACAGATCCAACATCTGCTTCTCTGCGCCCATCTATCAACCACTCTTTAGAACCCAATAATCAACTTACCACTCCGATCCAACCAGACGATATTCGCCAAACATTGCTCCGTAAACGAAGCACTGCCCCAAGCTTTGATTCTGTTACCTATGTTCTCATCAGGTAAGCATCACTTCTTTTCTACTTTTTCTCTGCACAATATATACTTTCATCCTGCAAACTGGATTTTTTTCCAATCGACTGGAAATACTCAAAAGTTCTTCTATTTCCCAAACCCAACAAACCTCCATCTGACGTACAGTCTTATCGCCCTATTCACCTCACCAGTTGCCGTTGCAAAATATTGGAACGCATTCTAGTCCGCCCCATACACTCTCATCTTACAACTCATAACCTACTTCCTATTCATCAAGCCGATTTTCAACCTCGTTTTAGTACGCTGGATCAGTTATTACGATTATTTATGGATGTTTATGATCAATACAACACAAGTTTTCCTTCTTGTCTGGTAGCCTTTGATCTAGAAAAAGCTTTCGACAAAGTTTGGCACCCTGGTTTACTATACAAACTCCATAACTATTTTCTACCATCCTCATATATCAGATTCATCCATTCTTTCTTACTAGGGCGACTAGCATATATCTCTATTAACGGAACACTTTCTCATCCGATCTTCATCCAATCTGGCGTTCCTCAAGGCTCGTCACTGTCTCATTTATTATACCTATTGTGTGTTGCCAACCCTGTTGTTCCAAACAACATCAGCATATTTAAGTTTGCTGACGACACCGCCTTTTTCACGACAGCCCGCACAATGTAATCCATCAGTAAAACTATGCAAACGACAATATTATTTTCTACAATATTGCTGTTTCATGCTTATATTATGCTTGTACTTCATTAGATGTTATTGTCACCCTTCAATCACCTCTCTGTGTAAATATGTACTTAATAAATAAATAAATAAATAAATAAATAAATAAGTAAATAATATATATATATATATATATATATATATATATATATATATATATATATATATATATATATATTTGTACACCTCTTAGACCAACCACATTAAACTGCAATCTACGTTTTATGTGAAGCACTTACCCGAAGAAAGGGCAAAACCCTTTAGCGGGACGACGGACAAAAAAAAAGTATGTGACTACTCAAGTAAAGAGTCACCCTGTAAAATATCTGTTGTGTTCTGTTAAACACACACTATGCATAATAAATCCTACAAAGTTACACATCTGAAATGTTATTGTACTTAGTTTATCTTCTTTAAACACAAAGTTTAAACACAACATGAAATGCAATGTATGCCTTCATTCACATATTGCACATACATACACACACACCTACACACATGAATGTTTAAATGCAAGCAATTACGAAGTGCATTTGAGCGTCTCCGCATATTTTTGCAAAAGAATAATTATTATGTGAAATTTTATGTCCGTTGCAGCTGACATAATAGTGACATAGTCTAGTAAATTTTGTAACTCATTTTAATGACCGTCATTTGTTTTTCTCTAAACTCTAAACAATCACCTCATTTCCATTATAGTGCTTGCTTCTTTCTTCTTCTTCTTCCTCACATGTTGCATACAAACCTTGTTGTGTTTTATGGTCACTATTTAATGATAATTGCTTTTTTTTTCTCCAAAATGCAGATGAAATGCCTTTAACCTAAGATTGACGAGAAAGGAGTAATATAACTTTGATGTTCCACTCTTTCATTAAAATGCAAACCATATTTTGTAGTTAACTGATGGTATACCATTCTCCATATAACGTAGTTAATTTAATTGCGACTATAAGTACTATTTCAAAGTCGGCTGATGCTGTTGCAATGTTGCGCAACGACAAGATTTTTCAAGTTAAAATTATTGTCAGCAATACTAGTAACGGAATTAAGAATTCTGTTTCTTAACACTCTCACTTAAATACAGGATTTGTCAGGGGCGGATCCAGGGGAAGGGAGCGATCGCCCTCCCCAGAAGAGGAAACTTTCTTATCTTATATACACCCTCCATTCCAAAAGAAACCGAACTTTTGAAAACAAATAGTACCACTAGTGCCATCTGTTGTAATATTTTACCGGTAGATGGCGTAGTCTCTCATTGACAACTGGTATAAATGTCATGACATTTGGATGCACGGCAACAAAGTTATTGCGTTTCAACTGTCAGTGTGTTGTGTACATCGGTCGGAAAATGAGTTTCAAACAACGAGCTGCAATTGAGTTTTGTGTTAAACTGGGTAAAACTTTTAGTGAAACGCACCAAATGCTACAAACTGCATATGGTGATGAGTGTCTATCCCGTACGCAAGTTTACGAGTGGTTCAGGCGATTCAAATCGGGTAGAGAGACGCTGGATGATGACGAAAGATCAGGCCGTCCCAGAACCGGATTATCGGAAGAAAACATCGAAAAAGTGCGTGAATTCATCAAACATAACAAAAAATCGTCGGTGAAAGTTATTGAAATGGAATTAGGCATTCCTCAAACAACAGCATACCGCATTTTGACCGAAGTTTTGGGCCTTAAGAAGGTTAATTCGCGGTTTGTACCACACAAACTCACCGAAGACCAAATAGTTGATCGAATTGCGCATTGCAAAGACATCGTTAAAAATGCTCGGCAGGATCGAAACTTCTTGAAATCGATTGTACCTGGTGACGAGACGTGGTGTTTTGAATATGAGCCCGAAACAAAGCGGCAAAGTGCTGAATGGAGAGCGCCGGATGAGGGAACACCCAAAAAAAGTCGCTTGGTGAAGTCAAAAGTTTAAGGTGATGCTGATTTGTTTTTACGATTCAAAAGGAATTATCCACAAAGAATTTGTTCAGCCCGGCCAGACAGTCACTGGAGAGTTTTACTTGGGTGTCATGAAGCGTTTGCTGGCAAGAATTCGTCGTATTCGGCCCGAATATCGCGAAATCGGCAGTTGGACTCTTTTGGACGATAATGCACCATCACATCGTTCGCGACTTGTAACTGAATGTTTGGTCAAAAATCAAATTATTCGGTTGCATCATCCGCCCTATTCACCAGATCTCGCTCCGTGCGATTTCTATCTGTTCCCGAAACTGCATTTGGCGACGAAAGGAAAGTGGCACGCATCGATTGATGCCATTGAGAAGGCGACGACCGCCGTCCTAAAGACCATTCCAATAAAGGACATGGAGAAGTCGTTTGACAACTTGTTGGAGCGTGCAAATATGTGTATCGATGCAGAAGGGGAATACATTGATTAATAAAAATGATTTGTTCCAAAATGTACATTGCTTTTTTGTTTTATTAAAACGTTCGGTTTCTTTTGGAATGGAGGGTGTATAAATAAAATCCATCCCAGAGTTTGGAGCTCATAAAAGTAGCTCTAAGTAGCAGTATTACAACCCACCACCTCACCAGAATCCGTTCTGGATCCGCCCCTGGAGTTTGTCCGGAAAATAGTAGGATTGATTTTTTCTCAAAAAATGTATTCACAATTTTGACACATCGACTTAATGAGACAGTGGAAGGAACTAGGAGTACCCCGAGAAACCCAACAGACACGATGTCCACCACAAACTTACCTGGCCGCGAATCGAACCAGGAGGCTCATGCACCACAGATAAGCAGTCTACAATTGAGCTACTATTGAGCATTCTACATACGACCTCTCAAATGCAAAGGCGACATTCTACCACTTGAGCTACTTATTTATTACCACCAAAATATCTGGTTTGTAGTAATAGAAACATAGCAACCCTAATTATAACATTAAAAATAGGGATGGGCCGACTGCGATTCTCGATTCTTCAATACCTTCGATACCGGCGGTATCGAGGAATCTTCGATTCTTTTCGATACCGGGTTCGATAGCGATTCCAACGAAAAAATAGTGAAAACTCTCAAAACCATGTATTTTTATGATGGTTTGTTACGAAAACACTAAGACATGTACAGATTATCTGTTTAAACTTTAAATATTATAATATATATACTTAATACTTTAAAGTTTATACTAAAGTATATACTTTAGTATACTATTTACTAAATATTAAATACTTTAAAGTTGAAACCACTGTCAAGTCCTCGCACCGATGTTGGAGACTTCTGGAAGAGGGAGAGGATTGCATTTCCTCGACTCAGTAAACTGTCAAGAAAATATTTCTGTGCTCCACCAGCAACAGTGTTTTCAGAGAGACTGTTTTCCATATCAGGGCAAATTTGTGACAAAAAAAAAAAAGGAACAGATTGGACCCAGAGAGGGTTCAAATGCCTGTTTTTCTTAACAGAAATTTGAAATACAATCCGAACTTTTAGGTTTTAAGACTTTTCAAGACATAATACCGGAACTTTTCTTTTCATTCTAATTCCATATTTGCAAGTTTTGAATATTTCAGTTTTCTATTTTTCATTGTTTTGAAAGAGTTTTTATTCATTTGCAATACGCTTATAAATTTTTTTGGATTCAAATGCGTTTTTATTACTTGTCTTACCCAGAATCGGTATCGAGCCCGGAATCGAGAGTCATGAGTAAAATTTCAGAATCGGAATTGGAATCGAGAAATTCTGGAATCGGCCTATCCCTAATTAAAAACGTTTGTAGTTTAATTGTTCCTAATATTGTCCACTACTTTCCAACTGCTACTTCTACGCAGATACCAAAAGTTAAAGGTGCAGAGTTCGTATCTTCTTTTAAAGATAGAAAGTGGGTCCACAACTCTGAACTAGTTGAAGTCTTCACCGTTTAACGAAACAATATTCAAAGATGAGATATCCACCAATAGAATGCATTGAGTTAAACAAAAGAATGTCGTTGACCGTAAATTTCTAACAATCTTCTTTACTTAACATCTATATCATTTATACCATTCATGTTGAAACAAGATGTTCAGCTATAAAGAAACAAACAGATCTTTAGATTCATGTCCTATGTAATTTCGGCGCTGAAACAAGACAATAAACACAAAATTATAGGTTAACATCTCATGTAGATAGCTTCTATATTGAAATAAAATGTTAAAATCCAAACAAATACTAAAATCTGCAGATTTGCTACTCAATCTCGGTGCTGAAATAAGGCATTGTTCAACTTCAAACAAAAACGCAGGTAAAATTTAAAATCTCGTGTAGCCTCGGTGCTGAAATAAAGTTCAAAATCCTAACTAGAAATAAGAACTGTACATTTGGTACTCATACAGTCTCGTTGATGAAACAATACCATACTGAACTTCAAAGAAACCCATACGTTAACCTCTCATACAGCCTCGTACTGAAATAAAATATTAACTTACAAACAAATAATACGAGAGATGACCGAAAGAAGGTTACAAACCTATTTGTGGCCTATATGTGAGACAAAGCTGGAAGATCAACATACCTGATGATAGAGGGCACTCAACACTAGTTCTCGTTGTAATCACAGTTTTTGTTCAACCGGTTATCACAACTGCAGACATAACGGCAGATAAAGGTTTCCGTACCATTTGCATAGAAATCCGCGTCAAGTTCTCATAGCCACCGCGAAGAAGCGGTTTTGACATAATCACCTGGAAGATGATGGTGGCCATGTCCTTTTGCTTTAAAACAGGGAAAAAGTGGAAGTCACTGAGGCTAGGTCAGAGCTGTAAAAGGGGTGCTCTAGTCATTCCAAGCGTAACGTTAGTGGTTGAAGTACTAGATTTACTGCTATGTCCAGGGTTGTCCTTAACAATATTGGTCTGTCTTTCTTTGAAGGTACGACACCGCTTCCCTACATGTTGCTTTGAAATTCAGTCTTCTCATAACACATACGATCTGCCTATGAATGTCAGCAAGTGTAGTGCTTTTGACCCACAGGAACCGCACCACTAACCCAGGGGCGGATCCAGGGTGCGATCGGGCTGATCACTCCTCCCTGGAAGAGAAAACTTTCTTATTGTATATACAAATACAACCCATCCCAGAGTTTGGAGCTCTTAAAAGTAGCTCCAAGTAGAAGTATTAGAACTCACCGCCCCCCCCCTCAGAAGTCCGTCCTGGATCCGTCCGTGCACTGACCTCAATTTTTGTTCTCTTGACCAATTTTCCAGACGAGTCATTTTTAATGTCTGCTTCTCAGGTATACATGAACAGAATCAGAAGTCTTTAAACTTGCACCAAGACAGGCATGTTATTGATCTACAAATAAATTTTTGTTAAGTTATAGTTAATAACATAAAATTTTTACGCTTTGAAACTTCTTTTATTAATCAGACCTCGTAAGAACTGCAGATTTTCCAACACGTACTATGACGATGATGAAACAATGCATTGTTGAACTTCAAAGAAATCAATTTTGTACCGACATCAAGTGAAACCTCAGGATAAAGGCGAACTGGTTAATTCATCTGCCAGTTTCCAAACAATTACTTCTTCAGGAAGCAGAGAAGCAAAACTTTCTTCAGTTTCATAAACTTGAAAAGTATCCTAAGACCTTTTGTAATTTCTTGTGCTTTTGTTCTTGGTAACACTTTGAAAAAAATATCATTCAAGGTAAAGAATCAGAAAATGAATCGATTTCTAAGAAAGACGCAAAACGCAATTGGACAATTATTTGAGATTTGAGTTGAATTGTAAAGTACTTTGTGAAACGCTCAGGCAAAAGTATTTAAAAAAAAAAAAAAAGCAAACCTTTCTGTCATTTTCATCTACCTGTTTCCAAAACTTTCTACCTTGAAACTTTAAATTTTTAATGAACTAAACAAAGTTGAAGCCACTGAAAGATCAATAAACTAACTTTTACTAACTGAATATTTCAACCTTTACCACTAAGATTCCAGTTTCTTCTTTTTTTCAAATACTAGTTCTTGTGCTCACCTAACATTCAGGGACGAAAAAAGAACATAGTGTATCTCGGGTATATCCAACATTTACAAAATAGTTGTTCTCTAGTAAAGAAGAAAAGCTTAGACCCTAATTTGTTATATTTCCAAGGTGTAAAGAATACAAAGCAGGAGAGAAATTTTCGTATGTGTCTCACGAAGAAAATGATATGAGTATTGATTACAAAAGCCTCGTTTTTAACATGTATTTTAGGTGAACATGTTGAAAGATCGTATCTTAATCATATGCCATCTTGGTATACCTAGGTAAATGACATGTCTTAAGAGGCTTCATCACAGCGAAATTAAAATACCGCTAATTTTACAGTAATTACGTGATATCTTCAAATAGATACAAGATAATCGAGAATAGATAAAAGATATTGCTGTTGTGAAACAAGAGCGCCTTTGACAATATTATTTTACACGAGATACCGCTATCACGACTGACTTATCTACTTTCGATTTCCAGCCAGTTTGAAATTCGGCATTTATTTTCGCGTTTCTAAATGGCTGTAAACGGAAAAGCTACTAGGTGACTCGTGATAACGATACCTCATGCAAAATAATATTGTCTAGGGCCGTCTTGTTCCACATTACGATTATCTTTTATCTATTTGAAGATATCACATAATTAGTGTAAAATTAGTGGTATTTTAATTTCGCTGTGATGAGGCCTCTTAATTTTTTTTAAAAAAATGAGAATATCTTTACCTGCTGAAACAAAATATTAATGGTATATATCTGCAGAAATAGAAGTGTGCAATGTACTATGTAGTATTGTTCTGTCTCGTCTCACCTCGATTCTCGTCTTGAAAACGATACGAGAATATACGAGGGGCAGTCAGAAAGTTTCCGGAATGATGGTGTAGTTTTGGCATTTGTGATGCAATCTCAATGATTCTTGTACTGTACCATTCTTAGTTGCCTTATCATGAAATTGACAAGTGTGAACAGGTTCATAACAGGCAGTGGTGAGTAGCGTAGCTGAACAGAGGAGTGTCTGGCGATCAGTTGGCACAATGCCATAGATCGAGCAACGCACAATCGTTAAGTTCATGTGCAAATTGGAGAAAATCTGCTTCATAGACTTTGATAGTCTTAAAAATGAGCTTTGGATATTTGGCTCTTCGCAAAGCTAAAAATGGGCCTTTTCTGCAGTGGCCAGGGCCCACTTGTTTGAGTGACATAAATAATTTAAGCTAGTATTTATATATTTTCCAAGTTTATTGTAGACTCTTGATATACCTATCACAGTCTGTGTTCTGGCTGCCCCCACCCCCACGTTTTTACCTTCTAGATCCCCCTCTGCTTTCCTGTTTCGCCAACGCAGAAGAGATCAAAAAGTACCGCGGCGGCTGAACTTCGGAAGACATGAAAACAGCCCTTTCATCGGTGTTTTCACCAATCGCAACAGCGGTGGAACAAGGGTGTATGTGTGTGTGTTACGAAGGTGTCAACTTTTAAGGCGATTAAATAAATGTGTACTTATATAGTGATAATAAAGACCTACAACAGAATTGCGGGAATGTTTTGACTGCCCCTCGTATTTTGCAAATTCGAGGCAAGTCGAGAAATTTATCGAGTCTCCTGGGCAGCACTAGTTCACTCAAATCTTAGATCTCAAACATAGTTTTAGTGTTATATGATTCATAGTATAAACTAGGGATGGGCAAAACCGGTTTTTATAAAAACCGAAACCCGAAAAACCGACATTTCGGTTTTCTCCAAAACCGGTTCGGTTTTCACCGAAACTGGTTCCGGTGAAAAACCGAAACCGTTTTTTTGAAAATTTTCAAAAACCAGTTTCGTTTTTTTCTAAAAACCGAAAACCGAAAAACCGGTTTTTGTGCCCACCACTAGTATAAACATTATAATTTGATAAAGTGATTGTGCGAATAGAATGACAATCATTTATCAACCTTTAAAAGATATTAAAAAAAAATATTGCACAATATACTCCGTTACTAATATGGTTTTAATTTTGTTATATTACATTCTTCGTGGGACTCTAATGAAATTACCGTCTAGATGAAATTAAGGAGAAAATGAGCGCATACATTTTGTACACAAACTTACAAAATGACACAAGAAGATCAGGACACGGGGCGAGAGAATTCTTCGAAAATCAAGATTAGACGAGAATTTCACGAAATTTACAGGAGAAGACGATACTTTCTCCCGTCTCATCTTGTGGATAACATTACAGTTACAGTTGTTGCTCCATAATTACGTCATCTTGGTATTTAAAAGGCCTTGAATTTTGATTGGTTGACTGAAGTTTAAATTCCTTTTCAGCAGTGATTTATATGGGACGGGATCTCCTTCTTAAAGTGGGGTGCATACTATAGTTAACATTGAGTCTCATGGTCCTTTAGGATCAAGAACATACTATTTTGTGTGGCCTTGAATAAAGAGTTGAGAAAAAGACTCATAAAATGCTTCGTGTGGAATATTGTACTGTATGGGTCAGAAACATGGACATTACGTAAAAATCATGAAAACTGAGTGGAAGCTTTCGAAAAGTGGGTGTGGAGAAGAATGGAGAGAATTAGTTGGGTCGAGCGGAAACCGAATGAAAGGGTGTTAGAAATGATGGTGGAGAAAGGACAATTTTAGATATTATAAAGAAGAAGAAGAGAAACTGGTTGAGACATTGGCTAAGAAGGAATTGTATCATGAGGGATGTGCTAGAGAGTATAGAGGCAGGAAGACAGGGAGGGGACGAAGAAGACCACAATTAATGGACGATATCAAAACATAGAAATCGTACGTGAAGACGAAGAATTTATCAGAAGACCATGAATCATGGAAACTTCTCAGACGCAGCAAGTGATCTGCAGATAATGGCAGAATACCTACGATGATGATGATCATGACATTTCACGGTTATGCCGGCTAAGCTAAAGGAGACAGCGATGATGAGAAATGAATGAAATGTTAGAATGAAGAAAGTGACGACACTGAAGAAGCCCGAAAAAAACCCACGCACACGGTGTTTGTTCACCACAAAGTTCACTTGGCGCGAGCTCGAATCGTACCAAGGACTCCATGCACCAGAATTGCGCGCTCTACCACTGAGCCATTGCTAGAATTTAACCAATCGACGAGAAAAATAGGTAAAAATATGAATTAAAATAAATAAGTAATAAAAAGTATTTATATTTATGATGAAAGAGAATAATAATATAATGATAGTAATTTAAGGAAAATTTCAACGTCCTGTCTACACCATTAAACTTTCTATGTTCGCAATGTTAAAGTTGGACACACATTATAGCGTGACTGTACAAATAGTCTATAGAGGAAGCTAACTTACTTATGATACTTCTGGTATCTCTACTAAAGTTCTACTACTGGGATACTACTATTACTACATTCTAGCCTGCTACTACTGCTACACTTACTAAACTTTCAAACTATGCTATGCATAAGTGAATAGTCTTGTAGAACGGCTTTGTCCATCCGTCGGTCTACAGGTATCAGAGAGAAAACATTAACAGATAATCAAGATGATGTTTTTTGCAATCGATTCACAGTTCCAACGATAAGTTCCATCTCTTCTATTTACTCTCTATTCAAACCGGAAGTGGTTCAAATTAGTCATTCCCGATTTCAACGTTTATCGCCATAGAATGAAACAATAACATATACCAAGAAGCGGAATTTTTGCAGACGATTCGGTGTGCCAAGCCAACATATCATGTCTATTCACAACACCCTAACAAAATCGGAATTTGTTCAGATTTACTGATACTTCCGGTTTTTAATACTGACTCCGTCGAGCGAAAATGGTAAATGCTATCAAGATGCTTTTTTTTTAATCGATTCAATGTCTCAAGATTAAGTTGCATCTTCTCCCTTAGCCCTCTATTTAAACCGGAAGTGGTTGAAATGAACTAATTTTTGTTTCCATCTTCATCGCTATAGAAAAAAGCAATAAGGATTAGCGAGTAATGGCTTTTTGGTCTGGATTCAGACACAATCGTCGCAGTGCATTGTTCTGTCTAGGTGAGAATTTCATTTTTCGACCACATTTTTTCAATTCTTCCACTTTTTATGCACCCTGCTTCCCGAATCTTGGCCAGCTGCCCACCCACTGTACTTTCATGCAGTTGCACAATCCGGGCTGTTTCAGCATTAGTTTTGTCACACTTACTTATTTGTTTAATTCTAGTGGCTTTCTGTGGTGTAATGTCACACGTTTCCACCATGTCGATGTCCGATATCAATAATTTATAAACGGTAAGTCAATATTTATAGGTAAAACTATCACTTTCAAATTTGTCAGTAAAAGTAATACTACTAGAACAACGCAATTACGTAACCCAGGGCACCTATTGGACAAGTAAGGAAGCAGAAACCATACTGCACGCTTGGAACGTGGACGAGCGCGGACCTCACTGAAAGCAACATCGAGTCATCCATTAAATGAACATTTAGCATGACGGATTTGTGCTTCCTTTCCCAAACATTTTGTTTAATATTTGTCAATTATTGTAAGGATACGTAACTTCTGTGAGTAGATTTGGATTCTACATAAAATTTCATTTAATTTGATGTATTGTCCGTTCACTCTAGGATGGAAAATTGTTTACAAATAACAATTGTAGTGCGAGCGTCAAAACTTTGCTTCTCATCCCTACATGGTTAATTCATGGTTGCCAGGCACATGAATCGCCGAACCGAATGTACCTACTTCTGGACAGTCATGGACCAATTACTATTACTACATAAATTGCTGCTTTTGAGATGACTGAGATATTAACGTTATGACAAATCGAGTTAGTTATTATGTAATACAATCTTACATATAATGTACACTCAATTTTGTACAAGTGTCCTTGTTCGAAAGTGTGCGAAAACCTTGTACGCCTGGCAATATTGGAAGATTGCAATTTGTGTTGTAAACAATAAACAGAGAGAGCGAAGACCGTTAGGTTCGCTGGACAGCATTGTTTTCACGATAAGGCGACAGAAACACATTGTACTGATTGTAAACAGAGGCTGGAAATTTTGATGCGAGTATAGGTGAAAATATTCTCGCCACATATTGCCTGTTGGTGGAGGTTTGCAATGTTGCAAACTCCCAAGTCTCGAATTTCATATTAATTGAACGAGCTTTGAGAAGGATTAGTATGATGCAATAATTATAAATACTAACAACCATAGACTTAAAGTATTAGGAAATAAAGCATACTGCTGTAAGAAAAATATAATACCCATTAAATTACGTGTTCAAACTACAGTATAAAACGAATTTTAACATGTAACCATTTTAAAGTTGTACACATTTGCCCTGTTTGGGTGCCCTTACCAGACACTGTCCAACACAAAAAATGCACTAAAATAGGTAGCTCGAGCATGGGCATGAACTCGGCGCTAGCTGGTATTCCTTAATAAGGTTTTTCTTAGTCCCACGTGGTGAATGTCTAGATGGTAGCTTCTGTAAGGCAGGGCCGGATCCAGGACGGACTTCTGGGGGAGCGGTGGGTTTTAATACTGCTACTTAGAGCTACCTTTAAGAGCTCCAAACTCTGGGATGGGTTTTATTTAAATATATAAAATAAGAAAGTTTCCTTTCCTGGGGGGGACTTCTGGGAGTGGTGGGTTTTAATACCGCTACTTGGAGTTACTTTTAACAGCTCCAAACTCTCGGATGGGTTTTATTTAAATATATAAAATAAGAAAGTTTCCTTTCCTGGGGGAAGCAATCGCCCAGATCGCCCCCTGGATCCGCCACTATTGTAAGGCCAGAATTGGCCCAAACACTGAGGCCCCAGAATTGGCGGGAAATATATTCCTTCAGAACATTATGTTGCCAACACTTCCACAAATATTATAGTGGTGGGTTCCGATATCCCTTTTTCAATTATATGTGCTTACATTCATTATGAAGTAAATGTAGAAGTGTTTGTTTCATTCTCTTTCCTTATTTCTTCTCGTCTTTCTCATCCTCGCTCTCTTTTCCCCACCTTCTTAAAAATTTGAATACTATCCTCCTGTAAGATTGTTTCTCTCCACGGCCCAAGGTTTAAAGAGACCAACCTGATATAGTTAACTATTAGCAGAACTCTACCAATAAATTCACATTAGAGACAGCGCCGTAACTTAGTTTTTTTTTTGGGGGGGCATGCATTAATACGTGTATTTGGGCCTCCTACAAAAAGTTGTTTTTCTCATTTTTGGGTCCCCTCTTTTATCTTTCTCTTACTATTTATGCCCCCCGGAGCCTGTGGGCCCTCCCTCACGGCAAGGTCTGCGGGGCCGTTACGTACGCCCCTGGGCCCCTTCCATACATGACAAATTAATTAAGGGGACAATATTGACAAATCTCAAAGCCATACGAATAAATGTTATTTCTAGGGACCCTAATATAAGACGTTTTTTTACTGAAGTGGGCCCACGACTCACTTGTTTTATTTACCTTTTGTGCGCTGCTTTATGTAATGTAATGAAACTGTTTGATGTTTCATTTATAATTTTATTTCATGTTCGTATTGTATATGGATTAAGAAAATTTTGTCTCCAAATGAACCCCTTCGAACGGCGGGGAACCTCCCTGGGAGGCAGTTGCTCCTCCCTTGCCTCACACAAGTTACGGACTGATTAGAGAAGAAATAAATAAACTGTTTCGAAATTTACGTAACTTGCAAATATCAAACTCTACTAGTGCTAAAGTTAATGAGTTAGTGCCACTGTTACCACTGCTATAAGCGGAAAGAAGGGGAAGGACTGCTAAGATTCGCTAGCCAGGTTTTGTGTCAAAACACAGCGCCAAGCTACAGTAAACGGACCATATATATAATTGTATATTTGTGCATATTTAGGTAGAAACTTCTTTGAAATCCGTAAAATTCCAAGGAGTTGCTATTAATTTTTCCATGACTGTAAATTTGTCATCAGGTCAATGACATGTAAAAGTAGAAGCCTGTGCAGGTAAAAATACTTTGTGTGACGCGTAGATCGTAAAGAGGGACTTGAATAAAAGACGTGAACCTCTTACGTCCGAGGACAATCTTGCCTCACAAACACACCCTGGCAAAATATGAAATAACACTGCTGTTTTCTTGGCCGGAAATTTGTTCAGAATAAACATTATACTTCATACCACAAACTTGTCAGACAAATGCAATCCGATACCTATAAGCATGATGTATAATCAACATAAAACTTACTTGAAATGTAATGTGTTATCCTAGAAAGGAACTTGTTGAAAAGACTCATTAGTTTTTTTCCAACAGACTTTCGGAAACTTCTTCCTCCTAACACTTTTCGCATTTGCAGTGCCCTCTTTCGGGCAATTATTATTTTAAATTAAGTGTAAAAACTTGTGAAGTAATATTTCCAGTTTTGCTGAACAACATAACACTTGCTGAAACAGAAGGTTTCAGAACATGTAAAATTCTAAAATGCCAAGTCATTCATTACCTTTGAAAGTGCTCTATTTGTTTCCGGTTACTGTGATTGTATTGTCTTTTTATTCTTACTTGATCAGTACTAGTTGTAATCATTTTTGAAAACAATTTAGTTTTTGTGATACGATAGACGTGTTTACCTATAAACAGAAAATAACTTTAGAAGTCTTTATCTGCTATTTCAACTACCTGCTTCATAGTCAGAGAAAATATTACTGCAGGTTACTAGCGCCACAGCGGCCTCTAAAGGAACTAATCGCTGTACGCTTGTCTACGCTATTTAGGAAGGCGCTAAGAGATCGTAGCCGGCGATGATGTTATGAACCAATTACCCTCTCGGACATAACTAGAAATACAGTAAATGCAGTAAGCGTCATCTTCATAATATTTTTTATGCTCTCTCTGTTGATCTAGTACTTAAAGCGCATATATTTGCCGTATTGGGTCCCGGGTTCGATTTCCAATGGCAAAGCATTAAAAGATTTGAACGCATTATGGTAATTCGAATTTCACCTTAAGCTGTAGGTTCACGTTTCATATAGCCTCGTTGCTGAAAGAGACCCTAAACTCCAATTACAACCATCAATATTTATTATGTTTTCATTTATAAATCAAAGCTATTTTTGGACTCCAACCTGTCTCTTCTTATAGCAATATTTCTAGTTTTAAAAGTATGTTGCAGCCTTATCAGCCATGTCGACTACTGCACTAGAAATTGTTATAAGATAATGAAATTGTATTAATCAATAATTGGTTTGCACTAAAAGGCCTGGTTACGACTGGAGCTGTAACCAAAATGGCGCAGGCATATAACCCGAATTCGTTCATGTTAAACAATGTTGTTGTGAAATTAATGTAAATAAGAAAAGTAGTGACGCCAGGGATGTTCACACACACTTTAAAGTTTGTATCCAAAATAAAAAGAATCTAAAAACAGCACTAGTGTTAAATAAAACATTGTATTGAACAGGAGTTCGAGACATTTCTTTATACCCTGTCGCCATATTGCCGCGAACTCCCAATGTATATAAAATAACGCGTTTAGCGTTCTGATTGGCTGCCTGTCCATGACGTCTTGTGGAAGAACTTTTGTCCAGACCTTAAAACAGTATACCAACTCAAGGATGTTATAAAATAGAGGATCTGCCTATATGTATCTTCATCCTATTAAATTAATGGAGCCAAAAAACAACCGAGCATCGACAAGACTGATTGGCTACTCTTGTTTTCGGCATTGTCTGTTTGGCTACTTTCGTTTCCGCCATGATTGTTGGCTCAAAACTCTGCGATCTTATTGGGCGGAGTGGGCAGAGTAGGGGTGGCAAAACTGTGACGTATGGCTTCAAGATTTTGCTGTAAGGACAGATCCTCTATTTTATAAGATCCTTAATATCAACTAGTGTAATTGCGTATACATTATTTCACTTGTTCTCTTCAACGATACTTCGCGATATCCAAGGATGTTATAAAATAGAGGATCTGCCCATATGTATCTTCATCCTATTAGGTAACTGAATGACCGCCATATATGTTGACCCAAAGCATTGCAATCTTCATATGTAGATATGTAGTGTATCTGTCGTTTATTTTTTATTTAAATTGTTGCTTCAGATTAATATACAATGGTTAAATGCTGCATGTATGGATGTAGGCTTACAAATAGAAGTGAGAATAAATACCCGAAATAACATTTCACAGGTAAGAAAACCAACTATCATAGGATACGTATGACTGTGACCAGTGGCGTATTTAGAAGGGGCTTCCGGGCTTAAGCCCCCGAAATCTTATTTACTATATTAAAAATGAAATATCTTGGCAGAATTTTCACATTTCCTGGACGAAAGTTAGTAAAGCCCCCCCCCCCCCGAAACAAAAGCTTAAATAGGCCACTGACTGTGACGTACGGCTTCACGATTTTACACCCTTGGCTATACCTCCACGTGACGTCACCGACCGCAAAATATCTTGGGAAAAACGAGAACAGAAAGGCTGCATTGAGAGTCCCACTTTCTCCCAGCTTCCGACATTCAAGACATCAACAACATTAACAAACAATTCTTTTTCTTCAATAACTTAAGTTTAAATTGTATATGTTTAGATGCAGACCTAGGTCCTTCTTAACTATATCACTCAACTTTGTTCTTGATAATTATTTTTGTAACGTACTACCAACACATATCCAACTAGATTCAATGTGAACATTGATGGAAATCATGGATGATGATGGAAAATGGCGGATGAACTAAAAGAATTAATCATCCACGCCATAATTATCGTAAACATTATCTCTCTCTTTCTGATCTTATATATTTGGACAACTAGTTTAAACGTTTCCTGCCATTACACTTCATATATGGCCTTACACTTATGAATATTACGCACTTATTCGTAACCATGAGGTTATGATAAAAATAATTAAAAATGTGTGACAGTACTAATAATAAAAAATAAAATTAGAGGGGTTAAAGATGTTTATTTACTACAGGAAATACGACAAACAGAAAATACCATTAAAGTCTGTTAATTGCTTGTAGCTTATACGTCGAGAAGTAATGTTATGCATTACTTGTGTAACAGCATAAAATAACTTAAGAGCGTTCATGTATGTGTTTTTTGATGACTCTGCGTATATATCTTGGAGAAGGAAAATTACACAGCATGTGAACAAGATTACTTTTTGCGGGCCAAACCATTCTAATTATGTATATTTGTTGGAAAATTCAAAAAGGGTGTTTTATTAGAGAGTTGGATGCATTTGCTGAGCGATGGATAGGAAAAAAGTAGAGCTTACTTAAATACGCAAATGTCAAAATCAACTGGGTAAATTAATGTTGTCTTTAGACTGAGATTCGTTTCCTTTCTTTTTTCGTACAAAAAAAAAAAACTTACACGTGCCGCAGTGATGCACGCTGAGAAATTACACAATCTCCTTCCTTAACTAACATCCCGCTTTTTGGAGACAATGTTTATAATTACATCATTGACACCAGAGTTATAAAAAATGCAAATTACAAACTTCACTCCGCTGGTCTAATGGCTAGCGCGCGCGCCTTTAGTGCATGTGGTCCCGTCATTGATTCCCGATGGGAAAACCTTGAAATTTTAACGCATTAGAGTGGTTCAGATTCCACATTAAAAGCTAGGTCCACGTCTCATATAGCCCCGAAGCTGAAAAGGGACATTTAAACAACCAATTCAGTGAAATTGACAATCTGAGCAGAATAAGGTATTTTTTTATCTTTATCTTTGAAACATTCGTATAGTAAATAGAAATTATTTTGGTTAAATATTGATAAATTCTTGAACTGAATTTTTTTGTTACATATTCGTCTTTCTTCTTATGACTAATTCTAGTTTCAGTGTTATTTTCTCTGTACAGATACACATATTCATAGTATACTTTTAAACCGTATATAACCGTATGGATCTATCTATTAAAATGCTAAGTTTATATGTTTGTGGCCAATCCTTTCAACAGTGACTTCTCGGGAACAATAGGCTCTAGATCAGGGGCGTCATTTAGGGGGGCAGGGGGCAATTTCCCCCCCCCTGAGTTTGAGATTTTTATAGATTTTATCAATAGAATAGTAGCAAGTCAGTCAAAAATCGCCGAATTTTACTCATATCAAGGGGTCTTGCCCCCCCCCCCCAAGCAAAATCTGAAATGACGCTCTTGCTCTAGATAGATACCTTTCCACTGACCCATTGCAAATTTTGTGTAGATTGTACAGTTCTAATTGAATATTTTTTTTAAAAAAATGGCCGTTATTTCTTTATTACATTTTTACGGTAGTGAGTTTTTTTTAAAGTAAAGCATCGTATTTTAAAAGTTATATATTCCAACACCACCTATTTATATACAGGAGTTGTATATATATCTCAGGCGTTTGTTTCATGGCCAAATGATAATGAAAAACGAAGGATAACTACTTCTCCAGGTTAAGATGAATCTTTTTTGTTTGGAGTGTTCTGCTCAATGAACACCATGTATCACTGATATTATAATTAATTGTGTGTGTAATGTATTCGGTTATTACATACTGAATACAAGAAGAAAGAAAACACTGATCATACATGAATTAGAAACTTCAACCGAAAGTAGGCTCAAATCTTGCAAACGGTGCGAGATATTGAAAAAATAATCGAAAAACCTCCTCTTTATGATAGCTCTTACCGATGTTTATCAAGACGTCCTTTACTTGTGTTGTACAGATGTTAGTAATGACAAGGAGATTCATGCTCATATCTGAATGATCGCTGTGTATTATATATATATATATATATATATATATATATATATATATATATATATATATATATATATATATATATATGTGTGTGTGTGTGTGTGTGTGTGTATGTATGTACGTATTCTTATGGTTGTTAACCTAGGTGTTAACGATGTTAACCTACTGTGTTAAAATTGAATTTGAAATGTAGTATTTTTTACTATAGAGCCCTTGGAGTAGTAGATTTAGATTGATAGTATCAGGGCCGCCATGTGTGTTGTATGCGCCCGGGGTGAGAATTCCAAGCCCTCCCCCCCTCCCCAGTGTGTTATAAGAAACAACCAGAGTTAATCCTGTATTCCTAGATTTAAATATGAAATAATTTAAGATTAAAGAAGTTAGTATCATATCAATTTTTTAAAACTGAATGGCTTTTGTAGTTAAATCATATAAGTTAATGAAAACAGGTTTTGAATTTTTGAAATCGAGTGTTATTCGTGTTTATTTTGAATTTGATACACGGCAACATAGTAATAGCATAGAATATACAAATAACGATACAAATATTAAATTCCCAGGTTTAAAAAAAATTCTCACAGAGGGCTAGAGAGAGTTCCAGTTGAATAATCCTAGACGATCTTTTACATTACCGGTAATTGTCAAGTTCAATACTCTATCGGGAGTCCCTCAAGGATCTCATCTAGGTCCCCTTTTGTTTTTTCTTGTTATTAGTGATTCCTCCGTGTATTAAAATTTCTCAAGTTCTTCTTTTTGCCGACAATCTCAAATTATACTCCAAAGTAAGTTCAATTGATGACTGAGTGAAACCTCAACAGGATCTACAGAGAGTTCAAATATGATGTGATAAGAATAAATTAGTCCTAAATGTGTCCAAATGTCAATCTCTATCTTTCGCAAGGAAAGAAAATTCAATTAACATTGCCTAGAAAATAAGTGGCACTTCCTTGTCTACCCCAAATACTGTCAAAGATCTAGGAGTTATATTTGATAGCAAATTAATCGTTGCTCAACACGTTGACGCAATAACGAGTAGTGCATATAGAAACCTAGGTTTCATTTACAGGATAGGTCAGGATTTCTACAAAGATTCAACATTTATATGGTTATATTTTTCGTATGTGAGGTCAAAAGTAGAATACTGTTGTACTGTTTGGACACCAAATGTCACTAAATACTCTGATGCAATAGAAAATATACAGTTTATTTTTTAAATGCTTGCATACAAGAAAAGAGGTTTATGTCCCCTATGAAGACTTAGTAACGAATTTTACAAACATTACAAAAAAGGATAGGGATGATTGATCTGTTGTTCTTACATAAAATATCTATCTATTAAAATGCTACAATAGCAATTAAAAGCGCCTGAGCTCCAACCTATAACTTTAGCATTCAAATCTTTCATTTACGGTTATGTGTGATTTCACGTTTAACAGAGACAAACATTTTAAGTATTTGTACTTTAAATAGTCTAAATTAGTTAACTATATCTTTTTCATAAAGTTTATGATATAAAATTATTGTTCAAAACCTTTGTATTTTAATAAGCCTTCTCTAAAATCAATGCATGTGAGTTATGCTTCCATCTTCCGAGTTCTTTTAAACTATGTTTATATGTTTGTGGTCAATCCTTTCGACAATGAGATCTCGGAAACTACAGGCTCTAGAAACATGGCGTTTTCACTGATCGATTGGAAATTTTGCGTAGATTGTCCAGTTCTAATTGAATATTTTTAAAAAGTATGGTCATTATTTCTTTATTACATTTTTAGGGTACGCTGCAAGCGTTGAAATTTAAAAAAAAACTTAAGCATCATATCCTATGCGTTATACATTCCAACATCTCAATGTTGTATATTGGGGTTGTATATGTCTCAGGCGTTTGTTCCATGGCCAAATAATAGTGAGAAAGGAAGGATAACCATTTCTCAAGTCTTAAGATAAATCTTTATTTTTTGAGTGTTTTGCCCAATGAACGCCATATATAACTGACATTATAATTAATTGTATATGTAATGTATTTGCTTATTACATACTGCATGCAAGAAGAAAGAAAACACTGGTCATACATGAATTAGAAACTCCAACCGGAAGTAGGCTCAAATCTTGCAAACGGTTTTGAGATATTGAGAAAAAATAATCAAAAAAAATCTCCCCTTTATGATACCCCTTGCCGATTTTTTAAATCAAGACGTCTTTCACTTGTGTCTGTAAAGGACATGTACATATGTTGTGAGGAATGAGAAGGAGATTTATGCTCATATGCGAATGATGCGCTGTGTAGAGAGCGCAGGTTCAGCTAGTTTAAAGGGTAAAATTGACTGTTCAGAATTAGTTTCAGAAGTATTATTACGTGATATAATAGGTAAGACTAGAACAGCAAACACTGGGACATTCTATTGTAGAAAAGCAAGAACTAACACATTACATAAGACTCCTCTGAGGAGAATGTGTGCTTCATATAACGAAATAATTAGATTTCATGTAGCAGATGTATTTACTATGTCCGAAAACAAATTCAAAACAAATGTCTGACAATAACTTCTGCATAATTAAACAACGTATATCTATGTTTGTATAATAGTGTATGACAGATAATTATGTACACTACACTATAACTGGGCATTAAGCCTGTTATGCTGTCCTTATGAAATAAATAAATAAATTTTACTTAGCCGTGACCTGATCATTATTAACATATCTGAATTAACATTAATTTTAAAAATCATTTACAAACATAATCTGAATTCCTTGAATTGTGTTGATTTGTCGTCCCGGCGCCCCCTTTGGTCGCGGCGCCCGGGGCGATTGCCGCGGTCGTCCCGCCCACGCAATGGTCCTGGGTAGTATAAGGTCAAGGTATATTCTAAATTACTCATATTGCTAATGTTGAAACAACGCATCTATAACGTGTTATGAGGTAGCTACTTTGGGGATTTTAACTACTGTTTTGAGACGGCAAAACAGAACTGTGTGTGTGAAAGAGAAACAATTTAAAGTAATATTTAACATGTATTTTGTTTTATACTTAATGTGTCTTAGTGTGTGTTTGTAAAGCGTTTAAAGTATTTGACAATTTTCAGGCTGAAAGAGGATAAGATAACTGGATCATACCTTATGTAGTTAACAATGTTAAGAAAATTAGTAAGTTCACTAGTTAAACAGAGCTACGTTTGATATAGACATTATTAGTCTATCTGAATAATTTTTGTAAGTGCTTGTTTATAAATTTTGCTAACTTTTAGTAATTTTGTCTAATTTTAATAGTCTGCGTCTAAAATTTGCTAAGTTATTGAACACCACTAACTTTATAATAACTTTTTAATTAACTCCCAATAACTGCCCTACAACAAAGTAAAATGAAACATTTATACAACAAAAAAGTGCTTACATTTTAGCATGTGGCTTTTAAAATCTTCAGCTAAAATTATTATACGTGCGTATAATATTTTTATTTAAAAGAATCTTAATTAGCCAATACTTCTTAAAAATTAAGCATCATGGGGTTAACACTTACAAAATGCTTACATTAAGAAAAATTATCCCAACCAAACTTACATTATTAACATTTACAAACTGTTTTAGTCAAATTAAACACCAAACAAAAACAAACGTTAATAGTCTTTTAAAGCAAAAAATAACATACACAATGTGTCTAATATTATTATTTTTACTTAAAAATAAAATAAAATAATTTAAACTCCTTAAGAGCCTGCCTTACTAAAGATAATACAAAATTTAACATTTTTCTTTTGATTGATTATTCATCAGTGAAAGGAGATAATGAAATACAAGTTACCACAGTCATAGATAATGCTATTCTACAACAGAAAATATGAACCTGAAGAATGTCCAGTGTTGCAATCCATAGAAATTACAGTGTTGCCAGAAAAACAATTTCCCTAAAATCTAAGTTAAGACAGCGAGTAGAGGAATGGATTCAACTGCATTTGATTACGTATCATGTTATTTTGGTTTCTTGTGAACTACTTTTTAATTAACATTATTATTTAGTTTTAATAACTGTATATTAAAACTATTTTGTTTATTACAAACTAAATACAACTGTTATTTAAAAAGTAGTTCACAGGAAACCAAAACAATATGATACGTAATCAAATGCAGTTGAGTTTGTTCCTCTACCCGCTGTCTTAACTTAGATTTTAGGGAAATTTTTTCTGGCAACACTGTAATTTTCTATGGATGGCAACACTAAACATTATTCAGGTTCATATTTTCTGTTGTAGAATAACATTATCTCTCATTGTGGTAAGTTGCATTTCATTATCTCCTTTCACTGATGAATAAACAAGCAAATGAAAACTGGTAAATTTTGTATTATTTTTAGTAAGGCAGGCTCTTAACAATACATATGCACAAATGCTTCCTTTCGGAATTATAGGCTGCCGAAAACATAAAGAAAATACACTTAAGAGGTCCATAGTTCCAAAACTATGAGACCTACAGTTCATGTAATTTGAAGTACTCACCAACTACGTCTGAAAAACTGTTGCGGAAGTACCACAGGGTTCTGAAACATGGATATTTGGATCGCGCACATATAAGTTCGTAAGTGGAGTCTTGACCCGACTACGGTAGGTCCCATAGTATTGGAGCTATAGGCCTTTAAATTTCTTTTTTTTTTTATGTTTTCGGCAGTCTTTAACTTGGAAACGAGGTATTTGTGCAACCAGGTTGGTCTTATCTTGGTATTTTTTTATCTTATATTGGTGTCAGGAATCACCTCCCAAACGTTGTCGGTGTTACTTTGAAACATCCTCTATATATATACGAGGAAGTATTGTAAAGTTTTATCACCAGGAAGCTATAAACATATGATGAAATTGTGTCATTGTCATGTTTGGATCTTATGTGAATAAAGTTAAGGAAATTAGCTCCTTAACTTTATTGTTATTTTTTACAGGGTGTGCTAAAGTGCAAGATGGACAAGATTGAGGCCCACAGTGTGATAAAGATCCTGCATTTCAAGGGTAATAATGCCAGACAAATTCATGACGAGGTGAAGGATGTGTATGGCGATGATTGTCCATCTTGTGATACCATTGTAAAATAGAAAAGGAAATTCCAAACTAGTCATATGTCCCTTACGAATGACTCAAGACCTGGAAGACCATCCCTGGTAGACGATGCGGCCACTGTGAAGAAAGTGGAATATCTAATCCTCAAAGACAGATATGTAACCATCCAAACGACTATGAATGAGACTGGTCTCAGTTATGGTGGTGTATGGAAAATTATGTCAAAGGTATCTGCGCACTGGGTTCCTCGTTCGCTGACACCTTTTAAGAAGCAAACACGGTGTCTTTCCCAATAGATGTTGACGCTGTTAGAAGAGGATTTTTTCGGACTCCTGGTAACCATGAATGAAACTGGATATATCAGTATGATCCGAAGACCAAAACCATGAGCATGCAGTGGAAGCATGCCGTGTGTGTGGCTTCCAGGTATTGCAGCATCCGCCTTATTCTCCCGACCTCGCACCCAGTGACTTTTACTTGTTTCCCCAAATTAAGAAACCGTTACGTGGTCGCCATTTTGACAATACAGATGACTTGATTCATGAGGTGGAAGAATGGTTTAAAGGACAATGCGCAGACTTCTACAATGACAGTATACGTAAAGTGAAAGAACTCTGGGAGAAATGTGAAAATCTGGATGGTAACTACATAGGGACGGGTTAACAACTACAAATCACAATAATTCCTTTATCCTGTTTTTTACTATGATAATTAAAACTTTATGATTCCCCCTCGTAGATATATATTAAAAATTCAAATTCAAATAAGAAATATAACGACTTAGAACTCTAAATTAGAGATTTATATTTTTGCAATTCATATTATGTAATTTACAAAAGTTTTGTTGAAAAGCATTAACATTACTCCGAGTTTTGGATTATGCTAAGGAATCAGAATTATTTGTAGGGTGGCCTGTCTCCCCCAGGACTTATCCTTTATGCATTTGGTAAACCAATTTATATTAAAGTTTTACCTTTAAGTGGGAGATTTTTAAAAAAAACTGGTTGTTAGCAATCTACTGTGCAGTATAATATATAGAGAACAAGTGCGACAGTTTATAATTTTAACAAAAGGTCTTTGCGCTTTGCTTGAGTTTATGTTACAATGAGTTCATGTTTAATTAAATAATTCTCTTAATATAATGAACGTTGTTAGTGGAAAATATCTTCCAGTAACCATGTTGAGAGACAGAACTACTCTTGAAAAACTTTTGCTTTCATTTTATGAAGACAAGCTTCGTAAGTAAGTGATGAACATCTCCGAGCACAGTCTCTGAACGCAAAAACAGTTTCTGCCTTGTAAGACACCGTCGAAAAATGAAAAGAGTGAAGCTGAAACTCTTGACTAGGTTTCTCACTCCATTCTGTTCCAACACACAAAATTTTAACTAATTTGCATAATACTTACTGCACACTATTTCTCTATACACGACTGGGCTTTGTATTAAACGAAATGACTTTGTGAAACATTTATGCCAAGCAAACCAGCGACCATAAAACAGCTAAGAAATGCAACAGAAGTAAATGGAAATTTCTCAAAGGACAGACTCTCAAAACGGTCACAATGGAAGAGGAAGCCTTTAGAGAGAAACTACTAAGGATTAATGATCGTCGTTTTCGTAATGTTTACTGTCAGAAATGAAAATTTTTACTGCATTTGAATGTCCAATTTTGCTTGTTATTACTATAATCTGTATTTCTAAACACAGTTTTAAACCAAAGATCTCCAGTTTGTAAGAAGGTTTATCAACCAACTAAGCATACAAAAGATGTGTATTAGGTTCGTTGACTGTATTGGTGTTAGCTTAAAATCCCTTTTCAACACTGAGGATACATGAAACAGAATCTATTGTTTAAAACGGAAACCAAATCACTACTCGGAATTGTCTCCGAGGAAAGTATCTCATCCAGAACCGAATCAAGGATTACTCGCTCAGAAAGCATGTGCAAATCGTGTTTTGTAAACTTTTATTATTATTAAAGTTCGCTTCAACCAGAAAACTTCAACTTAATTGTCTCTGAAGTTATCGCAGTCGAAGTAGGGTATTTCTAAACGTTCTTTATTCGTCTGACTGAAATATTGCTCCAGCGGTACTAAGCACATGGCACACAGTACTATCTATGGGGAAAATAATGTATTTATCCATGGCATATAGTGCCATCTATGAGAGGAATAATGTATCTGTTCATGGCATCTAGTGTCATCTATGGGAGAAATAATGTATCTGTTCATGTCACATAGTGCCATCTATGGAAGAAATAATGCATCCGTTCATGGCATACAGTGCCATCTATGGAAGAAATAATGTATTTATTTAAGGCTTATAATGCCATCTATGGGAGAAATAATGTATCTGTTTATGGCATGTAGTGCTATCTATGTGAGAAATAATGTATCCGTTTATGGTATATAGTGGCATCTATGGGTAAAATAATGTACTAGTTAAACTGTCTAGCTGCGTCAGTTCATCGGAGGCAGGAATTTGAATCTGTCACTGTACGTTAGTTTGTATACTGCATGACAATGCTCCAGTGCACACAGCTGTTGCTACCAAGGTGTTGCAGGGAAGAATTGTAGTTTCAAGGAGATTCCCGCATCCATCTTACAGCCCAGATTCAGCACTGTGGGGGCATGAAAACAGAAAATAGTTTGAAGACAGTTAAAATTACGCACACGTTCTTCAAAGAGACTCGAACGTCTGGTTTCGCCTCACTTTCGTCACCCAAATGTCTCAAACCATTTCACTACACGACTCTGACTTCTACTTGGTCATAAAGAGAGATGTATTCGATTCATACAATGCTCAAGAACGTCAATGTTCCTCTGAATCTTCCTTAAGTAGATGTAACTACGATTTTTCGCTTAATAAGCGTCGATTGGTTATTTTGTTGTTAGAGTTGAGCGTCCCTTTCCAGTACCAAAGATATATGAGACCTGGTCCTACAGTTTAACATGAAATCTGAGCCATTGTAATGCATTCAATATGTTTTCCACCGGGAGTCTAACCTAGAATCCCGCACATCACGCCACTATATGGCTCTATGAGCGTCAAGATTGGTTGCCAGCTATCTACCATACATTTTACGGTAGAATAAATTCATTTGCGCCACAAACTTAACAATATAACGATCACTTACAATATTTTAATTACAATTACGAGTGGGCAAAAGTTCGTGGTCAGTATTCTTCTAAATCTAAAGGTACTGAGTTCCAATCCATAAGATGGCATCCTGATTGAGATTTATCAATGGATTTCCTCAGTTCCACCAGGTAAATCCTAAATAGTAACTTTAAATATAGGCCCTGGCCAATTTTCGTTTTTATTGTTGGTTGTTATTATTAGAAGCGTTATTTCAGACTTTGCTTGGGAGGGAGCAAATTCTCCACCGATATATATATGCAGTTTTAAATTTCTCATTGATATATTGTTATACTATTGGAAACGCATATATCAAACTCAGGGGGGCAATTCCCCTGCCACCTCAATGATGCCGCTGGCCATTGTTCTAATATAAATTACCAATTTAGTATTATATGAAAATTTGTTAAATAAGCACACAACTTTTCTATATATGTGGATATTTGTTCTTTTTTCTTTGTTTTTTTTTTTTTTTTTTTTTTGTTTTGTTTTTGTGTGTGTGGTGAGAAATGTAAGAAAAGTTTTAAGGGGCTGTCGTGTTGTTTATGTAAACATGCCTGTAGCAACTTCCTGACTAGAGTAGAGCCCGACAAAAATCAGAGGCGATTGGTGAGGGAAGTCATACGGGTAAAATGCAAGATTTTTTTTTTTTTTTTGCTTGAAACTGAAAAAAAAATTCTCAATGTATTAATTGCTGTATACAACAATTAATACGTTAAATACTCCTTATTCTCTTCATTTCAAGCGATAAAAGTTAAGTTTTTATTAGTGTGAATTCCCTCACGAGCCGCTTCTGGCCAAAATATGTTACCAGGCGTGTCCTAAAAATCCCTTCGGGCACCAGTACAGAGGGTATTTCGGAATCCAAGTCAGAATGTTGGCCCCGGTGGAGGAGGGTAATTATGAAGCCCCCCTCCCAATAAGAGAATTAATTTGAAGATATAATAGTTAAAACTTGGTCCTCTTTGCCAGAAACCGGGACAACAAATCCCTTGAGTTGATTTAGATATAAGGTTTCCGGTTAGTTCTGCCTGGCCTTCTCTCCTTGGGTCCTTTTGCTCCAGCAATGATGTGGTTCTCTTGTTCTGGAAGCCATGAATAGGTAACACCACAAAAACAAAATAAATCACAATCCTAAATTCTTTCAACAAAGGTATATTACACACTCAAACTTCTTATAATTATCTAGTAGTAGTGAAAATACTGACTTCCTTTTTTTCTTTCCTTTTTTTTCTTTCTTTTTTGCAAGTGAAACGTAAAGGTATCGCAATAAGAGGAGTAGTTGCATTTTCAAGTACGCAATTGCAGGAAGGAGTCAACAGCCAAAGACTCAAAGATTGGAACTCCTTCACTTATTTATTTATTTGAAAAGAGAAAGGATACACTGACTTCACTGCAATCTATAAGAATGCAGAAAATGCTGTATGGAACAGTGTTTCTTTCAGATGTTTTTTGGGATGGCACTGCTCCCCCCCCCGGAGCTCTGAGACTGCCCCCCAGAACGAGACCAAAGTAATACGTCTATAATAAAATAATAAATAAAATAGTACCAGCAGTGCCCCCCCCCTGGAATACTACATGTGCGCCCCGAAACACTTTTTTGTGGAAGAACGACTGTAAGCTTGAGACTTGAATGTTGAGAGTCCCCGTATTACGATTGGAAGGTCCTAGTTGGATCTAACCCTCGTGTACTACTGTGGGGTCCTTTTGGAACCTTTGAGATATTTAATGCAGTATACTCTTAAATGAACGCTTTATTTGTTTATTTGGGGCTTAGTGACCCATTTCAGTTCGGGAGCCTTTAGAATGTGAACGCGACTATCTAGAAGTCTGTTCTTGTAATTTCTCCCCTGTGTATGTTTAATATATTGAACACAAAATATCGTTTCCTGTTGTTTTGCTATGTAAAAAAATATTTTTCTCTCGTTTTTTGTTTCTTCTTGCCAAACGAGCAAAATTAGTAGTGTACATAGTACTCAATAGATGCCAGAAACTACTAATTTATTGTTCCCGAAAATTACTTCATTATTGGCATGATAGAGCAAGTTAGGTGTTTAGCAAAAACGAAATTTTCTTACATTACGTTACATTGTTTATGACCTAGCCTCTTTCTTCCTAAGGTTACTGCTTGAAGCAATAGATACCACCAACCTTGCTTAAATTTTTTTAAAAAGGCTGTAAATAACAAAGTAGCTAGTCTCAAAGGCTAAATCCGGGCCGCGGTGGCTCAGTGGTAGAGCGTTCATCTCTGGTGCTTGCGGTTCCGGATTCGATCTCAGCCCCCGCCAAGTGAACTTTGTGGTGGAGAAACACAATGTGCGTGGGTTTCTCGGGGTTCTCCCGTTTCCTCCCACTTTCTTCATTCCACCATTTCATTCATTATTCATAATCACCGTCTCCTCTAGCCTAACCGGCATAACCGTAGGACGTAAAACTTAAAGATTTCATTTCATTTCAAAGGCTAAATCCCGTTACTAAGATAACATGACTATTCTGGGTTGTAGTTGTGCCTGTTATCTGGAGACGAGGTCATCAAGTACTTCTTTTCTATTTTGAATGACGATGATTGTCAGTAATGCCGAAAGTGACACTCTGAGTTAGAATGCAATGCAATAAGGTATTGTTTTATTTTTTATTTGGGATCTCTAAGTGATCCCACGGTATCTCCTATACTATAGTTTTCATGGTAATGCACTAGGGTTAAATTTACCAACTCGGTTTTCAAACATCTCACATAGTTACTATCTTTGAAATGAATTGAACACATTATAGAAGTTTTGGGTTTAAGTTGTTCTGTCTGTTGCAATATCCCCGCAAGTGATAGAATCTTAAGGAAACCCAAAAAGTTTTAAGGAAAGCTAAAAAAAAGTGACTTTTGTCTTCTTAGAATTGTTCGGACTAATCACAATAGCACAAGTAGAGGAGATCTCCCATATAGTTACATGCACATATATTGTCACAACATGTGTGACTGTCATTCTAATTACTCAATAATACTAAAGAAAGTATGAAAACAGCGTAAACTATTTCCAATATACGACTGCAAAAAAGCACGTGCCTTAACAAAAAAATGTTGTCTGCTCCGTACATATACTGTGGTCTGGTCTATACGCTCTGTGCGTCACAGTGAGGTTCCGTTTTTCGCCTTTGTTTAGCCCAAACTGAACTACTTTGCTTTATACGTATCTTGGGCTAAGTAACACGCTTGTAGGTAACCATATATTCTTTACCGTGATTGTGGTTGCATAATATCACAGGGGTTGTACTGCAACGTTTCGGAACACATTCATAGTAGATTATACTGTGTCTGTTGTTTGTAGCATTTTAAACAAGTGGGTTTCGTGTGTAAAGTCGATTAAGCTTTTTTCGGAAACTGTTTTATATTTTTAATACGAAACATTCACTTCGGAAAAGTTGAAATTCGTACCCTTGAAACGCATTAGTCATGTTTTCTACATTTTACACGTGCTCACTATTTGCATAATGTTTGAAAATAGACCGTTCAAGCATATTAACAAAAGAAAAATGTGTCATGTAAAGCACAAATATCGTGATATTCTCTGTGAATATACAAGAAAACAAATATTTATATGCATTTATTTTTCTTTTATGTTGCAGACGAATTGAAATCGCATGGACAACGAGACGGCCAGCACCTTGACGTTAGGCGAGAACGAAACTTTAAATGGGAATACAACACAGTCTGTTCCTGCCGCCAATGTCGTCACGTGGAAAACGATCACCATTGTCATTTTTCTGTGTATACTCATCGCTGTCACTTTGGTAAGTACCCATTTGTGGTTATTCATGTGAGCGTGGACAGTACAGATTTATGATTTACAACTGGTCCTAAAATCAGGAGGTTGTAATTTAATTTAATTTCTAACGGTATGCGAGAAAAAGTGATATATGGTTCCAACAAGAACATGCACTAAGCCTGTTGCTGATACTGCAGGTGACTCAATGAAATTCTTAGAAAGCCACTTTACAGAATGATTCATCTTAAAATAATTATAGTCCACAGAATCAACTGATCTTAGTGTGTGTAACTATTAACTGTGGGAAATATTAAAGTCAAAGCTGTATGGTACGAACGCATGAACTGTTGAAGAATGAAATCGAATATTGAACGGGTAATAAACAGTGGCGTCTTGTGACATAATTTTTCGGTAGTTCACAGTCGTTAGAAAGTTCTACTCTAGAATTTGTTTCAGTATTTTGAATAAGAAAATCTATTTAAAAAACCTATGAAAGTAATTATATATATTCATTGATTTTTATACAATCATTGAAATCTTAATAGCAACTCCTTAGAATTGTACGGATTTATAAGGATTTCAAAGAAGTTTCTACCTAAATATGCACAAACATACAATGATATATACATCAAATTAAAGGAAATTTATGTAGAATCCAAATCTACTGATGAAATGTAACGTCAATTTTTTAGGCTACATCAGTCATTTCTCTACTAAACAATTACAGTTTTATTATGAAAGTGTACAAGCGAACGTCGAGTTAGGAAGTTTAGAGGCGGGATCCAAACCCGGTAGATTCTTCATGTGGCTGCGCCTCTCGTGCTCACACCAGTTAAATACAGCATAGCTTTAATGTGTTTATTACAGTTCTCATACTTCTTTACCTTTTCAATCAGATATCCCAAATATATTACACAATTCAGGTCGACTGTTAATTCCCTTCATATAAGACGCCAGAAAAGCAAAACAATGATATTTTCATTTCAGAAGCTATCAGCCATTTATTGTTTTAAATTAACTTTGAAATCTCGACACAGTTTAGTTTTCACCTCCAGATGATAGTTAACTTTGGTCGATTATCTTCGAACTTCTTTCTAAACTTTCACAATTCGTCAGTACACTAAAAGATATACAGTAGTTTGCCATCACTCAACAGAATCCTCTACAAAATAGGGTAGTGATAAGATTTTTCTTAAAAGAAATCTTTCGAAAAATATTTCCGTATCGAACAGGCCTTAGATTCACTAGTATTGAGAAAATATTTGAGGAAGCCTAACACTACAAACCTGACTGAACGTTACTGCAAATACCAATACTTGTCTTTTTCTATTTTGTGTGTATTAAAGATGAATGTCGTACAAAATGTTCCAAAATTTTCTTTAGGTTTCCACAATACAAAAGGTACGGTTTTATCATTGTAGCAATGTTACCAAGTACGGTATGTTTTGATAAGCTATTCGCTTTTCTTACAAACGTTTAGTTTAATTAGGCAGGAAAATAGTAGCCTAAAGAAAAAATCAGAGATTAGACTATATGTATTTTTAAAAAGTCTTGAAAATAAACAAAAATTTAAGTTTGTACTAGGTTAATTTAAGAATGTCTGGGGAAGGGTTCTAAACCTCACATTTCCCTTGGTACGACCTTGGAAAGCTGTAATTTTGTTTGTTCCGTTGGGTATTTTCAGTATAAGAAGTTGAGATAAAAAGAAACGTAGATAACTGATTGAAAGAATGAGTTATATGCTACTACTATTGTTCTATTTTAAATTGCAATTCATTCTTTGATTCTATTTAAAGCGTCACATTACTGGATATTAGTCAACAACTGCTGCCAACGCAGTTTCATTCTTTGATTCTGTTTAAAGCGCACCATTACTGAAAATAAGTCAACTACAGCTGTCAACGCTGCTCGTGAAAATCTTGATTTGAACGTCAGGAGACCGCAGTTCCTCATCTCAGCTGTCCGCGTTTCCCTTCTGTACTACACACAGAGCAGTCTATCACGCTCGCTGCTATGTTGTGAACATGTTTTGATGATGGGATACATATACGCAAGGGGTAAAGCAAGCGAAGAGTAGAAACGAAACGACAGTATAATAATATTCTAAATATTATTAAATATCATACGGAGCAACAAACAGCACACAATATTTGGCGGTTCGCGTGCTCTTGCGAACTGCACAAGGCAAGGCCACTGGTAATAAGAAAATCCCTGTGCGCAAGATTCAGATAGTATGCAATAATCTGTTGAAGAGAATTGTAGCATGCCTTCATACATATGGTTTACGTTTTTAGCACTTGCTGTACCAGTGCACTCGATTTTTGTTTTTATTTTTATTTATTTTTATTTTTATTTTTATTTTTATTTTTATTTTTATTTTTATTTTTATTTTATATTTTTTTTACATCTTGTGTTTGGATGTCATCTAAGAGAATATTCTACTTTTACTATTGCGCCACAAACTAGCCTTATTTTTCAATTATTTTCACAAAGCTGAGAAGGACATAAACTTGCCATTTTAAGTAGGGGATGTGTGGACAGCACATCGCTAGTATTATTGTCGTGTTTGATACTTTCCTTGACTGAAGACTACTCCTTTTTAATTAACCCTACAATTATCTTCATGACTCTGGGCAAACATCGCACTGCCAGTCATATATGATATTCTCCGATGGTCACCAATCGAGTATTGTTCACAGCCCTTTCTGCTTGACTCATTATCTCATGGAAGTCGGTAGAACAATACGGTTAGGTCCACTCAAAAGTAACTTCGAAAGTAATATTAGAGAAAATATATTAAATTATTTCTTAGACTTGTGTTAATAAATAGCAAATACTATTAAATGCACAAAGTAATGCTTTGTTTGTTTATTTGAGGCTTATAACCCATTTCAGTCACGGAGCTATTTAGGAAACGTTGAACTTGAAATCCGAACTACAAAATCTTTCCCGCAATTTAAAAAGGCCGTCTATTTTGTTTATCTATGAGAGACTGATTTTACCTAACTTGGTATTTGTTTCGTTTTAGGCTTGGTTGGGATTTTCTTTCACGTACCTAGTACAATAGCAGAACAATTTCACGATAATTTTTGTCTTTACGCTTTTGCTATCCAACAGTAAAGTTTCAATCACGTTCCGAAAAAGTGTATATTTTAAAATATTTTTCAAATGTGGCTCTAAACTCATGTGCCTTTTAGACTCTTCAGAAGATACAAGATTTCTTTCCTGACTATTGGAATTATATTGACACCTGTTATTACTGTAAATGTTTTAATTTGCTATGCTTTTTAATAAATACATATACTGCTGATTTTCCTATTTTAGCAGTTTAACTGGTAATGTTAATCTCTTCTATGATGAAAATTTAAGGATTTCCACTTTACTTCCCAGTGCCTTTTCTTACGTATGATATGACCTCTTCAGTCTCCGCGTCTCCTGTGGGAGACATAATGACAGTAGGAAACATTTTTGACTCGCTGAGTCCTAATGTCGCCTACAGGAGACATACACCCCGACATTGGCAACACTGTGCCCCGTTTCTTCCCACCACATGCATGCGCGCCAAGGCTATAGACGGAAACAAATACAGAAATTATGCTTACAAATACAGGACCAAAGAGGTTATATAACACACTGGGAAAAATCCGTTATCCGGTGTATAGTGCATACATATATTATTCACAAGGCTAATTTGCATATACATTTTTCGCTTCATTTACATACACGCATATTTAGATATTTAGAGGTTTAATTATATTGATATTTATTCATAAATAAAGTGTTAGGTGTGGAAGCACTAGTTAGGCTTAAGTTTATTTGCGTATGTTTATTTTTGTTAATCATCAAAAGGTGAAGTATGTAAAGATGGTATACTTCATTCATTAGGTATATTAGATTGTGTATCAAGTCTTCATTTAATAATATTTTGTGTATCAAACAAACATATAAAACGACGATAGCTTCATTCTCTCGCTCTGGGTCAACGCAGAGTAGAAAAAAAGTTTCAACGAAAAACCTTTGTTCTGTACAGGAGCTATGCTTTCTGAGAGAGAACACGAATGCATAGTTTTCATCTGCATTTTCATATTATAGAAGTGTATAGACGCATAGAGAATATATCCTGATAAGGACTAGTATTTTAGTTATTGTTTCGTAAGGGAGAAACATTGGACAGTGGAGTCCGACTGTCGCGAAAATCTTTGGTTGCTGGAAAGTACTGAAAACTAGCAAATACATGCCAAAATCCAGCATTCAAAGAAGTGTGATTTCTGGGAGCTCCTCCCACTTTTGTCATGATTTAATATGCAAGCGTCTAAGAAACAACGAACTTTCTCCGCCAGCCAGACGGACCTACCTTTTTAAACTTTGTTGAGAGACTCCGAGTGAGAGCTATTCCGTCAATAAGACTTCACCCCGTTTTGTACAGATGTTTCCACGCGTAATTCTTTATAAAATTGTTAAAAATGTTCTTGATATGTCCGTAGTAGTTTTTAGGTAGATAGATTAGGCCGCATCTAGTTTAAATATAGTATATTATTAAAATGAAGTCTTATATCAATAAAAGGACGGAATGCATGGTACAAGGAACAGCCATGCCGCCATGTTTTAAAAGGCAGAAGTCTTCCTGAGGAGGACAAGGCGACTGAGCAAACATTTTCAGCTATTTATATTTATTTCAACATGACAGCACAAGATGATTTAACCAAATATATATTATTACATGTAGTTTATTTTTGTAATAAGATTCAAGCAGACTTTTGCTCCAATTCTATACAAATACATAAAAACTCTCTAGGAAAACATCCCTCACCTCTCTCATACAGGTGAAAACTTTCCAAATTCTCCCACCAGATGTCTCCCCCGGATGGACACAAGACTGAGGGTGAGAGAGCCAAGTATTTTGAAACGTGTTTCTGTGTTTATTCAACAATTTCATCATTAAATTTGCTATCTTACACAAAGTAATACATATAGTTTGAAAGCTGTATCTTTGTACAATACGATGATACCAGCAGTTTTGTAATTAAACGTCGCAGTGAAAAGTTACTAATGTAAAAAAAGAAAAAGTGTAGTTTTCTACTGTAAATAGGTCAAGGGGTAGGTACATACACCTGAATGCACCCCTTTGCACTACACTCTCCCCGCCGTAAGAAAACACCCTATGTTCAGTGCGAGCCTACTGTTTTGGTGGGAAATGGCTTGGAATAAAAACAATACAGAGGAAAGTGACAGTTGTTGTTGGGTTTTGAACGTCGGCAGTGGATGTTAAGTCTTCGGTAGTTGCGGTTTAAACTTCGGTTAGTTGTTGTTGAGCCTTTAAGAGTTACTTTTCGAACTCTGGGCAATCGTCATGAACTTCAAGTAGTTTCTCGTCAGTTATTCAAAAGTCGTCTTCTGAACTTTGACAGTTGGGTTTTAATCAACCGGCTTTCGTGTGGACATGTTGATCCAGTTGCTCTTGTGGTCGTGGCTAGTTACAAACTGAACTTGAAAGAAAATCGCGCCATTCGTGATATGAAGCAGGAATGTTTGCGCTTAGAACGAACTAAGTTTTTGTGACATAACAATTTTACCAGTTCAGACTGGGAATGTTTCTTCAATCTGCGTACTATGGAAGCAAACTCTAGTACCGCGTTGTAAATAGTTGTGTATATATAGATATATTTATTAAGTGCTCGTTGTTGTAGAAAGCGCAATATAGTGAATGATTGCATTGTATTCTGTACTAACAGTTTGCAAATTCAAAGATAATTTTTGTAATCATATTTTCCTCTTGAGCCTACTGTATTTGCAGATGGTTTGTCTATATATATTGGGATAGTTGTGAAATGTAATCTCTCTTCTCATAGAATCAACCAGGAAAGTGAAGAAACTACTAAAAACATTAGAGATCCATCGGAAGATGACATAAAATCCAACGCGGACGTTATTCTTCTGATTGAAACTAAACACTCAACATGAAAGAACACAATGTATTTCCGTGCAACGATCTTCCACCTTCCCCAAACCTGTTCCCAGCCTTTTTGAGCTGTTTCGTTGTAACTCTCAAGCTTTTTAGATTTCCAAACTATTATTCGTAAGTGTTGGAAACTTGACAGAATAATTTTGTCCGTCCGTGTGTATGTCCGTCGACAGGTAGCATATCAGAGCAAAAACATCTACAAGAGATATCGACAAGAGGTTCTTTGCAATCGATGAAGCGCCAAAAGGATAGGTTCTATTTCCTCCGTTAACACCTATTTACACCGAAAATGATTTTTAAAAATTAACCATTTCCGGTTTTAATATACATCTCCATACACCAAAAACGGTGTTAAATTACAGTTATTTTTCAGTCGATGCAGCGTCTGAAAACAATGCAATAAGCAACACGTTACAGAAACCGGAGGTGCTTGGAATTTATTAGTATTTCCGGTTTCATTGTTGAGGTCTGCAGAGCAAAAATGGTAAACGACATCGATTCAGCGTCGTAAAAATAGATTATATCCCTCTCCGTTAGCTCTATATTCAAACTGGAAACGATAAAAAAAAAACAACCGTTTCCAGCTTTGGCTTTGATCAGTATATATTAAAAACGGTAACAAATAGCAACAAGCAACCTTTTACAATCGCTTCAGAGTCTTAAGAGAACATACCATCCTACCTGCAATACCGTACCAAAACAGGAAGTAGTTTAAATTTACTAGTAGTTCCGGTTTCATTATTTATTTCCGTAGATTTAAAACGGTAGTAGATAATGAGAAGCTGTTTTAGCAATGCATTTAGCGTCTCAAGAAAACATCCCATCCCATCAGCACGCACAACACTCTACCAAAAGCAGAAATAATCGAAATTTATTAGTATTTTCGGTTTTAATACTTATTTATATATAGCAAAAAGAGTTTGAGATATCGAGAAGCTGCTTGAGATATCGAGAAGTTCCGCCTCTTCCGTTGACCCTCTAGTAATTAAAACGGAAGTTGTTCAAACCAATCACTTTTGCTTTAACCTTTATTGCCACAGAACAGAAACAGTATGGAGTAGCGAGTAATAACTTTTTGATATGGATTTATTGTCCGAGGAACAGGTTCTATCTTTGATAGCGAGTATGGCTTTTTAATATGGATTCAGGGCCCGAGGAACAGAATCTATCTTTGATAGCGAGTAAAAGCTTTTTGACATGGATTCAGCGCCCGAGGAACAGCTTCTATCTTTCATAGCGAGTAATAGCTTTTTGATATGGATTCAACGTCCGAGGAACAGGTTCTATCTTTGATAGCGAGTAATAGCTTTTTGATATGGATTCAACGTCCGAGAAACAGGTTCTATCTTTGATAGCGAGTAATAGCTTTTTGATATGGATTCAACGTCCGAGAAACAGGTTCTATCTTTGATAGCGAGTATGGCTTTTTGATATGGATTCAGCATTCGAGGAACAGGTTCTATATTTGATAGCGAGTAATAGCTTTTTGACATAGATTCAGCGCCCGAGGAATAGGTTCTATCTTTGATAGCGAGTATGGCTTTTTGATATGGATTTAGCATTCGAGGAACAGGTTCTATATTTGATAGCGAGTAAAAGCTTTTTGACATGGATTCAGCGCCCGAGGAACAGGTTCTATCTTTGATAGCGAGTAATAGCTTTTTGACATGGATTCAACGTCCGAGAGACAGGTTCTATCTTTGATAGCGAGTAATAGCTTTTTGATATGGATTCAGCATTCGAGGAACAGGTTCTATATTTGATAGCGAGTAAAAGCTTTTTGACATGGATTCAGCGCCCGAGGAACAGGTTCTATCTTTGATAGCGAGTAATAGCTTTTTGATATGGATTCAACGTCCGAGAAACAGGTTCCATCTTTGATAGCGAGTAATAACTTTTTGACATAGATTCAGCGTCCGAGGAACAGGTTCTATCTTTCATAGCGAGTAATAACTTTTTGATATGGATTCAACGTCCGAGAAACAGGTTCTATCTTTGATAGCGAGTATGGCTTTTTGATATGGATTCAGCATTCGAGGAACAGGTTCTATATTTGATAGCGAGTAAAAGCTTTTTGACATGGATTCAGCATTCAAGGAACAGGTTCTATCTTTGGTAGCGAGTAATAGCTTTTTGATATGGATTCAACGTCCGAGAAACAGGTTCTATCTTTGATAGCGAGTATGGCTTTTTGATATGGATTCAGCATTCGAGGAACAGGTTCTATATTTGATAGCGAGTAAAAGCTTTTTGACATGGATTCAGCATTCGAGGAACAGGTTCTATCTTTGGTAGCGAGTAATAGCTTTTTGATATGGATTCAACGTCCGAGAAACAGGTTCTATCTTTCATAGCGAGTATGGCTTTTTGATATGGATTCAGCATTCGAGGAACAGGTTCTATATTTGATAGCGAGTAATAGATTTTTGACATAGATTCAGCGCCCGAGGAACAGGTTCTATCTTTGATAGCGAGTATGGCTTTTTGATATGGATTCAGCATTCGAGGAACAGGTTCTATATTTGATAGTGAGTAAAAGCTTTTTGATATGGATTCAACGTCCGAGAAACAGGTTCTATCTTTCATAGCGAGTATGGCTTTTTGATATGGATTCAGCATTCGAGGAACAGGTTCTATCTTTGATAGCGAGTAATAACTTTTTGACATAGATTCAGCGTCCGAGGAACAGGTTCTATCTTTCATAGCGAGTAATAACTTTTTGATATGGATTCAACGTCCGAGAAACAGGTTCTATCTTTGATAGCGAGTATGGCTTTTTGATATGGATTCAGCATTCGAGGAACAGGTTCTATCTTTGATAGCGAATAATAGCTTTTTGACATAGATTCAGCGTCCGAGGAACAGGTTCTATCATTCATAGCGAGTAATAACTTTTTGATATGGATTCAACGTCCGAGAAGCAGGTTCTATCTTTGATAGCGAGTATGGCTTTTTGATATGGATTCAGCATTCGAGGAACAGGTTCTATATTTGATAGCGAGTAATAGCTTTTTGACATGGATTCAGCGCCCGAGGAACAGGTCCTATCTTTCATAGCGAGTAATAGCTTTTTGATATGGATTCAACGTCCGAGAAACAGGTTCTATCTTTGACAGCAAGTATGGCTTTTTGATATGGATTCAGCGCCCGAGGAACAGGTTTTATCTTTGATAGCGAGTAATAGCTTTTTGATATGGATTCAACGTCCGAGAAACAGGTTCTATCTTTGATAGCGAGTATGGCTTTTTGATATGGATTCAGCATTCGAGGAACAGGTTCTATCTTTCATAGCGAGTAATAGCTTTTTGACATAGATTCAGCGTCCGAGGAACAGGTTCTATCTTTCATAGCGAGTAATAGCTTTTTGACATAGATTCAGCGTCCGAGGAACAGCTTCTATCTTTCATAGCGAGTAATAACTTTTTGATATGGATTCAACGTCCGAGAAACAGGTTCTATCTTTGATAGCGAGTATGGCTTTTTGATATGGATTCAGCGCCCGAGGAACAGGTTCTATCTTTGATAGCGAGTAATAGCTTTTTGATATGGATTCAACGTCCGAGAAACAGGTTCTATCTTTGATAGCGAGTAATAGCTTTTTGACATAGATTCAGCGCCCGAGGAACAGGTTCTATCTTTGATAGCGAGTAATAGCTTTTTGATATGGATTCAGCATTCGAGGAACAGGTTCTATCTTTGATAGCGAGTATGGCTTTTTGATATGGATTCAGCGCCCGAGGAACAGGTTCTATCTTTGATAGCGAGTAATAGCTTTTTGATATGGATTCAGCATTCGAGGAACAGGTTCTATCTTTGATAGCGAGTAATAGCTTTTTGACATAGATTCAGCGTCCGAGGAACAGCTTCTATCTTTGATAGCGAGTAATAGCTTTTTGACATAGATTCAGCGTCCGAGGAACAGCTTCTATCTTTCATAGCGAGTAATAACTTTTTGATATGGGTTCAACGTCCGAGAAACAGGTTCTATCTTTGATAGCGAGTATGGCTTTTTGATATGGATTCAGCGCCCGAGGAACAGGTTCTATCTTTGATAGCGAGTAATAGCTTTTTGATATGGATTCAACGTCCGAGAAACAGGTTCTATCTTTGATAGCGAGTAATAGCTTTTTGACAGATTCAGCGCCCGAGGAACAGGTTCTATCTTTGATAGCGAGTAATAGCTTTTTGATATGGATTCAGCATTCGAGGAACAGGTTCTATCTTTGATAGCGAGTAATAGCTTTTTGACATACATTCAGCGCCCGAGGAACAGGTTCTATCTTTGATAGCGAGTATGGCTTTTTGATATGGATTCAGCATTCGAGGAACAGGTTCTATCTTTGATAGCGAGTAATAGCTTTTTGACATAGATTCAGCGTCCGAGGAACAGGTTCTATCTTTCATAGCGAGTAATAGCTTTTTGATATGGATTCAACGTCCGAGAAACAGGTTCTATCTTTGATAGCGAGTATGGCTTTTCGATATGGATTCAGCGTCCGAAGAACAGGTTCTATCTTTGATCTTATTCCTTTACAACAAGTGAAAATAATTGTATTTTAAAACCTTGGAATATATAATTAAGCCTGACAAAAATACCGGTCAGCCGATTAAATACTGATCAGTTCACAACGCTAAATACAACCAATTAGATTAATTAAGGATAACTTATAGGATACAGCAAACAGGAGGCTTGCGAGGAATAAGTACTCTAAATAAGTGCACAATCCGTACGGACAAAATAGAAACAATCAATATTATAATGAGGATAGTAAACCTGTTTTTTATAGAAGTTGAAAACCGGTTTCTAAAAATTGAAAAACCGTTTTTTTTTTGCTTACTTCACAACCGCTTCAGGTTTTCACCGAACTCTTTTACGTTTTCGTCAAAAACCGGCTTGGTTTTACACCGAAACCGTTTTCGTTTGTTTTACAAAAGAGTTTAGGGTTTTTCCTGAAACCACTGTGATTCTCGCCAAAGTCGATGTCGTTTCTTGTTCTTATTCGAACTACTCATTCGCAAACACGTTACCGAAGAACCGAAAAGGTTTTAGGTAGAAAATCGAACCGATCTTAAAATCGAAACCGACTTTTGACCAAAAAAATCGAATCAGCTTCAGACACCCGTTTTTTCTTAAGTTTTCAAAAAACCGCATTCAACACGTTTACTTTATGAGATGATCGATTTTCCGCCATTATTAACGCACCTGGAACAGCTTCGTATACGTTACATCAGCAAACGTATGGCATAGCCCCATCCTATGATACTTGATATACTCCGCTACGACCGTGACAACGATGCACCACCAACTTTCATTGACACCCCTCTCCAACACTTCATAACATTATATCATTTACAGTTAGATGATGACATATTGGACCCCAAAATCTATACGATCTACCGACCGCATGAGCTTCCATCTCATATCTATCCATCATATGCAAGTAATACCTATTAACAAGGGCCTCCTCCGTCTTCATCAGTTCCTGAATCGCCCCGGGAACAGAAGATAACTTCATTCGTCTGAACTAACATAACCTTGTGATGTGACGTCCAAAGCACTGCATTTCATCCATTCATTGCATTTGTTCATTTTCTTATTGCAGCCCTCAACTTTCTTTTCCTCTCATCATTTATGTTTATGTAGTAACTGGCAATATTCAATTCTAGCCATTAACCTATTACTGCTTGTGTTATTTATTTAGGCTATTTATTTTATTTTATTTTTCTCCTGGAATCATTTCAATCCATATATGTTTAATATTAATGTGATGAATAAAGAAAAATAAACCTGATAACCCTTAGACCACCTATATTTCCATAGAGACAATTGATCTACATTACAGCACGTACCCGAAGAAAGGGCACAACCCTTTAAACGGAACGACGAACAAAAAAAAAAAAAAACTTGACGCTGAATTAACACACAAGTAACACGCTAAAGTGGTAGTCATTTTGTGTTGTTTCAACACCTCATTTTTTACAGTGTAGACTTTCATTTTGTCTACGTAAAAGAAATCATATTGATTTATTCACTAAAGCGTCACTAGTGGAAAAAAAGGTGTATAAGATTGATTTACATGTCTGCTAGTAATGTTACACGTAATTCCGATAAATTTAGGATACCAGACATTCACTCTCTACATGTATTTACTAATTATTACTATTACCTTTTGATTATGAGAACCCTATAATGAACTTCTCTGTTAATTTTAATTAGAAGCGATACTGTTAAATGATCCTTGCTTTTAGTTAAGTAACAGAAGTTAATATCATTATACATGTATTTTTTTTTTTTTTTCAATTAAACAACATAGCTTTGGTTTCAGTTTCAGTCTCTGCTTTTGTAGAACTTTGTTTGATGTGATTATTGTAACAGACATCATTAACGGCACTCACTTTTGTTATCCACTAATTTTTTATATTTATGCTTTACTTTTGTCTTTTATTAAATGCTTTTAATAGTTTTACTGTGCATATACATTTCACAATTAACGTAGTTTAGATCTGTAATGCCAATATTCAAATATAACTTGTTTGGTGGCCTCCACTATGGTAAAGTCCAGTGGTTTTAGGTGATAGGCTGATTATCGCAAGGTGAAATTCATTGAGGATTCGGTGATTTTAACTATCCTCGAAGATGCTGTGCTCATGTCCCGCTCGTATTGGATTAAGTAGAAAGTTCCATAAGATCAATTGAAACGTCATGGAGGCAATTGTCCGGCTTGGAGCAAATTTAAATATGCAGGATTTGTCCGTAATAAGACTGGTGGCCGCGCGACGCTCCAGTAGGCTAGCAGTGTGCTTCCCATCGGAGGATTTGTGGTGCTGGAGGGGTCTAAGCCATGGTTTCTCAACCTGAGGGTTGCGATCCCTAGGTGGGTCGCGAGAGGGTTTTGTAGGGGGTTACGAAGATAAGCGGATGGGATAAATATAATTAGAATCTAAATATTTTAAAATATTATTTTAAATTTTGTCCTGATATTCATATTTTTACTTTTATACATACTGTTAAAACCAACAAAAAAAATAGGTCTACTAAACATTTGCAACCGGTGCATAGTTGTTTAAAAATCAATTTAAATGAAAGAGGTGCGATATAAAACTAATGAAAACTGCATATTGAAATACCATAAAAATACAAATGCAACAAAACCTGCATATTGAAATACAATTAAAATTGAAGTCTAATGAGATACCTGAGCATGGTGTGATTTCACTACTGTGGCAATGTTCGATTCACTCTTCGTGATGCACATTATCAAATGATTTAAAATATTCAATAACTTTTTTAACAACTGTCCAAGTTCTTTAACCAAAATTAGAAATCACTTTATTTTTATCATATGCTCCAAATTTCAGGCAGTTATAAAGTTTTAAAATTTTCAAACCGCCTCCATTTTGAAACAGTATAACGGATCGGATTCGATATTTGTAGTATGAATGAACTGATCAATTTTTTTTTAATCCATTCGCTTTTAGTGAAATTACTGTATCCTCTATATACAAGAAATGGATTCTATTATAGAAATAAATGGATATCGTGAGATCTCCGCAAGAGGTATATTAAAAATTTCACACAATCTTATTACAAACCAGAAATTATAAGAGGGTCGCTGGCAAGAGGATATGAAAAACTGGGGATCGTGATAGGAATTAGGTTGAGAACCACTGGTCTAACCTAAGCAATGCACCTTGTGGCAGTCACGTCTGAGCTCTGATACCTGGGAGCGTCACCGTGACGCAAAAGCTGGTTTTGAGTTTTCGTCACGGTAGAAAACGTGAAAAATGGAGCAGCACTACGCCATTAAATTTTGCTTTCACCTGGACAAAACCGCTTCCGACATGCTTGCCTTCGTCAAGTTCCATGTTTTCAACGGTCTCCCGTCCGATCTTGAACCCACTAAACGACCGGAAAAATCTAGGCCCTTGACAGGGCATCGTCTTTGTAAACCTTGAACAACGGAAGCGGCTTTGAAAAGGTAAAAGCAAAATTTAATGCGAATTCTCCATTTTTCACATTTTCTGCCGTGACAAAAACTCAAGAGCAGCCTCCTCACTGCCCTATTCTGTTGGCAACACTGTTCCAACCCCAAGCAAAAGCTAAGATGATACTGTGGCGTCGCGTAACGTAGTCGTTCACAACACTCTCGTCCTTGGTACGAGCGGTGCCGGGTTCGATTCCCGGTGGGGCAATCGGTCGAGAAAATGTAACAGATTTTTCAGACCAGCCATCCTGAGTGAGGTTTTCCTGGGCTTTTCTCATTCACACCAGACAAATGCTGGGATGGTTCCTAACATAACGGTCCCAGGCCGCTTCCCTCCTTCTCCATTCAATTTTTCCTACCCAATTCCCCGTGCACTATGATCGCCGAGGGACGTCATCCCAAAGGGCGCCGATCTTGAAGGCGCCGGGATCCCGAACCCCCCAAATCTCATGTGGGTCCCCAATTTTATCAATATATATTTTTTTATTGTTATATGTATTTTTTATGAATATACAATATTTGCCATAATTTGAATTTAATTTGTCTTAAAATCCTCATATATACCTTCTTAGACCCTTGTCTGCAACAAAACAGATATTTGAATCCCCCCCAAAAAAATACAAAGAAATCGGCGTCCTTGGTCATCCCTCGTATATAACACGCTAACATGGCCATATCTCCCGAAAGCCCAGAAATTTTAATCCTGAAATGAGGCTGTTACGTACTTTGCAAGATTGTAATAAATACTGCATACAATATAATTTAATAAACACTATCCTTGTAATATTTTTCCCGCAACAAGGAGTCTACGCACCTGAATATACTGTACATACGAGTAGTATATCCTGTATTCGTTATTCTTTCGTAATTAAGACTTGGATATCTTCCCGAGTCTCTTTGTCAATTTGTAATTTTTCTATTTGCATTCACTTTGTAGAATACCAAAGAGAAAAAAAACTAAATGGACTTTTGGAAATTCCTTTATCTTTTCCAAATACAATTTACTAATCAAATAAACTTGCCCAACTCACATATAAAGAAGACACTTACTGACGTGTTAATAAAACAGGTTTGCACTTGGAAATTGGTTATTCATTTAGGCTTCATGCTAGAACTATCTAAAACACATTTGAAATCAGTTTACTGCAGACGCGCGAAAGTGTAAACAGTGTTAGTCTGAATAATCCCAAAGTTCGCTGCATTATTTAAAGAAAACTGGTAATTTAAACAAACAAGTTTACAATTACGTTTTTAATGAATGAGTTCTTTGAATTCCAATCAGCTTGACAACTAAAAGAATGTTAGCTCCAGTTTGTAATGAGTTAATTACTTTTTTTTACATACCATTACAATCTTGTTTTTCTCCCCTAAACATGAAAACATTTACCAGTGATTTTCACCAGCAGATAGCACCCAATTAGAATGAAGTGAATAATTTGAGATAATGCCTTTGTCTTGTGCACAGTTCTACCGAGATAAGCATTAGCGACAAACTGTAATCCTTGGTACGTGCTTCGACTACAGATAAATGTAATTGTTCTTCGCCAAATTTGTTTGCTTCTTACTTAACCTCATTCTTCTCTTCCGTTCTTCACACGCAAAGAATTCCGGAAAGAATGAGGGAAAATATTCTTCTCTCTCCCTCACGCGGTAACTTCGTTTTTATTCTGTGGCATGCAAGAGAGGAAAATAGGGGGAAATATGTGCGTGCATAGGTGTAGATAAATCTGAGCATGATTAACAAAACGCAGTAGGCTTGCAGTAAGATAACACTTTACATAAACACTTTACAATGAAACGGCTTGGGAGAACATAATGGTATGTCATTTTTTTAAATTTTCTAGTAAATTGGAAAATAGGGTTTAATATTTCAATGCAATTTAATCCAATGGCACTAAAACAAGCGTCTAATCTCATCTGCAGGTACATTTTCAAAATTAAATTACCAACATACTGTTCTGTGGTTCGATCGCGGTCCATTCCACCTAATCATTCAATTTCACCAGAAGTGTCGCACTTACTTCTCTGTTCGTCCGACTGCTCAATTGTGTGTAGGAATATTATATTACACAATACACAACAAATAGATATAACAACACTATTGCATTATACCTGTATATATGTCAGACAGTCATACTCGGCAATCGAGAGTAATCCATTATGACCGGAGTGACCAGAACAGACCACGTATGATCTTGATGCAACGAAGCTTTGTTATGCATATGGGAAGTAGGCATAAAGGATAATATTTAGATGTAATTCTAACAACACGATTGTCTCCTTTCTACCTACTAAATCTGTAATTTTTTTCTCACATGTGTGTGTCCAAGTATTGCCCTGAAACATAACTATTAATACAAGGTCTATCAGAGTACACGCGCGTAATAATCGTACAAAAGAAAATCTACTTTTTTTTCTTATGGCGGATCGTTATAAAGTTCAATCGAGCGGAAACCTGTTAAACTTGTCATGTTGTTTTTTTCAAAAGATGGCGCTGAGCCCAAATAGTGGTCTGTTAAATCTTTTTGTATAGTCTGTGTTCAGATTATAATACTGTGTATTATTTTCCACTGTAGGAAGATGAATAAACGTGAAATTATATTTGAAATCAGTGTTCCCCAAACTAGGCTACAAGTAGCGCTTAGGGCACATTTTGGCATTTATCCCGAAGTTGGGCGACCGATACTTTTCGAGCAAAATTTTCATAAAAGCTATTAAAATTCATAATTTTTCAATTCCTACGTTCTTAACAGTCTTTAGGGTTCCTTTCGTTAAATCGTGAGGTAGGGAAGAGGTTAGGTTAGGTTAGTTTAGGTGAGGTTAGGTTAGGTGAGGTTAGGTTTGGTTTGCATATACAACAGAGGTGTCCTTGGACGTCCGAACAAATTTTACTAATTAATTCACACAGTATTGCCGAGCGAGCGTTAGCGAGTGAAGGCGGGTTAGAACCCTGCAGAGCACGTTGTTTTCAGTCTTCATTAAATTCTAATTAATATAGTTTTCTTTTTTTCACACTTACCTTAGTACTTCGGTTCGTACTGAAAACAATAACTTTCTCTACGTTTCTTCGCTGTCACCTTCTTTCCACACTTCCCACAATTTGTTCTTAGGTTCATTAATTCATGCTCTACACATAGTTTTAGAAGATTTTGCTCCATATGAACGTATTGCTTCACGAAATTTAACACAGACAGTTCACATCCTGTGCATCGTTTCGGTTTATTTGCCGCCATGTTGATAGTATAAATGTCCGTTTGTTTCCCACAATGCAACTATTCTGTTACTTTACGCCAAGTAGTTCCCTCCGCTCGCTGAATAGTCCTATATTTGTAACCGTTTATATGTAACAAATAAAGATATTTTTCGAGATCCTTATATATTATCAAGCTCACAAATGATCAAATTATCCTTATCTTCCCTGTAAATTTTTAAAATTTTGCTGGAAACGGTCGCCCAACTTTGGAACTTAACCCCAAATTTTTAAATGTCCTCGCTACCAAAATTTCATATTGGGCGAGACGCTACTTTATGAACTATTTCTAATTATTTGCAGTTATATAATAACTCGAAGAAAATACTACTTTTTTATTTTTATATTTGAAATCACGAATTATTAGCTTATAAGTTTTGTTTGTCGAGTATTCTGTTTACAATGAACATCAGTTTTACTAAAACTAACGTGTTCTATACTAGTTCAATTCTTGTTTTAGTATTTTTTTTAAATTTCTAGATGTGACAATACTAGATTTTTGTTAAGTTTGCGCTATTGCAATATCACTGACCGTCAGAGGCGGATCTAGAAGATAAAAACTGGGGGGGCAGCCAGACCCCAGACTATGATAGGTATATCATGACTTTACTATAAACTTCAAAAAATATATAAATAATAGCTTAAATGATTTTTGTCACTTAGAAAACTGGGGGGCCTAGCCACCCCCACCCCCCGCCGCCGCTCCGAGGCTAGATCCGCCACTGGTGACCGTGTTTCTGTCTCAGTTAGTGCCCTGGCCTAATAATCAAGGTCGTTATAAATAGAGGATTTACCCATATGTATCTTCATCATATTAAATTGATGAAGCCAAAAAAAAAAAAAAAAAAAAATACCCGAGCATCGGCACGTCTGATTGGCTACTCTTGTTTCTGCCATCGTCTGATTGGCTAAGTTTCGTTTCCGCCATGATTAATGGCTCAAAACATTGCGATCCTATTGGGCAGAGTGAGCAGAGTAGGAGTGGCGAAACTGTGACGTATGGCTTCAAGATTTTCGTGTAAGGGCAGATCCTCTATTTATAAGATCCTTGCTAATAGTTTTAGTGAGCTGTGTAAACATGAACATCGCAGATTTAATTGTGTTCCTCTATTGTCTATATTAACATAATGCGTAAGTGGAATTACAATAAATCTTCGAATATTCATGGTTTCCTAATAACTAACTCAACAACTAAATTAAAGAAGTGAGGAATAATAGTAACGATGCATGCAGTAAACGTTGTATTATAGAGAGCTAGCTTGTTTACCAGCGGGGCTGAGGTAAAGGAGGAAGAATTTCAACAATCTTTCTGCCTGACTCTTGCAATACTCTCTTTCCTCCTTCTATATGTCAGCGTTGCCAGGGTTGAAAATTTGTCACATGAATGTCATTCTGAAGAGTTAGTGTGAGTTGGTTGTTTGTTGTGTGCTGTTGTGGTTGCGGTTTTGTTGCTTATTACTCATTTGACGATGGCTTCACAGCGTAAGAGAGGGCAAACTATACACAGCGAAGCTAGAGAAGTAATAAGGAAGACCATAGTGCAGTGCGACGAAGAAGCGAGGGAGAAAAAACTGAAGCATTTGCTATCACAGCCTAATTTGCGTGTGTCCACGTATACAGAGATCTTCGATAGGGATTGTATAATTGCATAAACCCTTTGAATTACGTATTAGCTGAATTTTTTGACAACGCACTGGCAACCCTGCCCAGGACCGTCGAGTGACCGTTTCTTGGCGATGGGGTGGGGAACCTGTCAATCAACTCTGAATTCCTCAGCCGCGCATTAAAGCTAGCTCCCTATAATACAAATGTTTCAGAACCCACAAAACTGACTTAAGCAAACATGTGTCCTTGAAAATCAGAAAAGTCGCCCATTTTATACTATTCCCGCTTGCGAGTTTTGAAAACGCAGTAAACTTTCTTTATGGGGACTGTGTTTCGCTAATCACGAGTTGGAATGGAAATATCATAGTAGTAGGCCCCCCGTTATATCTAGTCGAGTCAGCAAAAATTTTTGTGACGTCATAGGTCAAAGGTCAATGACCTTGGCCCGGGGTCAATGACCTAGGGGTACCTAGGACCACTCCTTCTAAATTTTGGCAGGGGTACCTTGGCCCACCCCCTAAATTTTGGCAGGGGTACATAGGACCACCCCCCTTAAATTTTGGAAATTGCCAAATCTAAAAATTGGGTATGGTTGCCTAGGACCATAGTATGTACCTCTATCCGTAATGGGTGTCTATGTCGTTCCCTTTCATGGGTAAAAAATTGCAAAAAAGTCAAATTTCGGGGGTTTTTGACCTAATTTATCCCCTTGGATGAGGTATTATTACCCTATATAGTTATATGGGCGTATACAGTGGTCCATTCCCTTTCATAAGACATGGGTATATTAATGCACCCCCTTGAAAAATTTGGGAGGGGTACCTTGGCCCACCCCTTAAATTTTGGAAATTGACCAATTTAAACATTGGGTATTATAGTATAGGACCCTAATATCTATTATGATAAATTTGGGTGGTCCACCTCATTCCCTTCTAGGGGTACACAATTGCCAAAAATATAAACGTAAGCAATACGTTATACCACGTGTTTGTTCCTTTGGCCCAATTTATTTTCTTGGATGAGGTCCTATTACCTTATATTGTTATATGGTTATATATATAGGGGTCTATTCCCTATCATAAGACATAGGTACATTTGTGCACCCTTTAAAAAATTTGGGAGGGGTACTTTGGCCCACCCCTTAAATTTTGGAAATTGCCCAATTTAAACATTGGGTATTATAGTACAGGACCCTAATATGTATTATGATAAATTTGGGTGGTCCACCTCGTTCCCTTTTAGGGGTACAAAATTGCCAAAATAAAAACGTAAGCAATACGTTGTACCACGCAGGCACGTAGCCAAGGGGGGGGTCCGGGGGGTCCGGACCCCCCCCTTCGAAACCAGAAATGAAAAAATAAGGAAGGATGAAACAAAAAGAAACAAGAAAAAAGAATCACCGTTGAAAATAAAAAGCTACAGCAAGCATTTAGCTACTCTTTCTTATGAGGAGCTTCGTGTGGAGGAAACAGAGGCGGGGGGGGGGTCAATTAAACGGAGCATTCCGAATTCCATCTAGCTCCATGCTGATCCAATGGATTACAAATAACAATCGATAAGCCAGTTCTATCAGATAGATTCTCAGATACAACTTAAGAAACGCTCAGAATCACCAATAATATGAGCCTGGCAACGTAGGTTCCTGTTACACTTGTTATATATATATATATATATATATATATATATATATATATATATATATATATATATATATATATATATATATATATATTAATTTCGCGGCAACACTAATCCATTTTATAGGATGTCTATACTGCTGAACGAGATGTCGTTGCTTTCCTTGACGGCATTAAACGAAGATATAAAAAAGAAGAAAGAAGACAAGAGTATGTTTTCAAACAGAAGTGGTAAGTATAGGGGATAGGGGAACTTTTATAAGTATAGGGAGCTTTGCTCTCAGGTTTTATTATCTTTTTATTTTTTACAATTTATTACTTTAAACAATTTAGCGTTTATTACAATCTTAAATATATGTTTTGTAATTTTAAAATATTTGGCGCCGCTTCTCCTCCTTAATTACATTAACAGTGTGGCAAACAAATCTACTTATAACAGACTAATTGTCCATCTTGGAACAGGCCATTTTGTTCATATCGTAACTTATAACAATTTTAGTGATATAGCCGACTTGACTTTTGAGCAGAGGCGTATCATTTATAATAATCCTTCCAATTGGTTCCAGACAATATATTGACAAAGATTGGGTTTAAATAAGTATTGTGTATACGTGCTACCATATATTTAGACATTTGTCTGAATTATCTTAATATGGCAGGCAAATTTATGGAAAATTGGTTGTTGAAAGCTAAAAGAAAGGAGGATTTTAGTAGTGATAAACCACCAAAGAAAGCAAAAGAGGACCTTGAAATACATAAGGTATGTACGTAAGTGAAAATGTTTTTGATTTCGTTGATGTATGAATTAATTTTTTTTCATGGAGTTAATATTTTATTAGCAAGGGTTAGGTAAAAGATCCATCATATAAGCCATATTAAAAATTTAATAGTTTGTAAAGTACAAGGGACAATATGATGCTAAGTTATAACTACTGTTCATGTATAGCAGAATACGTCCACAACTAGGTACTCCGTACCAACATTTGGCAAGAAGAAGGAGCGCATGTATGGTTATTTGTTATAGTATCGTACCTATTCAAATATGAAATGTAGAAGACGAGATTGTCATACAAAATTTTTCAAATGCAGTGTTGTATTTATACACACCGTAATAAATAGATAGTATTTTTATTGACCATTCATGGACTAGGCTGGTAGGAGCAGATGGAATCAGTAATTTGTAAGTGTATTTCTAAGCACTATTTCAGTGGTGACCAGGCTCCACATTTGGTGGAAAGACCAGCCATGACTAACTTAACTTTACCTTCTAGCTACTTAAGTACAATGGTCATATTATTGAAAAGGACCATCCATTTCATAAGAAAAAACCGAATGTCGTATTAATGAAGAGAGGTAAAAGAACCTAATCTAAAATAAAATTGTCATTTACCTAAGTAAAACAGCAATATTACAAAAGATTATCTATCAAATCATGAAGTTTAATTTCGTGTTAATAAACGAAATTAGCAATATATTTCAAAGGTTTTTTTTGGCTTAAACGTTTGAATCTTCTCTACTATACATTTTCCAATAATATTTTCTCATATAATAAGTAAGTTATTTTCACATTCATAAACCGAAATAACCTCACTTTATCTAACCTAGTGTTAGTAATGTGTACAATGTGTTAGTTTTCTACAACTGCCCCCTTTTTTGTTTTTGTTTTTCATCTTTGCGTCGTATGTATATATGTCGAATTTCGCAGCCAAAACGGAAATAGGCATGATTCCAGTTCCGAGCTGGCAGGTTAAGAGGGATTCTACTATAGAAAGAAAATAAGTACTCAGTTATTCTAATTAACTTTTTGGAACAAAGGGCAGTGCTAAACCATTTTCCAAACTTTTGGTTACCACTATATAAATCTGTTCTGATTTTTCATATACGATATGTCCAAATAATAGAAAATGATCTTATACACCTCTACTACCAGAAAAGTATGTTATCTTTAGAAAAAGAATATCATGTTACATAAATTTATATGAAGTGTATTACTTACTTTAAACTTGTTAAATGAGTAAAAGAATCGAGGATTATTTTAACTACATAATTTTCTTTCTTCCAGTCTCCAGATCCCAAATTGCCCTCACCAACTGAGTCTATGTCAGAACTACGTCATGAGTCTTCTGAAGACATTCCTTCTCCCACGACAAGTTCTTCAGGTAGTTCATCTGTACGTTTTGAACCGAAGACTGCGTCTGTAAGTTTGTGTGAAGTTGATATAGGTATAGTTTCTGAGAACATTTTTCGATCATCTACAAATGCAGGAATCACGTTTGAAAAGAGACACACTGTGTTGAAGGAACTCTTCATACCAGAACCTGCCTTTAGGTTTCCTGTAACTACATTTCACAAGAAAAATCTAAAATTTCAGCACAGCTGGCTTGGGAGATGGCCTTGGCTTTCTTACTCAAAACTAAAGGATGGGGCATATTGCAAGTTTTGTGTTCTTTTTGCATCAGAATGTGTTGGTAAAAGTGATTTGTCAGTGCGCAATACTTCATTGGTAGGCAAACCATTTAGGAAATGGAAGGATGCAGTCGAAAAGTTTGATGAGCATTCAACTGCAAAATACCATAAGTCTGCAGTAGTTTCTGCCGAAAACTTTACGAAGGTGGCTGATGGTGTTACTGAGGATGTTGTAACACCCTTTGATACTAAGGCAAAGAAAGAACGAGAAGAGAACAGGGCTGCCATTCTACCTATTATAGAATCGGTTATATTCTGTGGCGAGAATGAGCTGCCTCTCCGGGGAGATGATGATAGTGGACCTGTAACTCTTGAGAAACCTGTAAAAAAGGATGGGAAGTTCAGGGCTCTTTTAAGGTATAGAGCAAGATTTGATGAAAATCTCAAAAAACACCTAACTGAGGGATCCAAAAATGCCACATACCTAAGTCCAGACATTCAAAACGAAATTATAGAAGTTTGTGGGCAGCTGATTCAGGAAAACATAGTTAAAAAAATCAACAAAGCAGAATGTTTTTCTATTATTGGAGACGAAACCCTTGATGCATCTGGACAAGAGCAATTTTCACTATGTGTCAGATATGTATCAGATGAGGACCGTTCTGTACTAAGAGAGGATTTTCTTACATTTTTTTCACTAATAGATTTGTCAGCACAAAATGTGGCTGATAATATTCTGAGCACCTGCCAGGCTTTAGGCATTAACTTGGACAAATTAGTGGGTCAAGGATATGATGGGGCTTCCACAATGAGTGGGTGCAAAAGTGGTGTTCAGAAGAGAATACTGGAACTTTATCCAAGGGCAATGTATGTCCATTGTTCGAGTCATCGCTTAAACTTAGTCCTCTCTCAGTCACTCGCCGTCCCTTTAGTTACAAATAGTCTTGGGATTTTAAAGCAGACAATACAGTTCTTTAGACATAATGCCGAAGCTGGGAATCTTTTAAAGGTTAATGTGTCGAATTTACTTCCACACTCAAAAAAATCCAGGCTGATTGATATTTGTGAAACGAGGTTTGCTGAACGACAGGACTGTGTCAATACATTTGTGGAACTCCTTCCTGCTGTAATCCCAAGCCTCCAAAAGCTTTCAGAAATGAACAAGTCATTTTCAACTACTGCCTCAACACTTCTAGCAGCAATGGAGAAAGGAAGTTTCATTGTGTCAATATTTGTGTGTGAATACCTTTTCAGTTTTACTTTGCCCCTATCTTTATTTCTCCAAAATCCACATAACGAACTGGCTTCTGCAGTGAAATTCAGTGACGACATCTTGAACACATTGAAACGTCTTCGAGCTGCTAATGAAGATGAAAGTCAGTTCCATAAGATCTTTCAAAAAGCTGTAGGCGTTGCTGAGACAGTCTTTGAAACGAATATTGATGTTCCAAGACAAGCGAAGAAACAGACAAACAGGGACAACCAGCCTCACGACTCCCCCGAAGAGTTTTACAGAAGATCAGTGTTCTTACCCTGTGTTGATGGACTCATTGTGCATCTGGAACGGAGGTTTAGCCAAAATAAAGAGTTTTTATCAAACATTGAGATGCTACTTCCAAAACATTGTAATCCGGAATGTGCAGAAACCATCACAAAGCTAAAACCGTATTATGAAGACAGGGTTTCCCAAGCAGCCATTGAAGCAGAATATATGTTGTGGTGCCAAAAATGGAATTCTGTTGAGAAATCTGCCTTGCCGGATGGAATTATGAAGACTTTGGATGCATGTGACAAGAACTTCTACCCGAACATCCGCTACTTACTGTGTGTTCTGGCATCGTTACCAGTGTCGACATGTGAAGCAGAGAGATCGTTCTCAACTTTGAAAAGAATAAAGACTTACCTACGAAACCGAATGGGGAAAGAACGTCTAACTGGCTTGGCTCTGATGTCTGCACACTACCCTGTGCCTTTCACCCCTGACGAGGTGTTAAACGTGATGGCACGAAGAGGGAAAAGGAGGTTGCTTTTGTAAATACATGTAGAGACAGAATGATAAAGTTACTGAAGTAAGTTTTACTGTCTGTTCCAAGTGACAAGTTAAATATGCAGTAGTCAATGATAATTTGAGCACAGTGTTGGCGGCATGTGCCTTTCTGAACGTGATATCTTGGAAAAGTCAGGGAATTTGAAATTTCTAGAAAAGTCACGGAACTTTCAGAATTTCTGCTATTAGTCGGGGAAATTTCAAGCTTACGAAAACATAGTGCCGTTGTTTAATAGTGTGGACATTTTTATCATAATTTTGCGTCATCGCATCTCTGCAGTATCAAACATGTTATTTCAGAAACAGTTTTCTACTGCTGGTTTAACTTGGCATTTGGAACAAACAGTAATTGACGCAATAATAAAAATAAATAGTTTTATGTAAAGAAATTTCTGTTAATATATGGTTCAACAGAGAAAAAAAAACGCAGATATTGCGAAGTATTTTACAAAACATTATTAGATTATGTACTTTTTATAACGTAGATATGTAATTTTCATAATAGTTGAGGTCATAATGAAAGGAAAATTGTTATATTTGAATCAACAACAGAAGTTACATAGATATTGTAAAATCTTTTTTAATATTTTAAATATTTGTTAACAGTATAAAATAGTATTGAAACGATTTCTCAATAGTTTATTAAAATACTCACTAAAATATTTTCATTTTATTCTCCTAACAGACTAATATATGTTGCCAGTAAAATAGTTTAGATTGATCCAGCCACTGGTGTAATAATCACAGTATTTCATGTCACGCCACCCCCCCCCATTACGAAATCCTGGCTGAACGAACCAATATATTTTGCCAGTAAAGTACTTTAGAATAATCGAGTTCTTAATGTAATAACCAGAGTATTTCATGTCACGGACCCCCCCCATTACGAAATCCTGGCTACGTGCCTGTACCACGTGTTTGTTCTTTTGGCCCAATTTATCCTCTTGGATGAGGTTCTATTACCTTATATGGTTATGTATAGGGGTCTATTCCCTATCATAAGACATAGGTACATTTGTGCACCCCGGGAGGGGTACCTTGGCCCACCCCTTAAATTTTAGAAATTGACCATTTTACATATTTGGTATAATAGTACAGGATCCTAACATGTATTATAATAAATTTGGGTGGTCCACCTCGTTCCCTTTTAGGGGTACAAATTTGCCAAAATATAAACGTAAGCAATACGTTGTACCACGTGTTTGTTCTTTTGGCCCAATTTATTTCCTTGGATGAGGTCCTATTACCTTATATGGTTATATGGTTATGTATAGGGGTCTATTCCCTATCATAAGACATAGGTACATTTGTGCACCCCGGGAGGGGTTCCTTGGCCCACCCCTTAAATTTTAGAAATTGACCATTTTACATATTTGGTATAATAGTATAGGACCCTAATATATATTACTATAAATTTGGGTGGTCCACCTCGTTCCCTTTCATGGGTACGAAATTGCCAAATTTTAATACATTCACGTGTTTGGTTTTTGACCTAATTTATCCCCTTGGATGAGGTATTATTACCCTATATGGTTATATGAACGTATACAGGGGTCCATTACCTTTCACAAGACATGGGTATATTAATGCACCCCTTGAAAAATTTGGGAGGGGTACCTTGGCCCACCCCTTTAATTTTGGAAATTGACCAATTTAAACATTGGGTATTATAGTACAGGATCCTAATATGTATTATGATAAATTTGGGTGGTCCACCTAGGGGTACAAAATTGCCAAAATATAAACGTAAGCAATACGTTATACCACGTGTTTTGTTTTTGCCCAATTTCTCCCCTTTGATGAGGTTTTATTACCCTATATGGTTATATGGTCATGTATATGGGTTCATTTCCTATCATAAGACATGGGTACATTGATGCACCCCTTGAAAAAATTTGGGATGGGTACCTTGGCCCACCCCTTAAATTTTGGAAATTGACCAATTTAAACACTGGGTATTATAGTACAGGATCCTAATATGTATTATAATAAATTTGGGGTGGTCCACCCCGTTCCCTTTCATGGGTAAAGAACTACAAAAATTAAATTTCGGAGGTTATTGACCCCTTTGATAAGGATTTAACATGTTATATGGTTTATTACCTTCATATGTTTATGTGCCCTTTTAAATTTGGGAATTATCAAATAACAAAATTCGGTAAACCTTTCTAGGACCCATTGGTGTTCCTCTTATGGCCAAATATTCAAAATTTAAAGGTTATTGACCGGCTTTATTATTGAATAACTACAGGATTTATTACTTTTTCATAAGACACAGGTGTATTTGTGTACCAATCTTTAATTTTGGGAGGGGTACATTTCTTATTGTCATATCAATAATTGATAATTGGATAGTATCTCATTCATTGGGTAAATCATTATGATCACGTGATCAGTTATTGACCTATGATGGGATTAGGAGTCCAGGACATTGGTACATTTAAACTTTGTAGGATAATTTGAGAATGCGTCATTGGTTTCGATTATTCCAGCCAAATATAAACGTAAGCAATACGATGTACCACGTGATTGACCTTGATGAGGTAGTGTACAGGGATACATAGCTAACCTTATTGAAACTTATGACTCATAGTCTTAAGGGAATACATGCTACAACACTGGCAAAGTTATTGTTGATGCAATTTGATTGGTTGATCACTATCTTTCCGGCAATCTGATTGGCTGATCACTATCTTTCGTGCAATCTGATTGGTTGATGAGTTTCAAATCTTTGCTGCATTTAGTTTTAAGTTTTGTTTAACATTTAAAAATCTTGGTTTCGTTCAACATTTTGCACTCACTGATAAATATGATCAAAACCGTTTATTTGTTAATCGAATAGTTAAAAACCGGATAAAGTTTGACGGTTAACCGTGAAACGTGAAATTTTTTTAGTTCGAAAATTTTTTGTTTGAAATTTTTTGTTTGAAAATTTGTTTGAATTTTTTTGTTTCAGAATTTTGTTTGAAATTTATGTTTCAAAATTTTTTGTTTGAAATTTTTTTTGTTTGAAAATTTTTAATTTTTTGTTGCAAAAAGTTTGTTTGAAAATTTTTTGTTTAAAATTTTTTGTTCGAAATTTTTGTTTTGAAATTTTTCGTTTCCAAATTTTTTTGTTTAAAATTTTTTGTTTCGAATTTTGTTTTTTCAAAAGTTTGTTTGAAAATTTTTTTTCGTTTTAAAATTTTGTTTGAATTTTTCGTTTCCAAATTTTTTTCGTTTCAAAAATTTTGTTTCAAAATTTGGTTTGACATTTTTAAAAGTTTGTGCACTCATTAGTAAAGAACCGGAACTGTTTAGAACTAAAACCTCTGGCAACATTGTGGTGCAATAGTACACATCAGAATATGAGGTTGTACTTGAAATGAAAAAACACAATTCATTGAAATGGATCATTTTATTACACTCCACATACATCCATACCAGATAGTGGTTCTGGATATTGTCGATACAATGTATTTTGAACTTCTTGCACTAGTTTGTCTTTAGCGTATAATATTAATTCCAATTGAAGTCTTTTAAGGTCTATTGCGATATCAATTGGTGGAAACTCAATGTCCATTTGATCACAAATAAACTGTTTATCAATACATGTATGCACCCACGAACGATGTTGACAACCATCACAATATCTAGATACATGTTGTACAATATGCATAACACATTTTTCAAAATAGTACTTTTTCAGGAATATACTTGTTTTGTTGCACACTTCCACTGCATGTTTCACACACTGAAATACGTTGATAAATTTGTTCCATTCTGTTTCCGTTAGATACACCATGTTGCGAGGGACATGGAATGTACTCTTTTTTCGTAACAGCACCATCTTCTCTTCGAGGACTGTACGCATCACCACTTCATGATTTGAGCCTAATGATTTGACTATGGTCACATTTAGCTCATCATGAAAATAATCGTTCATTTGGTCGATTCGTGAACATAATATTTGCCATTCTTCACAGGTCAGTTGTACACCAAATTGTTCTGCTTTGCCCAATCGAATTACTGGTTCAAATGTTCTAGCACTGATACCAATCATCACATGTTTTGTTTGAAATATATTTATTGGATAATAGCTTGCGAAGATGAACTCTTTATCGTTAGAAGTACACATCTTTCCTCCTGAAAAGCACTTGTTCAAATGATTTCACGGTATTGGTTGATTTATAGAACTACGGCTGACGTCATTGGTAAGGAATGTGCTGACGTTTGAATTCATGGTTTCATCACAGTTGCTAACGTCATGCTGACCAACCAAATTCATACAACTATGTCTGATGTGCTGACGTTTGAATTCATGATTTCATCACAATTTCTGACGAATCTGGCTGTGTACTAAATTCAAATTGATGACTTCGACCCAAGAATCCTTTGTAACATAAAGATACAGATCCAGTATTTAAGAAACGCAGCAGTTCTTCTTGTTTTGATGCTTCCATGGGAAAATATCTTGCTGGTAAAATTATATTCTTATCATTTTCAAGCTTCACTACGATTCTTAATCCAAACTTTGTAGGGATCGTTTGGCTAGCTAAGATTCTATAAGGTACATTCTGTTGTAAATCAGTAATCTTGGTAAATGATTTCATCACATCACGTGTGTTTAGAAACTGCAGACAAGTAGCCATGATGATGTTATCATGAATACTAACTCGAACGATACTTATATATGATGCAAATCTGATGACGTTGCATTATCATGTTCTGACGTGTACTATTGCACCACAATGTTGCCAGAGGTTTTGTTCTAAACACTTCCGGTTCTTTGCTAATGAGTGCACAATCTTTAAAAAAATGTCAAACAAAAATTTCAAAAAAAAAATTTCAAACAAAATTTTCAAACGAAAAAAATTTTCAAACAAAATTTTCCAAACAAAAAAATTTTCAAACAAAATTTTGAAAAAAATTCAAAACAAAAAAATTGGAAACGAAAAATTTCAAAACAAAAAATTCGAAACAAAAAATTTTAAACAAAAAAAAATTGGAAACGAAAGATTTCAAAACAAAAATTTCGAACAAAAAAAATTGTAAACAAAAAATTTTCAAACAAACTTTTTGCAACAAAAAATTAAAAATTTTCAAACAAAAAAATTTCAAACAAAAAATTTTGAAACAAATTTCAAACAAAATTCTGAAACAAAAAAATTCAAACACAAATTTGAAACAAGAGTTTTCAAACAAAAACTTTCAAACAAAAAATTTTCAAAGTGAAAAAAATTTTACGTTTCACGGTTAACCGTCAAACTTTATCCGGTTTTTAACTATTCGATTAACAAATAAACGGTTTTGATCATATTTATCAGTGAGTGCAAAATGTTGAACGAAACCAAGATTTTTAAATGTTAAACAAAACTTAAAACTGAATGCAGCAAAGATTTGAAAATCAGCAACCAATCAGATTGCACGAAAGATAGTGATCAGCCAATCAGATTGCCGGAAAGATAGTGATCAACCAATCAAATTGCATCAACAATAACTTTGCCAGTGTTGTAGCATGTATTCCCTTAAGACTATGAGTCATAAGTTTCAATAAGGTTAGCTATGTATCCCTGTACACTACTTCATCAAGGTCAATCACGTGGTACATCGTATTGCTTACGTTTATATTTGGCTGGAATAATCGAAACCAATGACGCATTCTCAAATTATCCTACAAAGTTTAAATGTACCAATGTCCTGGACTCCTAATCCCATCATAGGTCAATAACTGATCACGTGATCATACTAATATTTCACAATGATTTACCCAAAGAACATTTACCAATTATTGATATGACAATAAGAAATGTACCCCTCCCAAAATTTAAGATTGATACACAAATACACCTGTGTCTTATGGAAAAGTAATAAATCCTGTACTCATTTAATAATAAAGCCGGTTAATAACCTTTAAATTTTGAATATTTGGCCATAAGAGGAACACCAACGGGTCCTAGAAAACGTTTACCAAATTATGTTATTTTATAATTCCCAAATTTAAAAGAGAACATAAACATATAGAGGTAATAAACCAGATAACGTGCTAAATAGGAGTCAATAACCTCCGAAATTTGATTTTTGGTAGTTCTTTACCCATGAAAGGGAACGATGTAGACCATCCAAATTTATAGTCGTACATATTGAAGACCTGTACGAAGATACCAAATGCTTATATTAAACAATTTCTAAAACTGAGTGGATGAGTCAAGATACCCCTCCCAAATTTAAAAGGGTGCGTCAATGTACTCATGTCTTATGATATGAAATGAACCTATATACATGACCATATAACCATATAAGGTAATAGGATATCATCCAAGGGAATAAATTAGGTCAAAAACGAAACACGTGGTTGTACTAAAATTTGGCATTTCATACCCATGAAAGGGAACGATATGGACCACCCAAATTTATCATAATACATGTTAAGATCCAGTACTATAATACCAAATGTTTAAATTGAGCAATTTCTAAAATTTAAGGGGTGGGCCAAGGTACCCCTCCCGGGGGTGCACAAATGTACCTACGTCTTATGATAGGGAATAGACCCCTATACATAACCATATAACCATATAAGGTAATAGGACCTCATCCAGGAAAATAAATTGGGCCAAAGGAACAAACACGTGGTACAACGTATTGCTTACTTTTATAGTTTGGCAAATTTGTACCCCTAGAAGGGGACGAGGTGGACCACCCAAATTTATCATAATACATGTTAGGATCCAGTACTATAATACCAAATGTTTAAATTGAGCAATTTCCAAAATTTAAGGGGTGGGTCAAGGTACCCCTCCCGGGGTGCACAAATGTACCTATGTCTTATGATAGGAAATTGACCCCTATACATGACGATATAACCATATAAGGTAATAGGACCTCATCCAAGGGAATAAATTATGTCAAAAACGAAACATGTGGTTGTACTAAAATTTGGCAATTTCGTACCCATGAAAGGGAACGAGGTGAACCACCCAAATTTATAGTAATCTCTATTAGGGTCCTATACTATTATACCAAATGTGTAAAATAGGCAATTTCTAAAATTTAAGGGGGATGGTCCTAGGTACCCCTCCCAAATTTTTAAAGGGGTGCACAAATGTACCTATGTCTTATGATAGGAAATAGACCCCTATACATAACCATATAACCATATAAGGTAATAGGACCTCATCCAAAGAAATAAAATGGGCCAAAAGAACAAACACGTGGTACAACGTATTGCTTACGTTTATATTTTGGCAATTTTGTACCCCTAGAAGGGAACGAAGTGGACCACCCAAATTTATTATAATACATGTTAGGGTCCAGTACTATAATACCAAATATATAAAATGAGCAATTTCCAAAATTTAAGGGGTGGGCCAAAGTACCCCTCCCAAATTTTTAAAGGAGTGCACAAATATACCCATATCTTATGAAAGGTAATGGACCCCTATACATGACCATATAACTATATAGGATAATAACACGTCATCAAAGGGGATAAAATCGACCAAAAAACAAATACGTGGTACTACGTATTGCTTACGTTTGTATTTTGGCAATTTTGTACCCCTAAAAGGGAACGAGGTGGACCACCCAAATTTATCATAATACATATTAGGGTCCTGTACTATAATACCCAATGTTTAAATTGGGCAATTTCCAAAATTTAAGGGGTGGGCCAAAGTACCCCTCCCAAATTTTTTAAAGGGTGCACAAATGTACCTATGTCTTATGATAGGGAATAGACCCCTATATATATAACCATATAACAATATAAGGTAATAGGACCTCATCCAAGAAAATAAATTGGGCCAAAGGAACAAACACGTGGTATAACGTATTGCTTACGTTTATATTTTGGCAATTTTGTACCCTAGAAGGGAATGAGGTGGACCACCCAAATTTATCATAATAGATATTAGGGTCCTATACTATAATACCCAATGTTTAAATTGGTCAATTTCCAAAATTTAAGGGGTGGGCCAAGGTACCCCTCCCAAATTTTTCAAGGGGTGCATTAATATACCCATATCTTATGAAAGGTAATGGACCACTGTATACGCCCATATAACTATATAGGGTAATAATACCTCATCCAAGGGGATAAATTAGGTCAAAAACCCCCGAAATTTGACTTTTTGGCAATTTTTTACCCATGAAAGGGAACGACATAGACACCCATTACGGATAGAGGTACATACTATGGTCCTAGGCAACCATACCCAATTTTTAGATTTGGCAATTTCCAAAATTTAAGGGGGGTGGTCCTATGTACCCCTGCCAAAATTTAGGGGGTGGGCCAAGGTACCCCTGCCAAAATTTAGAAGGAGTGGTCCTAGGTACCCCTAGGTCATTGACCCCGGGCCAAGGTCATTGACCTTTGACCTATGACGTCACAAAAATTTTTGCTGACTCGACTAGATATAACGGGGGGCCTACTACTATCATGAAGCTAGTATGAGAAATGTATGCATCAAAAAGTCTAAATTTACTCTAGACCGTAAATAAAAGTGCGGGATGGGAATTCTTACACAAACCAACAAAATTTATCTTCGAGTATAATGAAATAATTAAAATATGCTGTTGATACATATTGTTTTGAGGCGGAATTGAGTGTTGTACAAGTTAAAATGATCTGGTAATCATTAATAGATGTTGATAAAAATCAAGTACTGGTTCTCCGCAAAAAAATGTAAATGTGCTTCATGATCGAAAAGCGAGTGAGAAAGCATCTATATACAGTACAAGAGTGAATTTATAATCAGAACGTTTCTGTTAATACCCTCTTGTATATTGTGCGCTAATTACACTATTTACTTGTCAATATGTATAGGATGAGTGTTTCAAATATCGCCTTCAGAAATAATTCACCCTCAAGAACAATCAGGCCGGTAGCCAGCCCAAAAATGTAGGGTGGGGGGCGATCCAACTATATTATAGTTCATCACCATATTATAGTTCATTTGCAAGCCTATCATGAAAATTTAAGAGTGGCAGGAAAAATTAAGGGGAGGCCCAGACCCCTTAGACACCCCCTAGATACGGACCTGGGAACAATTATCCCTTGTAAATTCTTTCGCAACAAATGAGTTATGCCATATTGTCATGCTATTAATGAAATATTTATTTACGAAATATGAACAAAATCGTCTGTATCGTTTTTGAGAAAATAATGCGGAAAACTCACCACTAAAAATAAATTATCCCTTCTGGACTTTTCCTAGAGAAACAACTGGAACATTGGTTTATTAAATATGAAGGGAATCGTGAGAGTAGTTTTTGAGAAAATCGAAAATTTTAATAGTTATCCTCTAATAAACTACCCTTATTTTTAGGTATAGAAAGATTTAAAAAAAAAAGTAACAACCCTAGAGAATCTTTTAAAAACTTCTGAATTTGGTCTTAATACGTTGGACGCTGTGACTGTAGGCGAACGAGCAACTTTACTCCGGGGCGAACGAACAGACATCTAATATATATATATATATATATATATATATATATATATATATTACATGTAGAGGCCACGAAATCTGTGAATCAACTGAATTCTTGAACTCGGAGACTCACTGGCTGTAAACACTGACTGGGGAATGTAGATCTAACGAAAGAACAACAGTCTCCTGCATGATTTAACACACGGAGAAAAAAAAATGTAGGTGGCATACTTAAAAACGTAGGTTACATTCGTAATTCCTGTAGTTTCTGGACTTAACGTACAACCGTAAATAACATCCTGCAGCAAACGTATAGCTGAGAAAGCATGTATTATACGCACTGTCTGCATAAGTGCAATGACGTCATTCGTGTGACGTCATCTGCAGTAACAAGTATATACGGAGGTGATATCTAGCTTTGTGACGTCAGGACCATATACAGCATATTAGTTAATAATGATGACACACGCTGACTCTCAGGACAGAGCATAATTTCAAGTAATATGTATTATACGCTATGTACGTATGTTTCTTGCGTTCAACCCCGAGACAGCATCTATATTGTACTTATGCACCGTACGTACGACTAGATACAGTGTAAGTATTGTACGTATGTATTATACAGATTTTCCTTATGTCGCACACAGCTTGTCCAGATACAGCATACAGAATATCCGTATGCACCATACAGAGTGCACATATGTAGCTTACAGACTGTCTGCATGCAGCATATAGATGATACGTACGTCGCGTACAGGTTGGCCATATGTAATGTATGGATTGGGTGTATGTAGCTTATAGGTTGTTTGTCTGAAGTATACGGATTTTACGTATGTCGCATACGTATTGCCTTTTTGTAATATACGGATTGGACGTATGCAGTATATAGATTATACGTATGTTTCTTGCGTTCAACCCCAAGACAGCATCTATATTGTACTTGTGCCCCGTACGTACGACTAGATACAGTATACGTAATGTACGTATGTATTATACAGATTTTCCTTATGTCGCACACAGCTTGTCCCGATACAGCATACAGAATATCCGTATGCACCATACAGAGTGCACATATGTAGCTTATAGACTGTCTGCATGCAGCATATAGATTATACGTATGTCCCGTACAGGTTGGCCATATGTAATGTATGGATTGGATGTATGTAGCTTATAGATTGTCCATATGAAATATACGGATTTTACCTGTATCGCATACGTATTGCCTTGTTGTAATATATGGATTGGACATATTCAGGATCTAGATTGTACGTATAGTGCACCATTATTGAAGTGCTACAACATACTGCAAAATGCATGATACATTCTTACTGTAATGTTGTCGCATAGTGTTTTTCTCTGTATGGAAACAAAAATAGTTTAAAATATGGTTGATCTCCTTTGTGCCAATAATAATAAAATTAACAATACTACACTTTTCAAATCTTAGTTTGGAGCAGTGAAACTGTCAAAAGAAATGTATTTACCTGCAGGGTGTCCTGTAAGTTTGGGCTTCCTGCTAATTCGTTGGAAAGCTACTGCAAAGCCAAGTGTTGAAAAGTGACACAAGCGTTAATTTTAAAATTATGGGCACAAAGAAGGTTAACCATATGTTAAACTATTTTCGTTTTCATACAGAGTAAATCAATATGTGATATATTACTGTAAGAATTTATCATATGGTTTGCAGTTAGTTAGTTGCAGCACTTCAATAATAATGCAAAATGCACAGCCATATACAATCCTATATTCAAACTCAAACAAAATTTACGTACAATCATTTATTAAGCTGTTATCATCCATTGCTTGTACGATATAAAGATTATTTTACCTCATTCTTTTCCTTAATAGTATCTTCTTCTAAAGTGCAGTTGTTACCACAAGAGGCCTGAATAGAATTTTCCAGAAATAACTTCTCTGTACATTTTAATTAACAGGTATGTTTTTTTTTTGTTTTTTTTTAATATCGCAATAATTAAAAGTATGCTGACAGCCGAAAACGTGTTCGCTCACAAGATGATTCCTACTCAGTACTCGCCATTAAAAATGCGACACCAAGAAGGAGACTGGGTAGCTGCACCAAAGTTCCCAGGCAGATACCTAATAGTAAGTGCAGAATATTCTTAACCGTCCGCTGTATTCGCTGTGACAACGTGGTGACAGCGGAGGCGTTGTGCAGCCATCGACTAAACATATTTATCCTTCCCTGCTCTAGACATTCTGCAAATTTGGACTTTCCGGGATGCATCCTTCTTAGTGCAACATTTTAAGCAACGAGCAGTTTAACAGTCTCATACATTGCTTAAAGAAAGAGCAATGATTCTCAGAATTACTCAGAAGATATATATGCAATAATTTAAAACTGTTATTTCAATCTTTGCAATTCAGAGCACGAAAAGAAGTATAGGTAAAGGAACACTGATTTTAGCCAGATAGTAAACTCAATCACACTCAGTACCATTAGTTGCTTGGTGTTATCCGTAAGTCAGAGATCATAGTATCTCATTTCGTGTAGATTTTTACATTTGTTTAATGCTAAAAATGTATTTTATCGCTAATTGAACCCAGTACCATATATATACCGACAGGACGTACCTTAGTCACAAGGTGACATGAGTGAAACACTAAACTGTTCGATTGACACCTGCGGCCTTGTCAACCCTAGAGAAAGTTACAAAGTGATTAAGTAAATACGGAACATAGTTCATACAAAGTATAGCGATGTATGAAGTCTCCGTTTCATATGACTTGGATAAAGGACACATCTGAAATATCAACAAAGAAATATATAATGATTTCTGTGGATAATTTGGATTAGTCCAGAATTCGAACACATACGTTGGTAAGTCCAACGTTTTTTTTTAAATATATATATACTTCTTTCTTCGGATTCCCAATAAAGTTGACTACTGAAAAGCTGAGTTATAGATTCTATATTAAAACAACTTCGCTAGACATGTTCAGTATACACATTGCCTTACATACAGAACAATACATTAGTTCTTAATGCATGTCTGAAATAATAGTGCTTCGTATAGAATTTTACTTCATCCAATCGTAATAGCACAAAGATAAAAAATATTGCGAGGGATAATATTCTTATTACAGAGAAAAAGAGTTGAAATGACTTAACACTAACATTTTCTTTAAACAGAGATAATATTTTATTATAATTTATGGAAGAAAGAAATAATTTGTAGTACAGTATCTTTATTAGGGTTATATATTCGTACAAAAGAATGTAAATACAATTGGATCTGTCTTCAGAAAGAACGTACTTTTAGCCACAACCTACACTGCTTCTTTTCACTGTCTTCCAAGCAGAATCCTGGTTTTGTTTTGATGCACGAAATACCTGAAACAAAAATCAGAAAATATTTAAAATATTAAATTCAGTGTGCTTAACTTGGTTGTACTTAACAATACAAAGTATCTTAACATTTTTGAGATTAAATGGACAAAATCTGTTCGGTCAGGTATGGACTTTTGGGTTGCACGTAGAAAAACTATGAAGTGTTTATTGATGCTGAACAACAACTCAAAATGTATTACTATTCAAAAGTAAGTGGGTACCCCAATGGTGTTCGAGGTACCATGGGGTATCTAATGTCTGTATTTTTTAGATATGTGGAAATTTATGTCTCTAAAATGTAGGGAACTGACATTTGTTCACCGAAAACCTCAACTCGGTAAGCCTTAGGGATATTGAGATATGGGAAAATAAAGAGCGACACCATAGAAGTGTGGGGTTTGCGTACTAGGTGGTGCAGTTTTGGAAACGTAATTACGAGGGCTTACAACAACCTCAAAAGTAGTTTCAATTAAATACACTACACACACGCCCTGATGGGGGTTTTCGGGTGTCATGATATTCGCAGAACTCATTTCTAAATATTCTAAAATATGTCTTAATAACGTTTTAAATAACGTTAGAGGTGTGTGTTTACCGAAACCGCAAGTCGGTACGCCTAACAGTTACCGAAATATGATGAAATAAAAAGCGACACCATAGGTACGTGGAGCTTGCATATTAGACAGTACAATTTAGAAAATTAATTAAAATATGACTATCAAGATATTGTCAAATAAAGAGAGGATCCATACAGTTATGGGGTTTTCGTGTTAGGTGGTAAAATTTCCGAAACCGGTCATGGAAAGTTAATAAGCATCAGTATCAATTTCATCTTAAAATAATTAGGTATTTCCATGGAGTTTAAGAACATCATGGGGTCTACCAAGATTAAATTTTAAAAGTTTTGGAAAATATATTTTGACATTTGTAAAGAGTACCGTATTAGAAATATGTATTTACCTAAAACTTCCAGCTAGTACATCTAGCAGCTAGAGAGACGCTATACACCATCTTGAAATTTCAGAAAACAATTATTAATCCTAACAAAAGTTAAATAAGATGGTACTTATATGGGTTAAGTGAGTACCTCAGACTCGTCAGTACAATTTCGATCGAAAGATTAATTCAGCTCTAAATTTTCTTTGGACAATTCCAAGCGTTCATCGGGCTCTGAAATAAAGTGAACATTTTTTGTCAATATCTAATATAGCAAGCGAGATATAAGGAATTATGTATTTTATGACGTCGTAAAAATAGAGACCCACATGGATTTGTACTTTTGAGTATTTGCTGTAAGAAGAAGAAATTTCAGAAAACAACCGTATATACCTTAATAGACAATTAAATGGGCGGGGCACAGTGGCTTAGTGGTAGAGTGCTTACCTCTGGTGTATTGGGTTCTTGGTTCGATCCACGGCCAAGTCAGTTTGTAGTGGACATCGTATTCGTGGGTTTTCTCGGGGTACTCTCTTTCCTCCGACCTTTGCATTCCATCAATTCTGTCAACAACATTCACTTGCTTTAATCATAATCTCCCTGAGACTAAAATGCATAATCGTGGGTCGCTACACTGAAATATTTCCTTTTATTTAATTTTAAAATTAAATAGGGAGTTAAGTATGATCGTATTTCTATGGGTTAAGTGAATACTCCAATAGTTTCTGCAAAAAAAAAAAAAAGATTAGTTAAATATCCTACCACTAAGCTACTGTGTCCCCGCCCACTGAATTGTCTATTAAGGTATATACAGTAGTTTTCTGAATTTTTTTCTTATAGGAAAGACCCAAAAGTACAAATCCATAAAGATCTCTATTTTTACGTCATAAAATATATAATTCCTTATATCTTAGTTACTATCTTAGATATTGACAGCGAATTTTCATTCTTTTGCACAGCTCGAACCCTTGGAATTGCCTGAAGAAAACCTAGGACTGAACTAATCTTTCGATCGAAATTGTACTGAGGTACTGATTTAACCCATAGAAGTACCATCTTATTTAATTTTGTTGCGACCAATAATTGTTTCCGAAATTTCAAGCTTTTATTTCACAGTGTTTCTCCAGATGTTAGATGTACTAGCTGGAAGTTTTGGGTAAATACATATTTCAAATACTGTTTACAAATGTCAGATTATATTTTCAAAAGCTTTTAAAATTTAATTTTGGTAGACTCCATGATGTTCTAACACCCCATGAAGATATCTAATTACTTTAAGATGAAATTGCTACTGGTGTTTATTAACTTTCCATGACCGATTTCGGAAATTTTAGCATCTAACACGAAAACCCCTTAACTGTGTTGGTCCTCCCTTTATTTGACAACATCTTGATAGCCGTTAGTCATATTTTAATTCAATTTCCGAATTGTAGCGTCAAGTATGCAAGCCCCACATACCTAGTTTATTCCCCCCCCCCCAAAAAAATCAGTTCTTTACATTTTAGAGACATGTATTTCCATATATCTAAAATGCAGAAATTAGGTACCGCATTGGAACCCCATTGGAGTACTTACTCACTTTTGCATAGCAAGGTAAAAACGCCAGTGGTTCTCACTTTAAGTTTGAAAACATACTATTTTGTCTCTTCTCTGAGCATCGTGAATCTGTCGGAGCTGCACCATAGTTGGAAAGACTCACTGATCCTTCCTATAGTGACCATGTAGTCAGAATTCAAAAAGGAGTAGCCCTTGAAGGAAAAACAATATTTTAAAATCCTTGCACCAGTAGTCGTCACCTTAAAATCACAATGTTCCAGTAGTAGTCAGGATTTTCTACCAGTTTTCATCACTCAAATAACTTGACAATTTATTCAAAAACGCACTGTGTATCAGTTTAGGGTTGAGAATACAATATAACGTAGTAAGCTTAATAACTTTGCATCACTTTTAGCACTCAAGAAAGAAAATAAAAACGTTTTTACATACTTTTTAAAGCAATTTCAGAAAGAAAAATGTTAACTAAATTCAAAAGTTAACTGTATATCACTTCCACGTTGAGTACAATATTAAATACTATGTTTAATAACTATACGTCACTTTAAACTCTCGAGAATGAACATCAACGTTTGTACATACATTTTAAAAACAATCTGAGAAACAAAATAAGTTAACTGAATTCAAAATTTAATTATACATCACCTTAAGCTTAAGAATACACTATAAAATGCTGAGATTAATAAAAAATGAAATCTAAGTTTAACGTCCCACGGTTATGCCGGTTAGGATAAGGAGACGGTGATAATGAGAAATGAGTGAAATGGTGGAATGAAGAAAGTGGGAGGAAACGGGAGAACCCCGAGAAAACCCACGAGCAAGGTGTTTGTCCACCACAAAGTCCACCAAAGAAATATCGAAAAATACAGCAATATCGAAATATAAACAATATCAAAAATCGAAAATATAGAAATATGAAAGAGATAATGTTAAAAAATATGGATATATCGAACAAAAATGGATATATGATCTTGGAATACGATTTGGTGGAATAATGAGGGAGAAAAATAATCATTGATTAAATATTAAATTGAAAAGAAATAAGAGCCTGACGCTCAAATACTTATCTATCCGGCACCCATCTTGATCCCCATAAAATATCATAAAGTGCTTCATTGATTCTAAACCCAATAATAGTAATTTAACAATAAACACAATATATAATTTACTACGCACCTTGAAATGTAGAAATTAATGATTGTAATCCCCAGCTTTCCAATAGATTTTGATTTCTCCAAATGAAGATTCGGATATCTTGTTTCTTCTCAAGCAATAATGGGTTACAATAATCAGTTGCAGTCCAAAGCCAAGTCACTAAGTTAAGCATAAATATAAAAGAATTCATTAGTTAGATGCATACAAAATCCTACGCATGTAAATCCGAATCTACTTGTATTAAATTGTAAATTTAAACAAACTAAATTATACTACAGTTATAGTGACATCAAACATACATTAAATAAGGTATACAGGGTGTCTCAAAAGTCCCCTGACATAGGGTAACTGTTATTATCAGAGTTACAACAGAATGTAGGAGGGAAAAGCATATCCAATTATGATGTTTTCAATCTAAAGTGAAGGAATTTTTTAAATCGGATGGCTCGTTTGCGCTGTACACTCTCTATGCGCCCAATGTGAAATGAAAATGCAACGTTGCCATTTACCTGGATCCACAACAGAAGTGAGTGAAGTTACTGTCTTTTACGCTAACATGTCGATGGCCAGCCCCCGTTTCAAACAGTAACTTCATTCACTTATGTCGTGGGTCCAGGTAAATGACAACGTTGCATTTTCATTTAAAATTGGGTGCATAAAGAGTATACAGCACATTCATCTTGTCCGATTTTTTAAAAAAGTGTTCACTTTAGATTGAAAACGTCATATTTCGAGATGTTTTTCCTCTTACATTTTGTCGTCAGGGAACGTTTGAGACATCCTGTATACATCATAAGAAGTTCCTTTCTAAATTCTACACGGATGTGGTTTCATTGAATGTGAGGTGGGTGATACACATTAGGCCTTTTGGGAGTACGTCACACGGACGACCGTAATTTTGTGTTCAAAATTTTTATGAACTGGTGGGATATGTGATACATATGGCCACGGGCTAGAATTTTCTCAGTATGTCAAATATGCAATCAGATTTCATGCAGCTTAATTTGGTGAAAAGCTATTGCCAATTGAACGTTACATTTACCTCTTTCTTGCAGATGTTGAACCATGCCGTTAGCACGTGAGGAATGGATCGAAATAATCAAACTGTGGGGCAGGAGGAGTATATGTGCAGTGGTTGCCGATTGCAGAGTCATCCACAATGTGACTCTGTGTCACATGTTTCAGTGTCACAGTAATTAACTAAATTTGAGAAGACGGGCACATTCGTGAACATACATCGTAGCGGTTCAAACTCGCGGGACCTTGTTCCTTCCCCATTTTGAACCGGTACATGAAAATGCCATTTACTCCATGTTTGCCTGCGCCGATTTTGAAAATTCCTTCACTAATCGATTTCTCCCGTCGAGTACTACAAGAACCAGTTAAAATCTCGCGGGCCCTTTTTTCTTCCCCATTTTGAACCGGTACATGAAAATGCGATTTTCTTCATGCTTGCCTGCGCCGATTTTGAACATCCCTTCACTAATCGATTTCTCTCGTCGAGTACTACAAGAATCAGTTAAAATCTCGCGGGCCCTTTTTTCTTCCCATTTTGAACCGGTACCTGAAAATGCGATTTTCTTCATGCTTGCCTGCGCCGATTTTGAACATTCCTTCACTAATCGATTTCTCTCGTCGAGTACTACAAGAATCAGTTAAAATCTCGCGGTCCTTTTTTCTTCTCATTTTGAACCGGTACCTGAAAATGGGATTTTCTTCATGTTTGCCTGTGCCGATTTTGAAAATTCTTTCAGTAATCTATTTCTGTCGTCGAGTACTTCAAGAATCAGTTAAAATGTCGCGGGCCCCTTTTTCTTCCCCATTTTGAACCGGTACATGAAAATGCGATTTTCTTCATGCTTGCCAGCGCCGATTTTGAACATTCCTTCACTAATCGATTTCTCTCGTCGAGTACTACAAGAATCAGTTAAAATCTCGCGGTCCTTTTTTCTTCCCATTTTGAACCGGTACCTGAAAATGCGATTTTCTTCATGTTTGCCTGTGCCGATTTTGAAAATTCTTTCAGTAATCTATTTCTGTCGTCGAGTACTACAAGAATCAGTTAAAATCTCGCGGGCCCTTTTTTCTTCCCCAAGCCAATATTTTTTGTATATTTTGAATGTATTCAAGTATGGAACAAAAGTATTATATAATTCCCTTAGTAGGCTTCTCAACTTAATATTTTTCAACTTAAATTTTATTTATTTTAATTATTTATTTTCTTGTGACTCAATATTTAATTGCAATCGTTCATTGGGGAGAAGGGTGGCCATTCTCAAATATATAAATATAGTATTCTTAAAATTTATGTGTTCTCGTACTATTAGTTTCTTCCACTAGACCTGGAAATTGCAAAATTAATACCTGGAAAACCTGGAAAATTCAGGAAAATTGAGTTCCATATTTATCTATGAACACTGCTATTTACAATTTTTTTCGAATAGGGAGAACTGTACAAAAGGGTGTTTTGGGAATGGTATAACAATAGGTTTCTGGGAGTGTTGTTCGAAATGAAATCTTTAAGTTTTACGTCCCACTATTATACTGGCTAGGCTAAAGATAACGGGGTGTTGTTCGGTGGGGGTCAATGTTGCCAATTTTGGGTAAAGTCGCTAAATAAGGGGAATTCGACCTCAACGATAGCGTAGGTTGACCATAAAATTTTCAGTTAAAAACGGGACAGGTTCTTGCAACCCTAGACTTTTAGATCTACCTTTGTTCTTATCAGTGCCTTGATATCAGATTTCCTCCTCTCTCTCTTTGTTACAGAGCGGGTACTTATCAAAAAGGAAAGACACGTTGAAGTTTGTTCAACACACAACCAACTGCTAAAACCTCTGCTGCCTTTCGAGCAGTACTGCGAACTATAGAGTATGTTTAATATAGGGAATTTCAGTTCAATTTTTGCCGCTTTGTTATTATTTATACTTTTAAAAGGAGTAAAGGTATTGGGTTTGTTATTTACTTCTTTCATTTACATAAAACGGGACGAATACTACTTTTTTCCATCTACTGACGGAACGGCCGCGACACGCCCCTAAAACGGGACTGTCTCGGTCAAAACGGGACGTATGGTCGCCCTACGATAGCGACAAAAAAAAAAATTCCGATTGGAGACTTTTTTGGGTGATTTTTAAATGACGATTTACCTACTTACACATTTAGCGACTTTTTGCTGCAAACAAAATGTTCATCTGTAGAGAAGCATTATTAGTTCAAAACAGTTTTTTCTGTTTGTTTTAATCAGCGCAAGTGATGAAGAGTTTGGAAATACAGCGTCAGGGCCGGCGTGAGGGGGGATCGAGCCGTGCCACCGCCCAGGGCGGCACGTCTAGTGGGCGGCAAAATTTGAAAAAGAAAAGAATATTAAAATATAATGCTTCGTAATAGGCCCACATGGAAAAATAAAATTGTGTTCCCTGAGAATGTAATTTAAACTTACTTCACTCAGATTCAGGAAATTCAAAGCATTCCCCCTCATTTTCAATTATCAAACTACTAGCCACAGGTATCTCGTTCAAGATTTCCCTTGCAGCAGCGTAGATAAGATTTTCAGCTAGAGCGGATAAGATTGTCAAGTGTCTTTTATATTTTTTTCTATTCAGCAATATTCTAACGCTCCACTCCAAGTACGCAAAAGGTACACTCCCACTTGAGACAGGCGGTTCTAGCCTACAGCACCTAGAGACATTTAGGTTTTAGCAGCGAGTTTTTAACCAATTTACAAATTGTTCATTATCATGTCTTATCAACAATATATATAAATATATATATAATTGTTTTTATATTTAAGCAATACAAATCATGGCCGAACACATTAAAAGAACCATGGGAGGGCAAAATAAATGCGACCATTACTGAGGAAAAGATGTCCAAAATTTTTTAAATTCCTATTCTTAGTGAGTAAATTGAAAGTAAAATACTGTTTTTGTTGAGAGCTGCAACATATTATACTATAGTGCTAGACTGTACACCAGATATTTCTGGTACAAAGGATCGTTCGTTTTGTACAAATCACATACAATAATGGAGAATGGCTTACAAAAATTTGCGAACACTTTCTTGGTTTCGTACCAGTAAAAGACATCACTGGTCTAGCTAGAACTGACAGAAGTAATAATTAAACGGCTAAAAGAAATGAACTTCTATCGAAGATATGAAGGGCCAAAGATATGACAATAGTTCCAATATGAAAAGAAAAAATAAATTCTCAAGATTTACATGTTTCTTTACTAAACTTTATCGTTAACGATGTAGCCACAACATCTCAAGTCCACCGTTTCATTTTTTTTTTTTTTTTTTTTGTATAGTTAAAAAAAAGTTTCTGACTTCTTTTCTGCGTCAGTTCAACGTTGGGCCATACTAAAGGAACCTATTAGCAGCCTCACTTTAAAACCATTCAGCACCACAAGATGGGAGAGTCGAGTTGATGCTCTGACTTCACTTAGATATCAAATAGAGGCTTATGATACCTTACTTCAAATAAGTAACGACAATATAATAGAATGATCGCCCATGATGTTCTGTGTATAGCAAACCACCTGCGTGGCTTTACTTTCTTTACTCACTCGTTATGTGGTATGACTTTTCACTCCACATAAACATAGTAAACAAAAGTGTGTTTGATCCAGTAGGGTTTCTTTAAAACAAATCTGAGAACTTTCAGAGGAGCAGAAATGATGCAAAGTTTCAACCTTGCTTAATTGATGCGATGGAGTTGGCATCAGCATTAGATATGGATGATCCATGGATAGGCAATACAGTGCAAGCTCGAAGTCGAAAGAAGAGACAGTTTCAATAGAAGGCAGAAGATGAAGCTATTGAAGATCCACAAACAAGATACAAGATCGATTTTTATTACAAACTTCTAGACGTGATTGTGTTAGATTTAAGAGAAAGGTTTGGGCAATTTAAACATCACAGCGAGTATTTCGATTTTCTTTACGATATAAATAATCTGAACGATATGCCACCTGAACTTTTGTCTGAAAAGTGCCTGCATTTTAATACGCGAAGAATCGAAAGATATTAACCCGTGATTTGAAAGACGAACTGAAACTATTAACCGCTATAATTAAGCCTAAAAGTTCATCAAAAGAGACTAAAATTAATCAAGAAATATGACTTTGCTCCCTATGTCAGTGTTGCAGTTATGATTTGGTTTATCTTACCAGTAACCGTGGCAAGTTGAGAAAGAAATTTTTCGAAACTTACTCTAAGCTTATTAAAAACTATCTACATTCTTCCATATCTCAAACACGTTTAAGTGCTCTAGTGATGATATCAATGGAACATCAATTGGCTGAAACATTGGACTACGCGAATGTGATAAAGGAATTTGCTCATACCAAAACAAGAAAAGTTTTTTCAATTAAACTATGTTAAATTGTGTATTTCTATTGTGTTTTAGTACATTATAAATCTTAAGCTAATTACTTACTTTTGCCGTAATATTTGACTCACTATATTATCTTTTTGCTCCATACTCTATTGGAAACACCTTTTGATATAAAATAAGCTTAAAAATTAAAATTCTTAGTTGAACTAAAGCATACATTAAAAAAAAAAAAACTGTATGCCCTGCTGTATATCACGTACAGCAAAATCGAGCATACTGAATATTGTGTCATGTATGGAGTCGTTTAAATATTAAAGCATTCGAGAGAGGCAGTTCAATTTTTTGTTTACTTTTCCTTTTCATACATGTTTTTAAATATGGTATCTTACTTTTTCTTAATATCTGAATGTCTTCTGTCAAAATAAGGTTTGTGGATTAAAGGGGCGGCATTTGAAAGTACCGCCCAGGGCGGCAAAACTGTTAGCGCCGGCCCTGTACAGCGTACTCACTACTCCACAATCCTGCATTGTTATGTTACCCTTGCCCTCTAACGAAGAATAACTACAAACTTGATGTCCTTTAGTTCGCAGAGTTTCCGTTGAGAGACACACGTAATACATCATTACCGATAGCAACAAGATTAGCTATAGATGCGTGAAAAAAGGCGAAGAAGGTGTTTGTTATATTTGTCCTCTGGGGTCTTTTAATTATTCTGCATGTTTTCTTTTACAAAAAATTGCTTAACGTAAGTACTGTAGTGTTAATTATTTCGGAACTATTTTGACCACAACATGAACAAAAGTACCCGAAACAACCTGAAATGATCCCTGAATTAAAGGATTGGTTGCGCTCTGTTTACAAAGATGTGAATAGAACCAGCGGCGCAAATCTGTCTTCAACATTGGGGGGGGGGGGGAGAGGGTAAGACCGTTACCATACTTTTTTTGGCGATGTCCAAAATACTTATGAAGTTGAAAAACAATGTTGTGGAGGATCAGAGTTGTCTTTAGCGTTAGGAGGCTGCAGATTTGAGGCTTATTCTAAGGGACATCTATTTTATCTCACGTTCCTTTGTAGCAATCGGACAAAAATCATCAAATTTCTCCCAAAAAACACATTTCAAATCGGATTATTTGGGAGAAGTCCCCCTCAGTTCCAAGATTGGAGGGGACATGTATCCGTCATCCCCCCCCCCCCGGGATTTGCGCCAGTGAGTAGAACATATTGTTTAGTTTACATCTACAACTTTTACAATGCTTATAGACAATGAATTTCTCGATTATTTCTTATAGCGACTTTTCACCCAAAATTGGAGTCGTCACCTCTCGTTTCGCAAACTTATTGCCAACATTTTAGAAACTGGTTGCGGGGAGAGCTACAATGGATGATTCAAGTTATTTCGTCGCTTCCGCTGTGAACCTAAGTACAAGATTCCAAAAGTCACATTTTTTTTGGTTCCAAACAATATGTCTGCTGGGTGAAAGCATAGACTGGAATGTGTTGCCTTTCCTACCTTATCTTTAATCCCATAGTAGCTTCTTTCCCAAAGTTAAAAAAATGCAATTCTTCCTTTCTTAATAGTTCTTATTACCCAAAGTATTACGTAAGCATTGTATGTTACTTATGTAGCTCACAGAGCCGCAGCTATGAGCGAGCAAGCAAAGCACGTGTCCCGGGCGCGTGGTTGGAGGGGCGCCTAAAAGAGAGGTTATATATTAGTACTTTTCCTGGCGGTATTTAATACTTTTCATCAGAGTGCGAAATCATGAAATCAAAGTGAGAGGAAAAAATGAAATGAAATCTTTGAGTTTTACGTCCCACGGTTATGCCGGTTAGGCTAAAGGAGACGGTGATTATGAGAAATGAATGAAATGGTGGAATGAAGTAAGTGGGAGGAAATGGGAGAACCCCGAGAAAACCCACGCACACGGTGTTTGTCCACCACAAGGTTCACTTGGCGGGGCTAGGATCGAATCCGGGACCCCAAGCACCAGAGGTGAACGCTCTACCACTGAGCCACCGCGGCCCTAAAAGTGAGAGGAGACTGGAGGAGTGAAGAGAGAGAGAGAGACAGAGAGAGAGACAGAGAGAGAGAGAGAGAGAGAGAGAGAGAGAGAGAGAAGAAAACGCTCGCACTTTTACACTTCAAAGTAAATTAAGTCATTTATTTTTTCTGTCCCCCTCCTCCCCCTCCCCTAAGTTCTACTGTCAAAGTAAATAGCTAAAAACACTCCCAGGCCAGAACCGCATCTACGTTGGAAATTTGATCGAGATCGGTCGGTCGGTGCAAGAGATTAAGAAAAAATGAAATGAAACCTTTGAGTTTTACGTCCCACAGTTATGCCGGTTAGGCTAAGGGAGACGCTGATGATGAGCAATGAATTAAATGGTGGAATGAAGTAAGTGGGAGGAAATGGGAGAACCCCGAGAAAACCCACGCACACGGTGTTTGTCCACCACAAAGTTCACTTGGCGGGGGCTGGGATCGAACCCGGGACCCCAAGCACCAGAGGTGAGCGCTCTACCACTGAGCCAGCGCGACCCATGATTTAACAGAGAAAATACATATATTGTACATTATAATTACATTACATTACCAATCTTTCGCAATTAATAAACCACAAGTCATTACACAAGCGTGGTTGGTTCGAAGTTTAGCATCCAATTCAGGTCCGAGGCTATCTGAGACTTGGTTCTAGATCTTTAACGTGGAATACGCACCACATGAGCTTCCAGAAGATTCGAATGAACGGGAGGATGAGGAAGATTTCCCCTCTCCAAGTAATTTAATAGTGTTCACTCTAAAGATAAACCGTATATAACTCTATAACTCTCAATCTTTGTCGTTGCGGGGCACTAGTTTGAAGTGAGGTGATCGTGAACAAAAATTGACCTGATGAGAGAGCATTTTCGTATTATGATTTATTACGATATTCGGCAAGGGTTAACACAACAACAATGTGTTCATCAGATAACTGTTACTTTTCCTGATGAAGCCCCATCTCAGACAATTTACAGGTGGTTTCAGGAATTCACGTGTGGTCAGCTCAGCCTGACTGATGGAGATTGTGCAGGTAGTCCATCGACAGTCATTATGCCCAAAAACGTTGCTGCTGTTCGTGAAATTATGAACACTGATTGGCATGTGACTTATCGCGAAATTCAGGAAATCTTAGGCATTGTAATGAGCCAAATACAAATAATATTGCACTATTATTTACGTGTAAAAAAACTTTGCACTCGTTGGATCCCACACAATTTAAGTCGCGCACAAAAGACGCCCGTGTAAAGTGGTGCAAAGTTATAACGAAACTGTTCAAGTCTGGATCATCTAATTCGGTGTTTAACATTGGAGCAGGTAATGAAACTTGGATATATACGTACGAACCGGAAACAAAGCGACAATCTGCTGTGTGGGTGTTCCGCGAGAACCTAAACCAATCAAAGTTGTTCATGCACACTGTGCCTCCAAACAAACGATTGCATAAGTTTTTGGTAAATCAGGTCATATTGCAACTGTACCATTGGAGAATTCCAGAACAGTCAATGCAGAATGGTACACAACCATATGTCTATCAGAAGTACTGAATGTGAGCAAACAGTTCAACCGTCGTATCATTCTGCACACGACTATACGAGCTCGCACACAGCAGCTGCCACAAATGATTTTCTGGACCAGGAAAGCGAAGTCATGACATCCGGCTTATTTCCCTGATTTAGTTCCCAGTGATTTCTTTTTGTTCCCAACAATAAAGAACATGTTGCGTGGGAAGCGCTTTTGCACCTCCAGAAGAAGCCATCGAGACATACAAACTGCAGGTTTCACAGATACCAACCTCGGAGTGGCATACCTGTTTCAAGATTTGGTTCTATCGCATGAAAATGCACTGCTATTCATGGGGAGTACTTTCAAAAGCAATAAAAAAATGCACTTTCATGTTCTTGCGTTCTATCATTTTCCCGAAACTTTCAGTGCAACCCTCGTATTGCATCACTGAGATATAAATAGCTTTGATTGTATATCTAGAAAAGTCACCCTCTCGTAAGAAGCTTCATTTGAACCCTTCGAGTTACTGCACTTCCCACCTGGATACAACAGGGTAAACGTAGTCTCAAGCAGGCCCGAAACCAGCCACATATGTTTAGAGGGACCATGAATATATTAGGGGGGCAAGTCATCAAAACTTCTCTTACAAATATCTAAATTGTGTTTTCTGTATTGAGGTCTGGAGGGGCCATGAAAAGTTTAGGGGGCAGTTGCCCACTAGCCTCCCCCTCTACTTACGGGCCTGGCCTCAAAACAAAACACTAGAATGTGCGCAACTGGGGATCAAAACACAAACGGAATAGGAGAAATAATTCAAGTGAATCAAAGCCTAGCATAGCGAGTTTTTGCGTATTAGTTGCTTTGTTAATACCTAATTCCTTCTAGAAATAGTGAAACAATACTATGAAGAAAAACTAATAACCGAATGAATCTCAAGGAACCGGAATAATTTCTGACTGATTAAACTAGTTATAAATTCTATAACTTACTGTTCCGTTGAAGGTCTCAACTCCAGCAAGTAGACCTACACAAAACCAAAACTAGGGAATTAAAAATTATTTTTCTTTTTTCATGTCGCACAGCTACGACCTTAGGCCAAAAGAGACTGACAATTAATAGAAGTGAACGCGTTTATGGAAGTAATTTGTTTCCACTCTCCCACCGAGAATCGGACGAGGGGCCACGTTTAGCAAGGCCACACGGAAATCACTAGACCAGTGGGGAAGACTACTAAAATACAAAGTAACAATATATTTAATGTATAGTAGAAATCAAATTAGTGTAAAGAATTGAGAAGGAATCTTATTCTAAATGCCAACAGGGTATATAGTATGCTATTTAACGCAGTTTATCTGAAATCGTGAACTGTGCACACCAGTGGCGTATTTAGGGGGGTGGCTTCCGGGCTTAAGCCCTCCCCGAAATCTTACTTAGTAAAGTAAATGAAATATCTTGCAGAATTTTCACATTTCCAGGCAAAGCCCCCCCCGAAAGTTAACAAAGCCCCTCCCGAACAAAATCGTAAATACGCCACTGGTACACACCAATATCACGGAACGATTTTTATGACGGTGCCCTTAAACTATACCAACTAAAGAAGTAGACCCAATTATCTTCGTGACATTAGGGAATGGAGGCAGGCGCATTAGCCCAGGTTGGGCACAGCTATAAAGAAAACGCATGGAAACAAAGTAAAACATCTTTCAGTTTTACGTCCCGCTTGTAACCAGAGTCTGATCTAGAAGGTAAAAACTGGAGGGGGGGGGGGGCAGAACCCAGACTATGGTAGGTATATCATGAGTTTACTATAAACTTTGAAAGAAATATTAATAATACCTTAAATTATATCTGTCACTCAAAAAACTGGGGGGGCCTAGCGCCCCCGGCCCCGGGCTAGATCCGCCACTGCTTGTAACGTAATAAAATGTAATACAAGTACTTGATTGATCAAATCTGGTTATCATACCGTGAACCACCACTCGTAAAACAATGAAAATACAGTTACCAACTACTATGTGGTCTTCACGTTGCTGTTAGTAACCACATTATATCTTTACTATTACTTATCGATATATAACATGCTCTGTCTCATAACATCTATAGCATCTGTCCAAGTTAAAATTCAGTTGTTTTACGTTTTTACCAAGCACAGAATATGAACCCAGTCCAATCCTACAATAGTCTCACTGTGAAAGGTGAAATTAAACTGCCTGGCATTCGAACCCATGTCAGGCATTTGCTTTAACGTCCGTTGCAGACTCTCGTGGCGGCTTGCGTGCATACCCATGGCTTTCAACTATGGTTTAGTAACCAAATCAAGTGCCAAGACAAATACAAATAGCAAACACGCCAACTCTCCATATCAAGTTAACGCAGATGGGAGGGGAGGAATGTATACCTAAATTCCAAATTTATGTATCCAAAACAATGAAAACATGTTTTAATTTTGAAAATTATGTTTTCTAGACCAAATATGAACTAACCAGAGATTTCAAGGAACCAGTTCGTCATAAGCTAGAACCATCGCATATCACTAACTATTCAAAATTATATTACTAATTTCTAATATTTCAAACTACTAAGGCAAGGGAATGAGTTAATTTTTTGTGGAAGCTAATTTGAGCTCATTTTACTTTCATATATACATACCAATAAGCTGAAAGTTTCAAGAAGGCCTGAAGATGGTCAAAAAGGGTTCTCAAGCCCTCTCTCCTGGCCTACATCCTAGCTACGGACATGACCGTGTTATACTACTCTATGTGAAGATACGTTCCTCAACCAACATAGGACATTTTTTTCGATTACTTACGTAAAGAAAAAATATTTTATGCAACCTATATACACCTTTGAGTAATTTCAAAATGCTCCAAGATTTCAAATGACTTAATCCAACAGTCAATATTGTATGATATTTAAGTTATGAAATGAGAGCTCGGACCACGGTGGCTCAGTGGTAGTGTGGTCACTTCTGACGTGAGGAATTACTCCCTGTTCAATCCTTGTTCCAAGGTTAAGTACCATAAACTCCGTCGGTCCAGACCTACTATGTAAGTGAACCGGTAAAAATGCACTTTAAACAGAACATTCATAGGAACCAATACTAAACCGAACCCTGCGGGGTGTCTAACCCCGTTCGCTTGCTGTCACTCGCTCAGTTATATTTCCCTTAGTAAGTAACACTGGAGATCTTATATTTGCAGGATTGGGGGAGAAACTAAAAGATACCCAAAATCACTTGTTCTGCTCAAAGTGCACTCTTACCAGTGAACGAAAATTAAGCAAACCTAACCAAAATATATTTATACGTAATTATGCCAGTTTTTTTTTTCCTTTTTAATAGAACCACTCAATCGTAATAAAATAATCACCCTGACTACTAAGTAATCTTGACTCGCTATCGCTCACTTGGCATTAGTATGTGAATTGAATATTGAGCTTTGATGAAGAAAGTAACCATCCTGGGTACCAACTCTCTTTACTTATATATGCGCACCAGCATTCTAGAACCTTCCCCGTAATTACTGTCAAAGTTGAAGAGCTATTGGGGCTTAACGGAATAAATAGGTCTACACTGTTCCCAAGTGCTTTGTGATGAACAAACACCATGGCCCTTTTTTCCACAGAGTTCTCTCGTTTCCTCCCACTTTCGTTATTCCAACATAATCATTCATTTCATAATCAGTCTCCCTCAGCCCCAGTGCATAATCGTGGGACATTAAACTTTTAAAAAAAAAAAGAAAAGAAAAGAAAGATTAACGTAGTCTACACAAACTGCTACTTCTATAAACATACCTTCATACATTTACGTAAATAAAAAACAAACGAGCTTACGGAATCTCGCAGCACTGAGGTGAAAGTAAAACAAAACTAATTGAAATGTAAAATAGTAGATCTTCTAGTGCAGGAAAACCAACTTACTTGAAATCCTAGGTGAGTGACCACGATCAAAAATGCTTCCACTCTCCTTCTTATACTAATTTTGCACATCAAATGTCAAGCCAAGACGAAGCTAAGTCGCTTCTATGCTACTGAATTCTGGGTATTACAAAAATAATGACAACCCGCCCGCTAATGCTACCAATGAAAAGGATCCACCAGTTAGTAACCCCTACGGGCAATTTTACTATTGGGCAATGGAAATAAAAAAAAATGCTTTTTACGTCAAGCAACTGATAGCAGACACTGATATATTACTTGTTTTCTCTGTTGTTTTTTAAACCTTTCAATACCCACGTATTTTTTCTGTAGTGGGACTGGGTTGTTAGTACACAAGATATACATGGAAAGATACAGCAGGCGGCGCGGTGTCTCATTGGTAGAGCGTTCACCTCCGGTGCTTGGGGTCCCTGGTTCGATCCCAGCTCGCGCCGTGTGGACTTTGTGGTGGACAAACACCGTGCTCGTGGGTTTTCTCGGGGTTCTCCCGTTTCCTCCCACTTTCTTCATTCCACCATTTCACTCATTTCTCATTATCACCGTCTCCTTTAGCCTAACCGGCATAACCGTGGGACGTTAAACTTAAAGATTTCATTTCATTTTCAAAGATACAGCACCGAGGCTACTAGGCTATATTAGACGTAGATCCGTAGCTTTCATTCAAACCACATTAGAGAGCACGGTGGCTCAGTGGTAGATCCTTGTCTCTGTGGCGTGAGGTCCCTTGTTCGATCCTCGACCAAGTAAGTTTGGGGTGGGCAACATCGTGTGCGTGGATTTTCTCGGGGTACTCCTTTCCCTCCAACATTCTCATTCCATCAATTCTTCCATCATCATTCACTTACTTTGATCATCGTCTCCCTTACCCTAGCGGACATAAGTATGGGACGTTAAACTGAAAGATTTCATTTCAATTCATTTCATTTCTCAAACCACAGTACCTACCATCGAGAATCAAACCTGTTCTGCATAGGCAGCGAAGTTCTAACTACTTGGCCATGAGGAATCCCATCAGGGGTGTCATTTAGAGAGGGCAGGGAGGGGCAATTGCGCCCCTGAGATTGAGATTTATATAGATTTTATCAATAGAATAGTATTAAATCAGTAAGAAAACGCAAAATTTTACTTATATCAAGAGGTCTTGCCCCCCCCCCCAAGCAAAATCTGAAATGACGCTCCTGAATCTCATCGATGTATGTTTGGTTTGGTCAACAATATATTTTCCTCCTTTGCTTCTTTCTTTAGTGGTTGAATAATAATAATAATAATAATAATAATAATAATAATAATAATAATAATAATAATAATAATAATAATAATAATAATAATAATGAGTTTCTTCGTGGTTAAGCGGTTAGCGTACGCGCCTTTGGCATGAGAGACCCGGATTCGATTCTTCGCAGGAGTTCATGTGGTTCGAATTCCACATTAATCAGTAGGTCCCGTCTCATATAGCCTCGCTGCTTAAAGGGACGTTAAACTCAAAATCAACTCAACTCAATAATAATAATAACATACATCCAGAAATGCTTTAGAGGTGGCTGCAAATCGGATGATTAATATGTATGCTTCATATACATAAAACAAAACGTAATAGACGACTAGTTAGCTTCCATGGGCACGTTGTATTACAGAAAGATCAGTATTATAAACGTAATTTGGAAGATGGTATAAATATAAAGAAGGCAACAATGTAATCCTGGTATCTTATGCGTTCATCACAGAGATGATACTGCATTGTAATATATATAGAATATAGGAATAGTCTATAGTTGTTTTAAGACATCGGAGAACTCCAGTATGTGACGTAAAATAAAGTGATAAACAATTCCGCTTTTTTCGCCTGTGATCAGTACTCCAACTAAGATTTTTTTTTTTTTTTTAAAAAAAAAAGGTACATTGGAAGCTTGTACGGTGGCGTCAACTGCCGTGTCCCCGTACGAATCCTTCCATTTAACACAATGCTTCTTCACGACTGCCGGGTACGAAGAGTTGCTCGAGACAGTTGTTCTAAAGCTAACGGTGGCGGCGACTGTTTTAGAGGAAGCAACTACAGTTGCCCCGTACAAAAGCTCCAATTTAAGCAATACTTCACAAGCAGTGACATAACTCGGTGGTTGCGTGTTAAAAGGACATTAGAAGAACTAAAACACGTAAATGACGTAATCGAATTTTCCGAAGAAATAAAATAAATTTCGATGATTTTTTCCAAACCAAACTTTGACTTTCCGCTGAATAAAATGAAATGAAATGAAATCTTTAAGTTTAACGCCCCAGGGATATGCCGGTTAGGCTAAAGGAGACGGCAATAATGAGAAATGAGTGAAATGGTGGAATGAAGAAAGTGGGAGGAAACGGGAGAACCCCCGAGAGAAACCAAGAGCACGGTGTTTGTCCACCACAAAGTCCACTCGACGCGAGCTGAGATCGAACCAGGGTCCCCAAGCACCGGAGGTGAACACTCTACCACTGAGCCACCGCCCCCACCCCCGCTGAATAAAGTCGAAGTCACTACTTCAAAAATGAAATGAAATGAAATCTCTAAGTTTTACATCCCACGTTTATGCTGGCTAGGCTAAAGGAGACAGTGATGATGAGAGATGAGTGAAATGGTGGAATGAAGAAAGTGGGTGGAAACGGGAGAACCCCGAGAAAAAACATGCACACGACATTTGTCCACCACAAAGCTCACTTGGCGCGAGTTGGGATCGAACCAAGGACCCCATGTGTCAGAGGTAAAGGCCTTACCACTAACCCATCATGGCCTCTATTAATAAAATTGCAAACTTTTTTTCATGTTATAAGTGTACAGCATACAGTACATATATACATTGTATTATTTATACCTTTTATAAACCATGAGTTGTAAGTAACAGACCGTCTAACATCGTAAATATATTTCACGTGAATTACTTTTCTATATTGAAAGTATTTATCACGAAAACCTATCAACATAATATTTTCAGATTTGAAACGTCAAAAACTGGAATGTTACGCGCTTACAAGTAGGTCAGATAAGCTAGTAAATTTGCATGCATAGTAAAACTAAGTAAAGTTGACTGATAATAATTTCTGCCCCATCACATTTGGTGCCTTAACTCTCTGTGCTACTCGACTATTTTTACAAATTGATTCCCTCCCTTCACAGTGTTTCACGAAACAAATCTTGGACCCGGTAGAGTTCTCACCTCTGACGCCTTGGGTCCATGGGTCGATTCCAGCTACTGTCAAGTGAGCTTTTGGTGGGCAAACACTGTGTGCGTGATTACTCTTAAGATTCTTCCGTTCCACCCCACTTTCTTTTTGCAACCATTATCACCTATCTCATCATCACCTTGGTGGATAATCGCAGGACGTTAAACAAAAAGCTTTATGTGAAAATATTCTAGCAAAAATGGCTAACAGTCTTTTAGACTACACGAAGACGATATTCGCGCTGAAAACGGTTTCTAAGCAAACATGTTATGAAGTTATGAGATTTACTCTATGTTATAGTAATTCTCCTCCGAGGAAGGGACCGTCTAAAAAGAAATAAATAAACACAACATTTACTTTGTGCACCTTGAAATGTAGAAAAAGTTTATAAGCGCCAATGTTCAAAGAATTCTCAAAATTCAGATTCGCCCATTCTTTCTTCTTAACTAACGGGTTAAAATAGGAAGAGTTGCAACCAGAAGTCACGTTAACATGTTAGTGATTTATTAAGCTTAAAGAGAGTTATACTAAAGTAATCGGTAATTAAAGGAATATTTAATTAATGTTATAGTTAACTATTGTACTTACTCAGGCTTTTGTTTCCTTCCTTTGTTCTTTTTAGCTGTAAACAAACCTAGTTCAGTAAATGACTCTTCTTCTTCTTCTTCTTCTTCACCAATTTAATGCCCGAGGCAACAAATATCGTTGGATAGTTAGTAAATATATGAAGCGTATAATAAATTAATAAGATCGTGTTACGTAGTAAAGTATTAAAAGTATAAAGTAGAAGATATAGAATGAAGGGTGTTACGACCTCCCACGCCGTGACACGATATGCATAAACCGACCCGCAAGAAAACGACAGTTGTTCTTTGTTCAATGACGTCACTCATGATGAAAGAAAGAACTGTCCATGGGCGGTCAGAATCTCACATACAGATGGATGTATGAAATATATAGCTGACGTATATAATATACGTATACATATGTAATATACGGAAGTTTGTTCGATGTCAGACATCCTGCAGCAACATGATGTAATATCTAAGTGAGAAAAAGGCAGTAATTATGTAGTATATGGATAACGTATGCTCCATACAGATTTCCGTACTAAACGTAAGGATTCCATATATTTGTACAACATACCGCTGTCCGGATAACGGATTTTTCTCAGTGCAGTTAAAACAAGAATAAACAGAATTGAATATCATTGATATGGCAAGCAGCAAGAACAATGAGTAGGGGAAGGTGGGGCTAGTTGCAACACTTTTCAGGTCTGATTTTTTCATTCGAAAGCTATTATAGATACAGAAACTATATTGAGTGGACTAAAAGGTACATGCCTTGGCTACATACCAAAAAAAATAGAAGTGCAAAGCATCGAACGGTAGATTTCATAGCATCCACTTTTTGAACAAAGTCAGACTGTTGATACTTGCCCCACACATGGGTAAATTGCAACATCATCTGGGGTAAGTTGTAACAATCGGACTTAGTTCAGAAACTTAATGCTATCAAATCTACAGTTTCAACACCGCTTCACTCACTTTCACTGTGGCAGTCAATGTCCACAATCTATACAGATGTAGTACGGATTTCTCTCAGAACACGACTAATAAGATCACTTCTCACAACATAAACACTGTACCCAGTCTTCTTCTGCATCCTATTCTTCATACGATTCTTCACAAACCAAACAGATACAATTTTCTGTGGAAAGACTTAAGAATCAATTCTTTTTAGCTGATGATTTTATCTTTCCGCCTGTTTTTAGACGCTTCTTTTTCATTTCCATAGCACTTTTTTGTAGAGTGTCTGTGAGAGTAACTCATCTCCTCCTTTTTCGTGTTGTCAGTTCTCGAGTTCCAGCTTTCGAACAGGACCGTACATGCTTAGGAGAGAAGTCAGTTTTTTTTTCTGGAAGACCACTTGGCACTGGTATTTGATCATCTGAAGGATTCTGCACTATCTTGTTAGATTAATTTGCAGGTGATTCATGAAGCTCACTTTGACCTGCAGTCTGAAGTTCTAACTGAAGAGATGGAAGGAAACAATTACTACTTGGCATTGCAACCAATAAGCCATCACTGTTGTTCTATAATAATAATAATGACAATAATAACATCAACAATCATAATACTCTTTGTTTTATAACCAACAACAATTGTGCATGTAACAATGCTTAACCGGCAAAAATATATTTCAATGCCATGGGGCATGTTGCAACAGATGTTGCAAGTTACTCCATCGACTTGTATATAAAAGCTTTCCTCGCTACCAAATAGCAGGTAACATGGGAACAGAAATATAATGTAATTGTACTTCAACTGCTATACTATTTGGGTACTACATGTTACTTACTGTTGTTACATGTGTGTAAGGTGTAGTAAAGAAAGACAAACGTTTTAAAAATTACTTACTTCTACAAAAAAACAAACTTTGGCACGCTACTTCTACAGCACCTTTCAACCTCCGTTGTTGAACTGATCACCAGTGTTGCCAGACCGATCAGTAGGACAAGCAGAAGATTCGAACATAAAAAAACAGGAGAAAGCAGTAGACACATAAAGTGGTGGCATTTAATTGCAAATCCAGCGGGACCAAAAAATTTGCCATTATTAAGGGTACAACGGTCAAAACAAGAGGTCCAGAATTCATTATTACTTTAATTTGAAAATAAAACAATACATACAAAACATAAATTTGAATTTTAATTACTTCAAAATAAGAGCTGACTATCGTGGAGAAGTGATCCAACGAAGGATAAAAGTGGTTCTGAAATAGTAGGGTGACGCATGATAGGCCGTAGGCCGTCCTCATTGCCTATGTTTATTTACTGTAATTTTTTAGGAAGTGGGGGACGCCATACATATTTTTGGAAGTGGGATAACGACGTCCCCCCAGCATACTCCTCACTTTTACCCTGCTTCCAATCCAAGTCCCAATCTAAACAACACTTACTCGTAAACCTTACAGTAAGTCATAAAGATCACCAACCATCATACATATAGAAGATTACGTACAGTTGTATCCTTGTATTCATATTATATAGCTCTATAACTATATGCTTCTAGAGAGCTTTGTGTATGCATACAGAGAAATTTCCTCTTTTTATGTAAGGAAAACATGAAAATTCAATATTAATAATAATATATTTCTTTAACTTCTCGAAATAAGTAGAAAGCAGGAGATTGTTCACTTTTCATTTTCTTTCGCAGTAGATCAGTAGAACGTAGAAAAAGCAGGAGATCTCCTGCAAAATCAGTAGCTCTGGCAACGCTGCTGATCACCTCTTCCGTTTCGTGTTCAAACACGCCACAATGCAACACAGTTTAGCAAACCCTAAAACAGAAAAAGCGCTGATGCAACGTGCTCCCTGTTTCAAGGTGCCTCACCTTCCCCTACTTACGGACTTTTTTTGTCAAGTGTACATTTTGTCTTTTCTCGCCTTCTGCTGATAGTGGCATTCTTCACTAATGCTGCTGTGGGTGTGATAAGACAGCGAGTCACAACTAGAGGAAAGAAACAAGGTTGAGAACCTTGACTGGACTAACCATTCATCCTACTTTATTTTACGTCACAACAGCGAATTTCCAGTTGAAATTGAGAACAAAACATCTCCTAGGGTATGACATCATTACTTAATACTTTGACCCACTTCTGCTTAAAAACACAAAACGCGCTTTGTTGTGTGTTATGGTATACTAAAGGAGTAGCTATTCCCAAAATTTCAGATTTTTTTATCCAGGCCCATTGGAGATATTAGACAGTGAAATATGCCTAATTGGCACAAGTCCCCAAATTTACGATCTTTTTTCAGGCTTTTGGGAGTAGCTACAGGTCTGTAAATTTTTGAGTATAAACTTACAACCTCGGACTACCTGCACCCACAAATTCAGACTTCTACGTCAGTTCGTTTCTCTTCTCAAACTTGTCTTTAATGTCCAAAAATGTTGCTACTGTAGGCCCTGATTTCACCCCTTTCAAGTGGTTTTAGGCAAAAATGTTGAGAGATCAAAGTTTTAGCTCTGCACAAGTTGGAGACGTCCAGCAATTTTCAATTTGGTAGGAGAAAAACATGCTGAGATATTCAAAACAATGTAAACGCCTGAAATCGAGAAAACACAAAATGGCGGCAGCCGCTGCGTCGCCATGCGTTGTTGTAAGAAATAATTAATTGTGGTTTTGAAGTAATCTTATATCGACTCAACCTTTCTGAACAAATTAGATTTTTTTTTTAAGTTCGAGCGGCAATTTTCCTTTTTTCTCGATCGCTTAGCATGGATTGACCCTCACTATATAGAAATACTCTACGTGTTTATAAAGGCGCAAAAGGAGCTAAGCGTAAACACACAAATAGTAATATAATAACATTATTGTTGAAGCAAGCCACAACAATGTCCAGTGCTACGCAGAACCACTTTTATTATATTTTTCAAGTGATTCCGTGTATATTTGGCAAAATTTTAAGAGTTTGGAATGTTTTTTGCTTCTCCTGAAAAGTTGTGGTTTTTTATACATAGCGGTTTTTCGAGGCGCAGCGACGATGTAAGAACTGGCTTGTAGCAATAACGAAATAAATAATTCAAGGAGAAACAACAAGTACTACTACTCTGTTTAATATTAATTCATGATGTAGCAATAACCAAATGTTTATAATATAAAAAGCTGATACAATCAAATTCTTGGAAAATGATAGGCGAGTGTTAAATGAAAGAAGTGTGGTTATTTTCTAAAATAACTTCTATGGATACAAAATAGCTCTAAAACTACCATCTACACTTTCCCTTCGTAGACATTCACTGATATTAGCCGCTAGACTTTTGATGCATAAATTTCTCATACTAGCTTTATGATACTAGATTTCTCAATTCCAACTCCCGATTGGCTGAACTCAGTCCCCATAAGGAAAGTCTACTGTGTTTTCAAAATTCGCTTCCCGCCTGCGACAGTTCATTGCATACTGAAGTTCTACCGCAGCTGATGTAGTATGACGTTTGCCCTAACGCATCATCACCAAGAATCCGAAACTGCAGTCGCCAACTTAACATTGCCAACCTAGACGTCTGACATTTTCATGTTTGGGGTACAAAAAGTTCAAAACCGATACTTTTGAAGCACAACCTCTCTACTTTTTAATTTTTTGATCTGGCAACAGTGAAATATTCAATACATGGTACCTTGACTAGGGAATCAAATAAATGAATGTTGAAGCGCGAATAGTGGATACCATTAAATCCACTATAAAATTCGGCAGTATTCCTGAAGAGCTGATATTTTAGCTGCTTCTGGGTTACCGTGTCTGTGAAGCAAGACCCGGTGACCTGGATAAAGATCTGGCGACCTTTGTTACATCGGGTAGCCTCGCTACTGACAAAAATAAAAAATAATAAACGAGTTAAAATTGTAATGGTGTGAGTCAGTTTTTCAAACAAGTAAAGCTTAGACACAAAAATCAGAACTAGATAATTCAATCTGCTTACAGATAACGTAACTCAGTTTCATTCAACTGCCAACAGATGGCAGTGGAAGTTCTTGTGATAAAGCAAACAGTTGTGTTGTTCCCGAATTTGTTATAGAACCTTTAGCGTTAATTCCTGGAAAACAATTAAATGTTATTTTAACGCTTGTAAATTTAACTCGTCCAAATTATGCAATGTGTTTTCTCCTTGTTCACTTTTCGCTGCATCCTAATTCTTGCATCAGATCAAAGTAGGTTTGGAGGCACGGTGACTCAGTGGTAGTGCGTTTACCTCTGATGCATGAGGTCACTGGTTCGATCCCCGGCGAAGTAAGTTGTGGTGGACAACATCGTGTTGGTAGGTTTTCTCGGGGTACTTCTGTTTCTCCCTCTTTCTCATTCCATAATTCACTTGCCTTAATCATCGTCTCCCTTAACCTAAAGGGCATACACGTGGGACGTTAAACTGAAAGGTTTAATTTCATTTTTTTTTCTAAAAATAGGATAATTTCTGTTGCATTGAACCCGACCACTAGTAAAGCGTAGTCTTGTTGAGGTGCCCTTTGGAAAATTCATTCCAACAGTAATACACTTTCATAAATATTCATGATGCTTCTGATCAGGCCCGTATCCACAGGGCGTCTAAGGGGCCGCCCCTCTAAAGTTTTATTGACCCCTAAAATTTTCACGGTAGGCTTGCAAATAAACTATAATATGGTTGAATTGGCCCCCCTACATTTTTGGGCTACTTCTGATGTCTACATTTCACTCGTAAAATCTCCATTTTTCTCAACGAAACATTTTCATTTCCCATAAAAATAATTTGCTCTTTGTCTCAAAGAAACCAGTACAATATTTAAATTTGTCTATTTTTTTTTTCAAATTATTAAAAATATATATATTTAAACGGAAGTCTTATTTTTTGCTGGAGACTGTACGTGTATGTAGCAACTTTCTTTCTGACAGTTTGAAATTGTGTGTATAACATTTCTTTTGATGTAAGAGAAAAGTCTGTAAAGGATTTTGATAGTTACTCTTTTCTTCGTTTTCTTTAACCCACAAGCAAACTGCTTGTCACCTTTATTAAATGATTTTCGATAAACTCTTCAAACCTCTTGGAGAAAAAAAAATAATAAAAATTTCTAAGCGGAGGTACGAAGCGATGAAGGTTGCCTCCCAGAACCAACCAAGTTGAACTAAAGATGAAATTTTGTGAAAGAAAACTACGTTCTTTTTCTTGTATGAAGAATTTTTTTTAAAAAAAATGAGTTTTCATTTGGCGACGCCACTTCTGGAACGATATCCAATATCCGTAGTTAGACCTTTCCAGCCGGATATAAGTTCTCTTCCGTAAGATTTGTGCCAGGAAAAATCATTTCATTTCAACTAGTGTTACCAGATTATCCTTGTAAATTTCTGACACAAATCTTCCAGAACCATCGTAGTTCTGTTAGAAAAAAACTTTTCTACGTCTAGAGTAGACTCGGCAAGAAATATGTTTTCAAATTTAGTTCCTATTATAAAATATTGGATGAAAATAATAATACAGCATAGAATTTTTGATTTCATTATTTATATATTACCAGCAGAATACCCGTTCTTCGCACGGGGAGAATAGGTTACATTTTGGACATAAAGGGCTGAATTTGGATTTAAATGGCATCGGAAGTGTCACTGTTCGTCCCAGCGAAATGATAAAAACCATCTCAGACCGAAACTCATCTATGTTGAAAAGTTGATAGAGATCGGTCGTGCGGTTCGAGAGTTATTGTGTCACAAACATAGTCACTTTCATTTTTATTTATGTTTATTTATCTCCTCCTCCCCTCCCCTAAGTTGCACCATCAAAGTGAAACAATTTTAGCGGTATTATTAAAAATTATAAGCGGTAAGAATGTTTGGATGAAGCAGAGTATTCGAATGTTTGGATGAAGCAGAGTATTCGAATGTTTGGATGAAGCAGAGTATTCGAATGTTTGGATAAAGCAGAGTATTCGAATGTTTGGATAAAGCAGAGTATTCGAATGTTTGGATGGAGCAGAATATTCGAATGTTTAATTTGCACCTATTAAAAGTAGGACCCCGCATTCTTCTGCTAATAGGGAAAATCGTGGAACAGGATAGCCAGCCTCTGTATTCGAACTCTAAAATCCTGATTAGAATGCTCAACCCCAGCCAATTATCTACTCTTGTCGTATTTGAGTAGTCAAGCAAGTAGGTGTTTTCGCTATAGCGCTCAATTCCTGATGTGGGAGAACAAAATTTACAGACTAAGACAGTTTCGTACAGTAAATGGTCTCTGGAAGGCCTGCCAGTGAGAATGGAACAATATACTCCAGGTATAACCGGAATAGAGTCTACTGCAGTGAAAACTGCGATGCCGTGCAGTAGTTCACACCAAAGACCAACACATCGAGCATGTTAGTGGTGGGATAGAATAACTTAGGCAAGCTACATTTTCAATCAGCGTATCAGACTCTGTAATTCATTACATAGCACATACTTCTCTTAAAGGATGTAGTGAATTTTCCGGAAATTTGTTATATGAAAATTGTTCAATTTGTTCTTATATCGATATCCAATTCCTAAAGTTACTTTAGTCTCACAAACTACCACCCTCAGAGGATTCGCCTTAACCTAGTCCAGTGATTCTCTATCGATATGTCGCTACACACTGGTGTGTTACGCAGTCCCCTAAGATGTGCCGCGAAATTTAAACATTTAAAAATCATGAAGAATTTAAGAGGGCTAATCACTGTGAAATTAAAACGTCGCTAATTTTACAGTAATTATGTGATATCTTCGAATAGATAAAAGATAATCGTAATGTGGAACAAGAGGTCCCTAGATAATATTATTTTGTGTGAGGTACCGTTATCATTAGTCGCCTAGCAGCTTTTTCGTTTGCAGCCATTTATAAAAGCGAAAATAAATGCCCATTTTCTAAATGGCTGGAAATCGAAAGCAGATAACTGAGTCATGATAACGGAATCTGATGCAAAATAATGTCTAGCGAGCTCTTGTTCCACTTTTTGATTGTCTTATCTAATCGAAAATATCACATAATTATTGTAAAATTAACGGTATTTTAATTTCGCCGTGATGAGGCCTCTTAATAATAATTAGTTAAAATAGAGACAGACTGTACTAGTCAACACTTCCATCGGTAGTAATAATGCCCAGTGCTATAGAGAGTCGTTATAAAAACTAAATGGTTTCACTATTATAATAGATATTATTATTATTATTTGTAACATTCAGGAAAATGTGTCGTCAGACAGAAAGGTTGAGAACCATTGGCCTAGTCCCGGAATGCCTCGAACGTTTCTTTTGTAGTAATAAATTATCTTTAGCACCAACTCTTTTCACTCAAGAGGAAAGCAGAAAGAATGTCAATAGTACGAAATAGACATTATAGGTTTTAGTTGGTCGACGTATTTGTGTGGACTTACCGTTAATCTTTATTTAAACTGAGAGTTTTACTGAACACAATCTCAGATTCTAGGATATTTTTTAATTATATTTTGGTCAAAGATTCCGTAAAATAAACAGTAGAATTTTGCTAAGTTTCTTAAGATTTATGTATTTTACTAAATAAGCTGTGTACTATAATGATAACATTTATAAATATGCATACGTTGATAGCAATTTCTTTTATGGCCAGGCCTAAAAGCATTTAAGTTCTGTGGCTAGACATGTTTAAACGTGTTTTTCTAGACAGTTGTCATATAATATGTAAAGCCATTAATAGTGGCAGTATTCTCAATTATAAAGAAGGGATTTCGTGAAAATAAAAAGGAAAGTGTAGAAAATCTTCGGAAAATACATTAGTTTAAACATATTTTATCTTGAGTGTTATTATTGAACACATTTAGTGAGTAAACTACGTTTTAATTAGTTCCGGAAATTATAAGGGACTTAGGGCTATTGTAATATAGATATATATATAGGGCCGGATCCAGAATTCTCTGAGGGAGGGTGCACCAATAACTACTAGTACATTTGAATTAAATTTGAGTTTTTTAAATGCCTTTAGGTATCTGTGATGTGAATGAGGAATTCCTTTGGAAGTGTCTGCTCTCGATGAATTCTTTTCCTTCAACCTTCAGAAAATTGACTTAAACTATTGATTTAGCAAAACTCAAAACTCACTACTAATTTCTCACTTTAGGTAGTGTATATTTACAACAAAGGGGGTGCACGTGCCCCTTTGCACCCCCTAAATCCAGCCCTGTATATATATATGTTATAGTACATGCTCACTGGTGTCCGGTTTAAATATTTATTTCTTCAGTTCGATGACATTCATTTGAATTTAACGAGAGAAAAAAGATATTTTGTAGTTTTTCAGGAATTTTTCATTTTATTTTAGCTTTCTAAGTTCAGTACTGATTGTTTTATACAACAACTAGGAACTTAAGAGGAAGTCAATCTTTAATCATGCGCGCCCACTACGTGGGTGCTCCTTGACTCCAGATCCACACAAATAATCTTTTGGGTGCGCTGCACCCACATTTTTTTTTTTTAGTTCAATAGAAACAAAATAACAAATATCTCTCACTTGCCATTATCAAAAAGTAAGGAATTAAAACATTGAGATGGAAGTTAAAATTTCTAAAGCAACCAAGCAACACACACATACACCATCCGTGCCTGTCTCTGACCTACTCAAAGGTAGTTTCCCCAACAAAAATGGAACTATCTTGTGAGTAGAATCGAGCATAGCTCTTTATGACATTGTTTACAAGGGCGCCCATCAGGGAGGAAGGTTTACATCAGGGGTTTACAAGGGCGCTCGCCCCCTAGAAAAAATTGTACTTCGGAAGATCGAAAACCCTATAGAATTTTCAGAATAGTTACCGCAAAATTTGAAACTATATTTGAAATGTCGCTTATACTTGCCCCCCTTGGAAACCACAACACGGGCGCCCTTAATTGTTTATAAAAGATTTTAATTAAAAGGAAATCAATCAAAAAATATCGAGATTCCCCTGAAAACATATAACACGTCCCGCCATTGATATGCACCCACGTAAAGTTTGGAAAGTCGGCGCCGTTGTCTTTAATAGTATCGTGTAATATTAAGGTTTTTATTTTCGTCATGTGTTTCTTTCGTGTTTAACGGGACTTGTCTAGTATTGTAGAAAAAAAGAGTCCTTCATTAAATCGTTTGGATCATGGTTAATGTACCGTCTCGTGATATACTTTCATATGGTTTAAATTAAATTCAATAATAAGCATAGGGAAAAGCAGGTTTACATAACCTAAAACCGGTTTGTTGAAAAACCGAAAAGCTTACATTTCATAGAAAATTGAAATCGGTTTGACAGTAAATCAAAAGCTGGTTTTAATAGAGAACTGAACCAGTTCTAAAATAGAAAACCGATTTTTTATACAAAACCGAACCAGTTCTAAAGCTGAAACTTTATTTGTATAGAAAGCCAAACTGATTTTAAAACTGAAATCGGGTTTTGATAGAAAATTGAATCAGTTCTAAAACTGGAACTGGGTTTTGGTAGAAAACGAAGTCAGCTCTAAATCTGAAATCGATTTTTATAGAAAACCGAACTGATTTTAAAACAGCAACCAGTTTCTGACAGAAAACTTATCGGTTCCAAAACTGAATCCCCAAATGCCTTTGTAGAAAACCCAACTGACTTTAAAACCGAAACATTTTTTTTTTAATAGAAAATTGAGCCGGTTTCGGTAAGAAGCCAAAACAGTTTTCAATAGAACACCTGGCCGGTTTTGATACCGAAACTGGATTTTAATAGAAAACCTAACTAGTTTTAAAATTGAAATCGATTTTGATAGAAAACCAAACTGGTTTTAAACATGAAATCGGTTTATAATAGAAAACCGAACCGGTTTCAAATCGGAAACTGGGTTTTAATAGAAAACCAAAATTATTTAGAAACCAAAAGTGGTTTCTAATAGAAAATCGAGACAGTTTTGAAACCGAAAACACTACTCAGGTTTTTGTATTACAACGTAGTGTTAAAGTAATACAAAAATAGCTGCCTACCAAATATACACTATGTGATGAAAAGTATCCGGACACCTGGCTGAAAATGACTTACAAGTTCGTGGCGCCCTCCATCGGTACTGCTGGAGTTCCATATGTGTTGGCCCACCCTTAGCCTTGATGACAGCTTGCACTCTAGCAGGCATACCTTCAATCAGGTGCTGAAAGGTTTCTTGGGGAATGGCAGCCCATTCTTCATGGAGTGCTGAACTGAGGAGAGATATCGATGTAGGTCGGTGAGGCCTGGCACGAAGTTGGCGTTCCAAAACATCCCAAAAGTCTTCTATAGGATTCAAGTCAGGACTCTGTGCAGGCCAGTCCATTACAGGGATGTTTGGTCGTGTAACCACTCCGCCATAGGCCGTGCTGTATGAACAGGTGCTTGATCGTGTTGAAAGATGCAATCGCCATCCCTGAATTGCTCTTCAACAGTGGGAAACAAGAAAGTGCTTAAAACATCAATGTAGGCCTGCGCTGTGAGAGTGCCACACAAACCACCAAGGAGTGCAAGCCCCTCCAAGAAAAGCACGACCACACCATAACACCACCACCTCCGAATCTTACTGTTGGCACTACACACGCTGACAGATGACGTTCACCGAGCATTCGCCATACCCACACCCTGCCATCGGATCGCCCCATTGTGTACCGTGATTCATCACTCCACACAACGTTTTCCCACTGTTCGATCGTTCAATGTTTACGCTCCTTACACCAAACAAGGCGTCGTTTGGCATTTACCTGCGTGATATGTGACTTATGATCAGCCGCTCGACCATGAAATCCAAGTTTTCTCACCTCACGCCTAACTGACATAGTACTTGTAGTGGATCCTGGTGCAGTTTGGAATTCCCGCGTGATGGTCTGGATAGATGTCTGCTATTACACTTTACGACCCTCTTCAACAGAGGAGATCGGCCTGTACGCTTTTGTGCTGTACGTGTCCCTTCACATTTCCACTTCATTATCACATCAGACACAGTGGACCTAGGGATGTTTTGGAGTGTGGAAATCTCGCGTACAGACTTCTGACACAAGTGACCCTCAACCATTTAACCACGTTCGAAGTCCGTGAGTCCCGCGGAGCGCCCCATTCTGCTATCTTATGATGTCTAATGACTACTAAGGTCGCTGATAATGAGTACCTGGCAGTAGGTGGCAACACAATGCACGTAATATGAAAAACGTATGTTTTTGGGTGTGTCCGGATACTTTTTATCACATAGTATATATATATATATATATATATATATATATATATATATATATATATATATATATATATATATATATATAGATAGATAGATAGATAGATAGATAGATATACCCCTTCGTTTGTCTCATTATGCTATTACGCTTCACCCAGGAAACTAAAATCTTTATCGTCCCTTTTCCTTGTGTATATTCAGAATGCGGATAAAAATTATTAAAATTTTCAATTGAAAACAGAGCCAAAACCAATTCCGGTCTGCTTTGAAACTTCAAAGTACTACCATTAAATTTACGCAGCACATTAGATTTGACATATTAAATTTTTGTTTCAAGATAATGCGTATTATGAGCCGAATAGGGGTGTCATTTGGAGCTTCAGGGGAACAATTACCTCCCTGTGTTTGAGAATAGTGCGTATCAAACAACATGTGTGTTTATATGTTTGTCTCTGTTATAGTCATAGAATGGAGTCCCCTACAGATTCCGAAGTCTTTACAAAGATATATCATCATCAGATCTCATCGCGTATGAAGACATTTTCTCGATGTTCGATACGATAATAAGATTGGGGGTCACACATTCTGGGGGTTAAACAAGTGTACATCATGGCCGAAAAGTAGGTATACAGTACCGTACTGATCAGCTCATTACATTTTATATCATTTCTTATTGTTAGCCATCAGATAGACTTAGTTTATTTATTATTTGTTCTTAATGTCATTTTACTTATACCTTAAGCTCGGAATAGCCGAAACAAATAAACCTATAAACTAGAATGTTATACTAGATCAGTACAGGGGTGTATACCTACTTTTGGGCCACCGTATAGTACCTCAGAAACATCTTAAGTTAAGCAACCCACACTACCGTAGTGTTTTGTAGGTTGCATAGCGTTCAGTCTATTCAAAGATAGGACATTTGTGTTGGTCAATAATATAATAATACTGTATACCAGTCGCTCTCAACCTTTTTTGACTCAAGACACAGTTTTCTGAATGTCCAGAACATCAAGACACATTTGTTTGATATTTCTGTAAATAATAGTATTAATAGTATCTGTTATAATAGTGAAACCCATTAGTTTTTATAACGACTCTATATAGCATTGAGGAGCGCCTTCGTAGCTAAGCGGTTAGCGTACGCGCCTTTGGCAGGGGGACCCGGGTTCTATTCCCGGCGGGAGTTCATGTGGTTTGGATTCAACATTAACCAGTAGGTCCATGTCTCATATAACCTCGCTGCTGAACGGAACGTTAAACTCAAAATCAACTCTAACTCTATATAGCACTAAGCATTATTACTACCGCTGGAGGTGTTGACTGATACAATCTGTCTGGATTTTAATTAATTATTATACAATTCTTCATTAATTTAAAATTCTAAAATTTCGCGTCCCCCATTAGAGGACTGCGTGACACACCAGTATGTAGCGACATATCGGCATCGCGATACATTAATTAACTGAACGAGCATCATCTGAGACGTAAAGCTGAAGAATTTAATTTTTTTATTTGATTCTTTTTGTAATAATTATATATATATATATATATATATATATATATATATATATATATATATATATATATATATATATATATATATATATTTATATATATATATATATTTCACAAAGGCATTGCAAAACAGTTAAAGAACTGCTTTCTCTCCTGTGTTATAATATCTCAAGTTAAAATTGAAGTTTTTTTTTTTTTTTTTTAAGTATTATAATGATGTACGTAGCTGCGCTCTTAATTTTCTTTCGGAATAGAAACTATTCTCCTTCCGTTTATGTATTTCCCACAGGAGAATTCAAGATAAAGAAAAGTGAAAGTACAGCAGCGTTGTAGTATATAGTTAGGATCGGATGCATTGGATTAAACTTTGTTAGAAGAATGATAAAAAAGGGAGGGAGAGAAATTTGAAATGCGTGCGAGAATAGCTGGGACCCTAATGGATTTCAGTCATCACACTGGCAGCGATTATGGCGTATGAATAATGCAAACTGTTTGTTGCACGCTCTTCTTTATAACAATGAAAGATTTGCTCGTAGAACGCGGCTGCTTTATGCAAAAGAAGAGAACTGAAATAAAACATGAAGCTTCGAATGAGATTGCATCACAAAGACGTGTAGCTTCCTGAATTTGGAACGACCGGCTATTAGTTACCTCTTCACTTGTTTCTTGAATGAATTTTAATTTTGAATAAATCAGCGTGCACCATGGGTAAAAATGCGGGGCAACGCAGGGAACGGCATCCCCCCACCTCCTAAAAATATGTACGGCGTTTCCCCACTTCTTAAAAAATTGCAATGGGCAAAGATAGGCAGGAGGACGGCGTCATGACATGCTGCTACTACCGTCCCCCTACTATTTCAGATCCACTTTTACCCCTGACGTGCACTTGTTGGTATGTGTATTAAGGTCATCTTCCCATATACTTACCAATAACTTTCTGGTTTGTGTATAAGACTTATCATTCAAATCATCTGGGTGCTGGGGCCCACACATGTGGTGAGTCCATCGGGTCTGGATTCCCCCGAAACTCGGTTGCTCAAAATATATATGTACACTTTCTTGATAAAACTATATTTGTTTAGAATACAAATTATTGACGTCGTCTACAGATTTTGATCCCTCAATTCATTTGTACTATTTTTTCCTTATAAAGCTAACCTAGTTCTATTATTTCTTTCTGAGAATATAGGGAGCCATCAAGTTCGCCGATTTCTCTGTAAATTTGGGGAGGGGAGAGCATTCAGATGCAAAACTGATATATAAGGATTTTAAAACAAATTGCATTCAAATCATGCGCGTCGTCTACGTGGGTGCTCCGATACTCCAGCACACACACAAATAATATTGTAGGTGCGCTGAACCTACAGGTTTTTTAATTTGATAGGTACAAAATAAAATAAGTATTTCTTGGTTGCCATTATCAAAAATAATAACTAATTAAAACATTGAAAGAAAGTTGGTTTCTAACCTCTAAAACCTAATTGTTTGTTTCAAATGCAAAGGCAAACGAAGCAACACACTCCTCCCTTCCTGGCCTGTCTCTGGTCTAGTCAAAGGCAGTCCCCCCCCCCAATAAAAGAAAAAGAAACTATATTGTGAATAAAATCTGGCACAGCCCTTTATGACAGTGTTCATAAAATATTTTAATTAAAAAGAAATCAATCAAAAAAAATATCGAGGCTTTCCTGAAAATATATAGCACGTCCCGCTATTTAAATGCACACACATAAATTTTGGAAAGTCGGCGTCGTTGATTCAAATCATGCCAAATATTGTATATTCATAAATACAAAGTGAGGAGACCACATGAGCTTGGTGGTCGTAATGCCAATTACTTACCGTCTTTTCTGAGTAGAATAACACAGATTCAATATTACATAGTGCACTCAGAAAAATCCGTTTTGCGGACAACGGTATATTGTACAAATATACGGAATCCTCTTGCTTACTACAGAAATGAGTATGGAGCATCCGTTATCCATATGCTACATACGCACTGCCCTTAAATGTTACATTATACCGTTGCAGGAAGTCTAACATCTAACAGTTTTCCGTATACCACATGCATATACTTATACTACATTCCTCAGCTATATGTTACATACGTCCATTTGTATGTGAGATCCTGACCGCCTGTATTGTTTCACACAAAAAGTGCATCGATAGAACACTTAACGGAAAGTATTATAAAACATGCGTTTTCAGTTATACATATGCTGTACGTTAAGTCCAAAAACTACAGGAATTACGCATGTTACCTAAGGTACTCACGCAACAATTTTTATAGACACAGTATGGTTACGGGCATATAATTTGAAGTACTCACCAACTACCTCTATAAAAATTGTTACGGAAGTACCGCAGGATTCTGAAACATGTATTTTTGGATAGGACACATACTAGTTCCTAAGTAAAGTCTTGCCCCGACTACGGTACATCCCATAGTTTTGGAGCTATGGACCTTTAAATTTCGTTTTTTCATGTTTTCGGCAGCCTATAACTCCGAAAGGAAGCTTTTGCACAGCCAGATTGGTCTATACTTTTCGTCTTGTCGTGGTGTTAGGAATCACCTCCCAAACGTTGCCGTTGTTGTTTTGAAACACCCTATATATATGAACCATCTGACCGATCTCGATCAATTTCTTAACATAGATAAGGTAAAAAATAGCTTTTATCATTTCACTTTTACGGTACTACTTAGGGCAGGTTGAGATACTTAAAATTGATGGAAAATGACCGATATTAATGTTGAATCCATAGTTTTCAGGTCCCTGAGATGAAAATTGACACCTCCGATGCCATTTAAATCCAAATTCAGCCCTTTATGCCCAAAATGAAACGTATTTTTCCCGTGCGAAGAACGAATATTCTTCAAGTTATATATAAATCATCATGTAGTGAATGCATCGTACGCATAACCTGTGAAAAATAAGCAGAAGAAAGCTAAAACTAAATAGGAAAACGTAATATCAATAACATCAAGAATTCTTGAATTTGAATGCAGTAAAGTTACGAATTGACTACTAAAAATTGAGATTGCGTAAAGCAGAAAATATGTAAATAGAACATTCATCCGTTACATAGCCAGATTATGAAGTTTAAGATAACAATACAACAAGTATTTTAGGAATGATCCAAAAATGGATCAAAAGATTGCCATTTAGGTCAAGAATTTTAGGAATGATCCAAAAATGGATCAAAAGATTGCCATTTAGGCCAATAATTTTAGGAATGATCCAAAAATGGATCAAAAGATTGCCATTTAGGCCAAGAGTTTTAGGAATGATCCAAAAATGGATCAAAAAATTGCCATTTAGGCCAAGAATTTTAGGAATGATCCAAAAATGGACCAAAAGATTGCCATTTAGACCAAGAATTTTAGGAATGATCCAAAAATGGACCAAAAGATTGCCATTTAGGCCAAGAATTTTAGGAATGATCCAAAAATGGATCAAAAGATTGCCATTTAGGCCACGAATTTTAGAAATTATCCAAAAACTGCACCAAAAGATTGTAGTCTTGGCCAATAAGTAGTTTTTGAATCAGGGACCATAAAATTATTGAACGGCCCCTAAATCGAGTTTTCGTATTTTCTACAGCATAAGCAAATCATACTGAATTAAGTGCTAGTTTGTGTTCGGCTATACTATATGTAGTTCTCCAGATATAAGGCTTACAAGAAAATTTTTTATTGAAATACAGTACATTGGATTTGATGCATTTTTCGACCAGGGGCCCCACAAAATTTTTGAACGGACCCTAAATCGAGTTTTCGTATTTTGTACGGAATAAGAACAACATACTGAGTTAAGTGATAATTTGGATTTGCTACTCGGTATGTAGTTCTCCAGATATAAAGCCTGCAAGAATTTTTTTTCGTGAAATATATTGGATTTTTGATCCAAAAATGATAGTGTTCTAATTGTTACCATGATCCAAAAATTTGTTCATTTAATGCTAGAAATATAGTACATTTACCAAATAGAAAAAAAAATTAACTAGAGAAACTTCAATTTTACATAGTTATTAAAGTACTCATGAATCTTTATTTTTTAAAATCATCATAAACTGAGTTTTAATTACAACATTTCCCTTCAAATGTGATAGGCTATTCATCGTGTTGCTTTGCGGATCGTTAAATTCCAAATTTGCAAATTAGTTTGCTAAGAGATTCGAGGAAAGTGTCATTACTTATGAGGGAATCCAAGAAATGTATCAAGAAAGCTTTAAGAGTTTGTTTGTCTTCCATTCTGGAGACAATCTGTTCAGTTGCTCTTTGTATCACATCATCTTTACTGGCTTGGCCTGATCGAGGTAGCTGTATCTGATGTTTGTCAACCATAGAACGTAGTGTGCCGTTGAGACACATTTTGGTGCCAGATTCAATACCCTCACAGATTCCTTGAAGAGCGTTCTTTTGATCTGGTTCAAGGTGCTTATTGATTGTGTCAGTGCTGAACAACTCATTTGCGGGCGTGGAAATAATTATGCCTTGTAAAGCACGGAGAAGAAATGTGATAGTATCCTTATTTGATCTCCCTAAAGGAGGACCATTATTGCCTGCATTGTTCCATGGCGGCGGTGGTGGTAATCCACCAAAATCATGCGAAGAGCTACCAGATCCAAACCCTGAGTCTACGTCGTCAGAACTTCCGACAGATCCATCACTGGAATTTTGAATTAATTCGTGCCAAGGTTCATCCTCAACCTCGTCTTCATCAGTACTTGAGTTATCTTCATCACCCTCATCATCATATTGCCCACCCAAGCCATCCTCGTATTCATCATCAGCTTCCTCGTCAGTTTTATGAAAGGCATGAGAATCAGAAGTCTTTTTACAACCATTTAATTTAGAATCAGCCTCGATCTTAGCCTTTTTGTGAGGGGGTTTAGCTGCATTTACAGAAGGAATTGGATTCATACTACCCTGTTCTTGTTTCTTGTCATCATCACTTTCTTGCTGTGGACTTGCTGAAGAGGCCCTACGACGCTTTCCGCCTTGGCGGCTACTTTGTCCGTCCCCAACATTATTCTCATCGTGATTATGATGATCGGTAGGATGACGAGGATGATTCTTCTGATTCCGACCCATCTCAAACTAAACTGATTTTTGTTTTTTAGTTTTCTTATTACATAAAATGAGAAATGGTTGTACTAGTCATGACACTTTAAATTTAACGTTTTGTTGTTGTTTCTATGTTAATAAATTTAATTAGTAATTTAATTGTCACTGCATAACAATAGATTTGTCCTGTTCATTTCACAATTAAATATTCTATTGGTTGTCAACACTTTGGCCTATTTCAAATTTTTTACTTACTGTGACGTTGTTCGGAGGATCTTTCATTATTTTTCCAAATTCTTTCATTATTTTTCCAAATTCTTTCATTATTTTTTCCAAATTCTTTCATTATTTTTCCAAATTTTTTCATTATTTTTTCCAAATTCTTTCATTATTTTTCCAAATTCTTTCATTATTTTTCCAAATTCTTTCATTATTTTTTTTCAAATTCTTTCATTATTTTTTCCAAATTCTTTCATTATTTTTTTTTCAAATTCTTTCATTATTTTTCCAAATTCTTTCATTATTTTTTTCCAAATTCTTTCATTATTTTTCCAAAACTTGAATAACTACTTCGGTTCATATATATAGGTTCAAAAATAAGGAATTACAAGTAGTATAAGCGTCACCAGTAGGAGAAATTAATTATTAGCTTAGAAAACGTAAATCAAGCTTTCACAGTTAGGAATGAAACGGTTCAATGACTTTCACATTAGATTTTTTTTAAAATCAAAGTTCATGTTACTTATCTATCAATCATACTTAAATGACCAATAAATAATCTGGTGACAAACTGAAGCATGTCTTGCGAAGTATGTTAACCTAGTAATCGTATTTTTAACGATAAAAGAACTGTACATTAACCTTTATTTGGTATGAAGCACACAGTAGCTATTTTATTCTTAACGGATGCTGTTGCAGGTAGAAAAGCCAAAATATCTGGAGACCTATTATAAAATATCCCTATAGATCCGTATTTTTATTAACATAAATGGAGATATGTTTATAATGGTTTTTGTACGTACCTCAGCTGTCTGTAAATTCTTCAACACAGTAGGTTATTTTGTGACGCGTAATTGCAAAAAAAAAAAAAAAAAAATGGAATGAAATCTTTGAGTTTTACGTCCCACGGTTATACCGGTTAGGCTAAAGGAGACGGTGATTATGAGTAATGAATGAAGACAGTGGGAGGAAACGGGAGAACCTGATTGTCCACCACGATGTTTGTCCACCACAAAGTTCACTTGGCGAAGGCTGGAATCGAACCCGGGACCCCAAGCACCAGAGGTGAACTCTCTACCACTGAGCCATCGCGGCCCCATACGCGTAATTGCAGCGGTTCTTCTATGCAATTAGCGACCTCTGATCTTCTAAATCCTAAGTTTCAAAATTGGAGATTATGAATTTGGACGTAACTACGGTCGGTAAAGCTTCCTTTTATTGTTAGTGTAAACAAAAGAATGGGGCACAATTTAAGCTAGAATGACAACTAGTGGAGTATTGCACAGGCAAATAGAAGTGAAAGATAAATAAGAAAAATGAAATGAAATCTTTAAGTTTTAGGTCCTATGTATATGCTGGCTAGGCTAAAGAAGACGGTGATGATGATAAATGAATGAAATGGTAGAATGAAGAAAGTGGGAGGAAACCGAAGAATCCCGAGAAAACCCACACACATGGAGTTTGTCGACCACAAAACTCACTTGAAGCGAGCTGGGATCGAACCAAAGTTAACGCTTCACCACTGAGCCACCGCGACCCTCGAAATGTAAATGAGATTCGCCTCTTGTGATATGGAAGCAATAGAACAACGAGAATTTTGAAGATTTTGAATAACATCATCTAGCTATAGCTATCAAATTAAATATGCAAAGCAAAAATGAATCACTTTCTGTTAAAAGGGCGTATGTAACATTTTTCACAATATTTACTTATTTTAAATAAATGAATACTTTAAAGGTAGATGTAACAATTTGTGTTAAAAAGATGTGTGTTTCTTGAAACGTGTTATAAATATATGGCATTTTTATTTTTTGCATAAACCAAACCGTCTCGTAAAAAAGCAGTTTTTGTAATTTCCCGACAACTTTTTTTATTGCACATACGCCCTTTTAACAAAAAACTATTCAAATACGGCAGACAGCTTCAGACTGGATCATTGTGCACAGTCCCCATCATCATCTCCAATTGGTTATTTAAAATGGTGCTCATATGTAAGGTTATTTTAAATATCTGCATCACAAATAGCCACTATGTTCATCATGTATGTACACAGTTCCATTGAACACATGTAGAAGTCTTTGGCACACTATTCGATGAGAACAATATTACTGGGGACAAAGTCATAGTCCACAATATTGTTTAAATACTTCCAGATTCATAGAATTGAGCAGCGATCCATCGACGAACTATTGCTGACTGATACTCACTGACTACTCACAGACTGGCCATAGACTAACTGTTTTTTTAATAACAGTAAGCTGATCGACTGATCTCAAATTGGGAAATGAGTTTTATAAATGTAGATATCGATGAGATTCTTACTTGGTTCTCACATGTCGCTAACCTGTGATTCTCTTCTCTCGAAATATCGATGAAAATGAAATGAAATCTTTCAGTTTTACGTCCCACGCTTATGCCGGTTAGACTAAAGGAGACGGTGATGATGAGTAATGAATGAAATGGTGGATTGAAGAAAGTGGGAGGAAACGGGAGAACCCCGAGAAAACCCACGCACACGGTGTTTGTCCACCACAAAGTTCACTTGGCGGAGGCTGGGATCGAACCCGGGACCTTAAGCACCAGAGGTGAACGCTCTACCACTGAGCCACCGCGGCCCCCGAAATATCGATGATGTAGAGTTTCACACAGTGATAGGTTTCCTTTGAAGTAGCCACCGTATATCGATAAAAGATATTACTTTAGGGTTGCCAACTCTGAAAAAAAAACGGCATCCCCTCAAAATTCCCTATGAGATAAGTCTAAGTGTGAAGTATCTCTATTCGGACCTATCCATGGGAAGGGAATGTATTATCGTGAACAAAAGTGCATTAGCACCTGCATTCTGCATATCCTTAGTACGTTCACTAATAAGCTTAATAGATACATTATGCTAAAAATGAGAAACTGAAATCGATATTGATCATTTTATTGTATTTACCAGTAACCGCCATTTCTTTAAAATTATCGAAACAGATGAACAAAAGTATATTAATTAATATTTACGTGACAATTTTGGATTTGGAAAATTAGATTTATTCTTTAAACTTATATTTTAATTACAGGAAATTGTTTTAAGAAGTCCTTCTTAACTCTCAATAAATGTATAAAATTCCTTACAAGTAAATTTCAAATACAGTCCCTGTCATCTCTTTAAAGGTTGACTGCCAAGGTGATTCGAGGGTACTGCTTACAGGAGGCCATAAATTTCATCTTACGTTTGGCTCAATTATGGATAGTCATGTCACATTTTTGTCGCGATATTTTGCTTCTCCCGAAAATGTACCAATGGGAGCCGAGCACCATATATCATGCTCATGGTCTCACAGTACTTTGTGACAATGAGCATCATATATGATGCTCAAGAACCTGAATAGGTTAGTAATTTGTGATATCGAGCATGAGCATCATATATGGTGCTCATGGCCTTACAGAAAAAGAAGGTGAGCACCACATATAATGCTCATGGCAGTCAACCTGTTAAAATTATCTAAACAGATGAATAAAATATATTAATCGTTGATAGATTTGTGAAAGGTGACAGTTTTGATTTACAGAAAGTAAATTACGTTTTAAATCTATACTTCGAACTAGATTAAATTGCTTCGAACTAGACATAAATTTTAAAAAAAACTGTCATAAAGGGGCTGGTAAGAAGTTTGCACCGGTTACCCGCTTTAATCAAAGTAACAGCAATATTTCCGACCAGGCCGGTGAAAAACCGACCAGTTGGCAACCCTAGCTTACTTGGATGCTGAGGATGTTTCAGATTTAATTGGAGAGAAACAATTTGTTATTCATTCCCTTGTTGGCAGCGTGATTTAAATGGAAGAAACACAGCGTGAATATTTCCTATAATGCAAAAAATACAGAAAATACTTTTAGATACAGTAGGACACTGCACACCATACCAACACTCATTGAACACCTCTAGATTTCACATATTCACCCCTTTTAGAAACTGTGTTGTCCTAGTATGTTCCAGATATATGTATAAAATGTGCAAAATGTATGTCATCACTTTGTTTTCGAACTGTTTGCCGAAAAGAAGTGTATTAAATATGTCATACTAGATATTGTTTTCAGAAGATGAACGCTTTGGGACACGCAAAGCACACTTTATAAAGCTTTATAAACAAACACTTGTTCCCCCGCAACGTCTGTACTAGGGATGGCCATTTCCGGAAAAAGAGTTTTCCGGTTTCCGGAAATCACATTTTCCGTTTTTCCGGAAATTTTCCGTCTTCCGATTTTCCGGAAAATTTTCCGTTTCCGTTTTACCGGAAAATTTTCCATTTCCGTTTTTCCGGAAAATATTCCGCCTTCCAATTTTCCGGAAAATTTTTCGTTTCCGATTTTCCGGATCCGTCTTCTGATTTTCCGGAAAATTTTCCGTTTCCGTTTTTCCGGAAAATTTTTCGTTTTCCGTTTTCAATTTTCCGGTTTCCGGAAAATATATTTTCCGTTTTCCGTTTTTCCGGAAAATGTGGCCATCCCTTGTCTGTACTAAAAGTGTTTAAATGCTGTTTTATTTTTGTACAGTGTCGCTTGTGTGATCTTGTATAGTCGCCGTCATTTTTAATTTCAGAAAAAGACATCAGAAAAACGTATTACATTTCATTATACATTACGTCTAAGCTTTGATTATGTCAAAAAAAATTCAAGAATACGTATTATTCTTTACTTTGATAATACATACGCGATTGCGATTATTATTCCTATGTTAAATAATAGCGTCCAAAGGAAGCAGGTGAAAGAGTTGCTTTCTGCAGAATTCAAAGATATGACATCTAAAAATCGATTTATCTTTTCTCCAAGGGAAACAACGTTTCTTTCAGTAAACATTCGAAACCAAGGATAGAATAATATGAAACCTGAGAATATATGGAGGGTGGCTCCAGTAGTGACAAAACAAGAGAACGAGGAAAAGAGAATGGTGAAGTAGAAAACTCTTCTACAGCTCAACATCCAAGGCTTTTCTTGTTAGACCTGTAACCGACCTAGCAAACAAACGCTTATTGAAGTGAAGACAGAAATATAATATCTTTTCAAACTGTTCCTTGTTTTAACAGAGTAGTTTTCTTAATTTCATGTATGTGTTGAACGATGTGTTTGTCAATTTAAAAAGAAATCTTTATATTATCAAACATTTCTGTTTCCCGTGTTGCTATGGAAAATATGTCAACCTGGCAACACTGCGTTACTGTATGGCCGTGAACCAGGCAAGCTGAGCTTGGTTTGGTTCCAGTGGGAACACATTCTTGAGCTTGTTTGTGATATCCAGCAGACCCCATGGCTAGGAGCAGGGCCTAAAATTCAACGAAATCACAGCTCCACACTAGTAAAAATTTTATAGTCAGCATTTGTTTAGACATATAATCAGTGTTCTGTCCAGTACATCATGTTTACCTGCGACCAAAAATTATTATTATTATTATTATTATTATTATTATTATTATTATTATTATTATTATTATTATTATTATTATTATTTAGGAAAATTTTGGCATTTAGAGCAAACAAAATTAAAGGCGCATTCGGATACATATTTAATTGTATTGTATTAAACCATAAAATACAGAAAAAAAAACGGTAAGAAAAATAGTCGCACTGGAAGAAAAAAAAAGTCACTCTTTCTTATATAAGAATTTTACTGTCATTTTTCCGTGATCATCATGCTGTCTCAATCTGTTTTCTGCCAAGGCAAATACGCCGTCATACCAGGGCTGTTCCTTTGACTTCCTACCAACTTCAAAACGCCTTTTCTTTCTGGCCAGCCATTTCATAACAGCAGGGTTTGGGCTAAAATCTTCCAACGGACCCATATTTATATTAACGTGAAGGTAATTTTTCACAGTAGTAGGAGCTAAAGACAGTCTGTTATCTGTTTTCAATATGTTGTAGTCACTTATATGTCTTTCAAAGTCGGAAGAAGATAGTTTCGAAGCAACAACTCGGCCTAGACTTGTTGACAGAGCATGAAATGACTGATTTCCACAGATTTTCATGAGAAGGCTTTTAGCGTCCAGACCTTTCAACATACTGCACGATGATGCCTCTCTATATTGCATTGCGAACTGCAGAAGATCTGTATCAAGACAAATAACTTTGTGGCATTCTCTTAGGACATCATCAGTTACATCTTCTTGCAAAACACGCAAAGGCTCCAAAGCAACAATACTGTCTTCATACAACAAACGTTCACTAACAAAGTTAATTATGGAATCCAGGACTTTGTAGCGTACTACAGTAAAATCTCTTTTCTCACTGACATATTTGTTATGGGATTTATTGTGACGTGTGTTACGATGAAGTTGAATACCATGTAATGACTACTGTATTTCTCCGTTGACGTTCTCTTGCACACGTTCGTTTAAAAACTTTTTTTCCCACCCGCCTAACAGAGGTTTCTCTTTCATACTCTCCAATTGTGCTATAGTTCTATTTTTATTTGTTATTATGTCCAAAAGAAACATTTCATCACTCTCAAACTTCTGCTGGCAGTTCTTGAAAACATATAGAGCGTCTGTCACAAGACATAGAAGATGAAGCCGATCTACTTCTATCCATTTACGCAGATGACCATTGGCTTCATTACATACATGGCTTTCCATTTACAAGTAAAGGCAGCTTGGATACCAATTTTTTAGGAGAGTAGTGAGCATACTCAATGAAAATTCTGTCCACCTGACGTCAAAATACTCTTGGTAGTGCAAAACTTCTAAATTATTTTCTGAAGCTACCACCGTTAAACCTTTCGTTCGCTGCCCTGAAGAGTGATGGAAAGCACACAGTCCAGATGCTGCTTGTATGAGAGTTGAAACTTCTTGGACATTCTTGGTGACATCTTTGCATGCTAAATTAATGAGATGGGCAGCACACCAAAGTTTCAACAGAGGCAAGGTTTCACCTGAAGCACTCTTTCATCAGTGAACAATTTCCACGTTCCTTTGTGTTCTCCTGTATTCATGTTTTCACTATTAGTAACTATCAAAGTCACTATGGGAAACATTACTCTTTCTACTGATTTTCGTAATGCTGTGCTTCGGCTAAATTTTTGGCAATTATTGATGTATGCTATCTGTGGTAGTACATATTTCTATAACGGGTTGTAAGGATCGTGTAATTTTTATCTACAAAACAACACATTTCATTACATCGGAAAAGTGTAATGTCCTATTGAAACAACAGATAAACGTGCAGTTAGTTGCATATTTTAAAACTATATGAATGCAACCGAAAACATTTGAAAACTAAATATAATTAAAAAGTCCCTTCATCTCAAAATTGGCAATGGTTTTCCCTGCCATCTAGGAGACACTTATACGTATTAATTCTGGCTTATCTTAATGTCATATACTGGCAGTTATATGGAATTGAGTAACCCATTGCATAATGAATGTATTGAATTAGTAAGACTTAGTTTGACACACTAAATGCATTTAAATACATAATCCGAGAAAAGTAAGGTACTCACTTTAATACCACTCCACACTTTAAGAGTTATAGTTCCACACTCCTTTCCTACAGTTCCACAAAGTGTGGAGTACTCCACTCAATTTTAGGCCCTGGCTAGGAGTGTGTTATGCAGGAGACACAGTCCAATTTATTCCCTGACACACACACACACCAAGCTCAGCTAACGCATAAGTCAAAATAGCTGAGAGGGAGCAACAGTGTCTGGTTGTTTTGGGCCCTGACATTGGAACAGCTTCAAATATGATATCAGGGTTTGCATAATCGGCAAGTAGTGTCTGCATGTTCTCTGCATACCCACTTTGCCCGAAGGGCCCGTCGGTCACCGGAGATACGCGCCCCACAAGTAAATAATCCGTGCTTCTGGGCCGGTTCTCATCACTTCTTGTGAGGATCCTGCTGAATCTATGTGGTTTCGTGGGTAGTGTGCCACAGAGAATTACACAACAAAGGCAGAATGTTAGGATAGATCCAAAGATTTCCACCGGAAATATCTCTAGTGGCGCACGGTCACCCGAGAAATTATTACTACACTGTCGGTGCCGTCAATCGGTTTTTCGATTCCTGTTCGAATACACTTCACTATGTACCATAGAGACCAACGTATTCGTGACTTATAGAGCCTACCGGTTCTCTACATACCCATATTGACCCTAGTACTCACCGGTGAAGAAAGTAGAAAGTCACTGGATATGCTCTTTGGAATGAAGCTAAGAGATTTTGATGATGATGACTGAAATGATGGAATGAAGAAAATGGGAAAATCCCGAGAAAACTCACACACAATAGTTATCCACCACAAAACTGTCTTTGTGCGAGCTAGGATTGGACCAGGGACAACACTATTCAATTATTTTCTTTAAGACTGTATAATATGGGTCTCGCTGCTCCAAGCCCATTCCGAACTGTTACACTTGTTTTGAGTCAAATCACCATTGTTGGTGAAACATACGAGGGTGATTCAGAAAGTACTGCCTCCGAGCCCACTATTTGGCCAATAGTACTCCAAACATTCTGAACTGTTTATCATTAATGCATTGATGTTTAAGCTATATAATATCACTTGTTTTACTTTCCTATCTCTTCTCGTTCCACAGTAATGAGTAATGGAGCAATCCATAGCATTCAGTGGTGACGTCCGGTTGAAACAGTGGGCTATCATTGAATTTCTGACTGCGGAAGGTTGTGCACCCAGGAGTACTCATGACCGGTGAGGAGTCATGGATATACCACTACGACTCGGAAACGAAGCGTCAGTCGATGGAATACCACCACATGTCCTCTCCTCCGCCAAAAAATTCAAAGTTGTCCCATCTGCTGGCAAAGTGTTATTCACATTCTGCCTCATTCTGCCTATAGTCCGGATCTTGCGCAATGCATCTTTGGCTTTTCCCTAAACTTAGGGATCATCTTAAGACCCAACGCTCAGTCGCGACGCGGAGATGAAAGCAATAGTAGGACAATAATGTCGCCAGAGCCACCACAATTCTTCGCAGACGACATGAAAAACATTGCCTCGCGATGGCACAAGTGTGTTGCACAAGCTACAAGTATGCTGTCCGCAATGGGAACCATGTTGAGGAATGATGTCACCATTTGTAGCTGACATTGCAAGCTTTCCACTGATACCTTTAACGGTGGTATCAAACTAGTGCTCTTAACGGGTCGGGTCGGGTCGGGTTGAAGACCGACCCGACCCGACCCGTGACCCGAATTGACTGACCCGACCTGATGACCCGACCCGACACGACTGACCCGAACCGTGATCCAACCTCATTGACCTGACCCGACAACCCGACCCGAGCTGACCCGATTGACCCGACCCGACAACCCGACCCGAGCTGACCCGACCCGAGTTGACCTAACCCGAGCTGACCCGATCCGAGTCGGGTCGGGTCGGGTCGGGTCAACCCGATGCACTTGAGAGCACTATGGTCACGACACTGGGTGAACGCCAAAATGCACTCCCATTGGGAATTAAACCCGGACCACGTGTACCGAAGTCTTACACGTTAACCACTAGCTAGATCAAGCGGTGGACTTGTATATGCATGTTAATGAATATTTGGCACTTTTGAGGTTTAGTTATTTCTTTTTATAACTGATACCAATGTCCGACGTGGGAGAAGTTTATTTTTTTTCTTGCTTTAGTTCTATGTGACGAAATTTTTATTCAAGGTCAGTGTTCTCACCTGCTTGGACGGCAGGGGGTCTTCTCGGAAGGCAATAGCAAGAGTCTCTTGGCGGAGACAAAAGGAAATCGTTTAACTACAATGATAAGGGTTGAGGAAACAGGAGAACACCTGTGATTTTTTCCAAGCCTTCAACTTTCATTCCAAAATAGGTTCTTATGATTCCGGGACTCGTACCACTTTGATTTTTCTTTCTTGGTAAATAAAACGTATTTTACAGTATATATAGTTGCACGTAAGAAGATACATAATATGAATTTTGTAATTTAAAATTTAAAAATACAGTGATATTTAATTGCAAAGTACTAATTTTATTTCATCACTTTCAGCCCAACAAATGAAATTCAAACAATTCGCTCCCTGGGTCTTGGTCATCAATACTGCGTCTTATTCTTTGTCTTGCAGTCAAGTCTTGGTCCTGCATTTCGTAGTTTTGGTGGTCTTTCATGCTATACAAGAGCCAAGAATGCTCGCCTCATCGGTACAAATGAAGACCAAGTGTGATTTTGATTATGGTCTTTCATACTATACGGAAAGCAAGAAAATATGCTCATCGTTACCTGGTGATCACCAAAACAAGGCCAAGAGCCAGACTACTATGCAATTCGTCTTGCATATCCAATCTTTATCTTGTTCTTGTATCGATGTCCTTGGGCTTGGTGAAATAAAATGAAATATTCAGTTTAAGGTCCCTCGATTCTGCACCGAGGCTAAGGGATACGGTGACCATGAGAAATGAATGAAATGGTGGAATGAAGAAAGTGAAAGGAAACAGAACCCCGAGAAAACCCACTACACGGCGTTTCTCCACCACAAAGCCTTCTTAGCACAAGCTGGGATCGAACCATGAACACCATGCACCAGAGATGAACTATCTACCACTGAGCCACCGCAGCCCTGCTTGGGCTTGGTCATCCATATCCAATCTTTCTTTTAGCCTTGCCTAACACGTTAGCTGCCATGTGGGTCCGATCGGACCTACTGGAGTGATCTAAGAAAATGTTCTTGTAGGTCCGATCGGACCCACAATTTCTAATTCGTCGAATTGACGTTAGAGTACTTGTATTGTTAAATCCTGTCTCTACTGTTATTGAACTGTAGTGTTTTTATTACACATGTAGGTTTTGGTCTTTGATATTGATTATTAACGCCGCTAGGGGCGCTAAATACCAAGTAACAAGCATTAATTGATTTTGTAGACCCGATCGGACTTATGTTTTGCTTTTTCAGTGACATGTTAAAAAGTTTAACAATGGTTTCATTATTTATTCTAATTTATTTTCACAAGATGTCAGTGTCCCTGTCATTTGCTGAATTTTCAGAAAAGTCTAGATCACTACACTGCTATTACTAATGAGATCGAGTTCTGCGCATATTTCTTCATTTTTCATTGCACAAAGATATTACTTATTAGCACTAAAAGCAAGATGAATATATCCACACTTCTCACTTCTGCACATGTAGTAATAAACAAATAATTTTTTAACAGAGTTTCCAGTTCAACTGTAATTTATCCCCTTGCCCATAAACAAAATATATACACGTAGGTCCGATCGGACCCCCAACTTTTATGCACGTGGATTCACTACCATGCCTTAGATTATGTTTCAATATTAATATTATGTTTAAAAAATATGAACAAAACAAGAATAATGTAAGTAAGTACGCTTGGCACTCTACCGGTGAACAACAAAATTCACCCTTGACAGCTAACGTGTTAAACAACTTCTAGTTTTGTTCTAAATCCAGACTCCATATTGGCGTAGATATTAATATTACAGTCGATTGGTAAAATCAATCTTCCACATTTACAAATTAAAGTACACACAAGTACAAAAATAAGCATTTACCATAAAAACACTAGCTGCAAGTGTTCAAAATAGATTTATGGCTTCTATAAAATCAATTGAAAATTGCTATTTTTAATTAGGCAGCTAGTGAAAAACAGCAGCTTTCGACTCCAGCCGAATTTAAGCTCAACCTAAACACAGTTGACCAAAGTGAGCTGACGCGACTGACCCGACCCGATAACCCGACCCGATTGACCCTACCCGATAACCCGACCCGAGCTGACCCGACCCGACAACCCGACCCGAGTAGTATGACCCGACAACCCGACCCGAGCTGACCCAACTGACCCAACCCGACCCGAGTTGACCTGACCCGACCCGTTTGAGAGCACTATATCAAACACAGATAAGGATATTATCTTGAAGGCTTTACTTTCTGAATGTCCCTCGTAGAAAACACGCGTCTTAGCCCTTTGCCAAGAAAGTATACTTAATGTTGCTTTGCGATGCACATACGGAAATACGAGTGGGTTAAAGAGGGAAATTTATCCTCTCTCATAGTAAATAAAAGTTCTATGAGAATGACATACCAGACAGTTTGGAGTTATCTCTGAATAATTACAGATATCTTGATTCCCTAATCGTCTGTTTCGATGCTCTTCGTTCTCCGTTTCACACTCTGGATTGGAGAAAGAATTCGCATTATATACAACTTCCATTTTCTCTGGCCCCTCATGCCTACCCTGGATCGTCGCCTAAATATCATCTTCTTAAAGTAGAAACTTAATACAAGAAGAAAAATAATCTATCGCTATTTAGAAACATTGTCTATCTTATTGAATTAGTTATTTATTTGGTGACATTTCTTCCACACAAAAAAGGACAAAAGAGTCAGTTACATAACATTCTTATGTAATGAAATATCTGTTGTTCATGGAAAGATATAAAATCCTTTGCGTTAGAAAAAGAAAACTTATTATGACATCTAAATAAGTTTCCCTTCGTTCTCTTTGAAGGAATATTACATTACTTTTCAAGAACTACCATCAACTCCCTCCTCTGTTGATAAATCTTAATTGAATCAGCCTCTTTTGTCCTTTGATTGATGAATTTTCACAGAAACCATCGCAAAGACGGAACAGTTCTTTTTTCTCCTTTGTTTTATTTGCTATTGTTCGTCATTTTGTTTGGCCTTGTTCGTTTCAAAATCGTAAAGAATAGAATAATGCAACTAGACATTTTAATTAATTCCTTTCTAGCACACAGGAGACTCCTTCGTTTCGCGTAAACTCAGAAGTTAATTCCTTGGAGATTTAGATCCTCCAACATTTCACGACGTTGGAACAAAATTTCGTTAGTGTATTATATTCTATGTCAAGTCAATGTTGTTATGCTACTGTCTGTGAAAATTCCATTACCAGATAGGAGTATTATGGTACTTTCATGTTTTCTACGGCGGTTTACGGCTTACGAATGATTATAATTTCTGCAGGATGATGCATGCGCGGGCCGAACATTGCCTTCAGTTCATTTTCAGATTAGTACCGCCAGAGTACGGTTTATGCAGCACTCAGATAATGGAGTGTGAATAACCGTAAATGAAACATGTTGGCAAGTGTAACTATACTTCGTTGACGTCAAAGAGCAGTGTAAACAGACGACTAGTTTGAATGGTTCTGCATGATTTTGAACGAGCTCCCACGTGACTAAGCGGTTAACATGCACCCCTTGGGCGTAGGAAACCCGCATACGATTCTCGGCGGGAGCTCATGTGCTTCGGATCCCACGTTAAACTGTAGGCCCACGTCTCATATAGCCTAGCTGCTGAACGGGACTCTAAACTTACAAATCAAATCAAATCAAATGTGCATGGTTTTGCTACGCAAAAGCGGCTGCTCCTAGCGTATAGGACGTAAAGCCACGACAGGGATGCGTTACGAAAGCATTAGAAAGAAGAGAACAATACGAACGGGTAATGAACTGTGCAATGAGCTCGCACAACCTGATAATAGACATCTTGTACACATGGACGTAACGGTCGTCTACAGTGTTAACTCGATAAGAGACGCGAATTTGTGTGCGTGAATTTCAACGACGACTTCTGAACGCTGTACTAGTGGTTATGTATGCTTTCGCGTTGGTCCTTTTGACCAAGAAAGGCAAACACCGCAGGCTATAATAAGCGCGCGAACACCATCGCTGGCGTGGCAACTATTTCTTCATTCTGTCTTACAGTGATAACTATCGTGATGAGAACTAGCGAGTGAATGGAAGTTGCGATTGTGCGAGTCTCCACTTGAAATAACATGCGATCCCGGCAGCTACTCATAAAGGATAACCTTACTAGTGATTGTAACATCATTAAAGTTCTAAAGTCCAAGCTCGTATGTTTCTCCGAAGTAGCCAGTTCTTCATTAACACAACCAGCGCCTATCTGATTCCAAGCTATGGCGTATTCTGATCGGCATACGTATGTGTAAGAAAAACCTAACTAAAAAATGTATGTAACATGCGTAAATCTTCGAACTTCCGAAAAAGTGAAATGACATGAAATCTTTTAGTTTAACTTCCCCATGATTATGCCCTTCAGGCTAAGGAAGATTAAGGCAAGTAAATGATCATGGAAGAGTTGGTGGCATGAGAAAGTGGGAGGAAACGGGAGTACCCTCGGAAAACCCACAGATACGATGTTGTCCACCACGAACTTATTTGGCCGGGAATCGAGCTAAGGACCCAACACCACAAGCGTTGTACAATTCAACCACCGTTCCCTTCTAATTTCCGCACCGAATATGGTCATATATGACATCCTGTCGCAAACGTATGATTAAAAACTATGCAATATATTGTGAAAAAACAAACATTTCGGCTGTAAAGAATTTATACTAAAAGTTAGCTGTTGGAAACAGAACACATAGAAAGTTTTAATACACGATTTCCAGATTGAGCACAAACTTCTTAACAGTGATACACATAATCCTAATACTTACACACACACTTCTAATAGTGAAACACACACACTCCTAATAGTGACACACACATAGTGCTAACAGTGACACATATACCTAATAGTGACACACACATTCCTAATAGTGACACACACATAGTGCTAACAGTGACACACATACACCTAATAGTGACACACATATTCCTAATAGTGACACACACATAGTGCTAACAGTGACACACATACACCTAATAGTGACACACACATACTTCTAATAGAGACACACGCTACTAATAGTGACATACATACTTCTTAACAGTGTCACACATAATCCTAACAGAGTTGGAGTGGGTCAGTGGGTCAAGTGGGTCAAGTTTTCTGAGTAGGTCAGTGGGTCGTGGGTCAACAGCATGTGACCCACTGCGATCCACCACCCACCATGCCCCACTGTGACCCACCACCCACCATGACCCACTGTGACCCACCACCCACCGTGACCCACTGCGACCCACCACCCACCATGACCCACTGCGACCCACCACCCATCGTGACCCACTACAACCCACCGACTCAGTATGGTCTACCGACCCTCTCTGCTCACTGCATTGTAGACAGTATCTTCTGAAGACTGGTAAATTTGTCTCTGTTTTACTTTCAAGACCTTCATTTCCCTTTCTTTTCCACTTGTTTCTGTCTACCTACCTGAGGTGAGTATATCTAACGAAGTGAAAAAAGAACTTCAGGCACTTTTGGATATTGATATTTTTAATTGTAATAATAGCAATAGGACTTACACTACAACTTGGCTTTCTAGACCTGTGAGTTTTTAGAGCTAACTACTGGAAAAAAATACATTTTTGAATCACTGTAATATATAAAAAAAAATGCATGTAACTATGTGTGCCTGATCATCACGGTCAAATTGCCAAGTCAAATGAAATTACTTTTGGTATATAGTTCGGCCTTAATCCAAATTGGGATGTTATATTGTTTTTATTATAATGCATAATATCCTAAGGAGGTAGTGAGGATTCAAATTTTTGCGGGGAAAAAAACGAGTATCTCGCAACCCGTTAAACTTACGGAGCTGAAATTTAGTGTATTAACTCTTTATTGAAAATAAACAGAATGTGTCCTAGCATTTTTAAAATTCTCCTTTATGTGCGGGAGGGGCACTTTTCTATATATGGAAAATTGGTAGTGAGTTGGTTTGTAAAAATTAGGGATGGGCACGAGCGAGTTCGAGCGAGTTCTCTTTGAAACTCGACTCGACTCGAAACAGACATGTTTGAACTCGACTCGAGAACTCGGCTCGAAAAATTTCCTCCAACTCGACTCGAATTTGGTTCGAGTTTCGAGTTGAGCCAAATCGAGCCTAATCGTGTGTGTAGTTCAAGTACTCTCTTCAAGGATTATATATACACAATACAATTATTATCAATGACACTACTACTTCTTATTCTTATTCTTATTCTTATTCTTATTCTTATTATTATTATTATTATTATTATTATTATTATTATTATTATTATTATTATTATTATTAATTTCAGCACGCAAAGTGTCACACATGTAAATACTTTCGTGAAAGCAGAGAAATGAACTTGTTTTTCCGATTGCCTTTGTAAATAGCTGTGCGATTCTTCCTGTTATTTGAGGAGTGTCTGCAAATTTTGACTACCATAGCTTTGCTCAAATAAATGACACACTGCCGCAGAAAAGTAATATTGTTCTTCTCCTATTTTTATTGCCTACTATAAAAAAGGAAAGAGCTTAAAACTATTCAGTAAAGAAAAGTCTGAACCTCTGTAGGGAGGGACCTCTGATTACAGATTCCGTTTGGTAGTAACTTGTTTACTTGCAGAGTTGCAGGACTGTTGAACAATAAACCACACGTGTTCAGTTGCAGTCCAGTCTAAATCTGTAAGAACGTTTACCTCCAATGAATAAGATAAAAGAGAATTTCCGGCCATACAAAATATGAAGAAGCGAAGTCATCACTTTATTTACCATGGTGTGTGGGGGGGCGGTAGCTCAGTAGTAGAGCGTTCACCTCCGGTGCTTGGGGTCCCTAGTTCGATCACAGCTCGCGCCGTGTGGACTTTGTGGTGGACAAACACCGTGCTCGTGGATTTTCTCGGGATTCTCCCGTTTCCTCACACTTTCTTCATTCCACCATTTCACTCATCTCTCATCATCACCGTCTCCTTTAGCCTAACCGGCAAAACCGTGGGACATAAAACTTAAAGATTCATTTCGTTTTTACCATGATACGAGAGGATTTAGCGAACATCATGATAATTGTCACTTCTGGTAAAATTAAGTTATTACGTGGACCGGATTGGTATTAAACTACAAGGGAAACTTGTTTGGTATGTGTCATTGTATCGAATTGCATAGGAATGATGAACTTTCTTTTCATACTTACTCGAAAGTCAGAAAATGTGGCATACAATTATGTTTCCACGAGCTGCCCATATTATACAAATAACAACATTGTTATCCGGAATAGGCTTTTTATAATATTGTTAATAATAATAATAATAATAATAATAATAATAATAATAATAATAATAATAATAATAATAATAATAATAATAATAATATGTAGAAACTAGATGACGATTATTCTTCTCGCAAGAAATTCTAGATATGAGGAATTTAAAAATACCATAGGAAAATTATAAAGCTAAAGACAATATAGGAATATTACTAAAGAGTGTTATGAAGATAATTTAAAGTTAAGTATGATTTCTTTTGTCACTAGAATTCTTTATAATGATTGATACTAACAGAAAAACAGACTAATAAACCAATATGTTAATACTGAAAAATTAGTAATTTCTTCACATAGCCTATTATAAGATATTCAGAAAAGTGATCAAATATGAATTATCCCTTTTATTAATCATTCATAATGGGAGCCATTTCAACACAGCTATACACAGTCACATATATAAAGACAAGGAGATTTAATGTCGATAATTACGGTTGGAGGGGTTATTCGAGATATATATATGATAAAATATTGGAAAATATGGTAAATTTTATGTATTAATTAATTAATTACGAGTATTCATAACGTGAGAGCTGCTTCAACACGGCTATAGCATAAAGGTGTATACCAGGAGATAAATTGATGCCCACATCAGTTTGATTAAAGAGGGGTTACATGAGACACATCATGTATAGGCCTATATCCATCTTAGAATGCCCCGGCAACCCTGTTTTTTTCTGTTCTGGAGTTAGCAGTTATCTGAATCACCGCGGTGCTCCGCCCGTATTTAGGGTTGTCAACGGATCGAGTGGCTCGGCTCACAGCTCATCTACTATGGAGCCGAACCGAGAAATGAACCGAGTGAACACCTCACCTAACCGAGACGGCAAAAACCGATGGCTCACCAGGGCCGAACCGAACCGATTCGGTGGCTCATCCCGAACGAGTCGGCTCAGGCCATCGGCTCAATTGAGCCGAGCCGATGGCTCATTCCAACCGAGCCGGCTCGAGCTGTTTGCTCAGTTGAACCGAGCCGAGCCCGTTGACATCACTACCCGGGTTGGGCTTCTGCTTAGGTTCAGAAAAACGACCGTGCAGGTCTCATCCTTGATGGTAAAAACTACAGTATATACATATATTGGTGCTCACGACATTTGAGGCTGTCCTTTTATTTTAAAAAAATCTATTGTGCTCTCGTTATCGAGACGAGATGAGATGCAAGCAGTGTCCCCTCTCATGAGCAACACTAAAAGTATTCCACAGTACGGCTTACATTTCTCATGGCTTTCGCTTTACAGTTTAATCAGGCCATGATTTCAAATCGAGCTAAAACGAGCTAAACGAGCGAGCCATGTACCAAACTTGACTCGACTCGAAACTCGATCTCAAAAACAGTAACTCAGCTCGAAACTCGAGTCGAGAAAACAACCTTTGACACGGCTCGAAACTCGACTCGAATTCGAGTCGAGTTTCGAGTCGAGTCGAGTTTCAGCTCGACTCGTGCCCACCTCTAGTAAAAATGATCGAAAACGATCGATGTTATTTAAGAAAAAAAATCAGAAACAAAAAATACAGTGCTTGGCTTCATATATCCATTGCTTTCTGTTATAATAATTGCTGAAGCTTATGTTTATTATATGGAGCGCTTACAGCACAGGGCAATCAACCCATAAAGTTGTGAGAAAAATAGGCATAAAATTTGTACTGTAAGCTTAATTACACGGAACTTTTAAGTTTGGATTGTACGCATAATTGTATGGAAAATTTTACACTGTTTTTCCTTTATGTTGGTCTACTTACTTTGATTTGGAACTTTGAAATTTCATCCTTTTTTCCACTGAAAAGTATTGATAATTCAACAAGGAAATAATTATATTATGATAATTTAATTGAAATTCATCGTAATTTGGCACATGGCAAACAGCAGTGTGGTAATTGAAGGGGAAGGAGGGAAATTCCCTTTCACCTCTGAACACTTTCCAGGAACCTCGTTCCCTTTCGCTTTCTAGACGGGGGAGGAAACTTGGTAATGGTATCAAACCTTCATGTGTAACTACAAAAATTAAATTTATAAACAAATAAGAAATCGTCAGTTTATCAGGCTTTAATTGATAATTTATTCACAAGATTCCCTATCAAAGGTGTGGTAGATGAAGTTTCTGTTCTACATGGGTCGACATTGCCAACTGAAATGGTCGATATGGAAAAGATGGTGTATGGTGATAGAGAGATGATGCTTCACGAACTGCTTCAATTTCCTCACTGACAAACACTTTACCATTTTATATCGTAAAGGTCAGATCCACCGTTATTGTAACAGAGTGGTGCTTGAGCGATTGACTAGAAATTCAAACTCCGATTAGTGATAATTTCGCACTCTTGTTTTATTACAAGTGTAAACTCTTTAGTCAGTTCAGAAGAGGCCGTGGATCGTGTTCAGAGTTGGTGACGATTGATTTTGGTGAGTCAGAGTAGGTCAAAGTGGATGAGAGTAGTTCATGGTGGTGATGGGTCAGAGTGCGTCACCGTGGGTGGTGGGTCAGAGTGGGTCACCGTAGGTGGTGGGTCAGAGTGGGTCACCGTGGGTGGTGGGTCATGGTGGGTCACAGTGGGTCTGGTGGGTGGTGGGTCAGAGTGGGTCACGGTGGGTCGTGGGTCAGAGTGGGTGGTGGGTCAGTGGGTCGTGGGTCAAGTTTTCATTGACCCACGCCAACTCTGAATCCTAATAGTGATACACACTCACTGCTAACAGTAATACACATACTCCTAACAGTAACATACTTGTAGGTATCCATATTATAAATATATCGTGGCTACCACTTTCTATTCATTTTCTTTAATATTTCACCTGTCCGCCCTCCGTTGCGAATGGGAAACACAAATTTAATTTTGAGAGATACTTAATTTTCTGAAGTAATTTGGAGAATTAGTGAAACATTGATTTTTTAGATACTGAGTATACAAAATGTTTTATGTACTTTAGTTGCTGATTTTTCTTTATTACTAGGGAGCGGATTTTAAGGTGCAGCATCTCCTCTAAAAATGTAGTTGTTATAACAACCAAAGTTCAAAATATGTATTTCCGGGCATAAAACGAACTGAAATGAACGCATTTTGTTGCACCTTTTTCGTGAATGTTGCACTTTGTTTGCTAAGTTAATAAAACTTCCCCGTATTCTAACTTCTTTTACTCTTCAGCACCTTTATTTCTCCTTATATATATATATATATATATATATATATATATATATATATATATATATATATATATAAATTTGGACAGAACAATATGTTTTATTTTTAATCTGGTTTACACATAATATTCCATAAATTTAGACGCAATCTTGATGTATTTGCTAGGGACAAATTTGAATTGAATTTGCGAAACAATCAGGATGTATAAATCTTTGCAACGTGAACTGAACTTCCTTTCCGTGTGCTTACAAGTTATGTATACACCAGGCCCGTATCCAGGGGGCTTGGCCCCCCTAAATTTTTGCTTCCCCCTCCCCCTAAAATTTTCACGTTAGACTTGCAAATGAACTATAATATGGTAATGAACTATAATATGGTTGGATCGGGCCCCCCTACATTTTTGAGCTGGCTACGGGACTGGTATGCACCACTGGTTTCCGTTGAAGTCGAGCGAAGTTTTTCCTCATACAAGGATCTCCTGAGCTCCAAGCGACAGACACTAGCATTCGAAAACATAGAAATGTTGTACATAATCAAGTGTAACCAGTTTCTGAAATCCCAATAGTACGTAACTGTTTCTCAAGCCACAATATTGCTAAATTATTTTTTAATACCAAGCTAGTTATAACCTCAATTTTATATTATAAGAATGTTGAATGTTTACAATTTTGAGGTTAAATAAAACAATTTGGCAATTTATGTCAAAATATTTAAAGCCAAGATTTTAACAATATTTGCTGGTGTAATGAATCAAGAATGTTCATGTAACTGTATATTATAGCACTTAATAAAGATATCCTATAATCACCTTTCTTGCACCTTTTTGAATGATTTTTCAGCCTCTTTTATTCCATTTTTCCGACCATATTTTTGCACCTTAAAATCCGGTCTCTAATTATTACTATGAGAAGGCATAATTAATAAGAATTAAAATTAATTTCTTACATAAAAAATAACGACTACGTGTTATCAGTGAATAGAAGTTTTCTAAAATGAATAATAAATGTTTTAAAGGAAATGGTATTTTGTCCCTCCTCCTTCAAATGAAGGTAACATTAACCCTGCGTGAATCTGAAGTTTTTGAGAGTTGTTCATTAGTGGCATCAGGTGACAGAGTCTTCTCGCACAATTTAACTTCGTCCAGTATTCGCTGGCCACATTAACATTTAAGAGCTGCTCTGTGGAACTGTGACCGCAACAGAAACTTTCTACTTTTCTAACGGGAAGTGTGCTTATGATGTCGCTTTGACTTCGCACCTTGATTTTAGTAGAAAAACTTTCTTTTTACAGTTTGTATATAATATGTGTGTGATTTTTTTTTTGAAATGTGTTTTTTTATTATTATTCCAGTTTAATTTACACATTAAAACTTCTTGAATGAGATTAGATTGAATTAGAGTTTTACGTCTCGTTTAGCAGCGAGACTACATGAGAGATGGACCTACAGATTAACGTGGAATCGGAATTACATCACAAATTAAAAATTGTATTCACTTTCCGAGGAACGATATTGTGATGCTATAATCATAGGCGCTGACTACGTAGATGCGTCAGGGTTCAAGCACCCATTAGATTATTTAATCAGTGCTGAGCACCTGTTGAATTTCTAAGTTCGAATTAACTTCAAAATTACAATTTCATGCGGTAAAAGAAACTATAGTGCATGTGATCTCAGGTTAATTTTAGATAGGGATGCATATGTGTTGAATAATTGTTTAACAATACCTATTTAGACTCATTAGATTTACGGCTTATCCAGATTCGAGCGATATAACATTACAACGATAATAAATAATCCGTGAGTGTAATTTTGTGTAAATATTTTTTTCAAGATATTGGCGTTTCGAAGTTGTCAATATATATTTTAAAAATGTAAAATGCTTTACGTCAATTACAAGACAGCTGAATCATTTTCTGTTTACACTCAAATGTTCTACTGTTTGACTACAATCATTATTATTTTAATAATTTTGCTGTCTCCTTATTTTGGCCAATATTGTTAAACTGAACCAAAGTTTGAACTTATGTTTAGGTATTCTATTCAATATAAAGTTTAGGAAATCGTGCTTTTTTTCCTTAGCCTTTGCAATTTAAAAGTAATTTCACGAATCATTTTATTTCAAGAGCTCTTGACAGTCTTTCTCGCCTCTCAGGAAGAATTTGGAATACATTGGCCTATTGAATCTACTAAAAAAATAAATAAAAATAAAAATAATATGGGACGTTAGTGCCGAAACCTAAGTACGCATTGACAAACTTAAATGTTGGCACACATCACTATAATATTTAATTATTTCGATGGGTTAATATGATTTAACAAACTTTTTACTTATGTCTAAGCAGTGGCGGCGCTACAGGAGGGCGAGGAGGGGCGACCGCCATCCCCAATAATTTTCTCACCCCGCCTTCGCCCTCCATTTTTCTTTGTATGTTTATTTTCAAGTATGTTTTTAAGTATGTTTTTTTTAAACTTTGGATAGGATCAGGAACGAACCCACAGATTGTCAACCGCCTTCAGACTGCCCCAAACCTTACTAACTCAACATGCATCTTTACACTTTCTCTATAAAACCATATTTATTTAACAGAAAAATGATTCATGTAGCATGAAAATTTGATTTTACACTTCATCTGTACTCTTTCTCTTATGAAAACAATTTAATTCTATCACTTTTTTCGAAAAATTCAGGTGAAAGTATTTTACAATTACTTATCGTCTTTTCGAGTGTAGAAAATTACCCGTTAAATACTACATAGAGGTAATGACTTCTAGTATTGAAGCCCGTTCCCAAAACTTAGACCCCTTCCAAAAAAAAAAAATCTAGGTGCGGACCTGGATAGGATAGACCAATCTGAGTATAATTATTGTGCGACGTAGACATAGTGGGAATTGGCAGTACCATGTCAAATAAATATCCCTAAATTTGTTTATTTATTCCAAACTTAAACAAAATAACTCATATGATTTGACTCAGTTGAAATTGTAAAGCTGTATCAGACGTGAACCTCAGTTTTAAGATAGAATCTGAACATCCAATGTGTTCTAGGCTCTCCCACTGGAACTATATGCACTAAAGGTTTGCATGCTAGCCACTAGACCATGAGAAGGGGTTTAGAACTTTAATAGAATTGCCCGGATTTGTTGATAAGGTTATGGACCAACTATGGTACAGCTAAATCTTGTTCACAATGGTTTCAACATTTTCACGAAATTGTAGGACTACGGCGGGAAGTAGGGTAGGAAGAGAGATTCATACCGTTTCTGAAGGAGTACGGGAAGAGCTTTCAAAAACGTAAAGTAATATACAGTATCTGATCTGTAAATGTGTAAAGTCACTGCGTGAAAAAGTATGACATGTATATACTATGCACTTATTAATAATACTGCACACCAAATAGAAACCAGAATCAAACCATAATGCCGTGCTGAAATGACAGAAAACTGAAACGCTTAACTTCATCATCTGTTTTATATATAGCGACAATGAATTGCTATTGGCACTACCATTATTTCAGACAATTTATTAATAAATACAAAAACGCTCTAATGTTTAGCAGAAACCAAAATATGATCATTTAGCAGAAGATAGGATAGAACCGGGATGTCGGGTTCAAACCGGATACCTCTTTTCAGGCACGGAGATCCAGATTTTTTTTATTATTATTGGAAAGGGTCCAATACCACAAGACATTACGTCTATTAGTCTAGTAGCTAAGCAGCATAAAAGGGCCGAATTGTGCAAAATGTGATACCAACATACCACTTTCAGGGATGATAGACCTATTAATAAGAAGTAAATCCTGATATAGACCCAAATCGGCGGGGGTCTTGTTTTAGGTATATGACGTCATCAATATGGCCGCCAACGAATTTCGACTTAACTGAGTTTAAAAATGTATAACTCCATTACCATTGAAGGTAGAAACTTCCTTTTACCTTTATTTTGCAGAGAATACATTGTACCTTTATTGTCATTATAAATACTTGCCTTATATTGCCGCCATTTTTAAATATGGCGTCTCAAACTGGAAAAATGTTTATTTTCAAAACGATTTTCTATGTTTTATAGCAAATAACTTTGAAACTGCTATGATTATGGGAAAATACTTTGGTATAATCGTCAAAGGTCATTTCAATAGCTTTCGAACGCGACCAGAATCATTGATGTATCTCAACAAATAACCGAGATAATCAATTTTTTGTAGGACTAAATGTCGAACTTTCGTGAATAATGTTCGAATGTATCCGTAGATGTAGTTATATGGCATTTGTAGTTCCATTGCCCTTTGATAATAGGAACATAGTACCGCTACCAGTAAGTTCCTTTTAACGTGGAGAATAGCAAATCACAAGTGTTTATCTTTTGTCCGTGCTGAAAACCCTTTATAATGTCATAAATCCAAGATGGCCGCCGCGGTTTATCTCCGGTACGAGAAGTGAAAATTTCTCGCCACAGAAAAATAATAGAAACATGCAACAAAAGCCAATCTCTTTCTTTGGATGTGAAAAAATCTTGACATAACATGTGATTGACTCTCCTTAGTGTCTACAAGCCAGTATATGACGTCATAAACACAGTATGGCGCCATGGCTTACATATGGATTATGAAAATTATTTATTTCTCGCATTAGAGAAACGATAGAAACGTGCAACAACCATCAATATCTTTTTTCATATGTAGAATCATAAAGACATAAGTTTTGTCTTTTCTTTCAGGTGAAAGGCGAGTATATGACGTCATAAACCCAAGATTGCCGTCGACTCTTAAATATGTGTAATGCATAATATTATATGATTTATTTTTCTCGGCCCAATTCAAATTTTGGTACACGGCCATGAACCTTGAATCATTTCTTTTTTATTTGCTGGACAATCGATTTTATTCGATCGGTGAAATTCTCCTCCTATTGTAGTGCATTGGATCAGATTTGTCCCTGGATGTTCGCCCTGGATCATATCAATTATGCCCGTTGGATGTCAGTATTCGTAAAGTCTTTGGGAGAATTGAATGTACGAAACCCACAAGTATATGATGAATTTTAGAAAGGTAATTTTGTGGAAAGAAAGACTAACAGTAAATATTCGTACATGTCCCACGACCAGTTACATGAACAATGTAATAAGGATCTAAAATGTGAAGGAGGTGCCATTGGTCTATTTGATAATGAATGTGCTCTTCTGCGTTCGATGGTTTCGGGTCCAGTGATTGCAGGATTACTAACCGAACTTGAGAAAGAGGCAGAAATAAGTAACGATTCAGATTATCACAGTCATCATGAAGATACAGAGCTTTTTCCTCTAGGTTCAAAAAACATGAGAAAGCTTTAATAAATGCATGTGAAGATGATGACAGAAATACATTTGCTCAAGAAAATGGTGCCCTAATACGCGTTGCCACATATGCTGCTATGGATGAGAAAGCAGCTGAGTCTGTCTTCAAAGCAGAAGAATTGGGAAAGCAACAGGACAAACATTTGTTCGGAAACGGCTCATCCAATGCCAGACGCCTTTAAGAGAACCGATTAAAAGAAATAAACTTTCGCTTTTTCACACATCGCAAAAAGAAGGAACGAAGAAAGGACTCAAGGAGTCAATTTTAAAGAGTTACTGTAACCTGTTTTCTTGCTTATACAAAGCTTGTCAAAGTCGAGGTGGAAACATCAAAGATTTCTTTGCTCACGAAAACCTTTCGTACCCTCCGTCACTCTCTTCAAATGGTGAATTGCGCAAGGGAGCAAAATCAGATATTATTTCTTGCTTAGAACCACTTGGAACATCACAATACGATGTACCTAGTGTATCGTATGTTATATTTGATGAAGCAGTATTAGCTCACATGCTGAAGCCTATTCCGGGACAGGCATTTTCTATGTATTACACTAACACATTTCAACCATTTTTAGAAAAGTTTGCGAGTGATGTCTTCAGAATAGACATAGTCTTTGACAATTATGATCCCGACAGTCTGAAAAAAGAAGAACGAGACCAAAGAGGAAAAGGACCAAGAATACTTGTGAAAGACTCCACACTGACTCCCAAAAAATGGGCATTGTTTTTGAATAATTCTGAAAACAAAACTGATTTATTTCGACTTTTGTGTAAACACTCACAGAACATAAGTGATTCTGGTGGTAAGAGAGAGATTGTGTGTGCATGTGATGATACCGCAATCAGTAAACTCTAATATGGACGTGATAAGCCTTATGCCCTGCAAATAAGAAGAAGCAGACACACGCATGTTCTTGCATGCCAGCAACCACGGACATAAGAATATCTAAATTAAAACTGTCGCTTCTGATGTTGTTATTGCCGTTGCTTTATTCTTTGAGCTCAATGTATCACACTTGTGGATTGAATATGGGAGTGGTAAAAATAAGAGATATATTCCTGTCCACGAAATCGCAACAAGCCTAGGAAAGTCTCACTCAAAAGCCCTGCTCTTTTGGTACGCATTTGCAGGGTGTGACACAGTGTCCGCTTTTGGTGGTCATGGCAAGAAGACAGCTTGGCAGGTGTGGCAAGAATTCCCTGAAATAACGGATATATTTATCAAACTTTCAGTTACTCCTGCTGAAATTTCAGCTCAGGACTTTGCAGCTCTTCAACGCTTCACCGTACTCCTGTACGATCGCTCTAGTTCTTTACTAAATGTTAAAGACTGTCGACAAAGATTAATGACGAAAAAGAATTGTTCTTACGAAGGGATCGCATCTACATAGACAGCCTTATTTCAACACTGTCTGCGAGCTGCCCTACAGGCCGGGTATTACTGGTCTCAAGCTCTCCAGAAAGTGCCCATAATACCCGAAATTTGTAAAGGGGTTGGAAGAAGGTGGATTGTGGTCCTTACTTCCAGAAGTTTCTGCGCATTGTAGAGAACTTATTCGCTGTGGTTGCAAGACTCCTTGTCAACATTCTTGCAAGTATCAAAACTTGGGGTTAGTGTGCATTTTGTTGTGTACCTGCGATGGACAGTGTGATAGAGTAGATCATTTTATTGTGAGTTGATCTTGTCTAAATAAGAAATGTGATTAACAAAAATTACTTCCCCTAGTTCTCTGAAGTACGTTTCAGATGTTATTAGTCATACTATCTCACAAATATTTTCTCTTCCAAATTCTTAACATATTTAATTGTATAACTGTTTATTGTATTGCAAATTTATCTCCCGCTGATATACTGTTAAATTTATACATTGAGTCTGTTTCATAAACATTTTAATACAAACTCCAAAAATATCAAATTAAACTGGGCGGTGGTTTGAAAATGTGACGCCTTTTGCCTCGAGCTATTTTGTAATATAATATGAACAGCATAATTTTCAGACAATTACATTCTCAATGGACTGATTAAAAATATTTTAAATGTAAAATATGTCTTTCGAAATGCACAGTTCCAATATTCCTTGAAATATTCATTTAGCGCAAATACTAGTGCAAGCCTTATACTTTCATATAGAGCATAATTCTTTGTTTAATAACATGGAAAATATTCACTTTCGGACAATTAGTATTAAAGAGAATATATTTCAAATTTATTTTCGAATAATGCATAATTTCAGCTTTGTTAGTTTTTCAGTTTAATGCATAATATAATATTCAAAATACATACAGCGGCTACTTTGTATAACGATGTCATACACTTAAACAAGACAAATACTAACCTTTAGGCGCAAACACGATACACCTTTCTGTTACTTCATGATTTAACTTATTTAAGGAGAAAAAATAGTTGCTTTGCACGTTTCTATCACCTTTCTTAGGTGAGAAAGGCACAGTTTTCTTCATGCATATTTAAGAGTCGAAGGCAATCTTGGGTTTATGACGTCATATACTTTCGCCTCAAAGAAAAGACAATAACTTATGTTACTTTTTGATTCTACATATGAAAAAACATATTGGTAGTTGTTGTACGTTTCTATCGTTTCTCTAATGCGAGAAATAAATAATTTTCATAATCCGTATGTAAGCCATGGCGCCATACTGTGTTTATGACGTCATATACTGGCTTGTAGACACAAAGGAGAGTCAATCACATGTTATGTCAAGATTTTTTCACATCCAAAGAAAGAGATTGGCTTTTGTTGCATGTTTCTATTATTTTTCTGTGGCGAGAAATTTTCACTTCTCGTACCGGAGATAAACCGCGGCGGCCATCTTGGATTTATGACATTATAAAGGGTTTTCAGCACGGACAAATGATAAACACTTGTGATTTGCTATTCTCCATGTTTAAAGGAACATACTGGTAGCGGTACTATGTTCCTATTATCAAAGGGCAATGGAACTACAAATGCCATATAACTACGTCTACGGATACATTCAAACATTATTCACGAAAGTTCGACATTTAGTCCTACAAAAAATTGATTATCTCGGTTATTTGTTGAGATACATCAATGATTCTGGTCGCGTTCGAAAGCTATTGAAATGACCTTTGACGATTATACCAAAGTATTTTCCCATAATCATAGCAGTTTCAAAGTTATTTGCTATAAAACATAGAAAATCGTTTTGAAAATAAACATTTTTCCAGTTTGAGACGCCATATTTAAAAATGGCGGCAATATAAGGCAAGTATTTATAATGACAATAAAGGTACAATGTATTCTCTGCAAAATAAAGGTAAAAGGAAGTTTCTACCTTCAATGGTAATGGAGTTATACATTTTTAAACTCAGTTAAGTCGAAATTCGTTGGCGGCCATATTGATGACGTCATATACCTAAAACAAGACCCCCGCCGATTTGGGTCTATATCAGGATTTACTTCTTATTAATAGGTCTATCATCCCTGAAAGTGGTATGTTGGTATCACATTTTGCATGATCCAGTCGCTAAGCTACTAGACTATATGTAATATTGAGCCGGTGTTAATCTACATCCGAAAAAGCTATAAGTAAATATCAAGTATTGCCACCTATACTCATATATTCTCAGCATAAATGATAAAACTAGATTGTTTTGTAAGGAAAAATTAAATCTTACACTTCAACGTCCCACGATTCTGCCCTTTTAGGCTAAGGGAGACGATGATTAAAGCAAGTGAATGATTATGGAAAAATTGGTGGAATGAGAAAGTAGGAGGAAACGGGGTATCCCGAGAGAATCCTCGAATGCAATGTTGTCCACCACAAATACCAGAGACCCCACACTCCAGAAGTAAGCAGTATACCGCCGAGCCACTATATTCCCTCTCGTAATGACTCGTAATATCTTACCTACATATATATTATTGTTTAATCTACCAAGGATAATTTTGGGTTCTCAATTTCCATAATGCATTAATAAGGTCTTGAGAAAGGATTAAAATTGAAAACCATAAAATAATGATCTGATTGCTTTTTCAGATGGAAAGAAGAAGAACTTTTACAATGCATTCCTTTTAATTAGATTCCAAGTATTTCTCTCTCTCTCTCTCTTTTTTTTTTTTTTTTCGTCTTTTGCGACAGCGACACGCGTTCAAGGACCGTAGAACCACTCTTCATAAAAGATTGGAGCAGCTCTGTCTGTTTCCACTTGAATACCACCAGAGGGAGTTGGAGTTCATAGAGCGGGAGCATATCGATATTAAAAGATTTTTGTTCACCTCTCGCGAGCGCGGGAGGGCTTTACATAAAAGACAAAATTGAAGATGCAGATCTCTTGCAAATCCCTTTCCTTCAGAGATCACACAGGCCGTATGATGAATTTCAAGACTAAATCTTCCTTTTGCCATTTTCTACTATTCTCTTATCGAATTTATTCTATTTACTTCCAATGTTGCCAACTTACAACTCAGTTATAGTTGTGTCGATCATATTGAAAAATGATACCATTACTTTTAGGTACTACCAATCTTTTACTTGTATGAAAATCCTAATACTATATTGCATTATGAATATTGTTTAGTAGTTATACAGAGGACAGTCAAAAAGTTCCCGGAATGTTCTTATGGTTTTGGCATTTGTGATACGATCATAATAAATATGTCCTTACGTTGCCTGATTATGAATTTGCAAGTGTGAACAGGTTATAACAGATAGTGTTCGAGTAGTGTAGCTGAACGAAGATCAGTTGGCGTACTTTCACAGATCGAGCAACGCGCAAACATCAAGTTCATGTGCAAATTGGAGAAAATCTGCTTCAGAGACTTTGATAACCTTCAAAACGGTTTAACACCATTGGATGTTATACTCTTCCCAAAACTAAAAGTGGGCCTCAAAGATACTCGTTTGGCCACTGTAAGAAAGATCAAAAGTAACGCGACGGGTGAACTTTGTAAGAAACTAGAAGAAGACTTTCGTCGGTGTTTCCAGCATTCGTAGAACCGGTGGAGCGCGTATGTATGTGTGAATTCGACGATGTCTACTTTGAAGGTGATGGAGTAAATACTGTATGTGCTTATATTATGGTAATAAAGAGTTTCAAGGAAATTCCGAAAACTTTTTGACTATATGTCCCTCGTATGTTTCATGTTCTACTTGTCTTAGGATTAGGATTAGAAATTAGATTTCTGGGCTTTCGGGATCTATGGCCATGTTAGCCCATCACATATAGGGCCTATGAGTTATAACGTCTCTTGGCGATCACATTGCCTGGGGAATTCCAGAGGAAGAGAGGAATGGGGAAGGAAGGAAGCGGTCCATTATATTATGTACCATTCCGTCATTTCCCTGGTGGGAACTAGGAAAATCCAGGGAAAACCTCACATAGGATGGATTGCCTGAAAAAGCTATTACATTTTTCCTATTGAGTGTCCCCACCGGGAATAGAACCCGGGACTGCTCGCATTAGAGACGAGAGTGTAATCGACTAGGCTACACTTATACTGTGATTTGCATATGACTTGCATGTTGTTTACGACTGCCTGTTGAAGTTCCTATGATATGGTACATCACTATAGCGCTCCCTTCATATATTGCGTTATAGTATATACAAACGTGTTATCCATGAACGACACAAATTAAACATAATTCATTGTTTGAAGTATATAGTGCGGAATATTTATCTCAACATCTCCTTGTAACTTTCAAGATAATATATAAACAACGCTGAATTCTGAACCATGCAAATATCTACAGAGGGGACATTGTTTGACATAATCTGTAATACCACTAGATTAACAATTTTGGCAACCAAGCAGAAAATTATATATATATTTTTTTTTTTTTTTTCAAATAGCACTACGACTGTTTTTACGTACTCCAAATATACGTGTTCGACGAAAAGTACAATACCACTCTTATTACCCAGGGCTACAAACTAAAGACGCTACTTGTCCCGGGTTCGATCCCCAGTGGGGGCGCACGGTACAAAAGTGTAAAACCATTTTTCAGGGCACCTGAGTGAGGTTTTCGTGGTTTTTTCTCATTCACACTAGATAAATGCTGGGATGGTACCTAACATACAGGTCCCAAGCCTCTTCCTTCCTTTCCTTTTCTACGATAGTATGATAGTCGAGGGACGTTATCCCTCATACGTGACGGGCTAACATGGCCATAGATGCCGAAAGCCCAGAAATCTAATTCCTAATCCTAATCCTAGTGACGGGCTAACATGGCCATAGATGCCGAAAGCCCAGAAATCTAATTCCTAATCCTAATCCTAGTGACGGGCTAACATGGCCATAGATGCCGAAAGCCCAGAAATCTAATTCCTAATCCTAATCCTAGTGACGGGCTAACATGGCCATAGATGCCGAAAGCCCAGAAATCTAATTCCTAATCCTAATCCTAGTGACGGGCTAACATGGCCATAGATGCCGAAAGCCCAGAAATCTAATTCCTAATCCTAATCCTAGTGACGGGCTAACATGGCCATAGATGCCGAAAGCCCAGAAATCTAATTCCTAATCCTAATCCTAGTGACCGGCTAACATGGCCATAGATGTTGAAAGCCCAGAAATCTAATTCCTAATCCTAATCCTAGTAACGAACTAACGTGGCCATAGATGCCGAAAGCAAAGAAATCTAATTCCTAATCCTTCAACAACAGTAATAAAGGGAGTGGTACGGACGGCGTAATGTATATCCAGACTACCTTAGTATTGAATGCTTTGATCATCACATGGCGTATTTCGAATAAATAGACAAGAAATTACAAGTAATTGAAACTTATATATTTTTTAAAGAAATCTTGATTTTGTATCGAAAAAATCTTACATAAGTATCACATCCAACTGTGTAGTTAGTTTTCAATACATATAAAATTCATAATTCTGTTTACAGCAATTTCATATCTCAAACCATTTCGGGGATATAAAAAAATCATTGGAAAAAATCTATACTGCTTAAACTGACTTGCGATGGGCAGTCAAAAAATTCCCGGAATTTCGTTGTAACTACTTATTACTACAATATATTTATACATTCACGTAATTGCCTTCAAAATAGGCTCCAAAGAACACACACATTGTTCCACTGCTTCTGCCGTTGCTGGAAACAACGCTAAAAATTATGTTCTTTGTATGTTCCGAAGTTCAGCCATCGCGTTGGTTTGGGTGTCTTCTACGAAAACGGCTCGCAGAAATGAAAACTATCCCTCCTCTACCAGCCTCTCTACTCACCGTATTTAGCACCAACGGATGTCTGGCTCTAACCCAAGATCAAAAAGGGTCTCAAATGTAAACCGTTTTGCTACCGTAGAAGACATCTAAACCAACTGGACGGCTAAACTTCGGAACTTACCAGAACAGGACTTTCAGCATTGTTTCCAGCAATGACAGTCGCAGTGAAACAAGTGTGTATTTTCTCAAGAAGCTTATTTTGAAGACGATTAAGTGAATATGTATTTATATTGTGGTAATAAACAGGTACAATGAAATTCCTAGAACATTTTTTAACTGTCCTTCGTATTTGCGGAAACTTTTGGAAAGATTTTTTTTATTTACTTTTGGTTCTATATCTTTACAATTAAGTTTGGTAGTTATATTTATAACAAACTGTCGGAGTTACATAATTTTAAGCGATGTTAGAAATAACACGAAGAAGTCAGACCTGTGATTTTTTTTTTTTTTTTTGTAACTTTCAACCACAAGCAGTGGAGATGCAGTCATAGGTGGCCAATATGTGGGAGACTCCTGAAGTTTGTTTGGCCTACGTATTTGTAATAAAATTGTCATTGGTGTCTTGTTAGATTATATCTGACAAACCTGAAAGGACCGCCTAAATGTTAGATAAAAATTGGCGCCACTGAATACAGAGATGTTTGCGAATCTTCAGAGAAAATCTCACTTGTAGCAAAATCGAATAATTTATACCAAAATTTTACGAAACATCTGATAGTTTCTAGGAAATACAATTTATCATTTTTTTTTCAAAATAATAATGAAATGAAATCTTTCGGTTTAACGTCCCACGATTATGCCCGTTAGGCTAAGGGAAACAAATCATTAAAGTAAGTCAACGATGACGAAAGAATTGATGGAATGAGTTGAGTTGAGTTGATTTTGAGTTTAACGTCCCGTTCAGAAGCGTGGCTATATGAGACGTAGACTTACTGATTAACGTGGAATCCGAACCACATGAGCTCCCGCCGGGAATCGAACCCGGGCCTCCCACGCCAAAGGCGCGTGCGCTAACCGCTTAGCCACGGAAGAGCTCAATTGGTGGAATGAGAATGTGGGAGGAAATAGAGTATTGCGAGAAAACCCACTGGCACAATGATGTCCACCGCATAGAGTTACTTGGTCGGGTATCGAATCAGGAACTACCGAGCCACCACTCTACACTTTCTCAAAAATGGGATAAATTTGCTCCCTCCCCTCTGACTAATTTCAGCACCAAACAATACGACTAAGTGTTAAGTCTCAAGCAAATAGCACACTATATTTACAAAACTTATTATGGAATACTAGCTGAACCTGCGCTCTTTACACAGCGCATCCTTCGCATATGAACATGAAACTCCTAGTCATTCCTCACAGCATCTGTACATGTCTCTTTACAAACACAAATGAAAAGGCATCTTGATGAAAATCGGCAAGCGGTACTAGAAAGAGGAGAATATTTTTTCAATATCTCGCATAATTTGCAAAATTGAGCCTACTTCCGGTTGGAATTTCTAATTCATGCATGATCAGTATTTTCTTTCTTCTTGCATACAGTATGTAATCAGCACATACATTACATACACAATTAATTATAATGGCGGTTATATATGGTGTTCATTGGGCAAAACACTCAAAAAGTGAAGATTTATCTTAGACTCAAGAAATGGTTATCCTTCCTTTTTTACTATTATTTGGCCATGGAACAAACGTCTGAGACATATACAACCCCAATATACATTGTGGTGTTGGAATGTATAATGCATAGGATATGATGTCTTAATTTTTTTTTAATTTCATCACTTCCAGTTTTCCCCTAAAAATGCAATAAAGAAATAACGGCCATGTTTTCTTTAAATATTCAATTAGAACTGGACAATCTACACAACACTTGGAATCGACTAGTGGAAATGGCACGTTTCTAGTACTTGTGGTTTTCGATCTCATTGTCGAAAGGATTGGAGACAAATGTATAAACCTAGAATTCTAATTATGGAATATACATTTTGCTTGCGATAAGTTCATTCCCTTATTTCTACAACTTCTAACCACAAATAGTGTGAATAATCTTTAAACAAAATATCCCCGAAATTACATCATCGAACATTTTTATGCAATTGTCATGGAAAATTATTTTCTCGTCTTTTTACGTACAGGGGGTCACTTGCAAGTTCAGGATGAAGTTATACTTCTTTTCATTCTCTCATTCTTAAGCGATTTCAACACCAAGTGATAGGTATAATCAAAATACATTTTCAAAAAATTTGTCGATACAATATTTCGTCAAAAACTAATATTTTTTACCAAAGACACGAAGGTTGCTATATTTTAAACACATTATATATGTTTGCAAAATTGGAACATCAATTTTATTTTTCCCAATTTAAGGAGTTTCAAGCCCAAACAATTGGTTCTTATCATGGGCGCCCGAAGAAAATTTTCTAGGAGGACTCAAATCCCTGGTTGTTATATTACGCCTAGTTTTTTTTGGGGGGGGGGGTATTAAGAAAATCTTAAGAAATTTCATACATTTTCGCTATCCTCCCCGTCCTCCCTTTCGGGCGCCCACGTTTCTTATCTATAAAAAAAAAAGAAAAAAGAAAGTAATCATTTTTATGAATGTTATCGTGGAACAGCCACATAAATATCAGATTAGTTAAATGGTAGAAGTTGACTTCAATAATGTGTTTAAAGGGCTTAATTAGATGAAAAAGTGCATTAAAATGTCGATACATTTTATGTTTTGACTAGCTACATTGTTAGGCATTAAGAAGATCAGATATGCAGATGATATGGTTATTATAGATAGAGCAGAATAGGACTACAGGAGATGATTGACAAAATAGTTGACACTGGGAAACTATATGAAATGCAAATCAACATTGAAAAATCGAAAGTCATGAGAATATCTCGTGGAAACGCGCTCTTAAGAGTCAAAACAGAACAAAAGAGAACTTGAAGAGGTCGATAATTTTAAGTATCTGGGAAGTATTTTGACGAGATATGATTACTGCACCAAAAGGATTGCCAAGAATTGTCATAACCAAAGAGGCATTCAACAAGGAAAGATCACTCTTAATTAGGAAGCTTATTATTGGACTAAGAAAGAAGTTGGTCAAGTGCTATATATGGAGTATTGGGCTGTATGGTTCAGAGATTTGGACATTATGGAAGTTAGAGAAGAAATATTTAGAGGCATTCGAAATGTGGTGTTGAAGGAAGATGGAGAAGATAAAATGGACAGAGAGAGCAACAAACGAAGATGTTTTCAAACGGATAGGAGAGAAGAAGATGCTTCTAGTCAGCATCCTTCGTAGAAAGGTCAATTGGATTGGAGACATCTTGCGAATAAATTGCCTTCTTCATACTCGCCATAGAAGGAAAGATGGAAGGAAAGCGAGGAATAGGAAGAAGAAGAACAGAACTGATCGATGATTTGATAAATAAAAGAAAGTATTGGGAGTTAAAAGAGGAAACTGAAAATCGATAAACGTGGAAGAAACATTTCCAGGCCCAAAATTAAAATCAAGAAAAAAGAAAAAAACTCTTTAGTTCCAGAACCTGTCAAAAGGCAGAATACTTAATAAATAAATAAATAAACAATAATAATATATTGTTAATCATATGTCGTTACAAATAAAATTGTTTCTTTGTTTTGTGTTACTTTTTTCTACATGAGTTTGATGTAATGCGCATGTGTCGTGTTATGGTGGACGACAATACTAAGTTTAACTTCATTTCACGCTTCCCTGATTTAATCTATATCTGTTAGATCCCGCATTCTAACTACTTTAACGGAATCGCGTATATTGAAACCGAAATTGTTACAAGTTGTTTACGGTATGTTGAATGCAACACTTTCCACCACATTCAATAACGAATAACGGACATTGAAACCACTTAATCAGGGGATCATCCTTGGTTGTTAACCAGAAACAACAAAGCAGTCGAACGCTTTCAATCAATGCTGGTTTATGAATATTACACGCCAATGAGCGCAATTCTGAGGAAATGGAATGAGTAAATTCATACTGTACACAAAGAGTGATACATGTGTTGTTATAGTATAAGTGTATGTCACAGGAATATACAGTTGCAAAGGGTACTTTTTTTTAAGGTTTCGTCTAAATGGACACTGCCGAAAAGAATTAGAAATATTTTCGCATCACTGTTTACCCATTTAGTACCTATCGTAAATATAGTAGTCGCGCTCATATCATTACAAAGCCGAGAACGATTGGTAGATAACCTTTTTTACATCCTCAAGTAAAGTAGTGTGTGATTCTTTCCCACAGATGTGATCTCAGTCACTTGCTTTAAAAGTATTGCAAAGATCCATACACCCACACATACTATAAGCCATATTTTTTTACTAAAAACATGTATTTTTACGATCTGTAAAAATTAGTGGCAGACGAAAGATGGAAACTACATCTCTAGGAAGAAACGAAATGGACACGGAGAAACACGAAGAAATCCGACAACCCCTCCTTAGGTTCTTTCTTGAAAGGATGGCTATAAAAGAGAACGACAGGACCGAGAAATCATCAGTGTTTTGTACTGAATATTAACCTACAATACCTTCTTCTGAGGCTGTCATGAGCTACGGAGTATAAACCTTTAATACCTGCTCCCGAGGCCGCTATGGGCTACGGAGTATAAACCTTTAATACCTACTCCCGAGGCCGCTATGGGCTACGGAGTATAAACTTTTAATACCTGCTCCCGAGGCCGCTATGGGCTACGGAGTTACTTACACCATCTGAAGGCTCTTTGGGCAAAGACAACATCCTACCTACCCAAGACAACATCGTATACCGAAGGGAATTATCCTGCGTTGAAAACAGTTATTTAATGTATTTAAAGACTTAGAGAACGACATAAAACATTATATAATAATTTTATGACATATGTGTGATAAAAGGGTGAACAGTTAAAACTCCCGTGTACATTATTGACTCTACCTACACAATATTACAATATTATCTTCCTCTACAAGAGAATATTGTCCACTTGATGACGCTTTGTATCAGAGAGCTACGTGACCTCCCCATCCTCGGAAAGGCCAGGACAGTAGTGTGATTTTGTGATCCAGCTGAATTGAAGGTGGTTTAGTGTTATAGGAAACGACTTATGTATACTGTGTGAGGGTTGATTTTGTACCGGACTCAAGTGTCCTGGTTGTAGTTTGAAGCTGATGGTAATAGTAACTACTGTTCTAGATAACTTCAGTATTGCATAAGGTAGCAGAAAGCAAAACTAAAACCACTTTCTTGGGGAGGAATTTTGGGCATAATTGAACAATTTTTGCTGACTTGATCTTATATCCGTTAATTAATTGTTTCGTTTACTGTACAGGTAGGAACAATCAGTCGAAAAGGTGTAACAGCCTTCTCAGGCCAGCCATTCTGAGTGACGCTTTTCCTACGTTTTTCTCATTCACACCAAGCAAATACCAGGGTGGTACCTATCATACAGGTCTCAGGCTCTTTCTTCTACGGATAGTGTGCTCGCATAGAGCGTTAATGTAGGAGACGAACTCTATTATTGTAACGCTGAATTGATCCCAGAAAAAGTTTTTACTGTATGCGGATCAACGTTGAAACCAGAAATGATTATTTTTTTGCCACTTCCGGTTTGCAAAGAAGATTAACGGAGTACTGAGACCCATTTGTAGGAAGGGAGAAAATAAAACAGATGACTAATTTTCGATACCTGGATAGTATTATTAGTGTTGATACGAAGTGTAATCGTGAAATAAAAGCAAAGATAGGAATGACGAAAGAAGGATTTTGGAGGAAGAAAATATTATTTTGTCTGATCTTGAATAAAGAGTTGAGAAAAAGACCCATAAAATTCTTCCTGTGGAGTATTGTTCTGTATGGGGCATAAATATGGACATTACCCAAAAATGATCAAAAATGACTGGAAGCTTTCGAAAACGTTGGTGTGGAGAAGAATGGAGAGGATTAGCTGGGTCGAGCGGAAAACGAATGAGAGGGTGTTAGAAATGGTGGGGGAGAAAGGAACAATTTTTAGATATTATTGAGAAGAAGAAGTTGAATTGGTTGGGACATTGGCTAACAACTAACTGTATCATGTGGGACGTGCTTAAGGGTATGATGACAGAAAAGAGAGGGAGGGGCGTAGGAGACTACAATTAATGGACGATATCGAAACAGAAAAATCATATGTGAAGACTTAGAGGTTAGTAGAAGGCCGTGGAGCATGGAAACTTCTCAGTTGCGGCAAGTGACTTTACAATAATGGCAGAATACTTATGATGATAATGATATTGCTAACACTATAAGGCTTTTTATTAAAACATTTTTCTCATTGAAAGTTAATCTCTAACTCTAGAAACAAATTCTAGGAACTAGAAAACGCACAGTTACCATTATTTTGCACATTTTTGTTTCCTTCCAAATCCTATTATTTAATTAATTCTGATAGTTCAAGAAGCAACCGCAACCTTTGAATACGCTGTAAATTTTCTCCCGGTTTTTCAGTCTAGAAATATGGGCGACCTGCTCATAAATAATATTAGTGTTGTAGTTTTGGCTTCAGAATGCCTACGTCCGACCCTCAACGGTTGATTCCACACTGTAGGCACATATGTCGTATTGGGCTCAGTGTGGGAAAAGCGCGTTAATATTCCAAGCATAGAAAATACAAGTGCAGTAGGCCTGTTTTTTCGTATCAACGCATCAATTCTCGCAGTGTTGTTCTCCGTGACTGCACAGACAAAGCGTCCTGGCGTGGCGAATCTTCAACACTTGTTACAACCCGTTTGACCTTATCTGCCCACTTGTACACTTGTGTTCGACTCAAACAATTTCACCATATTGCACTACCATCCGAAGGTGAATTTCAGGTTTCAACCCTTCACCTAACAGAAATCTAATGACACTCCATCGCTCCACGTTGGTACAAACCTACAAGGGTACCGCCATCTTATTTCACTGATTCCCAGCATCCCGCTCGTGAGGCAGGCGTGCCAGATCCATCTGATAATAGTTCTAGGACTCAACCAAAAAAAAGCAAAGAAACACAAACTTTGTTGAAGTTTTGTATTTTTTATACAACTTTTCTGGTTATTTATTAAATGAACCTTGTATATACAAGGGCGCCCATCAGGGGGGCAAGGTGGGGAGCTCGCCCCCCCTAAGAGGAAATTGCACTTGGGAATATTGAAAACCTAATAGAATTTTTACATTAGTTACAGCAAAATTTGAAACTGTATTTGAAAAGTCGCTTATATTTGCCCCCCTGGAAACCATAATATAGGCGCCCTTGTGTATATAGTATATACACTTTTATCAAAATAGATCAATATCTAACAATAATTTTCATGCAAAAATAAGTCATTCCTAAATACTTCCTGCATCTCAGCTCAAAATAAATAAAAATGTCTTCCATTATTATGTGAAGTACATAAAAAATCAATACAATTAGGTTTTTCTAATTATTTCCAGTTCTTTGCTAATAAGATAGGAGCTTACATTTCAACATAATAAATTACGTTATTAAAATTTTCCTTTTAAATTTTTATAATTGTGTATACAGTATAACAATATAAAATTGAAGGAAAACATGATTAAAGGGAAAAAGCAACTAAAAAATTGCAGTTATAGGAGTTTTTATTATTATTTTAATGTTGAAAAGAGAAAGAAAATCATTAATGTAAAAACAAAGCGAACAGGTGTTTCTGACTGCCTACAACAACAAAATCAATCAACAAATTGCCAACGGTTGGAATAATAAGGCAAGAGATCCTATGTGCCCTTCTATTGCGAAACGTACCCTTTTATTTCTCCCTTCTTTTGCGAAACAACAATAAAAGGGGCGCATCATTCTCACTCATACTTTAGACAATAGAATTGACTTTGTAATTAGGTATTTTTAAAATTCAACATCTCATTACAGTACGAATTCTGCCATTATTGGCAGGTCACTTGGTGCAATATATTATGTGAATGAAAATTTTACTAGTTGTATAAGAATATGTGAAAATTGTTTCATACTTTTATAGTTGAGTTTAACATCCCTTTCACCAGCGAGACTATACGAGACGGGACCTCCTGATTAACGTAGAATCCGAACCACATAAGCTCCCGCTGGGAATCGAACCCGGATCTCCCACGTCAAAGGCGCGTACGCTAGCCGCTTAGCCACTAAGGACCTTCTCATATTCTATTAGTGTTCATAAATATTATGGGGGTGAGTCTAAAATGTGCAGCAAAAATAACTAAAGAAAAGGGCTTACTATATCTTGCGCATAACCAAAGAAGGGGGCCACGGTGATTCAATGGCAGAGCGCTTACCTTTGGTGCGGAGGGTCCCTGGTTCAATACCCGGTCAAGTAAGTTTGTGATGGACATCATTTTCGTGGGTTTTCTGAGCCTCATTTCACCAATTATTCTATCATTCACTTGCCTTAATCATCCGTTTCCCTTAGCTTAAAGAACATAATCGTGGGACATTAAAATGAAATAAAAACCAAAGATATTGATGCATTGTCATACCACTTTACAAGGTGTTAGAAACCCTCCTAGAGAAAATACATATCCTGCATATGAAGAATAAACTCCTTCACAGCTATCTTCACTTCGTAATTAGTTACAAAATGCCTTCCGTTGAGAACCTTATTCACAATGCCGGAAGGAGATAAAGTCGCGGAGCGTAAGGTCTGGACTGTACGGTAGGTGTGTAAGGTGTTCTCTATCGAAGATTGCAAGATAAATTGCGTTCTATAGATGGCGGCAGTAGATTTTGGTTGTCGTTCAAAAGCAGAACGCTAGATATCAGAGGGCTACTTGCGAATAGCACATTTCAGTATTGTTAGAATACTGTTGAGTATTAATTTTTCCAACTTTCATACTAGCTAAGCACAGAATGTGTAGCGCCATTTGCAGGATCTCGGTCGTACGTCACCAAATGACGTATGATTGACTCTCGCATTAAAGCGGTGTCTTTTTTTGTCCCCAGACTCCAGACTTCTTTAATAATGGAATCCAATTGTTAGTTGAGCAATAGGAATAGTATGTGACAACAATTGTAGACTGCTTTAACATAGTCTGTTGTCCGCCCCTTGAAATTAAGTAAATGTTCTATTTTATTGCTTAACATTTTTGATATTTTGTACTTGATCCTAGATTTAACCCGATCTTGCTAATGAAATACTTCAAAGATGCTCGACATAAAATGAAGGAAATGTAAGTCCAAGCTAATAATGATGATTTTAGAAACCAGTGTTCTGATCACACATTATCCAATAGAATATACCTTCATGAACATCAGCGTCAGGAAATTTACCTTAAATTTATAAAGTACACTGAGGAAAATCCGTTATCCGGGCAGCAATATATTATGCAAATATACGGAATCCTTATTTTTATTACGGAAATCAGTACGAAACATACGTTATCCACAGTGGCGTATTTAAGGAGACTTTCCGGGCTTAAGCTGTTCCAGAAATTTTATTTACTATTTGCAAGTAAGTGAAATACCTTGCAAAATTTTCATATTTCCAGGAATAAAGTTACCAAAGCCCTCCCCGAAACAAAATCCTAAATACGCCACTGGTTACCAATATACAACATACTTTTTAGATGTTACGTCATGCCGTGGCAGGACGTCTGACATCTAACAGTCTTTTGTGTATTACATACGTATACGTACGTATGTTACATACGTCAGTTATATGTTACATACATCTTTCTGTATGTGAGATCCTGACCACCTATATACAGTTCTTTCGTTCGTTCGGAAAGCACGTTTATTCGGAATACTTCTACGGAAAGAATGTATAAAATGTAAATTTTCCGTTATACGTTTACTGTACGTTAAGTCCAAAAACTACAGGATTTATACATGTAACCTACGTTTTTACGTACGCCACATACATTTTTTCTTTACTAATATAGAAGTATTTAATATTTTATAATTTACAGAAGGAATGTAATAATAGCTTTATTGTACCCGAGAAAAAATAGCAGAAAATATTTTTGAGGGGGGGGGGGGTATTGTGTGGTTCTTAGCCATCCATTTGTCTTACGTAACTTCCGTTTCGTAAATTCTAAAATAAGTTCACTTTCATCTTTTCCTAGAACATAATTTAATAGCGCCTTCCTAAGGTCATTAATGTTAATGCCTTTTTTTTTTATTCTTCTGATGAAGCGGGCTGTGAACTTTATGAATGTTAATGATCATTAAACGCTTCATAACATTCCTTCACGTTCTTCCGTCTTGAGATGCTCTGAGTTACTAAAAAACTTAAAAGAATAATATCTTCCGTTTCCTTGTTTTCTACGAGGATTTTATACTTCCCAATAGCCAAGGTAAGAAATAATGATGCAATTTTTTTTGTCTCGCTATGACCTTAGTTGTCCTTTATAGACAAAAAAATAATCTAATTAGTAACCAATTAAAAGAAGGTCTCATATGCAAAATCTTTGATTTTACCGTGCAGATCGGTTTCTCCGTGTAGATTGATCCGCTGTCGGCTATTAAAAATGATTTTTTTTAAATAAAATCTTTCAGTTTAACGTCCCACGATTCTGACCATTAGGGCTTATAAGGGAGACGGATGATTTAACCTAAGGCAAGTGAAGGATGATGGACGAATTGGTGGAATGAGTATGTGGGAGAAAACGACAGTACTCCAAGAAAACCAATAGATACGAGGTTGTTCACCACCACAAATTTACTTGTCCCGGGATCGAACCAGGGACCTCACACACGAGAAGTAAGCGCGCTATCACAGAACCACCGTGCCCCCGACTAAAAAAAATTACACAAATATAATTTTTCGGTACAAATCATGTATTTTCAGAATAATGCTATATCCAATTTGGTGTTTTGTACGTGTTTCTAATATTCCCCTGAACCCAAACTTTTAATATGATTTGATTTTTGAGTTTATCGTTCCGTTCAGCAGCGAGGCTATATGAGACGTGGACCTATTGATTAACGTGGAATCCGAAGCACATGAGCTCCCGCCGGGAATCGAACCCGGGTCTCCCGCGCCAAAGGCGCGTACGCTAACCGTTTAGCCACGGAGGAGCTCTAACTTTTAATATGAATACATAAAGTATAACGACTCACCAAGGGTAGTCGTCAACCTGATTCGATCGATGATATAAAGAACTTGAGTGGTAGTAACTGTTTTCATGTAAAAATTTTTTTTTTACAATTATGTATATAATACTATTCTCACCTTCTCTATCAGAATTATAAAGTAGATGAACGGTTTTAAATGGTTTATTAGTTAATACACTTTTAATGTATTTGTCATTCACACTGTCGTGCACATACACCAGAATTAGGTATCCATAAACAATTACATAGCAACGAACTATCTATTACTCTCTAATATCTTACAGATATAAAAAACCTTCTTCTTTTGTTATTATTAAATTAACATTCTATAAGGTATAGTGCTTATGTATGAGCACTTTCTACCCAAGGTACAGGTAATTATTAACCTATCCAATATTTCGTTATATAAAAATGTCGCCCGACGATGGGACTGAATATAAAAGTCATAAACGAACTTGGCTTTTATCTTCAAGAATCACTGGTCCGTTTACATTTTGATCGCCCCTCGTATATCTTCATTACATTTCATATATATATACATTTATAACAAATCTTTCATTTCATTACTACTTATATTTTATTACATTAATTATATTCATTTATTAAACGTCGTCACTTAATATATAATTTTTGAAGGGTACGAAGTCAAAATCGTACGAATCAATTACGTTTTAATACATGAGTCACCATGATGCAGGGCGCATTATATATTAATTATTTCAGATGATATTTCAAAATAAACATTGGATCTATAAGGCATCAGAATAATGAAGAATCTTATTCTAGTAGCATATAAGATGGTACATGAAGACAGTTGTCGGATAATTCGCTTGATATAATGAACCTTATTTTTAACATAATCTTTGACAACAAATTCTGAACACAAATTCATATAATATAAATAACCTTTGCCTTTAATCAATTGTGGATTAAATTATAATTCTTCACATTAACAAGAGAGAATTAAAATCATTTGAAAATTGTCATTGGTTAATGAGAATTAAAGAAAATTAAATTGAATAAAAATAAAATAAATGTTCATGAAAATCTATAGCTGATATGTGTCTAACCCTTACTCCATCAATTGTAGTCAGCTTAAATTCGGATTTGCATAAGATTCTAATAGAGTACATTGTACTGCACAATCATGATTAGGTTCCGTACTATTGTTCTGTATAGGAGTTGCATCAATATCTGTATTGTGATGCGAAGGCCATCTCTTGATCCCCGATTACGTCTATCCACGTAGTGTCCTGTATTCCTGGAATTTCGCCATGTATTTCGTCGATTTTTAAATTTATTTTGACTATATGGTCTAACATAAGGATTGCTACGATTAATTAGGTTAGGTGTATTCCCTACATAGTTCTGCCTATTTTGCTCGTTTGGATTGCTAGAATTTACTCGGCTTCGGTTGTATTCCGTATTGTTCATACTACGGATATCTAGATTCCTAACAGGTACAAAATGATCTGAATTATTCTTACTTTTACTCACACCTGCTTGTTGATTCAAAGCATGGTATTGAGTTTCATAACATTGAACGAGCGTTAACAAATGGTTGGAACTCATACACTGTGTAGAAAACAAGATTTGTTGTAACTTAAATGGGAGCAAATTTCGAATGGATGCTATTATTCTAGATTCCGACTGCAATGGATTGACAACTTTTAATTCGTTGTAGGTATTTACAACAAACTCGACAACAGATTTGTGTAAACGAGAATTGAAATGTTGATTTCTAATCGTGGCATCTCTATTTGCAAGCAAAAAATCATTTTCATAATTGGCGATCAGCGCTGCCTTAAATTCCTCATATGTATTGATGTGATCACGTATTGCCTTAAACCATAAGGAACATGGTGGGAGTAATAAATGAGGGATTAGCTTCATATATTGTGATCTATCTATACACATTATATTGCATTCGTCCTGAAATTTTTCCAGGAACGAAGTAGCATTCTCATTACATTTACCACTGAATTTACTCATGGCACGTATTTCACTCATCTTAACGCTTAACTTTACCTTCCTTTTATCGTTCCGAGTACTTATTGGGTGACAATTCCTATCCATGACGTGATGTGTTGTTGTACCGTCTCTTATCCGCCCATCAGTACTCTTCGGATGAACTTCCTCCAAAATAAGGTCCTCATCAGATGTGGGTGGAGGCGAGGTCATCTCTTGTGAATGGGGGAACTCCAAATGATCACTGACCGTATTATTGTGGTGTACGTTGTCCTTGACCTGTAGCTTCCTCATTTCCTCCTGTAGAGTAGCTATCAGTTGTGTATTTGCACGTATGTTGTTTGAATTATTGGTGACCTGAACCTTTTGCTGACGAACAGAAGATTCCATTACTTCTAAATCCTTTTTTTACACCGCTGATTTCTTGTATAATGTGATCGTGATTATCCTGACAATCCTCAGATATTCTATTTAACTTTTCCTCGAACTGTGAGGTGATGTCATCCATCGCCTGGATAATTGATTGTTTCGTTTCATCTGACTTCTGTTCCATTCGTTTACTTAATTCCTCATATCGCTTGTTGGATTCTTCAGACTTCTGTTCTATCGTCTGTTTCAATTCCTCGTATTGCTTGTTGTTTTCTTCGGACTTCTGTTCTATCGTCTGTTTCAATTCCTCGTATTGCTTGTTGTTTTCTTCGGACTTCTGTTCTATCTTCTGTTCTATCGTCTGCTTCAATTCTTCGTATTGTTTGTTGGATATATGAACCAAATTTTGTTCCAGTCGCTTCATAGCTTCCGAATCGTCTTTATGATATTGTTCTTGCCGCTGTAAGGCTAACAAGATTCGGTCTTCTAGTGTCATTCCTGGTGTTACACTATGTTCACCGTTGTCACTATCATTGGGTTCATTCTCCATAGCGTTACCGTTCATTTTTCTTATTATTATTCTACCACTTCTCAGTCTTGTGAAATTTGTATTCATTAACTTTATTACAAAAGTAAATTCACCCTTACTTTGCTTCGGGTAGCGAATTTACAAGAACTCCCGGGTTTCGGCACCAAAATTTTTATAACGACTCACCAAGGGTAGTCGTCAACCTGATCCGATCGATGATATAAAGAACTTGAGTGGTAGTAACTGTTTTCATGTAAAAATATTTTTTTTACAATTATGTATATAATACTATCCTCACCTTCTCTATCAGAATTATAAAGTAGATGAACGGTTTTAAATGGTTTATTAGTTAATACACTTTTAATGTATTTGTCATTCACACTGTCGTGCACATACACCAGAATTAGGTATCCATAAACAATTACATAGCAACGAACTATCTATTACTCTCTAATATCTTACAGATATAAAAAACCTTCTTCTTTTGTTATTATTAAATTAACATTCTATAAGGTATAGTGCTTATGTATGAGCACTTTCTACCCAAGGTACAGGTAATTATTAACCTATCCAATATTTCGTTATAAAAGAGAATTGCTACATTTTTTTCTTTCTTAAGAAATAATTTGTAACACTCTAATTTTACTTGCGACTTTATATTCAAATAACAACCATCACTGTCAGTAGCGGATCTAGAAGGTAAAATCTGGGGGAGACAGCCAGAACCCAGACTATGACAGGTATATCATGAGTTTATTATAAACTTTCAAAAATATATAAATAAGAGCTTAAATTATTTTTGTTATCCAAAAAAAAGTGGAGGGCTAGAACCCTCGGCCCCAGGCTAGATCTGCCACTGATCACTGTTAGTGTATAGAGAAAATGTTTCGGTACAAAAAAACGAAAGAACTTTTGATTGCAAATATAGTGCTAATGGCTTGAAACATTCAAATTCTATTAGCGACCATTACTAGGTATTCTTGCATAACTAATGCTTCCTTGTCTTTCCGAAGCTGATGCGCCTTCTGCCTCTGTAAGTGGTCTAGGATTAGATTCCCTGCTGAAGTGTTTCCCTCGGATATAAATCAGAGTATTGGTTCGGTTCGCACTTTTAACTGTAGCTCCTGTCTCATAGTTGTAGCAAATTATTTCAAAATATATTGGATATGAGGGGTACACTGGAATAACGATCTAACGATCTAAGTGCTTCTTCTTTTTTTTTTTTTGCGAATTTGAGCTGTTGTTATCGTTTTATACAACGAATAGTGGTCTTACATATAGTAAATTGTATATTTTGAAAACGTGCCCAATGTTCCTGGAATTTAGGTTTGATGCGATCGTGTACTTTGGAAACACAACACGAACAAAGTCCACAGGTCCATCGCAAAAACGATCGAAGTCCTCAGTTCCATAGTCCCACTGTTTCAATGTTAGAAAAAAAAAGGTGAGTTCGTGTGTCTGTACGTTTCCTTGGTGTTTTCATGTTTGTGAGCATAACACAATATCAGTGTATAATATTAGTAGGCCATACGCCTTTGTTTTGTCAGTTGACTCCTGTTCTGCTAGCGTATAACATCGAGTGCTGTGCTTTGCAATGGACAACTCTATTTCGGATGAACAGTCTGCACTGAAAGCTGGACCCAGTGGGAAGAAAAGAAAAGCATATGGCCGAGTTTCGGATGCATCAAAACGGATTTGAACCATGAGTCACATTACTGGAGATGATTGCATGAAGTTTGATTATGAAATCCGGATGAAGTTTGCTCCATGTTATGACATTACTGCACGCAAAGTTGTATCAAACACTATTAGTTACTTGCACATATTCTGTGGTTCCTGCCCAGGGCAGAATAAGAACTACACAATATTCCGATTTATTTCATTTTCTGGTCTACATAACGGAAAGGTTTCAGAGCATTCAGATTACATTTCCAGTAAGGGGCCATTCATACTTAGAATGTGACAAAAACATAGGGGCATAATAAATACCCAATTCAAATGTGAAACACCTAATGACTGGCGTAAGGTCATTGAACACGCGCGAAAAAAAAAAGGAACTTTTCATTGTGATAGACTGTAAGCCGGAATTTTTCCGGTAATGGACAACACTTTTTGGCAAGAGATACAAGAAAAGAATGCCGTTTCGCACAAAGGACAATCTTACAATTCCTTGTGGAAAAGATGGATACACTGGTTCACCTTCGAAAGTGATAGTTTGATCCATATGAAACACACAAAATCATAGAAACCTCTCAACTTCGAGAACAGAAAGCAGATCTACTGCTTCCGGTAATGCAGGGACAGCCGATTGGAATTTCCCGTACACAATTTGAAGACTTGCAATTCTTAAAGCAATTATGTGGGCCAGAAGCACAACAGTACTTATGTTCATAGAGAGTATTCGAAAATGGGGTGGTCGAAGACAGTGAGTAAGTTTCAGCAGAGACACCCCCCACAAACAAGAGACAAGGTGAAATATTACCTCTATGCATGTATTGTTTATTTAAGAAAGGTTCTGTATTTTTGTTCTGTAACTGTATTTTTTTTATTTGTAACAGTTAATCATTGTAATGTAAATGACTGTAGAATCCAATAAAATTGTGTATTAGTTAAGAACAGAAAATAGACGCAATAATTGTCGAGAACAAACTGAAAATTGTCCTTATACTTTTAAATAGCTTTTTCTCAAAAAGTTTAAAAATGGACTTATATCGTTATTCCCGTGTACCTTTCATATGTATTTAGCGTTGCGTTCGACACCGAGGCTATATGACATGTGGACCTATCGCTTAACGTAATATTGAACCCTAATGATCTCCAAGCTTTAATCGAACCAGGACCTCCCGTTCCAATATATGAAAATGGAGATACTACCATGTTGGAATCCCAATATTATTGTCATTAAAGTCTTATTATTAAGTAGGCCTGTTTTTAATCTCATATAATTTTGTAATAGGCAATGAGTGTACAGTAATTGAATATTTAAACCGTCAGTTTACAAAATCTCTCAAAGGGAGAACCATTAACAACCATTAAAAAAATTGCACAACTTTACTGCACAACCATTAACAACTTTAGCAATGTTGCAATTTCACTCCAAAGTTCCCCACTCTGGAACCTCATGAATCTCGATATCTTCATTTATCACTGGACTGAAACTAATAAGGTGATAAACGAGGTGGGAATGAAGAAAATGAAATAATCTAAAGAAAAAATTCACATGGTGTTTGCTTACCACAATGCCCACTCAACAGGAGCTGGGATCTAACCAGAGACCCTTACGTATCAGAGATAAAGACTCTACAAGTAAAAAATTGTTTACCCCAAATAACAATATATGAATAAAATATGAACTTTTACACCATTTTGACTAATTCTATTCTCATCATATGTAAAACGAAATAATACACATTGTACTGTGTTTTGTTCGTAATGGAGCAAATTGAGATTTTTTAGAATAGCGTCCCTTTCAGCAGCAAGGCTATATGAGACGCGGATCTACAGCTTAACATGGAATTCGAACCACATGAGCTCCCACCAGGAATCGAAAGAACTACCGCTTATGCCAATGGTAAAAGTACTCAGCTTGGATAAATTTCTAATTACGTTCTTTATATTGATTTGAGTATTCGAAATCCACTGAAGTTATTTTTAAACATATTCATTAGGGTGGGACGAAAAAACTTTTTATTTTTATTTTATTTTTTATTTTTATTTATTTTATTTTATTTTATTTATTTATTTTTGTCGCTATAGCGCGGAAAAGTTGCCTTTGGTACTTATTACAAAAATTAAGAAAAAAAAATGAAATCGATTAACATCTTCCGTTCGCGCATCGCAGTTAAAGTTTACCAAAAATGGCGAAAATCTTGTGATTTTTAATTTCTTTTGTCTTATAAATAAATAATAGTTAATCGATTTCATGATTTATTTTCTGTAATATAAATTGTATTAAACTGTAAAAAATAGTTATTGTATTCCTTTAAATTCACAACATAACAAAATTATTTTCCAAAAAGTAACATTTTTCATTTGTATAACATAGTTTGGATTATTTCAGTTAAATGACTGGTTTTAAAAAAAGCAAAATGAACATTGTAAAACCGTTCATGCAACTTTTTTTATTTTTTAAAATTGTACTTAAAATTTAAATAATTTCATCTGCAGCTCTTCGCCCATTCGTAAACAGGAATGACCCAGAACTCACCACGAGGAGGTGACTGCAGTTCGAGTTCCACCCACACCCTTCCCTACCAACCATCCAATGCAGGTGTGTTTTACATATTTTTAGTTAATCCTTGATTTTTGTGGATTTTTTCACTTGTTTTAGGAATGAGGATTCACTTTGAAATGAGAGTTTTGGCTGAAGTGTAGCATAATAGCTCTGGATTGCAGAGTTGCCCTGATATATCCATCTCTTGACTGAGCACAACATACTTTGCCAGCTGCTTCTGTTACCAGTTTTACATGTCTCTCGACAGCTTGTGTGTGGCAAGGGAATCCTCTTACAACTTCCCAATCAGGTACCATGCCACTCTGTATAAGGAGTCTAATTTCATCATCATTGATTCGACGCAACAATGGAGGATAAGATACTTTGCAGTTCGACCAGTTAATCATTTCAGTATAATCTTTTGCATCAAAATTGAGTTTGGGTTGTATGAAGTTCCTGATTGTCTTTCCTTTGGTTTTCTGCCTGTCATGCCTTTATTATTCGTCTAAGAGCAAGTTCTCGAATATATTTCCTTTCGTCCGTTATCATAGCCAAGAGCAAGTTTTCTGGGTGGGCAAAAAATGCGTTTCTCTCAATTACAGGCTCTACCACTTGCCGAAGAGTTTCAGGAACGTATCTTGTTGTAGCAATTGCTTCAAAAAGATGTTTCGAACCATCTGAAAAAGAATGGCTTGTTTTGATTTTAAACCACAAAGGCACGTAAGAACGCAATATAAAAAGTACAAATTCTTTAAGACCTTCTGAGGGATTTTCAGTACTGATGTACAACCTAAGAATTCTGTTTGCGGTTGTCAGCCATCTTGAGTGCAACATAGGGCCAGGGTCCCGATAGGACAAGTCTTTTGGACATTCCCCTGCATTTACTGATCTTGAAATATCCAAAAGGTACTGCTGGTCTTTGCTGAGAATTTGACGGTCTACTTCAGGGATTATGCAGTCAACTCTTTCAAATTCAACTACAGGTAACCTTTCACAGCCATTAAGCAGTTGACCGATCAGCCCACTAAAGGTTTTAGGACCTGTTGTTTCCCCATCAACGTGTTGAAATAAGTGGCGGAGAGGCAACTCATTAAAATGGAGAAGACATACAGCCCACTGAAACGGTCTACCTATATGAAGTTCAATTTGCCGAATTACACCATTTCTCCATCCTGCATTGGTAACAGTACCATCACAGCCAACAACATCTAATTTGTCCAAAAAATGTCAACTTCAGTCAAGTAGGAAATTATGCTGGAAGCGATATCAGTAGAAGATCCCGATGATGGAGAAACGTGGGCAATATATGTCGATCCAGGTTCTTGAATGATAGTGTAGTGCTCCTCTTTTTCAAGTCTACGAAATAACTTAGAATCACGTTCTTCAACTACCAAGGTATCATGTTTGCGCCCATCAAAGTATAGACCACGAAGCAAATTATCAGGATTACACTGCAAAGATCTCCTGATATGACTTTTCTCACTCCGTATTTTATTTTTATCGACCACGTTAGAATAGTCCGTGTCTGTCACCTTTCCAATATCTTGTAGAACGCTGGAAGCAATTGCAGCAGTAGCACGGTCAGATACACCAAACCTATCACTATTTAGTGCTGTTGTCTTCAGTGTTATTCTCATTTGCCATTCTAACGGAGTTTTGGTGGGGGATATCTGGGACGAACTCATCATTTTCACTTTCACAGAACTCGGAAGAGCCCTAACCGTCTTGTTGAAGTCTTGAATTGAAACAATCTGTAGGGTTGTCTTCAAAAATGGTTGATGAACTCGAAGGCGTATCATTAAAAACACGTTTGTGTTTGTAGTTCCTTCTTCTCAGTCTTGAAGTTAGCCTTTTCGTTTCTTGAAGATCTATTGATCCAATTTTGCCCAAACCACACTTCCTTTGAAAATAGATGAATCGTAATTCAAGGGCAGGTATCTTCTTAGACTTTTCATGCTTTCACTTGATAGAAATTAAACATTCACAGAAATCTTCTGTCTTATCACATGTACAGTTCAAAATTATAGGACATTTGCATGTTGCCACATCAAATAACGACAATGATCTTTGCTTGAAGTCTGCAATCTTCTTTGCAAATGTTGGTTTGTTCAAATCACGACCGTACGACTTTCTCAGTTTATAGTAACTGTCATGATATGCACCAACAAGCTGCACGATCCTGTACTCAGTAACGGTAGGAATGGACGCTCTATCATAAATATTTTTTTCTATTTTTCTTGCTACTATCCCAGCAACTTTTGAAAATCTCACTTTTGCATTGTTTGTTTGTGGGTACAATTCTAGTCTTTCGTGAAAACAACACCGAAGTACATCTTCATATGTAGGCAGTTCAGTTAGTGGCAAATCTCTGGGATGACCAAAAAGAGGGCACTAAAAGTGATCACCTTCGAAACTGCCATTGTAGCGCTACAAAAGATCACCGCACGGAATGCAACAAAAATACTAAGCAGTATAATTTAAGATGATAAAGAACAACTAGTACAAATGTAATAACACAGCTAACACTGAAGAGGACTTCTGCACAACGCCACACTAAATCACTAAGTGAGGAAATGACGAGGACGTGACGGACACGGAATGCGTGTCAAAACTTGCAGCATTCAACATTCAGCAACAGTGCTCGAACACTCTCAAAGTCAAGCTATCTTGCAGAAGGGGAGGGGAAGTGGGATTAAATCCAATAAATTGTCGGAATGCGGTGAAATATTTCCCTGTCAATCTGCTTGTTTTTAAACCAATCATTTAACTCATATGTGCATAATTACCCCAGACATAAAGTATGAAAAAGTCTTCTTTTTTTTCTAAAAAAAAAAAAAGTTTTCAGTAAAGTTGTGCAATTGGAAAACATAAAACAAAACAACACACTGTAACTATTTTTTATACTTTACTACAATTTATATTAACGAAAATAAATAATGGAATCGATTAAAGATTATTTATCCGCGCTATAGCAACTTAATTAAAAAGTTTTTTCGGCCCATGGTGCCTCGAGAAAAATGAACTCAAAATTCGGTTACAAATAAATATAAATAACGCAACTTTTGAGATCGTTTCTCTTGTCAAACCATGGATGGGTATGTTCGAAAATAGCCCTATTACATTCAGTGTCCTCAAGTTAGTATACAAAGTGCAATTAGAAATGCATATAGACGCGGGTACTTTTTGCCAGTGAAATGCACGTTAGTTCTTTTAAAGTTACGTAGGAAAACGTACTGTGGGGCAGGAGAAGATTATGGAATAGCTTGTTTACAAATATACACGAAAATTTCCCTTTAGTGTGTGAAAAAATAAGAAATATACAGAAAACGAAATTGTATTTTGATCTATCACTTGTGGCGATACTAACTAACTAATTAACTAACTCTATGGCCTATGGAATCTCAATGCCGCGTTCACAAAAGCTCTCCACTGAATTCTATCCTTAGCCAATTGGATCCAATTTCTACTTTGTATTCCTATCTCTGCGAGATCTATCTTAATATTGTCCTCCCATCTGCGCCTAGGTCTTCCTAATGTTCGTTTTCCGATTGGTCTTCCAGTCCAGACTTTGAAAGCATTTCTACTTTCTTCCATTCTAGCTACATGACCTGCCCACCTAAGCCTCCTAGACTTGATGACCCTAACAATGTTGGGTAAACCGTATAAATTATGTACTTCCTCGTTATGAAGTTTCCGCCATTTCCCATTCCCGTTCCTCTTGGGTCCGAATATTCGTCTCAAGATCTTGTTCTCAAATAATTTCAGCCTCTTCCCTCAGAGTAAGCGACCATATTTCGCAACCATACAGAACAACAGGCATGATTATCGTTTTATATATTTTAAGCTTCAAAATCCTCGACAGAATTCGCAAAGATAAGAGATTCTGAACCGAATAGTAACACGAATTCCCTGCTTTTAGTCGACATTTAATTTTTTCGTGAATATGATTTTCATCTGTTAATATTGATCCTAAATGTTTGAAAGTATCCACTTTATCAAAAGTATTTTTTAATATTTTAACACATCCACAATTTGCCGTATTTCGGTCCCGACGCACTTCCATGCATCTAGTTTTCTCTGCATTTACTTCTAAACCCATGTCCCTGCAAGCGTTTAATAAGATCTCTGCATTTCTTTCTATTGTTCTCCTATCATCCCCTATTAAATTTACATCATCAGCATATGCCATAACCTGGTGAATATCGTTCAACTCTAGGCCCTGGTTGCTATCTTTGATTTTCCTTATGGTGTATTCCAGCACAAAGTTAAATAATAATGGCGACAACGCATCTCCTTGTTTCAGGCCATTTTCGACGTGGAAGCTCGTGGAAAAAAATTTTCTTACCCGGACTTTACTTTGGAATTCATTTAAACATATCTTAAATAATCTAATTAGCTTTCTCGTCATTCCAAGTTCTGTAAGAACGTTGTATAATGTTTCTCTCCTAACCGAGCCGTACGCCTTTCTAAAATCAATAAATAATTGATGTATCGGGGTATTGTATTCCCACTTTTTTTCGAGTATTTAGCGAATGGTAAATATTTGATCGATAGTTGATCCATTTCGTCTAAATCCGCCTTAATAATCTCCAATAATTTCATCTGCGTAAGGGGTCGATCTTGCTAATAGAATATTTGAAAGGATTTTATAGGTTGTTGATAGAAGAGAAATGCCTCGATAATTATTGGCGATACATGCAGTCATAATATTTGTAAGCAGATACCTTCAGTTTTAGCTTCGCTAATCGCGACAGATGCTTTTAAAATATATACTCGTTCAGGATCTCGTAGCGAGCTAACAACTCCACCTTTAACATGACATTACCACCCTATTAAGTGAAATTTATGTTTCCATAATTGTTTTACAATGCAATATAAAATGAATGTACCTATTCCTTTTCAAAGAACTCCAACGTTCTCATAATTACGATAATAAAAGCAGATGTAAGATAATTGCAGGATGATAGGACTAGAGATGTCAAACATCAGAGATTGATGCACATATTTGACGATCAGCTAGATATTTAGCGCAATACTTCCAGAACTAGAATGTATGTTCGTTTTAAAAGAGCTTTACATATAAATCCATCGTAGTTACAGTTATATGCACTAACTTCATGTAAGAAAATAAAAAGAGTGCACGCTAATAGCTGTAACATAATCTAGAGCAGTGATTCTCAATGTGGTGTCCGCGTTACTTAACCAGCAGGTCCGTGAGACTTAAAAATTAAAATGTGTTGTAATAAAATGGAGCTCACAGCTGTTATACAAGAAGTACTTTTTGGATTAAGAAACTGCAGCTGTGGACAATTACGAGTACAAAATAATAACTATTCATGATTTCCAGTGCTCAATAATTTCATTGATTCTTCAGGTTAAAAAACTCTTTGCATAATTGCACAAAACACTTGTAGGACACTTGAGAGCACTAGCTGCAAGTTTTCGAGAATATTTTCCTGTCCCACAACATGGTGAAGGTTGGATTAAAAATCCTTTTACTAATGTAGAAATATATGACGTACAAGGTATGAATCTCTCTAACACAAAACAAGAACAGCTATTGGAACTATCCTCGAACTTGATGGAAAAACGTTTTCAAAGAAAGTGAACTTTGTAGCTTTTGGTTGCGTGTGCTCTGTGAGTATGAAGAGTTGTCTAAAAAAGCATTGCAACATTTGATGCCTTTCCCTACCACTTACTTATGTGAGCAGGTCTTTTCTGCTCTTTGCTGTACTAAAACCTTAAAGCGAAATCGTCTTAATGTGGAATCGGACCTAAGATTGATGGTGTCAAAACTTATTCCAGATTTCAATGCAATTATGGAATAAACACAAAGAATTTCATTACTCACATTAGTGACCCCACATTTAATAATTTATCAAGTGGACTTCCTTTTAAAAATAATTTTAAAAAGACTGATTTTCAGTCATAAAAGTTATTATTTTCAATTGAAATTTCGTTCACTAGGAAACAATTATGTATCTTTAGAATAAATTACTTATTAACTTGTTTTTCTTGTCAGTGGTAGTTCTAATTAGTATATTTTTAAATACCATGTGAAATTTCAGATAGCACTGCAATGGGGTCCGCAGATCACTTTTCGAATGAACAGGGGGTCTGCGTTATCGGACAATTGCAGAACCACTGATCTAAAGCATACGAAGAACTCTAGAGCATATGCAGTCAATGTCTTCAATAAACTCACGGAATTAGCGATGATTGAGCGCATGTGATGTGAAATAATTAATAGCTGAAACGACTCGCTTTAAAACTTTTGACATCCAAGCATTTCCTTCACAAAACTCTTGATGAATGATGCAATGTACGATTAATGGCTTTGAACCACCGTCACTTTCTACGACCTTTGACACGGGAACAACGACACCTTTATTTTTTGCCATACATGTTTTTGCCATCATCAGTAGTGATACATTTTAATAATTTTGTTTCATTGAAGATTGCTTTTCTGGACAGCATTTTCAACTCCTTTAAAAATATCTTCTTCAGTAGTCGTGCCGAGAATACTATGAATGTCAAGAACCTGATCATATATTTCATCTCTCGAATAAAAAGTAACACCTAAGCAGTACCTGAAACATCTGTTGACTCATCCAGAACCAAAGAAAAGCACTGTAAGTGTCGATTTTTGTCAGACAATTAAAACTCTAATTAATTCTGGCCTACGGAACTCGGAGGTTCAATGCGGCGTTCACAAAAACTCTCCACAGACATCTATCCTTAGCCAACTGGGTCCAGTTTCTACTTTGTATTCCTTTTTCTGCGAGATCCATCTTAATATTGTCCTCCCATCTGCGCCTAGGTCTTCCTAGTGGTCGCTTTCCGATTGGTCTTCCAGTCAAGACTTTGAAAGCATTTCTACTTTCTTCCATCCTAGCTACATGACCTACCCACTTGATGACCCTAGCAATGTTTGGTAAATTATGTAGTTTCTTGTTATGAAGTTTCCGCAATTCAACATTCCCATTCCTCTTGGGTTCGAATATCCGTCTCAGGATCTTGTTCTCAAATATTTTCAGTCTTCGTTCTACCCTCAAAGTAAACGACCATGTTTCCTAACCATACAGAACAACAGGCATGATTATCGTTTTATATATTTTAAGCTTCAAATTCCTCGACAGAATTCGCGACGACAAGAGATTTTGAACTGAATAATAATACGAATTCCCTGCTTTTAGTCGACAGTTAATTTCTTTATGAATATGATTGATCCTAGATATTTGAAAGTATTCACTTTATCAAAAGTATTATTTAATATTTTAACGCATATCCATAATCTGCCGTATTTTCCTACCCGAACTTTACTTTGGGATTCATTTAAACATACTTTACGGTAATTAATCTAAGTAGATTTTTCGGTATTCTTACAAAATGTTGTACAATGTTTCTCTCCTAACCGAGTCGTAGGCCTTTCTAAAATCAATAAATAGTTGATGTACCTTGGTATTGTATTCCCACTTCTTTTCGAGTATTTGTCGAATTGTAAATATTTGGTCGATAGTTGATCGATTTCGCTTAAATCCCCTCTGATACTCTCATCTGCGTATGAGGTCAATTTTGCTAATAGAACGTTTGAAAGGATTTTATAGGATGTTGACAGCACCGATAATTATTACAGTCAGATTTGTCGCCTTTCTTGTGAATTGGAACAATGATTGATTCTTTCCACTCTTGTGGCAATTCTTCCTTGTTTCAGATAAGGAGAATGAGTCAGACAATTGAGTTAATCTATTTTCTGCAATATAAGCTACTCTTCGAGCCACAGTGTTTGCTGACAAACTGATGTTTTTAAATAAATTAGCTTTTTCTGGACACATTTCTTCTGCTGGTGCAATCATGTATTCCTTGATTAATTCGCTGTCAATAAATGAGTTGAGGTAAGTTGACTTTGAGTTTAACGTCCCTTTCAGCAGCGAGGCTATATGAGACGGGACTTACTGATTAATGTAGTATCCGACCCATATGAGCTCCCGCTGTCAGTAAATGGTTTTCTATGTTTTGCTATTGAATAAGCTACGTGGAAGCTAGTACAAGTTGCTGCTTCTTGTTCGTACTTCCTTAAACACAACTGCTGAGATCTCAACCCGATTTTCAAAGACTTATATTTTTCTAACCTTTCCTTGTAAATTTGGAGTAATTCTGACGTTTTATAAGGTATTCTTTGAGGACGGATATTGTTTCATTGAAAATTACACACATTGTCTTAATTTTATTACTTGACTCAATCACGAAATATTGAGATCTTAATTGTTCTTTAAATGTTCTGTTTCGTCATCTATCTTTCGTTTATTTTCCACATTTATACAAACCCACACAAAGGGCACGTAACTTCCAACCAATATAATGCTTATTAATACCATTACAAGCCGAGATTCGGAATAAATAGAATGCATAATTTTATATACTCAATTAAACACATTGTATTTCCACTAAGAAGCTACAATCATTAAAAACATCAGTCGCACTATATTTCGCTTTTCAGATCGCATTTGGCACTCTGAAATTCAAAATTTTGAACTGTGAAACTCTCGGTTGTTTCCCGTATTTACACCCCGCGTCCTTGGTGCGTAGAACATATTAGAAAACAGTCAAAAGTACTCAAATCTTCTTTTCCAGACAAGAGATCACGCAACAGAACTTTTCCAGAGCATGTTCTAGTTCTGCTACTTGCTACAAGATGGCACTGTATTTTTCGACTAATCAAGCATAATTTCGCCGCTTCATACAAGATGGCATTACTGCCACACTATGTTGCTGTTATAGCTAGGTCTTGACCTTGGCCCTTGGGACTTAGGGAGAGGTCAGTGTGACCCTTAGGGTAAAAGTTTAGAAATACCTAATATTTCCGTGCATAAATCATGTTTTCTTGCTATGCCATTAAGATGTCTCTTGAGTAATTATATATAGACCCTATTCACAATCTTCGTGATGAAAACTTTCATTTGATATTCATATTGTAGAAAAAGAAATAATTCAGCTTAGACAAAATGGCAACTGACTTCCGCCGAATTGATCTTTTGTGACGTCATCTATTCTATGTTACCTTGACTGTCACCTCAATTCCAACGATAATACGTCATTTATTGAAATAGGTTTAGGCGTTTGAGCTCCACAGCGGAATTAATATACAGCACTACGTACTCTCATACAGATAGTCCAAGCACAATACAATCCTTTTGGCTTCGCCGCAGTCGACCAAAAGAAAAAAGTTTAGGTAATGATGGCAAAAATATTTTTAAAATAAGAGACTCCTTTACACCTTAACATTAATTTCAGTAGTCTGTGCCCCCTGATGGCCTTTCATGCCTGAAAAATTGAGCCCTCAGTTTCGGGAACTATTGGTATATTGTAGCTATTCCCAAGCTTTTACCTGCCGCTCCTCCCTCGTGAATCCTGCATACTTCAGGCTCCTTGCTGCTCTGTGGTCTGACTCATTTTGCGAACCCTTCACATGCATCCTTAAAATTTCGATGATAATAATAATAATAATTTTCACCAATTTATACTTATTCCCGTAAAATTTCTGCATATCATTATAGTGCAGTATTATTATTATTATTATTTTACTTTTTACCAGTTTCGTTCAGTGAGACCACAGGGTCTTACTCAATTGTGGTTTTGTCTTTGTACAGTATTTAATTTAAAACATCTTTGTTACAGCATTCATAATATCACGTTTGTAATTACGAATGTGGTTTATTTCTACCAGCAAAGGTGTCATTTTATTTGAAAACAAGATCCTGAGATGAATGTTCTGACGCAAGAGGAACGGGAATGGGAAATGGCGAAAACTTCATAATGAGGAACTACATAATTTATACCGTTTACCAAACATTACTAGGATCACCTCTGTTAAGTCTAAGAGGCTCAGACGAACAGGTCATGTAGCCAGAATGGAAGAAAGTAGGAACGCTCTCAAAATTTTAACTGGAAGTCCAATCGGGAAAAGACAATTAGGAAGATCTAGGCGCAGATGGGAGTAAGACGGATCTTACGGAAATAGAAATACAAAGTAGAAACTGGATCCAATTGGCTAAGGACGGAAGTCAATGGAGAGCTTTCGTGACCTCAGCAACGAAGCTTCGGGTTCCATAGGCCATAGAGTTAGTTAATTTAGTTAGTTGGAGGTGTCATTTGGGGATCCAGGAGAACCGGTAAACTTCTTCCCCCTAAGTTTGACATTTTAATATATAGCAATGATAAACCTGATAATCTACTGACATTTAGGGTTTGACGCCTCTCCCCCCCCACACAAGGAAAATCTCTCAGCAACTTGCGCCTTCCTTGCTTCCTCTTCAATCTTCGCCACCTACTAGTCTATTGCATGTTAAAAAATATTAGAATTAGAACGAAACCCAAGCAGCCATTGAAAAAAAAAAGTCGGCGCCTTGGACGTTTCCAGATGAAATTTTGAAATTAAAGGAAAATGCATTTAGGATAATAGTGGTTGGCAACGAGTGAATACCGTTTAAAATTAAACCCATCCTTCCCTTCGAGAAGAGCAGAATAGTGAAAAAGTTATTCATTTTTAGTAGGAAAATGTTTACCAGTTTTTTCTGTCCTCTGGTTTTGCAGAGATTAATTGCATTCCACGCGTTCTTTGAATTTTTTTTTCGAGCAATAAATTCCTATCTTCATCTCCAATTGAAAAGCAGAAGAAGAAGAAACAGGAGTTAAAGCAGAAGAAGAAAATGATTTTAAAAAGATTCTTTAACGAAGGCAGCCAATTTGTCATGTCTACAGCAATCAGACAAAATATTCAGAGACAATGCTTTTTTCTGCCATACCATGCAATTTGATTGTGAAGGCATGCGTATGATGGCTTTGTTTAATTTATAATGTAATCTATATTGAAGGAAATTTTTGTAATATGATGTTTTTTTTTTATTTTTTGTTATAAGTAGTGTTTGTAATAAAAGTATGAGTGTATCGATGCTAGGAGTTGGGGGTGTCACTGTAAGGAGAACTGATAGTTAACAGCGTTTAAAAGAAACATATACAAGACATATATATAATCAATGTATCTCAGCAGAACTACCAATTACACAGACGCACACACACACACACACACACAAAATAAAAATTCTGTAAACAGAACTCCAGGTTATGGATTCGATATATTTTGTTACAGAGAATCCAAATTTTGAAACCTCAGGACGATAGATTGTATCATTTTTTTTTATGGGCGAAAAATTTTAGCGATTTTGGATAGGGAATAATACATGTACCATAGTCATCGAAAAAACAAAAATTCTGTGCAGCGGAACTCAGGTTATAACTTCGATATATTTTATTACAGAGAATCGAAATTTCGAAACACCAGGACAATCTGGAACAAAATACATCGAATTCATACCCTGGGGTATACTATACAGAACATTTTTTGTATGGTTTTGTTACATGTAGCTATATCCCCTATCCAAAATTGCTAACGCTTCCCTTCCCAAATGGATCGTTCTGGGGTTTCGAAATTTCGATTCTCTGTAATAAAATATATCGAAGCCATGAACTGAGGTCCGCTGCAGAGAATTTTTGTTTTTTTCGATGACTGTGCTACATGTATTATTCCCTATCCAAAATCGCTAAAGTTTTTCGCCTATAAAAAATGATAAGATCTATCCTGGGGTTTCAAAATTTGGATTCTGTGTAACAAAATACATCGAATCCATACCCTGGGGTATACTATACAGAACATTTTTTGTATGGTTTTGTTACATGTAGCTATATCCCCTATCCAAAATTGCTAACGCTTCCCTTCCCAAATGGATCGTTCTGGGGTTTCGAAATTTCGATTCTCTGTAATAAAATATATCGAAGCCATGAACTGAGGTCCGCTGCAGAGAATTTTTGTTTTTTTCGATGACTGTGCTACATGTATTATTCCCTATCCAAAATCGCTAAAGTTTTTCGCCTATAAAAAATGATAAGATCTATCCTGGGGTTTCAAAATTTGGATTCTCTGTAACAAAATACATCGAATCCATACCCTGGGGTATACTATACAGAACATTTTTTGTATGGTTTTGTTACATGTAGCTATATCCCCTATCCAAAATTGCTAACGCTTCCCTTCCCAAATGGATCGTTCTGGGGTTTCGAAATTTCGATTCTCTGTAATAAAATATATCGAAGCCATGAACTGAGGTCCGCTGCAGAGAATTTTTGTTTTTTTCGATGACTGTGCTACATGTATTATTCCCTATCCAAAATCGCTAAAGTTTTTCGCCTATAAAAAATGATACAATCTATCCTGGGGTTTCAAAATTTGGATTCTCTGTAACAAAATACATCGAATCCATACCCTGGGGTATACTATACAGAACATTTTTTGTATGGTTTTGTTACATGTAGCTATATCCCCTATCCAAAATTGCTAACGCTTCCCTTCCCAAATGGATCGTTCTGGGGTTTCGAAATTTCGATTCTCTGTAATAAAATATATCGAAGCCATGAACTGAGGTCCGCTGCAGAGAATTTTTGTTTTTTTCGATGACTGTGCTACATGTATTATTCCCTATCCAAAATCGCTAAAGTTTTTCGCCTATAAAAAAAATGATACGATCTATCCTGGGGTTTCAAAATTTGAATTCTGTGTAACAAAATACATCGAATCCATACCCTGGGGTATACTATACAGAACATTTTTTGTATGGTTTTGTTACATGTAGCTATATCCCCTATCCAAAATTGCTAACGCTTACCTTCCCAAATGGATCGTTCTGGGGTTTCGAAATTTCGATTCTCTGTAATAAAATATATCGAAGCCATGAACTGAGGTCCGCTGCAGAGAATTTTTGTTTTTTCGATGACTGTGCTACATGTATTATTCCCTATCCAAAATCGCTAAAGTTTTTCGCCTATAAAAAATGATACAATCTATCCTGGGGTTTCAAAATTTGGATTCTCTGTAACAAAATACATCGAATCCATACCCTGGGGTATACTATACAGAACATTTTTTGTATGGTTTTGTTACATGTAGCTATATCCCCTATCCAAAATTGCTAACGCTTCCCTTCCCAAATGGATCGTTCTGGGGTTTCGAAATTTCGATTCTCTGTAATAAAATATATCGAAGCCATGAACTGAGGTCCGCTGCAGAGAATTTTTGTTTTTTTCGATGACTGTGCTACATGTATTATTCCCTATCCAAAATCGCTAAAGTTTTTCGCCTATAAAAAAATGATACAATCTATCCTGGGGTTTCAAAATTTGGATTCTCTGTAACAAAATACATCGAATCCATACCCTGGGGTATACTATACAGAACATTTTTTGTATGGTTTTGTTACATGTAGCTATATCCCCTATCCAAAATTGCTAACGCTTCCCTTCCCAAATGGATCGTTCTGGGGTTTCGAAATTTCGATTCTCTGTAATAAAATATATCGAAGCCATGAACTGAGGTCCGCTGCAGAGAATTTTTGTTTTTTTCGATGACTGTGCTACATGTATTATTCCCTATCCAAAATCGCTAAAGTTTTTCGCCTATAAAAAAAATGATACGATCTATCCTGGGGTTTAAAAATTTGGATTCTGTGTAACAAAATACATCGAATCCATACCCTGGGGTATACTATACAGAACATTTTTTGTATGGTTTTGTTACATGTAGCTATATCCCCTATCCAAAATTGCTAACGCTTACCTTCCCAAATGGATCGTTCTTGGGTTTCGAAATTTCGATTCTCTGTAATAAAATATATCGAAGCCATGAACTGAGGTCCGCTGCAGAGAATTTTTGTTTTTTTCGATGACTGTGCTACATGTATTATTCCCTATCCAAAATCGCTAAAGTTTTTCGCCTATAAAAAAAATGATACGATCTATCCTGGGGTTTAAAAATTTGGATTCTCTGTAACAAAATACATCGAATCCATACCCTGGGGTATACTATACAGAACATTTTTTGTATGGTTTTGTTACATGTAGCTATATCCCCTATCCAAAATTGCTAACGCTTACCTTCCCAAATGGATCGTTCTTGGGTTTCGAAATTTCGATTCTCTGTAATAAAATATATCGAAGCCATGAACTGAGGTCCGCTGCAGAGAATTTTTGTTTTTTTCGATGACTGTGCTACATGTATTATTCCCTATCCAAAATCGCTAAAGTTTTTCGCCTATAAAAAATGATACGATCTATCCTGGGGTTTAAAAATTTGGATTCTGTGTAACAAAATACATCGAATCCATACCCTGGGGTATACTATACAGAACATTTTTTGTATGGTTTTGTTACATGTAGCTATATCCCCTATCCAAAATTGCTAACGCTTCCCTTCCCAAATGGATCGTTCTGGGGTTTCGAAATTTCGATTCTCTGTAATAAAATATATCGAAGCCATGAACTGAGGTCCGCTGCAGAGAATTTTTGTTTTTTCGATGACTGTGCTACATGTATTATTCCCTATCCAAAATCGCTAAAGTTTTTCGCCTATAAAAAAATGATACGATCTATCCTGGGGTTTCAAAATTTGGATTCTCTGTAACAAAATACAACGAATCCATAACCTGGGGTTCGCTTCACAGAACTTTTATTTGCGTGTGTATGTGTGCGACTGTGTTAGTATTTTCAACAAAGTGGTATTTTTAGCGTCCGGAAGATTAGTTTTTATTGATTTTTTTTAAAGGAAACTGATACCCTTATGCATATTATTTTCTTAATTACCTACATATCATTATAGACTGATATAGGTCTTTATCTTTGGACAATATTTTAGTTACCTTGAAATTAAAGTTTAAGATCTAATGATAGTTTTGGGTTTTGAGTTAATTGATCACATTAATTAAACTATGTATTGTCCTCTCACCATTATCGAATGTCAACTATTTGGATCGAAATCCGGACCCTAACATACATGTATTCACCTACACGTAGCTCCGAATATAATTTAAAAAAAATAAATGAAACTTCTAGTTTTACGTCCCACGATTATGCCGGTTAGGCTAAAGGTGACGGTGATAATGGGAAATGAATGAAATGGTGGAATAAAGAAAGTGGGAGGAAATGGGAGAACTCCGAGAAAACCCACGAGCACGGTGTTTGTTCATCACAAAGTCCACACGGCACAAGCTGGGATCGAATCAGGGACCCTAAGCACCGGAGATAACAGAAAATAATAAACATTTCTAGTTTGCGGGCTACTACTTTACGCTTATAACAACATCAGTCATTATGTTCAGATTAGTGCAGACGAAATGACTTAGTTGGAATGGACGAGCTTTATTAATTAAAACTCGCGACATCAGATTTTGGTAATTATCCAAAACTGATGCTATGACCGTTTACTACTTCATTTATAATGACTAATCATACTTAAATTAAGTATTGTATTTTGACGGAAGAAAAGATTGGGAATTTTGAGTCGAATATAAATAATGTGTTATTTAGTCATGAGTCAGCTCTGTACTCACCAAATTCCTTCGGCTACGATGATGGAGTAGATATTGCCTCTTATACTACATAGAGTACATAGATACTACATATGAATAACGCCAATTCATTCTCACTTATGGCTAATAAAATTGGCCGTTGGAAAAGCCCGAAATAATCTCTCTAACAAACAAAGCATCTGAAATATATGCTCTACTTCTATGAACATGCAAACACCCTCTATCAAGATCTCTACCAAATCAATCGACCTACCTTCTCTTCGTAGTTTTGGTGGCGTCATTTTTATGTTTTCGCTTACCTTAACATTGCAAGAATTTCCTGATTGCTCGGAGTAGGAAATGCTTATGATTTAAACGAACACATTACTGGATAACATACGTTTTGTTTCTCATAGTAGGAATGTTCTGTCTGCATATAATTTTAAGTTGCTACATGACTTCCTTAATTGATCTAAAGATATGTGAATGACCTACCAGCACCAGCCTGGAAGTTGAATTTTATTTCTTTTAAAATATGATTAATTTACGAAATATTTTGATAATAGTTAATGAAATATCTTTTCCCTTTCACAAACTAATTTCTGTCATATTACACTATTGTTATAATGAAGACTGTCACGAGAGTATATTTCAAGATCAGTCTCTTCTTAATAGATGTCCAGTCTTTTTTTTTTTTAGCATCAAATCTTAGATGTACAAAATAATTTGTTTCCCTTTCTTTCAATTTTTAGAGAAAGGGTAGACTGACGCATGTCATTTTGTCCTTCTACGGAAACTTTTGGATTGGTATGTGTCTCATCTTTGAACAATTATTGTTTCCAAATTTATATATTTCATTCTCGGGTTTAATCTCCAATCCACAGTTTTATTTTTAAAGATTTTGCATTCTAATAGCTAGGTTTTACTGTACTTTCAACTACTTCTTATTTGTGCTGATACTGTCTAGGATTCTACTTCAGCAACCAGGGCCAGTGGCAGCCGATATTGGTTTCTGGAAGGAGAAACCAACTTGGGATTTTCTTTATCCTAAAGTAAGGTAGAAAAAGCTAAGCAGCACTGTCAGCACTGAGATTCGAAATCGGGAAGGAACTATGTTGGCTAGCAGAAAAGAGTAACAGTTCTCAGAAGACTAGAAACTGAATTACAGTAGAACTTCGAAATACAAGTGCGGGAGATATTTAATAACAGTTTCAAAGATTTTATTTACTTTTCAACTTTGTGCTTTGAGTGTTATTCGTTCCGCTACCTAGATTTGTATCTGGGCGAAATAAGCCAGGTACTAGAATACGAACTCTCTTTTACCTTATATTACCGGTATTGGTATTATTATTAAGTATTCTGCGTTTTTCCATGTCCCAGGACCAATGAGGTTCTTTTTAATAATTTGGATTTTTTTAAAGTTTGGGCCTGGAAATGTTTCTTCCACATTTCTCGATCTTCAGCTTTCCCTTTAACTTCCAATATTTTTCTACTACTTCTCAAATCATCGATCAGTTGTGACCTTATTCTTTTTATTCCTTACTTTCCTTCTATGGCAGTATTAAAATGACAATTTCTTCGCAAGATGTGCCCAATCCAATTGACCTTCCTACGAAGGATGCTGCTTAAAAGCGTCTTCTTCTCTCCTATCCGTTTTAAAACATCTTTTATTTTGTGTGTGTGTGTGTGTATGTGTGTGTGTGTGTATGTGTGTGTGTGTGTATGAGAGAGAGAGAGAGAGAGTGAGTGAGTGAGTGTATGTCGACATAAGGAAATAGAGAGGGTAATTTGTCGTTGATGATTAAATACATAACTTTAATCTTCCACTTAGATCATGTTTTCTTATTTAGACCGAATTTATTTCCAATGAACAATAATAATGGGAACGGAAGTCAGTTAGGTCTTAATATTAAGGATATAATTCCAACATTCTACTTGTTGAACTATAAAAAGTCTTAAAAAGGAAGTGTTACGATGAGTGGATCCGAGATTAGAACCAAAAAATTTCCAATTGCGAAGCACGTAAGCACGTATACTATATACTAGCCCCTTTGGCGTGGGAGACCTGAGTTCGATTCCCGGGGGGAGGTCATGTGGTCGGATTCCATGTTAATCAGTAGGTCCATGTCTCTATAGCCTCACTGCTGAACGGGACGTGGAACTGAAAATCAACTCAATTATATACTAGCCTGTGCTTCCTCGGTTTTTCTTTTCTCAATAGGATAACGTTCTCTCTATATAAAAATGGACTGGTTCAGAAGATATCGCCCCTCTGTAGTCGCCTTTCCACCTTAACAAGTGGCCAGCACCCACGGCTTTGGTACACGGTTTACCAGGTTCGATTCCCGGTTGGAAACTCATGACAAACACATTACAATTGTTTCGGATCAATTTTAAACTTTATGTCCACGTCTTATATACTGGGTGCTGAAAAGGGAAGCATAAAGTATGAGAAACCGAACAAAAGCTCTCTATCCAGTCAACTATCAGAAGACTAAATAGGTTAATTATATGAACCGAGTCTCCGACAATTTGTTGGTTGAATTGAAGTTCAACTTCCCTTTCAGCACTCAGGCTATATGAAACATGGACTTAGAGCTTTACGTAGAATTCGAATCGCATGAGCTCCGGCTGGAAATCGAACCCGGGTCTCTCACGCCGAAGACGCGTATGCTAATCATATAGGCACGAAGCAGATCCATTTATTCTGTTTTCGTCGAGTTCGAAGATGAAGACACTTCGTATTTTAATAGCGTAAACTATTCCTTTGATTAAGTAGCTAAATTTCATTGTCTTTTGGTAAAAAGATGAAAAAGAAATGAAATCTTTGAGTTTTACGTCCCACGACTATGCCGGCAAGGCTAGAGGAGATGGTGATGATGAGAAAGGAATGCAATGGTGGAATGAATAAATCAAGAAGAAACAGGATAACCTTGAGTAAACCTACGAACACGATGTTTGTCCACCACAAAGTCCACTAGATGTGAGCTGGGATCGAAGCAGAGATTACACGCACCAGAGGTGAACACTCTACCACTGAACCACCGCGCCTCCATTACCTTTTGGTATATGTATACGATTCTTTTCAATACTGCTCACGATTGTCATTTTCTACTTTTAAAACGCTACTTTTTTTCTGCTTATATACAAAATGTTTTCCCAGAAATTCATTACAGATAAAGCCCTCTCCCTCTCTTGGTTATTGTCACTGGAGGAAACTTTTTAATCCGTTATTTTCTTTAACGAAACTTATAAAAATTGCTCCTAAATGACACAGTTACAAAAAGATTTTTCTAACAACACCTGAAAGTTTATTTATATACACAAGATATTTAAAAGAAACATGGATAATAGAGGCATATGGTCCAGAATGGGTGTAATTTGCCGCAATTTTCTTTTCTTTTCTTTTTACGAAATGAAAAATAAAGACAAGGCGTTTCATTAAAAACACTGCATCAATAATTCTTCATTAAGTTTCGCGAGCCCATCTTCCTCATTCAACTTGTTTAAATTCTGTCTCCAGATGTCAGCACAAGACACAGTAAATGACGTCAAAGAAATGAGTCTTCGTCCCTCTTCTCTCTTCTTTTTTTTTCTTTTGGAAACTTTTTTCAATATATTTTTTTTTCCTTGTCAGTCTCCGTTGGATTCATTCAAAAAATCCAGAAACTGTATTCTGTTACTTTTCTCTAAAGAATCTGCTCCCTCTTTTTCTCTGTTGATGTTCATTGTTCTCTTCCACAACAGAGAAAGAACCAAAAACAGGGTTTACAACTGGCTGTTTATATCACTAACTTCTCTGATTGCTTCCAATACAGAGTGGACGACTGAAAAATAATCAACGACTGAAACAAATGTGTAATACAATTCTTACAATGTTAGCCGTATTTAACAAATGAAGGAATATATATTTAAAGCAATAGATTTAATTTAGTTGTAACAAAATTATATGAGTGAATGTAAATTGTCATGCACAGTGTTCAAGAATATGCACCAAAAAATGACTCGTTTGTAATCCTTAAAAATAGTGGTGTACGATAACTTTCAACAATGCACGGCAGTATAAATTTAAGTTGCACGCCGCCTGCAATTTCCTTTTAACAATGCACGGCAGCAAACATTTAATTTGCATGTCGCCTCCAATCTCCTTTCAACAATGCACGGCAGCAAAAATTTAATTTGCACGCCGCATCCAATCTCCTTTCAACAATGCACGGCAGCAAAAATTTAATTTGCACGCCGCCTCCAATCTCCTTTTAACAATGCACGGCAGCAAAAATTTAATTTGTACGCCGCCTCCAATCTCCTTTTAACAATGCACGGCAGCAAAAATTTAATTTGCACGCCGCCTTCAGTCTCATTTATACCGTGCATTACCCCTCACCCTCCACTCTCCACTCAAAAAGTTTACTGTAGCCTTCGCAACCGATTTTTATTTTGTTTAAAATTTCGTAATAGCATAATATTTTCTCAATTAATATTGAAACCGGAAGTGGTAGTAGATGTCATATCACTTCCGGTTTTGGCATAGAAAATGAAATGTATATGGAATATATTGTTAGTACGCTTAATTGATTGCAAAGGACCAGTTCTTGCTATTTATTACCGTTTTTGATTTATGGTATTTAAAACGGGAAACGCTTTATTTCTACTATTCATCAACGAACTACTCGATTCCTAACTTTCGGGACCGCAGTGGCTCAGTGGTAGAGTGTTCACCTCTGGTGCATTGGGTCCCGGGTTCAAACCCTGCTCCCGCCAAGTAAACTTTGTGGTGGACAAACACCGTGTGCGTGGGTTTCCTCGGGGTTCTCCCGTTTCCTCCCACTTTCTTCATTCCATCATTTAATTCATGTATCATCATCACCGTCTCCTTTAACCTAGCCGGCATAACTGTGGGACGTAAAACGAAAAGATTTCATTTTCATTTCGATTAATAACTTTCAATCATCTACATCCTAGCAAAAATTTATTTATTTATTTATTTTTATTTATTTAGTCTTATTCTACATGACGAAGTTAAAGTTAATCATGCCTTGTCTCGCACTTGACCATGCAAACATCAAAATTAATATGATAATATTAAGTATTTATAGAATAATAATTGAAAATAAAACACACAAACACGTTGAAATGACAACAAAAATTACACTTACAATCATAGACACACACCCGGACACACAAATTATTACAGATAAATTCATACTATATTCAGATACATTTAGAGAATACAAGAAACAAATAACAGGTAAGAAGAATAAAATCAGCGTTTTGTCATGTATCAGTAAGCCCAGAGAAATTCATAGATGGATTGCTCAACTGACTTTTTGAATAGACTGATTAACCGAGATTGTTGTATATTGGGTGGAAGATCATTCCATGCACGGATAGTGGATGCAAAGAACGATTTCGAGTAATATTTCGGCGAGTGTAGGGGAAGTGAAATGAGTTTATTTACACCTGATCTTGTGTTGTGATCGTGGTGAGCATTTAGTGGTTGCAAACGTTGAAATAAGTAGTAAGGTTGTTGAGAGCGCAAAGCCTTAAAGAGAAGTGTGAGTCGATCAAAATAACGTCTATCGGCAAGTTTTAGAAGGTCTGGCTTTCTCTAGTATGGAGTTAAATGATCTGCTCGCTTGAGATTAAAAGCAAACCGTATGCAGGAATTTTGGATACGTTGTAACCGGTACACTAATTCTTTATTTAAGTCTGATAGAGCTACACTACAATACTCAAGGTGAGGAAATATTAGAGATTTTACAAGTAGTAATTTTGTTTCAGTGATTAGAATTTTCTTTAGTCTAGTGAGTGAATGCAAAGACCAGAACGTTTTCTTATATACAGCGTTGATGTGAGGTTTAAAGTCAAGAAATTGATCTATTATTATCCCGAGATTTGTGATGGTTTCAGAAAATGGATTAGTTGTTCCATTTATCTGTACTGCTGGTATATTCGAACGGTGCACTTGTATAAGTCGTTTAGAGTAGACTCAAGTGCGTTTAGATTTAAGTGGATTCACTGTTAACCCATTTTCATTTGACCACAAGTAAATGCGGTGCAAATTCTCGTTCATTTGTTGAATTGAATTGTTCAAGTTTTCGGGTTGACCTGAGATATATGTAATTTGAAAATCGTCCGCGTATAGGTGATATTTACAATATTTTAAAACAGAAGGAAGGTCATTAATGTATAGACAGAACAAGAGAGGACCAAGGACTCTTCCTTGAGGGACCCCGTGAGTGAGACTCCGCAGTGAAGAGGAAGTATTGAATACTGATACAAATTGCAAATTCCCAAATTGCCAAATTGCCTGTAGATAATTTTGAACATATTTCACAGCACCGTCGGAGAAGTTAAATTTTTTGCCAATTTATGGAAGAGCATCGTATGTATATGCAATTGATTGAAAAGCTTTAGAGAAATCTAATAGAGCAAAAACAGTTACCTGCTTTCTATCCATTGCTAGTCTAATGTCATCAGTAACATAAGTAAGAGCTGTAGCTGTACTGTGGTACTTTCTGAAGCCTGATTGAAGCGAATCGAAAAAAATTGTATTTCAGTAAAAGGGTTCGAATTTGATCACTAACAATATATTCTAATGCATTTGAAAGTACAGGTAAAATATAATACTAATTGGCAGGAAATCATTACTATTTGTGATATTACTTGTTTTGGGGAACGCTAAGACTTCAGCTGTTTTCCAAACAGATGGAAAAGTGCCGCTCATAAGAGAACAGTTGAAAATATTAGTAATGGGATTTAGTACAAAAAGCAAAATTTTCATAATAAATTGAATGCTAATCTGGTCAGTGCCAGTATCATTTGATTTCATTCTATTAATGGCCTTCATGACAGTTAGAGGGCTGACACATCAAAGGAAAATACTTTCCTGTACATTCTGGACTCCTCCTATTACGTGTGTTTTTGGATCTATTTACTTAAAAGCTTTTTGCCACAAAAATGGTTATTAAGACCATCTGCCGTGAATGTATTATTAGCCATGTTTTGTTTCCTACTGTTCTTGATCCCTAATACATTTAATTTTTTCCACAACATTTTTGAGTTACCAGTACTGGTCGCTATGTTTGAGGCAAATTCCATTTTGGCTTTTCTAATTAAGTGAGTACATGTATTTCGTAAGATTTTATATTTTTGAAAACAGTCGTCGGCCTGTATTAAATTATCTTTACAAGATTTCGTGTATTGTCTATAAGAGAAAATTCATATGTAATGGAAATGAAATCTTTGAGTTTTACGTTCCACGGTTATGCCGTGCTGGCCAAAGAAGATGGTGATGATGAGAATCAATGAAATGGTGGAATGAAAGAGTGCGAGGAAACGGGAGAATTCCAAGAAAACCCATACACACGAAGTTTGTCCACCACAAAGTTCACTAAGACGCGAGCTGAGATCGAACTAGGGACCTTATGCACCAGAGGTGAATACTCTATCACTGAGCCACCAAGCCCTGCTAAAATTTATGATGATCCATCAAACAGTTTTTGAGATTTCACTTGTCTCTTGAACACACACACACACACACTAAGACGCAGTAAAGCAAACCCCCTTAAAAATAATTTTTTAAAAGAAAAATTTCTCTTCTTTCTACAATCCGCAGCATTACTAGTTATTAGAATCACTCTAATAGCCTTATAAGATTGTAATGATAGTACGTACCTACGTGCATTACTCCACATGGAACTCTTGAACGAAGTCGAATTTTTGAATTATCTTTTGGAATAGGTAGTTGGAGCAATTATCTGTGTTGAATTTGTTAATGGAGTTATGCGTTAACATCTTAATGATAACTGGCTTCAACGGCAGCTATCCATATTTTGTTTAAAATCTACACTCCTTAGCTTCTATGCAACCTTCACGGTAGCAAAGAAATGTTAGTTGCCTATAGTAATAGAATACTTCGCTTTCTTATTGCACATAGCTTCACAAAGTTCTATAAAGAAGTCAATCCGTTTCACGGTTAATTGTGTCTATTCATATCCTGTGTAATCTACAACAGCCTCTACCTTCTATGCAACCTGCATAGTAGCAAGGAAATGTTGGTTGCCTATAATAAAAGGATATGTAGATCTTCTAACCACTTTTGCCGAGTTCGTTAAGTGGACTCAATCCGCTACTGTCTTCATAGGTAATGGTGTATATTCAAATCTCGTTTAATCTACAACAGCCTCTACCTTCCATGCAACCTGCACGGTAGCAAGGAAATGTTGGTTGCCCATAATAAAAGGGTATGTAGATCTTCTGACCACTTTTGCCGAATTCGTTAAGTGGACTCAATCCGCTACTGTCTTCATTGGTAATGGTGTCTATTCATATATCGTTTAATCTATAACATTCCCTAGCTTCTATGCAACCTGCATAGTAGCAAGGAAATGTTGGTTGCCTATAGTAGAAGGAAGTGTAACTTTTCTTACTGAAAAATACCTCTCCGAATATCCTAATATGAAATCGTTTTTGAAGACGCATACTGTCTAGCAAAACTTATTTTCTTTTTAATCACATTCTAATTCGCTAGAATTATGCCTAATTACCGTGTTTAAATATGTTAACTAGTATTTACGGTATTTTTACGTTTGATTAAAGATTTCAAATGGACACCGTGATGTTAATCTTATCTAATTTCCTGAACGAATCTCGCAATCTATGTTCGTAAAATTAAAAACATGTTATTTCTCCTTTACTTCTATCAAAGACTATATTTGAACTACACAAATACCTTAAATTTTTCATTTCATTAAAATAACTATAAATATTTGTAAATATATATTGTGCTTCTGTCTGATTAAGTAAATTTTCTTCCTTTCTTTTCAGTTGGGCAACACTTTAGTGATAGCAGCCGTGCTGACCACGAGAAGGCTTCGAACTGTAACTAACTGCTTTGTGATGTCATTAGCCGTCGCTGATTGGCTCGTGGGAATATTCGTCATGCCTCTAGGAGTTGCCAATTTAATTATGGGTAGGTAAATATTTAGGGACGAGATTTTCTATTTACCACCAAAACATATTACACAAATATAAACTAGGTTAAATTCACAGAAATACTGATTCGAATCATTCTGTTTGCTAACAAATAATTTATCAGAATGAGTTGGCTTACAGCTTGTTGACAGTTCATCTACAAAATTTATCATTTCATAGCATAGATGTGTATAGCGTACTACTGTTCTGATAATGCTTGAAGACGAGTGTATACAGATACACACAGACTCTCTACTACGCAATTTTAAGTAGTTATTGGGGGGGAACAAGGGAGTTACGTCTCAACATATAAAATTACGAAATTGGGGCTAAAATACCGAAACTGAATTTGAAAGTATGGAGTTACAATATTCAATCCATATATTTTTTTAAATCTTTGATAACGGTATCTTACCATGTTTCCTCTTTGACAATCCTATCTTGAAGCTGGAAGTGGTTAAGACTCCATTTACGGTTTAAGGAGACAGATAAAAGCGGGGATTGAAGCTAGAGAAGCAACAAAACAGTTGCTGCAAAAAGATTTTTTCAATGTCATTGCTGCCGATCTTCGAAAATATCCAAGAGAGTCTTAAATAGAGGCTAGTCTTGCATATATGCAAAGTTAACTTTGAAATTGTATTGCACCATGTAGTTTCTAGTTCGAACATAGAGAAGCAGCTTTGCGTATCAGCTAAAATGTCCTTTCACTATTAAAGTTTTGAATTTCCCGCTAGATGTCGTAGTAAGCCAGCGTTGGTCTCTTTGTATTACTTGTTGCACGCGGAGTTGTCATCATGTCATCTTTGAGCTTTCTTTGCTCGTTTAGGTGGACACGTTTTGAACTGTTGATTTTTTTTCTGTGTTAGACAGAAGTGTAATGAGTGCAAAAGTGCAAGTACGCTGACATTCGTCGCGTTTTATTGGTTCTATCTGGTTTTAGTGGACTTTGCAGATGTCAACGCGCAACTTTGCATAGACACTGTATGCAAACATAATAAAATATCCAATAGACCACATATTATTTGCATTAATTGTTTCTTTTAATCCCTTGTTTCCTACACAAAAACCACTCCAAATTTTAAAACATCAGTTTGATTGGAAAAATGGTTCGCTAAATGGTTACATAGCAACTGGGAGATAGTTGTGCTCCTTATGCAGGAAAGGAAATAACATTGAAGGGAAAAGAGGATAGTGTGACAATGAACATGACTTTCTTGTTGCCCTTGAACAAGTAAAAAATAAAAAGGTCATCGCGACTATGGGACAAATAACTATACTATATTAGAATTAGAAATTAGATTTCTGGGCTTTGGGCATCTATGGCTATGTTATCCCATCATGAATGAGGGATGACTCCCTCGGCGATTACACTGCCCGGGGAATGGGGAAGGAAGGAAGCAGTCTGGGACCATTATGTGAGGTACCATATCGGCTTTTGCCTGGTTGTGAGTGAGGAAAACCCATTGAAATCTCACCCAGGATGGCTGATCTGAAAAACTTTTTACGCTTTTTCGACTGAGTGTTTCCACCGGGAATCGAATCCGAGGTCGCTCGCACTAAAGGCGAGAGAGTTAGCGGCTACGCTACGTGGGGCCATGACAACTATGTATATATATATATATATATATATATATATATATATATATATATATATATATATATATATATATATATATATATATATATATATGTACTAGTAAATTCCTCCATGCGTTGCTGCGAACATGTTTTGCGTTTCTACTTCTGCGTCCTTTATATACTAGAATTCGTCTGAACTCAAAGTTTTGCATGAAATTCGAATACTTCGTATGGGCATTTTAGAGAGCCCTTTTCTTCCCTTCAATGTGAAGTATCAAAAACTGCTGTAATCCTTCTTGAATTACTTTAAATAAAAAAAATTAATATCAAATGTCATGCGTCTAAGAATTTTAAGTAATTCCAAATGTATGGACACACAGTATTATAATAATTAAAACTCATATCAAATGTGCCCTTTCTACGTCTATTTGTGGTAGTAAATGAAGTAAACAAGTGTGATAGTAAACAAGTGTGTTTTGTTTCCAGTTCGAAGTTAATCTATAACGTTGCCGCGTAGTGAAATTTTTGATTCCCCATAGCGGCTGAAGTAGGCCCCGGATGATATACCATTATAGCATTTTCTGTTTATTTTGACATCAAGAAAAGCGCTCTGTTGTCCTCCGTGGGCGCCATTTTTAAAACACCCGAAGGGTGGATCCAAGGGGACTATGACCCCCCTTGACGCTCAGGTATACAGTGGGTAAAATGGGCTTCAATCCTGCTTTACACTGGCTAAAGCTGCAAACTATGGTTTAGCTCCTCCCTTGATCATATCCTGGATCCGCCACTTACTATATTGAATTCGAGAAACTGAAGTGGCAGTCCATATCAACATAAAAAAAAGTCATACTCATACATACGCAATCCAAAAATACATATTTCGTCAATGTGCAAATGTGCAATAGATGTGTAAGGGATTCTCTACAAATTATAATTCCGAACACGTGCTCTCAACTGAATTTTCAGATATGCTCCAATTTGAAGGTGCATCCAAAGTAGACAAAATAGCGGGAGTTGGCAACAGTGGGCACGAAATACTTTGGTGGAAAATCGAAAGTGTTAGGGAATGCCACTATTCATAATAACGCGTGCTGCGATGTATTTTTTCACGGTATATTTCATGTTTTTTATTCACGTATAAGACTGAAACAAAACATTGTAGCACGTGTTATTGCTAAACATCGCAAAATATGATGAACCGTGGTGCTGGCGTTCTCTAACACTTCCGACTTTCCACCAAGCATTTAGCATCACTGTTGCCAAAGCTTGTCTTTTGTCTATTTTGGACCCACCTTGAAAGCAGAGCATATCTGAGAAGTCTGATGAGAGTATGTCTTTGAATTACTCTGTACGGAATCCCTTACATACCCATTGCACACAGACTTCGGACTCCGAAGGCGCACGTGATAGACACTAGACCATCAAGAAGTGCAAAAATGATTTTAAAAAATGATGGAAACCCGCTGCTTTGGTGAATATACTTGGACCTGGTTAACCAATATCTGACTTAGGATTTGTCATTTATTTGAAAGGGACTTTTACTTTTTTATGTCAATATCTCGTTATCGTTACAGACTCCTGGCAGCTTGGTCGAGTGGTCTGTGATATCTGGATCTCATTAGACGTTCTCCTCTGCACGGCGTCCATACTTAGTCTCTGCGTGATCAGCGTCGACCGCTATTTTGCTGTCACGCAGCCCCTCAACTACTCTAGAAGGCGCCGCTCCAAACGACTGGCTCTCATCATGATCTGCGTCGTATGGCTGCTAGCCCTTGCCATCACTTGCCCACCTATGTTGGGATGGTGAGTAGCACAAGTGAGATATAATACATTTTGGGGTGTGGTCTTCACTATAGTTATTAAGACAATAAAACCTTTGAATAACGGGCATCAATGGAACATAGTAAATGAGAGGTGTCCGTTACACAGAGGCATACAAATTTGCATTACTTACAGCTCAAATGCTAATTATGTGCAGTACATAGGAAATTCATTAATTATTGTATTGATAATAACACTTTCTGTAATTTGAGAAATTGCTTCTTACTGTGCACCGAGAAGATCTTTTCTTAAGAAAGAAATAATGAAAGCAGCAGTATAATGTCTAAAATGAGATGAAATGTGTCAGTTTAACGTCCCATCATTTATGCTAAGGAAAACGATAATTAAGGCAACTGAATGTTGATGGAAGAATTGGTAGAATGAAAAATTGGAAGGAAATGGAAGTACCCCGGAAAACCCCACGGATACGATGTTGTCCACCATAAACTTATTTGGCCGGGATTAAACCAGGAAGTCCACACACCAAAGGCAAATGCTCTACCACTGAGCTACGGTGCGCTCCAGAGCTATTGAGAAAGTTATAATTAATTATTTAGATATATATTTAGATACGATCTATAATTTCAAGTGCGAGAGTTGATGGTAGAAATAATACAAAAATCCATGTTTGTCAGACCATGTGCTGAGTGAGCGTGGTGGGAAGAAAACTTGTTTTCATTTATCAGCTTACTCAATTTCTAGAAACGCCTGCGTCTCTATGCAACCCAATCTGCATCGGAGCTATCGGGTTACATACGATGTAGGCGTTCAAACACGACGTGTTCTAGAATTTCTTTCCTCCTTACCGGTAGAAATAAAGCTATAATAAAGTGGAAGTGCTAATAAGTTATTTACGCTCGTCGCAAAGAAATTAACTAAAGTCATCAGTAGAGCAACCCACATTAAGCTTTAGTTTTTCCAAATTATGCTTTATTGTTAGTTTCAATCATTGTTTTACATTAATCGTGTATAATGCATATTATTTACTATACATTAAATATTCCAAATATCTTGATCAATTTATTAATATTTTATGCAATCTGTTTCTTTCATACTGTAAACAGATGTACTTTACTCGAGTCATTTTTTATTATTATTATTATTATTACTTGTGTGCATCTTAGAGGGGGATATATACAGAAATGGAAAGTAAAAGATGCAACCAAAAATACAGAAAGTGTTAAGCTCAAGAGGTACACATAACAATATAGTGTGAAGTTCTTGTGCACTTTTTGTACATTTCGAATTATCATACATAACTGTTCAGTTTCACTTAGAAAAAAACTATTCTTAATTCATTGTTGGCAGAAAGTTTTCTTTTTTTTTTTTTTTTTTTTTTTGTCTCGACTTCAAATGGTTACACCAAAAAGTTTACAGAAATAAAAATAATGTTTGCATTGTTGCATTGTAAATATTGGTTTAAAATATTAATACAGTATATTAAATTTGCAATTAAACAGAATTTTCCAAGAATTGTGCTATATATTTTAAATTATGCTTTATGATTTTTTTTTTTTAATTATGCTTTATTATGCTTTTAAAATTAGTTTCTTCTAGACCCTTCGACAACCACAACCATGTTCAAGGTACCAACCATGTGTGTAAATTGCTGTTATGCTTTTTAAGCTTTTGGGTCGGTCTAGTCATCAGCTATGAGCAAATTATGAATACTTTGTGTATAACAAATTAGTAGAAAGAGTAAAGTAACAAATCCAGGTACTTCAAAAACAAGTTCGTTTAACTTTATATTAATCGCTGTTACTGAAATGAAATCTGACCTATAGGTGAACATATTGCGTTTATTACTAGTATGATAAATAACGTTTAGAAGAGGAGGTGTGGTGACTAACCGATAAACTATGGCTTTTGTCAAATCTTTTTTGTTGCTAGCGGCCAGTAACAGAAAAACTGGGACGTAGTGATCGCTTAATGCTACCGGGGAGGCATGGTGATTCAGTGGTAGAACTCTTACTTCTGGTGCGAGTCCTTGGTTCGATTCCCGACCAAGTAAGTTTGCGGTGGACAACATCGTGCACGTGGATTTTCTCGGGGTACTTCTGTTTCCTCCCACTTTCTCACTTCACCAATTCTTTTATCATCATTCACTTGCCTTAATCATTATCTCCCTTAGCCTAAAGGACATAATTGTAGAACGTTAAACTAAAAAATGTCATTGCTAATGCTCTCAGTTTCACTACTCGTGCATTGCGCGAAATCGCGTTTGACGTTCCTTTATTATTGTAGTTTTTAGTAATAAGTGAAATGATTTAGTTAGTTAATAAGAAACCGTGTTGTTTGCTTCCGTATATAAGTCAAGGTATAACAGTTGTAATAAAATAAGACGTTTCTTTTTTCCTTCCCAAAGCAAATGCATATTTCGTAAATCGTGCAATGCTAATCCCTGAAAGGAGGGAGAACTGATTTTGTTCCCATGTGTGTAATGTAAATTTTTCTTTGGATTATATATTATGAAAGCTGACAAGTTTGTAATAAATAGGGTATTCCGTGATTAAACGCATTTAAAACCAAATATTGTTCCTCACATTTTCCCCAAGCTTATCACATTACTTGTCAACTACAAAATGAATTGAAAGTTCACACCTCAAAGATATTTGAGTCTCTCGTATGTAAATTATTATGTCTATTAGAACTGACTTCCAAAATTACATCACGTTGTTCAGTAATGACTCTGACAAAAGCAACAATTTTATAAAAAGGAAAAGGAGGTTAACAGAAGGAGAGCAGTTTACCAAATCTTCTCAATTTTGATTCAAACATATATATTCAGAATGCTGAATGACAGTAACCGAGTTTGTAACCGTGCCTCAGATAGTAAGCCAAGTTGTATTTTTAATCCCTAAAATACACTGAGAAAAATCCGTTATCAGACAACAGTATATTGTACAAATATACGGAATCCTTCTGTTTAGTAAGGAAATCGGTACGAAGCGCACGTTATTCATATGCTACATATTTTTCCCGCTTAAATGTTCCATCATGCCCTTGCAGAATATCTGACACCTAACAATCTTCCGTATATTAATACGTATGTTACATACGTCCATCTATATGTGAGATCCTGACCGCCTATATACAATTCTTTCGTTTGTATAGAAAGTACGTATACTCGGAACACTTATACGGGAAGTACGTATAGAATATACTTTTCCAGTTACACGTTTGCTATACGTTAAGTCCAAAAACCACAGGATTTACATGTGTAACCTACGCTTTTACGTACACCACATACTTTTTTCTCAGTGTAGATAAGAAAAAATAAAGCTTGCCTTAATTCGGGAACGAGCCGAAGTGATATAGGGCGATGTGGATCTAAGTCATTACCTTCTTAACTTCAGCACGTACAGGAGGTGATATTCAGCATCATGCTCTGGCAACTTACTCCCAGGTTCCTACAGATACTCATTTATCAGAGGTTGGATGTACTTGTAAGTCGCTTTGCAATGGGAACAGAACGAGAAAGTAATCGCTCCTTTATTGGTATCAAACCCGGAATACTCAGTTAGTAGGTAGGCGCCTTACCGTTAGCGACTTTCAAATAGATAAATAAGTTTATAAATTGCAGAATAAATTGCAACGAGGCTGAGGGAGACCATCATTATGATAATGAATAAAATGGTAAAATAAAGAAATGGGAGAAATCCGAGGAAACCCACACACATGGTGTTTGTTGACCACAAGGATCACTTCGCACGAGCAGGGATCGAACCAGGTACCTCACGCACTAAAGGGGCCGCGGTGGCTCAGTGGTAAAGAGTTCGCCTCTGGCGCATGGAGTCCTTGGTTTAATCCCAGCTCGTGCCAAGTGAGCTTTGTGGTGGGCAAACACCATGTGCGTGGGTTTTCCAGGGTTCTCCCATTCCCTCTCACTTACTTAATTCCACCATTCCATTCATTTTTTATCATTACCATCTCTTTTAGCCTAGCCAGCATAATCGTGAGGTGTAAAACTCAAAGAATTTGTTTATCTTTATCTCACACACTAAAAGTGAACACACTACCGCTGAGCTGTGTATTAACTGAAATTTAGTATCTCTTCCCAGCACCAAGGTTACATGAGACATGAACCTACAGTTTACGGTGGAATCCAAACCTGCGTAATGTTTTTATACTTTAATTCTTTCCCACTAAGAATGGAGCCTCGGAAAAGGTGCATTAAAAGCACACGCACTACCCATTGGACGAGAGGGAGCGTATATGCTCAACCTTTGAGTTTTTTGATTATAGACTACAGGCTAAAGACATGATAGGAGGCCTGGGTTCGATTCCCGGCGCGAGCTCATGTGGTTCGGATTCCACGTTAATCAGTAGGTCCACGTCTCATATGGCCTCGCTGCTGAACGGGACGTTAAACTCAAAATCAAGTCAAGTCAAGCTAAAGACATGATAATACATACTGATAAAGACAAATTGATTGTTGAAAGTATAGGAAGACGCGAAAATAGAAATCGTTTCTACCTTGGATTGAACTCACGATCATATTCATCGAAGACCAGTGGCGGATCCAGAAGGTAAAAACTGGGAGAATCAGGAACCCAGACTATTATACTTATATCATGAATTTACAATTTTTCGTTGGTCCTGCAGAAGTTCCCAACTTAAGCCTTTTGGCCCCAGGATAGATCTGCCACTGCCAAATACAAGTCTTCTACCATAAAGTCACTGTTCTCTACAGTAAACTCCTCTGACTATAGATATGCATATTTCTTTGCTTTTTGTGCATAGTTATGGTAGAAAATACATGTTCTCGAAGACCTATTCACATAGGAATAATACTGTTTCGTTATTACTTCTAAAATTGTTGGAAAAGTTGTACTTCGCCAACTAAGAAACTTCTACCAAGATGTAAGCTAGAAGTAACTGAAGAGAGAGTATATATATATCGTAGAAACCGCCTCAGGCGTTGTCTTTAATTTGTGATCGAAATGTAACTCACAAAATCACATTAGGCAACTTGCTAATTACAATTAATAGAATTACTTATATTCCCTCAGCACGTAAAATACACGTACTTGAGAACACGAACGAGAGGTTCTAAGAAATTACATCAACTGAGAAAATGTCATTACGATTTTTTTTACAGTGCTAATAATGTTATTATTATTATTGTCTTTGAACAAACTTAGGCAATTAATTTATACTTTGAGAACTGGCTAGGGTTCTTAATCTCGGTCAGAGTAAACCTACAATTTTAATTGATTTATTTCAGTTACTGGAAATATTTCCATTGTGGCGCCTTTAACTACTCCGGGAACAAATTTTTCACTACTACTACTACTTTTGTCACAGGAGATCTGGGTTTGTTTCTCAGTGGTAGCTCGTGCTTCAAATCCTTTGTTGAGCTAGGGCCGCTGTGGTTCAGTGGTAGAGCGTTCACCTCTGGTGTTTGGGATACCTGGTTCGATCCCAGCTCGCGCCAAGTGAACTTTGTGGTGGACAAACACCATGTACGTGGGTTTTCTCGAGGTTTTCCCGTTTCTTTCCACTTTCTTAATTCCACCATTTAATTCATTCTTTTCATCATCACCGTCTTCTTTAGCCTAGCCGGCATAAGCGTGGGACGTAAAACTCAAAGATTTCTTTCGTTAAGCTATAGCCAACAACTCAAGCATATATAGTCTCAGTGCTGAAAGGGATATTAAACTCCATCCCAATAAACTACTACTAGTACTACAGCTGCTACTACTACTACTACTAATAATAATAATAATAATAATAATAATAATAATAATAAAAATAATAATAATAATAATAATAATAATAATAATAATAATAATAATAATAATAATAATATAATGATGAAGAAGAAACTGCTATTTGTGAAGTATTTGGCTCACAACTAGTCCTAATATTCACATCTGTTAAACATCATTATTCTATGACAGTAGTTCTCAAAGTAGGGTCCGCGGACCCTTCGGGGTCCGCGACGCCTAAAAATTAAAATGTGTTGTGATAAAATAGAACTCACAGCTGTTATGCAAGAAGTTTTTCTTTTCAGTTATTAAAAGAAAGTAATTAGAAATTATAACTACGTTTGTAAATTTAAGTGATTTTCCTACTTGACTAGATTTCTGCCCTGAAGCCGGTCAACCGTTATATAGGACTACTTCAAGTGAGTAATATGCCTTCTTTATTAGGGTACTTTTTTCAAAAACAGTTGTACTTCAACTGCACGACGCTTCGGAATTTCATGGATTTCATCTTCAAGTGGCGGAAAGTTCCCACCACTACCTCCAATTCCAGATATTTTCTTTAAAAAATATAAAGAAGTAAACATTAGTAATTGCTATGCTTATAAACGTCAAGCCTTTCTCCAATTCTAGGATTTCTAAAAAAAAAACGATGAGAAATCCCTCCGAAAATATGTTCCTCGATCCGCCACTGCGAGTAACTATTCACTCAAATTAGTTTGCGTGTTCGCTGTGAGTGTGAAGAGATGTCTAAAAAGGCACTGCAACATTTGATGCCTTTCCCTACCACTGACTTATGTGAGCAGACCTTTTCTGCTCTTTTCAGTATTAAAACCTTAAAGCGAAATCGTTTTAATGTGGAAACGGATCTATGATTAATGATGATAAAAATGATTCCCAATTTAAATGTGAGTATGGAAAAACACAAAGAATTTAATTCCTTGCATTAGTGACCCCACATTTGGGAACGTTATTTATCAAGTGAATTACCTTTAAAAGAAATAAAAGAAGAAGGAAAAAGACATTGGTTTTGTGTTGAAACTTTCTGTACTTTCAATTAAAGTTTCGTTCATTAGGAAACAATTATATATCTTTAGAATAAATTACTTATTATATTATTTTTATTGATCTTTTTCTTATCTGTGCTAATTCTAACTAGCATATTTTTAATACCATCTGAAATTTCAGATAGCATTGCAAGGGGGGGTCCGCAGATCACTTCCCGAATAAACGGGGAGTCCGCGTTATCGGAAAGTTTGAGAACCATTGTTCTACGGTATTCGTGAAACTAAACTGAACGAAGCACTGAATATACAGGGTGCTCTAAAGATCTGGAAACGTCCTAATAGGTAGTAAACGCTGCAAAATATAATCAAAGTAACAATGTAGTGTGGAATAGGGATGAGGAAATTCAAGGACTTATCACGATGACATCCGGAATCTTGAAGTCCATCACCTGAATTTTACGTAGTTGACTTAAACTCTAACATGTAACAAGTCATTTTAATAGCAAATTTTCATAGAAACTGAATGGTACAGTTATTTTTGCTCTGGCACTAACCATTACAAAGCTATGACTGTTTCTATGTTTGTATCGTTGCATGTGACTTACTAGCACAATATGGCCTTGACACATTGAAATTGTAAGACTATCCATGATTTTGGATTGATTATTTTAACAAACGAAACACTGACCAAAGCTTAAAACCCACTGTATTTTAAATTATAACATGTAATGGTTTCGAATATCTAACATATCCTTCTTCAGACACTATCAAACATCTGATAGTGTCTGAAGAAGGATATGTTAGATATCCGAAACCGTTACATATTATAATTTAAAATACAGTGGGTTTTAAGCTTTAGTCAATGTTTCTTTTGTGAAAATTGAAATTGTGTTGTGAAGTGGCGAACGAAGAACTTGAGTGATATCACACGATTTTAACCGAAGTTATTCCAAAAGGACTTTCATCACCATTGGTACTATGTTCAAAGTGTTCCAAGAAACCGAGTCTGTGGCAGGTCGGCCCAAAATTGGTAAACCACGCACAGCGATAGACAAGGTATTCAACAGCGGCAGCTCTGGCATCATTCACTAAAAGTCCCAGAAGCACGCGTAACGTAGCTCGTGAAAGTAGTGTTAGTTGCTTTTCAATCATGCGCATTATGTCAATGAATAAGTGACACACTTATAAGCTGCAACTTCACCAACACCTTACAGAAAATGTTCCACATCGTCGTCTGAAACTTTCTCAATGGGCCACAGAGCAGCTACGATAAAAACCTATATTCGCCACGAGTGTATTATTTACTTAGTAGGAAATCATTGAGCGCCGGATGAGATTAACGAATAGAACGTGCGACACTGGTTGGATTGTACCTGCATTAGTTTGTCATATCCGCAGGTATTCTCGGTAATTTGGGATGTGGTGTGACATGTAGCTTATTCGTCTTAATCGTTTCATTCTTAACCAACAGAACCCTAAACCGTTGGTAAGTATGGCAGGAATGGAGTGCTTCACAATGAAATAGCGTTTTGGTGAATGTTGTCCAAAGACTGTTCGCAAACTTCGTGAAATGTTTGATCAATGTCAAGTACAGAATAAATCGACTGTGATGAGACTAATTGCTGAATTTGAGAAAACCGGTTTGGTTGAAGACATTAAGTCGCTGCGCGCCCTTGTGTTAGTCGTTCTGCGAAATACATGGTCATCAAGATGGCGCTCCATTCCTACCCGTACATTCCTTCATTCCCAAAAACAGTTGACGATCATGCGCTATTCGGCGCTCCGTGACTACTAACCACAAAGAAAACCCGTACATTCCTTCATTCCCAAAAACAGTTGACGATCATGCGCTATTCGGCGCTCCGTGACTACTAACCACAAAGAAAACCCGTACATTCCTTCATTCCCAAAAACAGTTGACGATCATGCGCAATTTCCACGCTCCGTGGCTACCAACCACAAAGAAAACCCGTACATTCCTTCATTCCCGAAAAACAGATGATGATCATGCGCTATTCGGCGCTCCGTGACTACTAACCACAAAGAAAACAGATGAGAATCGTATAACGTTCAGTGCAGCCAACTTACTAGAACAGAAATGGCGAGAATTTCAAAAGTTACGTTCTTTATGCGACACCCTTTATTTTCTAGTTCAAACTTTTTTGCTTTCCGACAGCCATAAAAAGTTAAGAGTTTCCATTTGGTCAAATTTTGTATGAAAAAAATCAGTAATTGTAATTGTGTACTTTACAATAAAGATAAAAAAACGAGAAAGGCGTATAAGTAAATGGCCAGGTTTTCAGCACAATAATGCTTGCTGATGACATAGCACTGATAGAGGATAACGAAGAGGATTTGCAGGAAGCACTTTCAAACTTAAACGACCAACTGAGAAAGAAAACACAAAATGAAGATAAACAAGAAGAAACCAAAGTGATAAAGTGCACAAGAGTAGGATAGGAAGGATCAAACGTATGGCTAGAGGAAGAGAAAATCGAAGACGTTAAGACGTCCCCTTAGTTAGGAAGTCTAATATCCTCAGATGAAAGAAGTGAGAAAGACGTAAGTTCCAGAACACCGCAGACTAAACAAGCATTCAATAGGAAAAGAGGACTGCTAGCATCAAGAAATGTATCGTTGGACGTTCTTAAACGAGTTATTAAGACACTTGCATGAAACGTGGCGTTTTACGCATCAGAGACATGAACATTGAGAAAAGCTGAAATATCCAAGCTGGAAGAATTTGAAATGTGGTGTTGGTGCAGAATGCTGCTCATATCATGGACCGAAAGGAAAAGGAATGAAGACGCGACTAACGGAAGCTAATGAAGGACAATAGATCATGAAGATTATAGGAAAAAGAAGAAACAGCATGCTTGGCCATCTTATTCGGTACTCGGATTGGATCACCGTGTTGATAGTGGGAAAGGCAGAAGGAAAACCAAGAAGAGGAAGACCAAGAATAGAATATCTAGACACAGTTATGAAGAAGAGACTTTTATTAAAGTATAAAACAGCTCTCCCAACTGAGACGAAAGTTTTAAAATTTCCGTGTTGGCCACAACCTATAGCTGAAGTGGGAAAGAAGTGGACAATAAAGATATACCCAAAAAAATCAATTAAAAATGAATTATTTTCCGCAATCGGAAAACGACTAGTTAAAGTGACTCTGTGCGTAACTACTTGATCACGAAATACGTGTTGACTTATCAATATTTCCAATCGTTTTCTTTTTCCCCTACACCTTTGGCATTTTGTTAAACCCTTCCAGACAGAATTAATAATTAATTATACTCCATTTATTTATCACAGTCGCTCTTCCTATTCTTTATTTTCATCTTGTTTTTTGCTAAGTTAGCAAAAGTCAGATTTAGGTTTTAATAGTTTTTGGTTAACAAAAAATCATTTCCAACTTCAAATGACTTGAGCATGAGCAAAGGAAAAAACGCATGAGAGCGTCTACAGAAAGCAGCTCGTCTTATGTAGTAAATAATTCAGAGAATCTTGTGCTTCATTTGCTACTGTTCTCAAATGAATACTTAATCACAGGGTTGCCAGATGTTACACAAGTCTACACGAAATCTTCAGCAAGTGACTAAAAGTGCAACCAGACAGAATCCATTGTGTTTAGCGTCAGCCTTTGTTAGCAGTAGCTTTTATACCAAGAACATAGAAGGCAAAATGGAAGACAAACAACTGTACTTTGTTACCAATACCACACAGCGACAGTCTTTTTTGTTTAATACATGGCAGCTCAATCGCTTTCAAGTGTTATTGATTTTTTCAAAAAAAAAATCCTTTTGAATAATTAACTTGTATCAAGAAAGAAAGACAAAATCAAATAGAATGAAAGCAGAAATGATGTTATGGCCTTATTATCTAATACAACACACCTATGTTGAAGACTATTAGGCTTCTGGGCTACAGTTTTCATTCCATTGACAAAAAGAAATGCAGAAATTAGGTTCACCCTCAGTTGCATTGCTAGGGGCAAAGGAAACGGACTTTGCTCCCCCGGTGGCTACACTTGCATCCCTGACTGCCCCCCTAGACATGTTGTATTGTGATGTAGGTCAAGAAATATACAAGATAACTGTTGTTTGCAGTAACTAAAAAATTAGCTGCTCTCCAAAATTTATTTTCTCCATTTACTTGTCTACCAAAAAAATTAAACCTGGCTTTATCACTGTTCATTCTGACTATCTAATGATTCTACCAAAAGTGATAACTATTCATCGCTGATTAGTCTGAAGGCACTACATTCTACTATGCGGTTAAGGAAAGTTAAGATCTGGAAAAAATGAAATCTTTGAGTTTTACGTTCCACAGTTATGCCGGTGAGGCTAAAGGAGAAGGTGATGATTAGAAATGAATGAATTGATGGAATGAAGAAAGTGGGAGGAAACGAAAGAACCCCGAGGAAACTCGCGCACACGGTGTTTGTCAGAGGTGAACGCTCTACCACTGAGCTACCGCGGCCCCCTAGGATCTGGAAGATAGCTACTCGAGTTGTAAAAATAAACAAATTAGAAATATCTAATATTGTATGTAACAAATTCAGATGTTGGAGTTACTGTATCCCTTGTTAACACAGTCGAGCCCTCCTCTAGCGTCAAAAATTAGGAAAAAAAATGCGTTAGAGAATATACTACGTGTGAAGATTCAAAACTGAGATAACATGTAAGTTTTCTTATGGTTACGAAATATTGAGATTTTATCTTTAAAGTCGGCCATCATTACTTAAAAGCTTTATTTATCTCTTATTAATGAATCTCTATGGCAGAACTGACTGATTGCCTTTAGTTTCCAAAAATAAAATTATTTCTAATAGAATAAGTAGCTAGACAATCATGGTTATGTAAAATGTTTCTGATTCAAGTGACTTTGACTTCTGTTATTAAATAGCGTTTAGATCCAAATTTTGCTGGGGGCGCGGTGGCTCAGTGATAGAGCTTTCACCTCTGGTGCTTCGGGTCCTTGGTTCGATCCCAGCTCGCCCCGTGTGGACTTTGTGGTGGACAAACACCGTGCTGGTGGTTTTTCTCGTGGTTCTCCCTTTCCTCCCACTTTCTTCATTCCACCATTTCATTAATTTCTCATAAACACCGTCTCCTTTAGCCTAACCGGCATAACCATGGGAAGTAAAACTTAAAAATTTCATTTCATTTTTGCAAATTTTGCTGACATTAACTATGACCTGTACTATGGACCATTTTCGTGGATTCTACGGTAATAGTTATTTTCAACATTGATGCTTTTAACTATAGTTTGTTCGAACAATTCACACTCAATGCAATAAGGAAAGTGTAACTGTAAACTATATATCTGGGAGAAAGCAGATTGCAGTTTCAATATGACATTGTGCACTAACTTTGGAATTAATTAGTGGAATTTGGTTTCACAATGTGCAGTGCTCTTTATGTTGTTTATTTCTTAAGTGACTAAGTTTCACTATGTTTGCTTAAAAAATTTCACGGCTATCCTATTACAAAGCTGTGACCTCGTTACGTATACACACCGCCATCTGTTTGCATTGCATGATGATTATTGAGACCATAATGTTGTGTAGTCACGTAAACTAATTTGAAATTCTAGAGCAAAAAGATCTTGGTAGCTAAAATTTTCCGTTTCTATAAAAAAACGAATGTAAATGAGGTTCAAAAAGAGAAAAGTACATTCCGATACATGTGAACGTGTACTTGGTATGTCAAATTATCCAAAATTGATGTGAGTAATAATAAAAGGTAAGTAATTCTTACGAAAGCTTCATCGTATTTATCTTTTACATGAATTTCCATCTTTATCATAATTACCTTATAGCAGAATACTTTTTCTACTGATTTCCCCTGTGATTTCTTATTGAAGAATAGTTACTTGCCATGTACTTTGGACTATTATTTTATCTGTGGTTACAATGATTGATGCTAAGTGAAGAAATAATTAATTTTTGCACTATTTTATGCTTGCAATACAAAGTATGCATATAATATTTGGAATAACGTCTCAGCAAGTTACAAAACTTCGTAGATGAAACATCGATATCATCATCAGAATCAAGATAGCGAAGAACTTTTAATGGTTTGTGCATGGTTGCATAACTACATAATGGAATGATTGTAGATGAAAAAATAAAATTAAACAAAAGCTTCAATTTAATGTCTTGCGATCATGCCCTGTGATGTAACGGATACAGATATTTATGATATTGAATAATTTTAAATGTATTATCGTAATAACAGTATATTAGAAAATGAGAATATCTTCCAAAAAACAGATACACAGGCAACTTAAACAGGAACGCAACATAGACTATTCAAAAATTGAGTGTTTCAACCTCCAGTGCACTGTAGGGATAGATTAAACCGGGATTTTCTCTTGTTGCTTACCTGATTTGTATTTTGAAGTTACTTAATTGCTCTGATTTTTAAGTTAACGTCCCACAGTGATGTTCTTTAGACTAAAAGAATATATGCTTAAAGAATTGCTGGAACGAGATTGTGATAGGAAATGGGAGAATCTCAAGAAAAAACCACACAAACACGAATTTGTCTACTAAAGTCTGTGACAAACATTTTGACATTTCAGCTAAACGAATAAAACGCAAGCTCTGGCGCGACGTTGCCAAGTAGTAAAAGGGGTGTGGCTATGGCAAAGCCGACAAACTAGAGCGCGATCAGGTGACAGGGGATAAACGTGGATGTGTACAAAATAAACTACCAATACCGCTGGCCTCTCATTTGCTAACAGCATTTAAAGGGAACTTGGAGCTCCGCCTTCAAATGCCAAGATCTTTGTCACGCTGTATAGTACCTCCCTAGAAATATCCAATGGGTAACAAGATGTGGTATGGGATACGAGTAATTTAAATGTGCAAGACGGTAAAGTCACTAGAGTTATGAATTTACTAACATTAACCAATGAGGGAGATGATGCTTAGAATCTTCGTGTCCTTTTGCGATTGTAGATAACAACATAAGGAATACGAAAAAGAGTGAGAATCATCTTTTTTTTACCGCTGTACAGAAGATACGTAAGTCATTCGCTGCGGACGCTTTTCAGTGTCGGTTAATGGCACTAGTACAAAACATATGGAAATGTACTGAAACTTCCTGTCAGAATGTCGTATCTTCAAGAAAAGGTGTTTCTTACTTTGATGTTGTTTAATCCCAGGACGTTAATGTCTTATAGTGGTTACTTTCTTAATCATTTCGTGAGAAAAGTAAAACGACAGCTGACCGATGAATCCCTGTTAATTGTGACAGTGTAGTATATTCCTAGTTCTCCTGTTGTAAAACAAGAAAATCTACTGTAGTCAGTATGGCGGACTACTTTACGGACATGCACCTCAGAAGAGCCGGGAAGAGAATTGATTGTAAAATAAACGGTTCCTGAGTCACTACTGTTCCGGAGGTCACTACTGTTACACGTGCATTTTTTCAACTTTATGTTCGACTTCCAGGGAAACAGGATCTGTTTTACCACTTCAACTGAAACGTGGATGGCCTTGCACAATGCACATAAATCATGAAGAGAATGTACTTGTTACCGTACCGGTTTGTCCTGATACTAGTACACGCGCTGTATGCTGGGCGCTAAATACTCACTGTATCGATGTTTGGCGCATCCTCATTAAAGAAGAGATGCACCCATTCTATTTATGCAGGGTAAAGTATTTATCTCAACAAGACTTTTTCGCATCGTCAGATATTTTGGCAATAGTTTCTGCAGCAAACTGTTGTTGTATTGAACTTTTCAACTCTGGTTTTCTGGATCAACAAGGCAATATTTATCAGAACACACGTGTTCAACAGGCACAACAATCACATGTAGATACTGAGATACGCATGCTACTCTTTAGCAAACCATCAGCACAAGTTTCTATTAAATATATGCTGTTGTATAGTAAAGAACCATCTATTTCGTACTTATTTATTACCCATCCATCTTTGTTGTAGCAATTGCCTTCCGTTTCTATGTGGCGTCTTGCACGAATTTCTAGAGAATGTGTCATTAGTAATTAGATTTCAACATGACAGTGCACCTCCACATTTTAACGTGGGCGTCAGAAATTTTCTAAATCAAATATTTGCAGAGCGTTGGATTGGCAGAAGTGAGTTTGTGCCTACGATACTAGTCATTTAAAGAACTGTCATTGAGAATTAAAGTGGCATACAGTAACCTGTATTTATGTTCTAATACATTTCTTTACCTCTGAAAATTTAGTAAATTATTTTCATTTCAAAACCGTTTTATTCCTGTGTCATACCGTGTAATATCATGTTATATAGAAAAAATATTATCATTGTTGCATTCTGTAATGAATAATTAACAAGAAATTATTTATGTTTGAAGACAATTTGTCAATAAAGTGATTGTATCGTTTAACTAAATTATAATTATTGTTATTTTGTTTACTAATTATTACTAATAATTATTTAATTTCACTTTCATCCGCAGGCCGGGCCTCAATAATACAAACGATTCATGTGAATACAGTGAGAATTTGGGTTACGTCGTGTTTTCAGCACTGGGTTCTTTCTATTTGCCTCTCATCGTCATGTTGTATGTTTACGCAAGAATATCATGCGTCATATCCCGCCGTCATAAGCAGCTCACAAGTATGGACTCTACACAGGTAAGTTGACATAGTAAAAAGTACAAGAATGTTTATTTCTGTGTTTATAAGTTCGCAAGTCGTATGTGAGTGAAGCAGTATGTGTATCACAGTCAGGAAAATGCGAAAAGGGACACAATCTGTTGGCTTAACAGTGCATTTACTATCTGTTGTAAAAGTATCTTCACAAGGAGTATGTATAACAATTTAGCATAGGGGTTTGGATTTTCTTTACATCTATTTTATAAGAATATAAGTTATATATACCGTAATATAACAGACCAAGTTATGATGAGTGTAGTCCAAAGACTATTGCAAAGTTTTTGTGTAGTTTGGATAAATAGGTGTTGTCAGGGCCAGACAGATAAGGAAAAGATTTTGCAGAGCTCCAGGTAATCTGGGTAGAACTGGTTTAAAATGTTTAGTGTTTTAGACAAACAGCGGTTGATGTCTCGCAGAGCTCCAGGCAAGCTAAGAGGGAAATTAATTACATAGCTCCAACCAAGCTAGGTGATTGTACCTAGGATTTTTTTAAGTTCCAGACAAGCTAAAAGAAAGACATTGAGTTTTACAGAGCTTTAGTAAACTAAGCTTTAGGAGCAAGCTATGAAGCATGAGTTTCGTTAATTTTTTAAAGCTCCAGGCAAATTAAACGAGGAGATTTGGGCAGCTGAAAGTTATAACGCTAAAACATTTACATGATGTATTATACCTTCTTTTAGACAGCAGTGGCACTAGATTTTTTCACATGATCTGGCGATAAAATGCCTCTTGTTTGCTTGCTTGTATTACCTGACCAGGATATTAGTGCGGTTTCTCGCGGAGGGAGGTGCTGTTGTGTTTATATCAGTTTTCATGTTAAGCGCGTGGGACAAGGGAGCAGAGAGCATCACTCTGCAGTGTATCCAACGATTTCTAAAAGTTGCAATTTACATGCTATAATCAGCCTAATTTGTTTCGCTTAATAAAGAACGCCATAAATTATGTAGTTGTTATTGAACGCAGGAATGGTTATTCTTGCAGTAATGCAGATGTATTGTGGATAATGACATACGCATGGAAATTAACAATTTAAGAACAACATAACACGCAAGTGAGTTTCTACCATGTATTAAGCAGATTGTATAAAAATTGATTGCTTTTTACTTGATTACATTATAAGACAGGAGCAACCTTTAAACGTAGGAATAACAATGCCAATGACTAAAAGATTAATTAAGGGTTGATAGCTTAGAGCAATATCTTGTAATTGTAAGTTTAAATGAAGTTAAAGCTCATAATGCTTGTGTTTGTTTTAAATGTATGTTTATCGGTTGACAAATAAATTATTTTCTTGAATTTTAGCCAAGGAAGAATTCCGATACGTTTCCACTCGAGAACTGTGGAAGTCATCTTCGTTGTTCTATTGGCTAGCGCATGTGCCTTTGTTGCAAGTGGTTCTGTTTTGAAATCCAAGTGAAAGCTCAAAAAATAATTTTACAATCTTTCATTTTTATTAATCATCAGTCTCCTCTAGCATAAAGAGCATAATCATGGGACATTAAACTAAAGAAATTTCATTTTTTCGATGAATATGAACAGCTGGGGGATAAGGAGGTGAAGAAGAAAATTTTTTCTTCATTTTTTTAAAGGGCTATGGGACTGGATAGCTTGCCTTGCGGGATTGAGTTATAAAATATGATCACAGTGCAACTTTCTTTTAGGATTATTATAATCCAGCCTTTTGGTAAATGTGGAATAAAATTATTGATAAAACATCAGTGTATGGGAAGTGTAAGCGTAAGTATTATTGCTTCAACACATTATAAACTCACAACTTTTATTTGTGAGTACAGAAATTCCCCTTGAACTCCCTCTGAACTTCTTTAAGACTCTAGGACTCAGGTGACAAAGAATTAATTCCACTGTTTTCATACAAAATGTAATTTTAATACTTGGGAGCCTAGCGTTATCTTTGTGTCTGTAATACATAATCATTTGTCAATTAACTTCAGAGGACTGGGTTTAGTCCGTAAGCACAAGTTGCGTTGCGTATAGTTCAAACATATCAGATGTATGGTCTTGTTTAACAAAACCTACACCTCTCCTACCTCTATCTGAAAAGCCTTATATTGTTGTTCACATATGAAATTCAAGGACAAAAGCAATCATCATTAAACAGCAGTATTTTAATTTCAAGTCTAAGTATTAAAATGTACTACGTATGGGTAAAAGAGTTTCTTTTTCTTCATGAATTGATGTAAGAAGCGGCCGCATGATTTCCGGCCAATTGTTTCATCACCGGTATCTTTTAGCAATGAGATAACAATGAAAGACAAACTTCGCTCGTCAAACTTGAAATTTTGAAAAACTTATGCAAGTGGTTTTGTTATTCAAATACATATCTAGTCACTTTCATCAATTTTAGAAGTAGCATTAGTTTTGTAATAACATAATGCCTGTAAAAGTTACCCTGAAAATGTATTTTGTATTTCTTTTTTAATACGTAATTAATTTTCTTCTGAATTTCACTGGAGTTCAATTCCTTGGAAGAACAATTTGTATGTTATTCATTTTCTGGACACAAAAATAACGCATCTAAAATTTAAAAAACATATTAATTTTGACATTTTGTACCGATTTTTTAAAGAAAAACAATTTGTAATGATTTAGATAAACCATTACGTTTTTTCTCAATTTAAACGTTTTGTTAGCTACTTATTCAAAATAATAATTTCAGTTCTAAATGTATAAGCTTGTATGTTACTTTCTTAATCGATTTTGTACACAGCTTTTTATTATTATTATTAATTTGTTGTTATTGTATCTTGCTATTTTGCAGAGACCTTGCTGTAAAATTAGTCAAGAAGAGTCTGATATAGACCGACCATCATCGGAATACGAAGAAACAAAGCTCTCAATACGATGTACAGGGTAAGTGTTGCAAGTGATTTTTATGTAATCGAACAAAAAGGGGGTAACAGGGCTTACGTTTTTACCTAAATTTAAAGCTTTTTGTGGCACAACTTACGTTATATGGTCAGTGACATTGAACTTCTAAAGGAAACATTCCATCGAATCCAAATTTCTGACGAGTTTTTTTTAACACATTTTAATTAGAAATTAAGAGTCCTGAAATTAATACTCAAAGGTTAAAGCCGTCTCTGCTTAACATGTTAACTGCATCAGAATATTAACTATCCGCGTAGCTTTAATTGTAACACCAGACTCTAGATGACAACACTTGACAGGAACGCTGTAACATCAAGTACACCTGTTTCAGTACATCTCGTTTCATCTCTCATTGCTAGATGGCTCACTTCTAGCGCATATATATACACCTATATCATTAATTAATGGGTAATTGATTAGTTACAACCTTGTGAGGACATCACCCATTTAGCGCCTCATTATACGCACCAGCTGTTGTCGCGTATGGCCAGTTATAATAGCAGTTCCTAGTTCCTGTTATTTTGCACACACGTTCTGTTTCGATATTAATATGTTATAGTTCACAAATTCTATCATACGGCGAAGTTAGTATGAATATTTTGCTGAGCAGAGTTTCTCAACTTTTTTTTTTCAAGTGGGAGCCACTTTTATTAATCAGAACGTTCTGCGGACCATCCTACTTTAGTCTCTTTCTAAAGAAAAAATATTATTCCTTGTATGTTTTGAGCAACAGAAGAAAACACATACTGTTTTTTTTTTTTTTTTTAATAATTGAAAGTTAATATGTTATACTACGAGTGATCGGAAAGTAAAGTTGCAAAGCCTGCAATGAACATTGTATATATTATTTCATATAACCAATACAGCAACAGATGGTACACACTTTACGTTACTTTTCGACATAGTTTCCATATCGATTGAAACAGTTGGCGCATCGTGGGATGAGTTTGAAGATTCCTTCCTGGTAAAAATCCTGTCCTTGCATGTTCAGCTGTTGTCACGGAATGTTTCACCTCCTCGCCTGGTCTCCGAGGTGCTCCTTCATTCCCAATCTTTCCATCAGATGCCGTAACGTGACCTCCTCTTGTCCTGAATCAGGTTCTCCACGTGAGCCGTATTCAAATGTTAATGCCATGCTAGGTCGGGCACTGCACTCCTCTTCGGTGACCTTTTTCTCTATTAGCTGCAAACTTTCGACATCGTTCTGCGACATGCTGACGCGTCATTACAGTCTCTCCGTAAACCTTTATCAGCTGCCGATGAATTTTAGCCGCGGTTACATGTTTCGCCCACAGAAATCGAGTAACTGAGCGAACTTCTTCGCGAGACAAGTTTTCCAAACGAGTCGCCGTTTGTGTTTACATATAACTAGCGCTGTAAGTGGCGGATGGCTGAACGTTTACACAGTTGCCAACTCATATATTAAATTTACCACACACTCCTCATTCCTATATATATATTAAAGTCTAAAAATATCAACCGTGTAACCTTGGTTTCTGATCCTCCGTCTATAAGTCTATAAGCTATTAGATCTAAATCTATAAGCTATTAGAAGTTGTATAAGCTTCACCATTATTAAAATGAATAGTATGCACCTGTTTAAGATTCTAACTACAATGCGTAACACACAGTTTACTGAATTTTATTATTTTCTGTCCTTTTTGAGCTAATGTTGTATTTAAGAGAACTACCTTTAGGATTGCTTGGGGTCCACAAGCCATAGTTTAAGAAACGCTGCCTTAGAGCAATCCTCATAATAGAAAGCAAACGCTACATGCGTCACACTAATCTTAATAATAAATAGTCATGGTAATATAGATGTCGTTACCTGCTCTTATATATGTATCGGCTGTTCTAAAACTGGTGCCCACGGACCACAGAACATTATTCTACAAGTCAAAATAAAGCAGAAAAATATATGTATTTGTATATCTTTCCAGTCGTCGTCTGGAGACACAAATTGCACTATGTAGCAATGTCTATATTATATATATATATATATATATATATATATAAAACATTTCGTCTCTGTGTAGCTTTTTCTCCACAAAATACACCACGAAGCTTTTAAGGGTTTTAACCATCTGCAGTTTATTCGGTAGAGAAATTTTGATAATGTGAATCTTTGTTGTAATATAACTAGTAATGTCAGTAGTAGTTATATTAGTAGATTACAGTACTCGTATAACTGTTTCTTGAATTCTTAGTAAATGAAGTTCGTATTGTGTTTCTGTGAGCTATAGAACATGTATTTCAAATATGTCTGTCAGTTTTTTTAGATGATTCCAAGAACAATCTATTTAATAGACCCTATTATTCAACTAAGCTTATTTTTCTATAAAGCTAAGAAAGGAATTCGCACACTATAAAGACAGTGACTTTAAAAGTCATTTACTTTGTGTGATTCATCTGTGTTGAAGCAAAGAAGTCCTAAGTGTGAAAGGCCTCTCTAAACTAAGGAAGAAACTAACCCCTTAACAGGAAGGCATCTTTTACACAAAAATTGCAAGATCAGATTTCATGAAATAGTAAATAACAAAATTTGTAACTTGTTATAATAAATTTAAGACTCTGGCTAACACAGCGACAAAATACAAACTATCATAGACAATGGAAATAGCCGGATGAAATAGACGATGAGCTTTTAAGAATTCTAATGGTATAAATTAAGCTCATATTTATATTTCCAGCATGGACAGTGAATACTATAAATTGTATGACATTATGAATAATACTGTTAACAATTCATTTGCTTTATGCTTGATATTTACAGGATGTTTCAAAACAACACCGACAACCTTTGGGAGGTGATTCCTGACACCAAGATAAGAGAAAAAGTATAGCCCAATCTGGGAGCACAAATGCTTCCTTTCGGAATTATAGGCTGCCGAAAACACTTTAAAAAAATGAACTTTAAAGATCTATAGCTCCAAAACTATGGGATCTACCATAGTCGAGTCAAAACTACCATAGTCGGGAACTATTATGTACCCTATGCAAATACCCATGTTTCAGAATCCTGCGGTACTTCCGCAACAATTTTTATAGAGGTCGTTGTTGAATACTTCAAATTATATGGCCGTAGCCAAACTCCCTCTATAAAAATTGTTTCGTGAGTACCTTAGGATTTTGAAATATGAATTTTTGGATAGTGCACATATTAGTTCGTAAGTGGTCTTGACCCGACTACGGTAGGTTCTGTAGTTTTGGAACTATGGACCTTTAAAGTTAATTTTTCATGTTTTCAGCAGCCTATAACTCTGAATAGAATCATTTGTGCATCCAGGTTGGTCTATACTTTTTGTCTTATCTTGTTGTCACGAATCACGTCCCAAACGTTGTCGGTGTTGTTTTGAAACACTATGTATATTTCCAGTATTGATAGTGAATACTATAAATTGTATGGAATAACATTTTTGACATTATGAATAATGCTGTTAATAATTCATTTCGTTTATGCTTGAAAGAGAAAAAGCGAGAAGGGAGCAATCTGACAACACTGCGCTAAATATTGCGTACTATTGGCTACTGTTCATGTTGCTCCTCATCTGACAAGAGCTGTAATCTGCAACCACTAACATTATGTCTAATCTTGGAAAATGTATCTGGCTCTAGAGAAAGAGCTCTATCTCGACTATGAAAATATATAGGTTTCTATTGGAAAAGGCTTTTCTCACGAAATTTGTCTCATCTCTAGAAATATATTGAAAGACCTTTACTTTGTCTCTCGCAGGGTAATTTCGTCTCGTCTCGTATAACGTATCAATTTCGATTCAAAGAGCTTTGTCTCGTCTCAAATTACTAACATTCTGTCTCGTTTCGGAAAGTGTATATGTTCCTATAGATAGAGCACTGTTTAGTCTCTCGTTTCGTGGCTAAGGCTAAATTTAACTCTAGTTTAATAGCTCAGTGTTTCTCCCTTTTGGACTATAGAGCCGAAGTCAAATGCAGATAAATCACGACAAAATATAGAGTTAATGTTAAATAATATTATTTAGGAAAGAAATAAGAGATAACTCACGAATGCAACTTTGCAGTAGCGCTTAACTTAACGCTTTTTATAGAAGGTATTTCGTTCAATTTATAAACAGGATCACGAAAACTTGAAAGAAAACTAGGTAGACAAACAAGTCCGTTTTAACTAAAAATAATTTGACGATAAGCCTGACCAATGAGACCACCCAGCAAAAATATTTCGTACTGACCTATGCAGAAAAAAGTACTAAATCTAAGGGAAAAAGTACTAAAATTTTATCTGTTCCCGTTTCACCATATTTGTGACATTTTATATTAATATCTTATTAGGTTTTCGACAGCTCCCTTTCCCTGTGGATGGACAGTGATCCCCCAACATTCTTGAAAGAACAAACTTTAAAATTTTTTCGCAGTCAAAATTTGATACAAATCGTGCAAACCATTTACACCCTCCCAATTTTGACTTTCCACCCCCAAATTAAAAATCATGGCGGAATCCCTGCTTAATTGTCTTATTAGAACTCACTGTAAAACCAATAAAGTAACACAAGTATGACAAATATAGAGGATGTCGGGAGAAAATCAGAAATATCACAAAATGGGTTGATTGAGAAAATCGAGTTTTAATTCCTTAATGGCCTCCTGTTTAAACGGATCACCAAATATGTAATATTGTTTATTGTGGTCATTTATTAGTTGGAGACACATATGTCCCACTTCCTTTCTTGAAAATACCACTATTGAAAAAAAGGCAGGAAAAAAAGTTACCAAGTACAGTGAAATTTTCGTACGTTACCTTATTTTCATAAGATTCCTTTTTCTCTCCCAGATGTATTTATGAGAAAAGAAGAGGAAGAGAAAAGTACTAGATTTGTTGGTGAACGTAGTAGAACACTAAAATATTATAAAAGGTACTAGATCTAGTATGAAAGTACAACGGTGGTCACACTGAGCCTGACTCTATACCAATCACAAAACTGCTTTGCTTCACGTTTTATGCTTCGGAAGGATTCGGTACGATTCGTGGATCTGCCTTGCGAACGCACACTTGAGAAAACGTGAAGAAACAGTAATGCACCAACAATGTTGCCAAACTCAGAAGGCACAGCGTACGAGCGGCAAATTGTATAACGCTTAGAGAACTATAACACGAACACTCACAGTTATTCAAATTAAACGCTAACAATAATAATAGCAAAAATATAAAACAATAACAACAAATATAAACGAAATGAAACTTTACGGCAATCCGACAACACTGTTCCCTCAGAAGCTGTTCCTCGTATACCGCGAGAAACCACACTGGCAAAATTTCATGAATGGGGTTCACGATCGGGACACACCCTGGCATTCTATTGGACGCTGAAATTCGTAGATTTAGATCAAGCTTCACGACTCTGTGTGATCACTTTAGTTAAAACATAAAACTAAGAATTGTTAGAATGCTCTTGCTTTGTTTGCAGTGCATTTCTAAAAAGGATTTTGCATTTTATAGGTGGTACATGTGTTATTGTTATGTTATGTTTGGAGTAGTATGTACCGGGGATAGACAAAAATATGGAAACACCTGGATAAAAGATGTAGCCATTTAGAACACGATTTACGTCTGAATGATAAGTCGCTGTGCCCACTGGCACATCTTGTGAGATATACAGCCTGGTTATTCAAACGGATGGGCCAGTTATAATTTAGCAACCGGTCCGAGAAGATTATCGTGAATCATGTCTGAGCTGGCAGAGTTTCAAAAAGGGCAAATTGAAAGTGCGCATATGGTGCGAGCTTCCGTGACGAAGCAAGCAGAAATGTTTGGTGTTTCAAGAGGGACAGTCTCGAAGATCATGACTGCCTACTAGGAAAAACCGCATCACCGAAGCACCAGTGTGGACGCAAAAATACATTGCGTGAGACGCACATTGGGTAGGATTGTGACCAAGCAGATCACCACAGCGCCAAAGGTCACAGCTGAGCAGAATACAGTTCTTACAAACCCTGTTAGCATTAAAACAGTCGGAAAAGAACTCCACAAGTAGGGAATTTATGTCATACCTGCAATTCCAAAACCAATCGTGATTGTTGACCATGCTGCTATACGGAGACAGTATGCTACCCCTATTGAGCAGTAGAAGACTGTCATCTGGTCAGATGAGTCTTCCTTTACATTGCTTCCAACTGCTGGCCGAGTTTAAGTGTGAAGAACACCAGCACAAGCGTACGATACAAACTGTCTGTTACCAAGAGTGAGGCATGGAAGTGGTTGATTTATGATTTGGGCAGCCATATCCTGATATTCTGCTGGCTCATCATCATCCTGCATGTACATGCCACTGCCAATTACTACGTAACTATTTTGAGTGACAATCTGCATCCTTTGGTGTAAACTTTGTTTCCAGATGGTAATGTCGTGTTTCAAGATGACAGAGCTCCTGTTCATACAGCTCGCATCGTCCAGAACTGGTTTCATTAGAACGGTGATGAAAAAAATGAAATGAAATCTTTGAGTTTTACGTTCCACGATTATGCCGGTTAGTCTAAAGGAGACGGTGATGATGAATAATGAATGAAACGATGGAATGAAGAAAGTGGGAGGAAACGGGAGAACCCCGAGGAAACACGGTGTTTGTCCACCACAAAGTCCACTTGGCGGGACGGTGATGAAGTGTCACATCTGCCATGGCCGCCACAATCTCCAGACCTGAATATCATTGAGTCCTTGTATTCAGTTTTGGAGACCAAGATAAGAGCCCACTACCCACCACAGTCGTCTCTACAACAACTTGCAGCTGCTGTGGTGGAAGAAAGGTACAACATCCCTTTGACAACCATACACGACCTGTATTTCTCAATTCCCCGTCGACTGCAGTCTGTTCAGCGGGCCACAGGTGGCCCTACTCGCTAATAATAAAGGTAATGTGTAATTTTTCAGGTGCTTCTACATTTTGTCCATCCCTGTATATCACCATTAGCAGAAGACAAAGAACAGTGAATGCAATATAGTACTTAACAATCTGTTTTGCAGTGTATAATCAAATAAACAATTTCTTCCTGAAGAACAAACACTAACAATTGCTGTTGGTAACGAATACTTTTAGTGCCATAAAAAATGTAAACTAACACAACACATTGAGCAATTCTATTATGATAATAGCATAGAAAAAACAATCGCAAAACAGGTAACAGTTTCAACACAGTAACAACTCCATGCCGTAGACGTCGCCAACACCAAGTGGCCCACTTGCCTATAAATGTCAATCGTCGATATAGCGATGCTTTGAAGGATTGCCGCTAGTGTGCCACTGGCGGCAGGATTTCGTCGAGTAGAAACAGATATCTAGAGTTGGTGTGTTGAAGATACCACCGCGTAGCAGCGAGGACTTGATTTTGGTTCGCGTTCATTCGATTCGTCGCAGAGAATAGCGAAAGGATCAACACAAAGTATCGCCAGTCAGCCGGTCATGTAAATTTTTCCTGGTGAATTGTTCCTAAAATGAGCTAAAGAGTAGCCTCTGTCTCTACATCACGAAGTGAAAAAGCTTGAGACGAATGCGTATAATTCTATGTATTTAGATGGCAACTGTGGCCGATCATTAGAAAATGAATATGGGAGAACTATGAAATAAAGTAACTAGATGCGAGTCATTTTGTTATAAAATTACATAGCGAACGCATTTTATCTGATCCCAAACGGTTATCGTCGAATATACACGGTTAAACAAGGACTCTAATTAACCAAATTAAAAAGACCTCAACAATTTCTCCCTCTACAAGCGAAGTTTTCTTCACTGCCTCCGTGGCGAAGTCGCAAGAACACGGGCCTAGTAATCATAAGATTGGTGGTTCGCACCCAACGCGGGGTACTTTCTTTGGTACTTATTTTTCAGTGGTGTTTACTCACCTTAATGTAAACAAATCACAGATATAGGCGATTTAACATTTTTAGGAGAGTAACTTTGTGGCTCATTGGCGTTTCGTCGCGTCTTTGCAACTGGTGGGCCGCTGGTGGTATAATTTTTAAAACAGAAGTGGGTCACCTTGGATCGTCGGTGCGGGGCAGCCAACTTTTGGCGAGATGTCGCTAGTTGGCCATCGGTGGTCCACCGACGCTTACGGCATGAAGAATGTCTTCATCAAACTTTCCTCTCGTCGTGCCTTCTTGGAAATTTGTCACCACTCTTATACCTACCGGAGATCAGCTTTCTGCTTAAGCTCCGCCCGTTCATTAAAATAAACACTTGTGTGTGTATGTTTTTTCTTCTCTCACCTTGTTAAGCAGCACACGTGTCCAATTTTTTTTTTTTTTTTTTTTTTTTTTTGAATACATCCTTCTTCTTTAATTATCCTTGATTATCAAAGAAAAATGTGATTCCCAATTTCCTGGAAACCTACGAATGAAAATTTATCCTCCAACTTCTTATCTTACTTAATTACCTGGATGTGATCTTTCGATTCATACATGACTCAACTTTGTACAAAACATTGTAGTTAAACAAAACTTATCTTTAATCATACTTTTAGCTTAAACGAAGAAGTTCGATAAGTATCAGTTTCATTATAGTAGGTGAGGGTGTTACTTGCTAGACATTCCATACTTGGCTGGTATGAGTTACTATCAACTAATCATGTAAAGCGCGTATCATCGTATATAGTCTTATTTTAATTAATCACTTTCTTTACAGTTAGTCGTTTTCTCATCTTGAACTACAAAGCCTCGGCATACATAATCTTCTATCTATATATATGAAAATGAAAGTGAATATGTTTGTGACTTAATATGTCTTGAACTACTCGACTGATCTCGATCAAATATTCAGTATGCATGAAGTTTGAGCTTAGCTTTTATAATTTTAATCCTACGGTGCAACTTAGGGTAGAGTAGGGAGGAGATATTTAAAAATCATCGAAAATGACCAATATTAGTATCGAAATCCATAGTTTTCGGGGTCGCTGAAATAAACCGTGACACTTCCGATGCCTGTTAAATCCAAATTCAGCCTCGCAACTTGAAGAGCGGGAAAGATATATATATATATATATATATATATATATATATATATATATATCCTAACTATATATAAAACTCCATGAGCTGACATAAATTATTGACCACTTCCTGTAGGGCTGCAATGATTAAATTTCGCATGATCGTAGCTTTCCAAAACTAACTCACAGGAAAATTGCCAAAAATGAATATTTTTAATTTTTAGGGGGTCGAAATTGGGGATGAAGAAATTGCCATGCTATTTAAATGGCGTTTTCTTTTCTGATACAAAATCTTATCTTTTAGATAGTTGAAATAGGAAAAGAAACGATAGAATTGTGGGCTCAAGAGGTGCGAAATCGTAGGCCGAGCAAGACGGAGTGTGGGGGGCGAAGCCCCCGGATGGCCAAAACCAGGAAATATGAAGAGCAAGTTCACGAAATTCTCTGTTGATGCAAAGTCCGATAGATAAGAAATACGACGTAGGCCGTAGCCCGAGCAAACTCGGGGGTCTGGGGGCGGAACCTCCGGCAAGCCAAAGGCTAGTATATATATAAAGGGGAGAGTAGCCAAAATCACACCACTTTTTACATAAATGGTTTTAATTCGAAACTTTTGAAGAAATTTAAAATGATTTTTTGATCGTAATGAACTTTATAGTTTTCCAATTGTATTACATTGAGTTCATAACGATATCTTATCATTATCATGATAAAAATGATGATATTTTAGAAGCCAGCGATTGGTGCGATTTACGCAACAGGTTTTCCAAATCGCACTATGTGAAGCCAAAATCGCACCACCATTTGAATATATGCAAATTTTACAGTAATGCATATGGGAAAACAAATTATCATTTCCATGGAATATCGCATTATTTTATTTATGTTATATTAAGATGAAGTATAACACATCTTTAAAGAGAAAAAAATATTGCAGTGTAAATAACCGAGCACAGAAGTAACACCTTAGAAATAAGCTAAGTAGAAATGCAACCTACAAGTGAAACAAATTAATATTTCTATGATATATCACATTCTTTTATCTCAGGGTTATTAATACGAGGAAGAACATATCATTAAAAAAAATATCCGTATTGTTGATCCAATGAGCAATATAGTTCATAATCCTATGAAACGTGCAGTAGGCCTATCTATATTTATGGAAAACAGATAGCTACACCTTATGTGCAGAAAATCACATTGGAATGCATTCATGGAATGCACGTTCATCTCCTGAAACACCCGCACAAGACTCATGTATTCAGACTTTACACAAAACACTCTGTATCATATCTTCGACTAAAGTTTGTTGACAATGGACGCAAAACCAATCTCTTCATTGATTTCTCGTTGAATATGTAGCTCGGAGCATCGTGATTTGGATGTATCAACTTTTCGAATACACTTTTGGTGTTAAAGTTTCCTGAAACACATACATACCTAGCTGACGGTTCAGAAAGATTAGATCTCTCCACACGTTTGGATACTCTTGATTGCCTTTGCCGTTATTCTTCAAAATGTTTTCTGAAAGGACTTGATGAGAGTACTTCTGTTCTTTGTGGTTGCATGTTGGTAGTTCTATTTCATCCTATTATTGGGCTGGGCAGCGTCACTTTATTTTCTATATATTTTTTCGAAGCACGATTCATGGACTCCGGAGACCATTTTTCATATTGCCATGTGCCTATCTTGTGTGAATTGTAACGTGAAAGAAACTAGGAGAAACAATTCATCACGGGAGCCAAAATCGCACTGATGCGATTTCGGACACACGTAGTAGTGCGATTTGGGAAACTACATCATCTTTTAAAAAAAAATCTTTACATACCTCAGAAATTAATAAAGAATAACTTGAGTTTGTCACTATAATGTTAATGGTATTTTGTTTATTACTATTTATTGAAAGATAAGCTAATTCTCTTATCCTAATCCAGGATGTCTATCGGTCACGAAAGTCATGAAAAAGTCACGAAATCAGAAAACGGTCATGAAAGGCACGAAAAAGTCACGAAATTTAGCTTTTGGATCACTATTTTTTTTATCTGTACAAATGAGAAGTGCAGACAGGAAAATTTTGTTCTATAAGACGTCAAAATTCACCACCAAAATGTCTATGGTCGGCTTTAGACGCTACAAATCGCAACCAAAGTATGCTTCTATCGCATGTATGAAAATTTGACCTAATTCCCACCCAAAATCGCACCTGAGAATGTTACAACATTTTATGGTTTGATAAAGAGAAGGTCCGTGTAACGTAGATTCCTATCACCACGGCATGGCGCGTCCTCAGGTTGCGGATCGAGGAGAAGGCCTTTAGATATAGAGATTAGCTGCAAATATACTGAATAAGCAGTCGCCGACAGCCGACTAGGAATGGTCCTCCAGCTTGGGGGTTTGTGTAAGGCTAACAACCTCATCCTGTAAAAAAAAAAGAGAGAGAGAAAGAAAAGAAAAAAGCAGTTGTTCAGAAATATTCACAAAAGTCTCGGACAAGGACTGATAACTTGGCTCGACCTCAGCAAAAGAAAATGAACATGAGATTTGGAACATGGAATATTAGAAGTATTTATAGGGCAGGAGCGTTAAAATCCGTAACGAGTGAGTTAGAGAAATATAGGATAGACCTAGTAGGAGTTCAGGAAGTTAGGTGGGAGGGAAATGGATCTGTTAATTCCGGACATTTTACGTTCTTTTACGGGGAAGGAAATAAAAATCACCAGTTAGGAACAGGGTTTTTTGTTCACAAACGAATATTACCAGCAATTAACGGGTTGAATTTGTTACTGATAGACCTTCTTTTATTACTCTTAAGGGACGGTGGTTTGATATTGTTTTAATTGTACATGCCCCAATTGAAGATAAGGATGACGATATAAAAGACAGTTTCTACGACGAAGTGGAACGGATATTTAACCAACTCCCGCGATACCATATCAAAATTCTATTACGGAATTTCAATGCGAAGGTAGGACGAGAGGATATTTTCAAACCGATTATAGGGAACGAAAGTCTGCATAAGAAAAACTAATGGCAACGGTGTTAGACTCGTGAACTTTGCAACATCCAAAAACCGAATCGTGAAGAGTACAAAATTCCCACATCGCGACGTTCATAAATACACTTGGACCTCACCGGACGGAAAAACACATAATCAAATTGATCACGTGTTAGTAGATAGAAGAAGGCAATCTAGCATAATTGATGTCCGATCGTTTAGATGGGATGTTTGTGACACTGATTACTACTTGGTAGCAGCGATAATACGAGAGAGACATCAGGTGGGAAACTTCCAAAACTCTTAGAACAAAGAAACGCTATTTTCTGAAAGCTAAAATTAAGGAACTTGAAGATAATAATAAAAATAAAAACATTCGGGACATGTATAAGGGACTTTAAGAAAGGCTATCAACCTCGTGCTTATATATTAAAGAAATCTGACGATACAGTTTTCACTGATACAGATAGCATCTTAAATAGATGGAAATATTTATTTGATGATTTGCTTAACACGCAACCAAAAACTAGTGTGAGTGGAGAAAAGGAGATACACACCGCAGAACCGTATATTCCAGAACCCAATCGAATAGAAGTAGAAACCGCTATAAAGAAATTAAAGAAACACAACTCTCCGGGTGCAGATGAAATTCCGGCTGAGTTAATTTTAGCTGAAGGCAAAAAATTGTGGAACAAGATACACAAACTCATTCTCCTTATCTGGAACAAGGAAGAATTGCCACAGGAGTGAAAAGAATTCCTCCTCCTCATTGTTTCAATTCAGAAGAAAGGCGACAAAACTTATTGTAATAATTATCGAGGCATTTCTCTTCTGTCAATATCCAATAAAATCCTTTCAAATATTCTATTAGCAAGATTGACCCCATACGCAGATAAAATTATTGGAGATTATCAGTGCGGAGTTAGACGAAATCGATCAACTATCAACCAAATATTTACCATTCGAAAAATACTCGAAAAAAAGTGGGAATACAGAAGGTCGATCCGCGTATATGTGTCCAATTTTACACCCGTACCCCTGACCACAGAAGTGACCGAACCAAGTGGTTAAACGCTTGTGCTATACCTGGAGGTCTATTCTATCGTCTGCCAAGCGAAATTGTGTATCGTGTGCATCATGGCTCCAAAGGTGAACCGTCTTTGGAAGGGCTACGTAATTGGACTTTTCCACGCCAAATATTCGGTTTCTAAAATTCAAAAGCAGTGCAAACAAAATGGTTGTGCATTGGGTTCGACGATCATCAAGAACATAATCAAGTAGTATAAAAAAGAAGACATACCTGGTAAGCGTTCACCCACTAAGGAGTCGAGGAAGCGAGCGTGTACCACAGTGACTCCACAAGTAGCTCAGAAGTTGCGGCGAATGGCCTTACAAGAAAATCCCCCTCCGCAACGTGTGATGGCAGTTCGACTCCACATACCACAGTCAACTGTTAACCGCACCCTGAGTGGGAAATTAAACCTCCGGAGGGTCTTAAAAGTCATGGATATTACCTAAGTGCGGCCCATTGCCGTGAGAGAATACCAACAACAGGCGCCTCTATGAACGCCACATATCTGGGGAAAAGTGGAAGTTTGTGGCCACACTAGATGAAGCATGGCTGTATCTATCAGATTGTGGCAAAATTCACTCGAAAACTTACACTTCGCGAGATGCAAAAAGCCGTCCTGCGTTCATCCGTCATTGCAAAGCAACTTTCTTGAAAGGATTTGTGGTTGTCGCAGGTTACTCTTATCAGGGCAAGTTAAGAATTCGTCAGGTTCCTAAAAACTGTAAAATCAACTCTGCATTCTTTCAGCAACATATACTGACCCCAATTTATACAGAAGATCTGCCTCGTTTGTATGGGCATGCCATAAAGCAAGTGTCTGTGCATATGGATAAGGCCTCCTCACATACATCTCGTTCTATCCAGAACTTTCTGAAGCAGATGGAGACAGACACCGGTATTCGTGCTATTCCATTTCATGATATACCAGTGAAATCACCAAATGCCAGTCCCATGGATTTCAGCTGGTTTGGTCTACTGAAAAGGGCACTTTCTTCTCGTCGTGTCACTACTCTCGGGGGCCTGTGGAAAGCCTGCCGGGAGGAATGGGAGAAGATTCCACTTCCTATACTTCGTCGTAGTCTTCTACAGTGGAAGTTACAGTGCAGGGCTATTGCCAGAGCACATGGCCATCACATTGAGGCCAACCGATGGTGGTCCCATGGATTTTCATAAGGTTAGTGCCATTTTAAAATTGGACACATATACGCGGATTGACCTTCTGTACAATACCCCGGTACATCAACTATTTATTGATTTTAGAAAGGCGTACGACTCGGTTAGAAGAGAAACATTATACAACGTTCTTACAGAACTTGGAATACCGAGGAAGCTAATTAGATTAATTAAGATATGTTTAAATGAATCCCAAAGTAAAGTCCGGGTAGGAAAAATTTTTGCCCACGAGCTTTCACGTCGAAAATGGCCTGAAACAAGGATATGCGTTGTCGCCATTATTATTTAACGTATTTCATGTATTTCTGGAATACGCTATAAGGAAAATCAAAGATAGCAACCAGGGCCTAGAGATGAACGGTATTCACCAGGTTATGGCATATGCTGATGATGTAAATTTAATAGGGGATGATAGGAAAACAATAGAGATAAATACAGAGATCTTATTAAACGCTTGCAGGGACATGGGTTTAGAAGTAAACGCAGAAAAAACTAAATACATGGAAGGGCGTCGGGACCGTAATACGGCAAATTATGGATGCATTAAAATATTAAATAATACTTTTGATAAAGTGGGTAGTTTCAAATATCTAGGATCAATATTAACAGAGGAAAATCATAATCGCGAAGAAATTAAATGGCGACTAAAAGCAGGGAATTCGTATTATTATTCGGTTCAAAATCTCTTGTCGTCACGAATTTTGTCGAGGAATTTGAAGCTTAAAATATATAAAACGAATGGTTGCGAAACATGGTTGTTCTGTATGGTTGCGAAACATGGTCGCTTACTCTGAGGGAAGAACATAGACTGAAAGTATTTGAGAACAAGATCCTGAGACGAATATTCGGACCCAAGAGGAACGGGAATGGGGAATGGCGGAAACTTCATAACGAGGAACTACGTAAGTTATATGGTTTACCCAACATTGTTAGGGTTGCCAAGTCTAGGAGGCTTAGGTGGGCAGGTCATGTAGCTAGAATGGAAGAAAGTAGAAATGCTTTCAAAATCTTGACTGGAAGACCAATCGGAAAACGACCATTAGGAAGACCTAGGCGCAGATAGGTGGACAATATTAAGATGGATCTCGCAGAGACAGAAATACAAAGTAGAAACTGGATGCAGTTAGCTAAGGATAGAAGTCAGTGGAGAGCTTTTGTGAACGCGGCATTGAACCTCCGGGTTCCATAGACCATAGATTTAGTTAGTTAGTTAGTTAGTTAGTTATTTAGTTAGTTAGTTAGTTAGTTAGTTAGTTAGTTAAAGAAAATGTCACGAAAAAGTCACGAAATTTCATTGTGAAATTTTAGTAGACACCCTGTAATCCCTATTCTACTGTGAATTACCCTGAAAATTAGTAAGTAATGCTTCAATTATATTGTACTGCAACTGCACACACACATAATTTACTGAACGTCGTCATTTTACTCTGTAATTATGGAAATATTCTTAAGTACTTAATTTAATTACCACATGGTTTGTTAGTACTACGGTTCTTTTCAAACTAGGGGTGGTGCGATTTAGAACCCGGTGCGGACATCGGGAACTCTCCCCTATATATATATTAGGGTGGTCCTTATACATATGGTGAAATTTCAAAATAAAGCCATTTACTCTCTGAACCTCTCAAAAGTATCGTTTTCATATGCAAATAATATTTGCAAAATATCATGTAAGAATTTTAATATTTAGAGGTGGCTCAACAATGTTAAAGTTTTGCCATGTAAAAGCCTAATGCTAATTTTTCGAGTATGCTACATGTTTCACACAGTCAGTTATTCAAAGTAAATCAATGTAACAGAAAAAGTTCCGAATAGTCTCTACTGAATTGTTACAGAGCAACATATTCCGATTGTAAGTAACCCCATATAGGTTTACAATCATTGATCCTAAAGAAAAGTTTATTAACTTGTAACAGGGAATTTTTCCTGTGTGTGTTCGATTACTTGGATCGCATGCTGCAACTGTTTTCCAGTCTTAAAGCGTCCTGACTACATTGCTTCTTGTATTACGGGGTACCACGCTCTGCATGATCATTTGTCGTTGCTATTGAGAAAATAATTGCCTTAGAGATCTTAAAGTCATCCCTATCATTCCATACATCAGGATCTTCACTGTGGAAACCATCTGGGATGTTAAGAAGAGCAAATATATTTCTGCTTCTTTTTGTCACAAAATGGACGTGTGTGTTACTTTGTACCATTGCCAAATCCACTTCTGCTTGGATTGATAGACCTTTTTCTCCTTGTATCTCTGCTGAAGATTGCACCATAGCTCATTTTGTATTAGAGTCTAACTCTGGATGAAAGAGACTAAGGAGGATCAAATCTTCCGACAAGTACCATAAATGCCGTCACATTTTGTGCGATGCTGCTTCACCAATATCACATTAAGGATAAGCGTGAATTTCCTTAAGAAGTTTTAGATCATTTTTAACTGTCGTAGAAGACTGGGGTGGCTGAAACCAGATTTTAACATAAATATTCGCAAGAAATAGTTGAGATCTCGCAATTTCTGCAACTCTGTCTGTGTCAGCTTAAATTGTGAATGGAACAACCACACCTTAAGACTGTAGATTGCTTTCCCACCGAGCGAGCTTAATGCATTTGTCCAGGATCTCGGAACTTGATCTGGGTTGATGGAAAAAATGATGAAGCTTTCCAAGAAAGATTACATCAACAAGAGCACTTCGTAATAATCATGTAGCTGTTGACGATTCTGCAGTTGGTGTTCACAGAAAGAAATTACTTCATCCTCGACATCACGAATTTCTTCTGCTGCAAAATCGTCTGAGATGACATACTCATACTTTCCCTGGCCAATGAAGGGCCACTATTGTTTGAAACGTTTGGTGAGCCCGACATCCGAAGTGTAGAAGGCTATGACCTAGTAGCTGGTCAAGAATGATACACGTTCCTGATGAACGGCCAATGCTGAAGGAGGTAGTATCAAAACACATGGCACGGATCAAGTTTTCCAGTCCCCATTCTTTCACACTACTGTATACAGCGTGAGTAGTAGCCTTTCCACTCATAAAGGATAACACTGGAATTTCTAGCAATTTCTTCTCTCCCATGGCCGCTACCAAAATAGGCAGCTTCTCTATCTTATTGCTTCCACTAATATCATTCATTATCTTCCTATCCCAGTGAACTGTCAAAATTGTGTTTGGCTTGAATGACTCTTTAATGTGAGTAGCAGCCGATTGCCTATATTGTTGACGCCTACAATGGATCGCAGATATATTAATGGAATGATTCCAATGATCTTGTCCACGGGCATTGGAAGCCTCGGAGAGAATCGTCATGGCACATCTGTCACTGAGTCGATTCCTATTGAGCATTGCGGCTAGCTGAGATGATATAACAGTTTTGCGCCCTCTCTGTCGAAATCAAACATCAACCGGTTTACTGGGGCCTGGAGCTTCCGTTAGATCTTCCTTTTCTTCGCTGCTGCTGCTTCTCGGTAACATTGCTTTCTAGAGTAAAGTATCTTCAAGTTTGGATCATTGCTTTCTACTGTTTAGTTCTTCTTTCTTCACTTCTCGATTCCTTCAATACACCCAGCACGTCCCTTCTGTCGCTGAAGTTGTGGGAACATGTCTTCATCATTATCCATCAGATCTATGGCATTTGAATGTGCGATGTCAATAGGTTCCTCAATCAATGGTGAAAATGTGGCTTCATTGGATTCTTTAGTCTCTGTCCAACAATTCTTATTTTCCTTAAGTCCTTTCCACTGGAAGAAAAGATGCTTAAGTTTCTTTATCGAATCTTGACAGTGTTTGACAGGGATCCTAGAACCGGTCCAGAAGTCTTCAACTCTTCTGGATGCAGCTGTTCAGATCATTTCTTTGAGACAATTATGACAATGCAGAAAGTGGCGAAGGATCTGCTTCACTGCTACAATTGTAACATAAATATATATGTTGAGGGTGAGCTTCTGCTACATGCTTCAGTTGTCTGTGGAGAAAACTTATTCTTACATCCCTATATTTTACAATGTCTCGCTGTAAGTTTAATGGTATGTCACTATTAAAACCTGATTAATATTTACAGGAAGTGTTGTTAGCAAAAGTCTAAACTACAAAAATAAGTTCTTTATTAATTAAAACACGACAGCCACGTATTGTGCATTTCTTAAAATGACTGAATATTTAAACTTAGTGTAGACAGAATCATGGTGATGTCTCTGCTTTTCGGTTACAAACCAATCAATGTGATATACGTCGTAAAATATTTTGGTTATATGCAGATGTAAAAGTGCGGGGAACGCGGAGGAACGTCATGCCCCTACTTCCAAAAAAGTATCTATTGCGTCTCTCCACTTCCTAAAGAATACAATGGGCAAAGATAGACACGGGAGACGTCATGAGTTCCCTTATCTTTTCAGATCCACTTTTACCCCTGGTTGTAGGTATTATTATTCTATGGTTTAATTTAATATTATTATTTATCATTAATTTATGCATGATGGACTGAATAATTATAATAACGAGACAGCATGTAATGTACAACTTGCATTGTGCTCTGCGGTAGACTATACAATAAACTTCAAATCGCTTGAGCCACCTCTAAATATTAATCAATTCGATTCAAATTTCACAGAAAATTGTTTTTCATAGAAAGGAACAATATGAAAGGATCAGATTTTGAAATTTCAAACATGTGAAAATAAGGACCACCCAAAAAAAATATAGGGTATTTCAAAACAACACCGACAACGTTTAGGATGTGATTCCTGGCACCAAGATAAGACAAAATGTATGCACCAACCTGGGTGCATAAATGCTTCCTTTCGGAGTTATGGGCTACTGAAACCATGAAAAACTTAATTTTAAAGATCCATAGCTCCGAAATTATGGGATCTACCGTAGTCGGATCAAGACTTCACTTTAGATGTGTCCCATCCAAATATCCATGTTTCAGAATCCTGCGGTACTCCGCAACAATTTTTATAGAAGTAGCTAGTGAGTACTTCAAGTTACCTACCTGTAGCCAAACTCCCTCTATAAAAATTGTTACGTGAGTATCTTGGGATTCTAAAACATGGATTTTTGGATTGGACACATACTAGTTCCACAGTGAAGTCTTGACCCGACTAAGGTAGGTCCCATAGTTTTGGAGCTATGGACCTTTAAAATTAATTTGTGTACACAGGTTGGTCTATACTTTTTGTCTTATCTTGGTGTCAGGAATCACCTCCCAAACGTTGTCGGTGTTGTTTTGAAACATACTGTATATACATAGTGGCGGATCTAAAGGGGCTATAGGGGCTATAGCCCCCCTTGACGCTCAGGTATACACTGGATAAAATGGGCTTCAATCCTGCTTTACACTGGATAAAATGGCAAAATATGGTTTTGCCCCTCCCTTGCTCATATCCTGGATCCGCCACTATATAGATAGATAGATAGATAGATAGATAGATAGATAGATAGATAGATAGATAGATATAGATATAGATATATAATTATCGAAATTACCGATATTAGTGTCCAATCCATAGTTTTTGGGGTGTCTGAGATGAACAGTAACACTTTCAATGCCATTTAAATCAAAATTCACCCTTTTATATCCAAAATGAAACGTATTCTCCCCGTGCGAAGAACGAGTATTCACCTAGTTATTCATAACATTTACTGCCAACATTCCCTCCCCTTTATATATATATTCAAATTAACAACTACTCTTTCACATTACTTTCTTATTTTTATTTTTATTTCTTCTAAAGATGTTTCAACTCCATGCTTCCCTAAGCGATGCGTTGTAAGTTCCTCCTGTTATTCCTACTTTACTCCTGGACAAGAATGCTACTTGAAATCCCAGGAATCTTAAGCTTTTTGGCCTGATTCTCGTGGACGTTCAGAAATTACTTTCATGACCTAGAATTGTATCTGAAACCTTTACTAGGAGTTTACATATTAACTCAGCAAATTCTTCCTTTAATAGGGCAATTTGTTGGTGTCGCTGATGCAATTTAGATCCTATCCATGTTTCCACGTTCACGTCTAACAATGTTTGTACTATTTCCCGTCAAGAAGAAAGCGGAAATTTGTGATACACTGTGTCATCGTTACTTTTCTTAAATGGGCCATTTCTTATTATCTGTAATTAACTGAAAATAAAGGGAGTCAATATTTGACTAGCATGAATCACTACGAACTAGTCATACAAATATGTATCATTGCATATGATTTTGTTTTAACTTATCACCTTCCTGACAGTTAGTTATCTTCTAATTTTGAGCTACACTTTCATGTATAGTTCTTATTCATTTTAATTCTTTTGGTTATATTCGAATTCTTTCCTGGGGGCATACTGGTTCCCCTCCGCACTGGTCTAGTGGCTAGCGAATGCGCCTTTGGTGTACATAGTCCCGCGTTCGATTCCTGGATATATTGGTGTTCGAGTCCTTGTTCAGTTTGGTAAGGGGTTTTAAAAACCTGTACGAGGAAACTTCGAGTGCTCAGGAAACACAGGAATGATCGATTGATCTTTTTTTTAAGTGGCTCAACGGTACAGTGTTTATGTCATGCGTGGGAATCCTGGTTCGATCCCCGGCAAAGAAGTGTCGGTGGACAACATTGTGTCTATGTGTTTTCTCAGGGTACTCCCGTTTCCTTCCACATTCTCATTCTACAAATTCTTACATCAACACACTTGCTTTAGGACATACATGTGGAGCGTTAAACTGAGATTCTATTTCTTTTTTTTTCAATCCTTTCCTGAAAAATAAAAGCTTTTATTCTGTTGCAGATGTCAGTCTGTGTCGCTATTTGCACTATATTTCCTTGTACTTTCTTTCTTTTTTTCTTTTTGATTCTACCTTCAGATGAACTGTTGAATTCTACTTTGTTTTTTTTTTATATTTCCCTATATTATTTTTTAAGGTTTTGCAAATTATTTTTTTCTCTGTTTTTCACTGGGGACCTTTTTTTGTAAATATGTTTTGTTTTTATTTTATTTATTTATAATATTTTTTCTATTTTCCCTTTTTCTTTTACTAATAAAATAACATTCTTGTATTGTAAATACGTAATTATTTTCTTTTTAGTTTTGTTGTTATATTGGAGTATATTTTTATACTCCCTGATTTGACCTCTTGACTCAGCTTGTGTAATTATTTACAACACTTACTGCCAACAGTGTGGCTATCCTACAAGATACCCTTTTAGGTTTACAAACTCAATTTTTCTCGAAAACTACACAAAAAAGGTGTATACTATGCTTTGTTCAGCTTAGTGAGATTTATAAGTTGGTATTCATTCCATTTTGGGGTATTATTTTTCGTCATTTTGTAATAATAACGTACAATTTAACACATTTATAGATACAACATGGACAGTGATGAAAATTTTCCGGAAAATTTTCCGATTCATAAAAACATACTCCATTTATTCCTACATCGTTGTATAGCCGTGATGTGAGGTGGAAAATTTTCTTCTATATTTTTTCTGGAAAATTTTCCGTTCGTAACAAATATCAGTGATCAAGTAACAATTCCTCAGTATTCATAAAATTGATTGAAATCATGTATAGAAATGTTAAAAAGTGAAAGATGAAAATTTTCCGATCTATGAAGATTCCTTTCACTTGTTTCTACAGAGCAATAAAATTTTCCGATTCACAAAAAGTCGTTTTACTTTTTGTTTCAAAATGATGAAAATTTTCCAACTCACAAAAAGATCTTCAATTTTTCCATAGAAGACAGAAAATAGTTCGATTCATGAAAAATTGTTTAACTTGTTCCTACATTCTACTAAAAATTGTCTGAGCCATGAAAATTTTCAGATTCTTTAAACGATCTTTCACTTTTTTACATTTCTATACATGAATTCAACCAATTTTATGGTTACTGAGGAATTGTTACTTGATTACTGATATTTTTTTTTAGAACGGAACGTTTTCCGGAAAAATATAGCGGAAAATTTTCCACCTCTCATCACTAAACATGGATCACGATTTTACGACTGGAATCATTAATAAATACCAGTGAACAACAAGTTAAATCAAGCTGGTGAGGCTTTATGTTTTAAGGTACCTTCCCAGCAATTTTTCTGGTATAACTGACGAGACACCCTGAACACCTTAACTAAAGGGTGTCCCCATAAAGAATGATGCAATTTTTGAAATGCCCCATTTTCTGTTCTAGTAAGTTGGTAGCACTGAACGTTATTCGATATTCATTTATTGTCTTTGTGATTAGTAGTCACGTGACGCCAAATAGCACATTATCGTCACCTGTTTTCTGTATGAATAGGAATGGAGCTCTTCAGGATGGGACAGCATTTTGTCATAGTGAAAACTTCTGCTAAACGACTAATACGATGACGACCCGAGCGATGAATGTTGACAATCAAACCAGTTTTCTCAATGGACCCCGCTCAGAGCTTATGTACATCCGGTTTCCGTTAAATTGGCTGGTATTGTAGTATGTTGTGTATTTTGGTCCCCTGATAAAAAGTCTCAATGGGCACGAAGCCCGAAAAAAACACGTTTTTGAGATATCCGCTGAGTATGATCGTCACTTAAAGGTATACTCTCCCTCGTAAACTAAAAATAATAATTAATTCGACATTTTATCTATGAAGTATGAGCGACTCACACTAGGGTATACTAGGGTTTTGTGGGGTCGGTGATTCCGAATCCGTGGTCGGTTAACCTCCATCACGTCAAGTTCAAGGTCATTTGAAGGTCAAATTGAGAGACAACGTTGCAAAGTCTAAACGAAAACTACATAAATGTTTTTTGGTTTTTCTTTTTAGTCGCTGGATCCGATTATGTCATTTTCTCGACACTACAAGTTGATTTCAACGTCATTGCAGGGTCATTTTAAGGTCAAACTTTGAAAAACCATCGGAGAAATCTGAAACAATTCTTAGATAGGATTTAATTGCAGCTGATTCCGAATCCGAGGTCGGTGTTAATCGAATTTACCAGTAAGATTGTCCATTTGGTTTTCCAGTCAATCATTTGTAGTATCATCTTCTTCAATAAAGATTTGTTCTGGGTTTGACATCTCATCATTCTTGAACTTCAACATCCAGTATTTCACTTTCATTTTCATCGTTGTTCACATTATGATTACCAGCATTTTGTATGTATTCCAGTAGAGCTTGACTAGGTATTTGATTTATTGTTGAGTCGACCCCAGCCTAAAAACCATAGGACACTGGCTACATATGCACAACAACCTAATGTGCTAGCACCGAACTTGCAAGTGCAATAATACCTTAATATCGGACCATCTACTTACATGGCCAGTAATATGTCATCATTCACAGCAAAGCGTATCCAAAGCTGATATCAAGTAGTGTTTCGTTTTCTAAATCTTGAAAAAATTCTAAAACGTAACAATCCTGATTCAAATATATTTCTATCTAATTGAAAAATATCTGTAGTTTCATAGTCTAAACATTTTTTTAGATACAGTAAAACACCATCTATGAATTTTTCCAGATTTTTCCGACGGTTTTTCAAGTAAGACCATGAAATGACCCTGAAATGACCTTGAAATGAACTTGTAGGGTCACGAAAATGACATAATCGGATCCAGAGACTTAAAAAATATTTAGATGGTTTTTGTTCAGATTTTTGCAACGTTCTCTCTCTATTTGACCCTCAAATGACCTTGAACCTGATATGATGGAGGTTAACAGACCTCGGATTCGGAAGCAGCGACCTCAAAAACACTAATATACTCTAGTGAGAATCGTTCATACTTCATAGATAAAATCTAGAACTAATTATTATTTTCAGTTTACGAGGGAGAGTATATAATAATCATCTCGACGATAATAACCTTTAAGTGACGATAATAATCAGCGGATATCTCAGAAACGTGGGTTTTTCGGGCTTCGTGCCCATTTAGACTTTTCATCAAGGGACCAAAATACACAACATACTGCAATACTAGCCAATTTAACGGAAAGCGGATTTACAAGGACTAGCTGAGGAGAGTAATGCTCCCGGAAGTAGGAACGAAAAGCACAGTTCTGATTGGTTGGCGTTATCCATTTCTTGCCACGTTGTATTTAAATAGCAGAAATCAAACGATTGTTGTCGTCGGTCTTCGTGGCCGAGTGGGCTAGCGCTATATGCTAATAACGAAAATCTCTTTTGGCGTGAGTTCAAACCCGGCCCGTGGAAAGTTTTTTTTTACATTTTATAACACTTTTTACTTACTTTTGTGGAGATAAGTAGTAGTAGTAGTAGTAGTAGTAGTAGTAGTAGTAGTAGTAGTAGTAGTAGTAGTAGTAGTAGTAGTAGTAGTAGTAGTAGTAGTAGTAGTAGTAGTAGTAGTAGTAGTAGTAGTAGTAGTAGTAGTAGTAGTAGTAGTAGTAGTAGTAGTAGTAGTAGTAGTAGTAGTAGTAGTAGTAGTAGTAGTAGTAGTAGTAGTAGGAACGGGTTAGAAGCCCCCCAGGGCTCGTTTTGTTCCCCTTGTACTCTATGATATAGGGCTCATTTTGTTCCCCTTGTATTCCATGATATAAATTTTGTGACCAACTTAAAACAACTGGATAGGATAGTGCGTAAAACAGCTGGCTAGAGTAGCGCGCGAAAAAACGTACTTCCGGGAGCATTACTCTCCCGAGCGGGTCGTGATTTACATAAGCTCTGAGCGGAGTCCTTTGACAATCAGGCTCATCACAGTCAATGTATTCGGTGCATTACGTTGACGGAGTTTGCAAACATTCTCTACAAAACATTCAGCACATTTGTAATAAGTTTTCACTCGACAACACGCTGTTTCGTCGTGAAGTGTTCCATTCCTACCCGTACAGAAAACAGATGTATTCGGGCCTCCGTGACTACCATAGTACGGGAGGTATAACGTCGTTGGCTTCCCGCGAAAAGTTATAGTGACGTTTATGGGGAGTGGCCAGCTTGGTTACTCCTGGCTCGCTGAGCGCAGTAGACGGTTGATGGTGATTGGCTACCCTCTTACCACACCCCCAGTGACGAGCAGGTCCAAGCGCGGGAAGCCAACGACGTTATACCTTCTGGACTATAACCACAAAAGTAAATACGTAGGGAAATAGACCTATGAAGTTGTTAAATAAGATAAAAGAGAATAACGAAATGAATAAGAAGGTTCTTCAACATATGAAAATCGTGTAACGTTCAATGCTGCCAACTTACTGCCAGCAAAGATAGGAAAAGAATGTCAGAATCAGAAAGAGGACAGAAGTGACAAACATTATCGTGAAAATGAAGACATTGCAGTGACAATAGGTAGAAAGAATAAATGCAATCACTGAGTGGATATGAAGGGACAAGAAGAGGTGTAAGAAGCGAGGTAGTATAGCCTAACGAAATCAAGGAACACTGCAAGGTAAAATGGAAATGAATTTCCAACATAGATGGTTGTGAAGAAGAGTTGCAGAGTCTTTCATCCAGCAACGAATTATCAATCAAACGACCTAGTAGGACACGTGCCCTGGGACCCAGAGGGGCGCAAAATATCATGCTGTACCGGAAGAAATAACTAATAGGCTCCAATTAAGTGAGCTCGTGCTTGTTGCGTCCAGTTCCATAACTTTGTGGTTATCTTACGTTAGAGTCCTTTACCTGATGGCACTCGATTCACTTACCTCTTTCTGCGGTGCATTTTAACTTGGAGACAATTTTTCGTATTTTGTGATAGTTTAGCATTTACAAGGCATTGAGGGTGAAGTTAGTGAAACTACACAAAATTCGATTTATTTTACTTTACTCGTCACAATTGTAATTGAGTACGTTTAATCACATAATAAAAAATTAACAATTAAACAAAATAAATTAAGACAAAAATCAACCACGTGGCAAGAACGTGGCCAATACGTATTAATTACGTATATACGCATTTGTCAATGTTTTACTCATAGAATGGAAAAAGCAGGATCACCAATTTACAGAAATCAAATCCTAGAAAACACTTACCAAATTTAGTATGTTGGCAATTCTCAAATTTAAGGGTGGGCCAATGTGTTCCTCCCAAAATTTAAAAGGAATTCATTAATGTACCCATATCTTATGAAAGAGAATGTACCCCTCTACTTTAAATTAAAATAAAGTCTGGCGTAAAACAAATCACTTTTAATAAATAAATGTGTTACAGTTTCTAATAATGCATCTGATGAAAGCTGTTACATTACCGCAATTGTAACACTATTATTTATTAAAAGTGACTTCTTTGGTCAGATTTCATTTTTTAATTAAGGTAAAGCAACCTTTTTGCGAAACCATATAACGTAATAGTCTCACCAAAGAGGATAAAATAGGTCAGGAACCTCCAAAATTTTAGTCTTTGGCATTTTTCACCCATGAAAGGGAACGAGATTAAGTACCCAAATTTATAGAGTTACATACCCCCGTCCTGTACTACGATGCTAAATTTTTAATTTTTACAATATCCAAAATTTAAGGGATGGTCTTATGTACCTCTCCCAAAATTTATGGATGACCAATGTACCCCCGCCAAAACCAAGAGAACATTGACTCCTACGAGATCATACTATATGGCCCAGTTTCGCGATGTCCCTTAACGTACCAGAACCGTCAAAATCGTGGCAAAACCTATCCATCCCTTGACTTTATAGAATTTAAGCATTTAAAAAGGATTCCAAAATCTTAGTTGAATTCATCTTGAAGCAACTAGAAATTGATAAAATTTGCAGCAAATATTGTCGATCCCATTGTTATAACAACGGTTTTGATGTCATGGCATAGAATGACATCAATGTCTGTAAATTATAGCAATCACTCACTCAATCTGGTGGATACGTCATAAAATATGACCCGATTGACGGTAGCATTTTTGGGGGGGTAGAAACGAAGTTCTTTACCCTCTTTCGCTCGTTGAACACAGTGCTGGCAAAATAAAGGTGACTTTAATAAAGATAAGGTGCAGTGCGAGGATAGAAGCCGTTTAGTCTATCACAATAAACACTACAGAAATATTTTTAGTTCTTCCGGTCATGATAGATGACAAAAACGAGAGTAGTGAAACAATAATTAGCGCAGACAGTCACACAAAAGCTTATGGAATTACTGATTTCTAGCTTTGATATGAGTTTGTAACAAGAAAGTCACTTCAATCGATCAAGTTCAAAAAAAGACTCCAGGATCTTAAGACTCGCTTCCATGGTGCCATGCTGAATTTACAAGTTTTCGAAGAGCGTTTTACTCCGAAAAGGAAACTTTAGTCTCTAAGCTTCTGGACGAAACTCTGAATTCTGCCAAAAATAAGGTGTTGAAGCTAAGAGACGTCGAAGGGGAAACAGATTCATGTCCGTTGAGGTCACGAGAGAGGAGGGATTAACCGCCAAACAAGAGATAAAAAGAACAACGAAGGAATCACTCGACCGTGATTTCACGATAACGGATGAAAGGATTCACTTCGTTCCAAGATGTTCATTAACATTTTCGGTTCCTTCTAGGCGTTAATACATTGTTACGATGCTGACAGATAACTAATTGCAGATGGCTGGGTGAAATCTACAGCAGTGATGTTAATGTAACAGTTACACGAAGAAACTTCGATTCCAGACTGTCACTATCAGTTCGCATTGAAAAGAATCTCAAGACCTGAAGAGCTTCTCGTGTTCATTGTGCAGTATGGAAATGATGATGTTTTCCAAACTCTGCAAATCATCACCTAAATACTTATTTCTCTTTCCACTCCCAACTCTAAAAGATAATTCAGCAAATAAAACTAATTCTGAATATAGTTCTCGGGCAATGAGCCAGGTGAATTCCGCGTCGTCTAACGTTTAGAGAACTGACAACATTGTTCTCGCCTTCAGAGTAAAATATTAGAGACCAAAAACAGAAGCCTTTATTATATAGGTGCTGGCAGGAAAGAGGCGAAGTTTGATTGGTTAATGACAGCGTCAGGCTGTGGCCTCAGTTGTGATTGGCTGGTTAGCAAGCCCTGATTGGTTGTTTTGTATACCACCCACCCAGTCCACCCGCGTCACAATTAACATAATAAAAGCTTCTATTTTTGGTCTCTCATACTTTACCCCGAAGAGAACAATGTTGTTAAATCCTTTCTGTTTCAAGCGTGCCCCTTCTGGCGCGACTATCGATGTGTGTTTACCCGCACCTCCCTCGAAGCAGGAGGGACAATTTGATGTGGCTGAGATCCTTCAATTGTTGGATGCGGAAGCGTTACCACAGTGAAATATTTCACAGACTTCGCTGTGCTCTGTCTTGTTAGCCATCTAAGTAGCCTACGATCTTTACTCGATCTTCACTTAAGACCAAACGACTGAATGACAAATTGCCAAAACAACTGAGGTCATTCACTTCTTTTCATTAAGCAAAGGGGGGGTTCCTCCATTAGAGGGTGGCGGGGGTGGGGCCGAAGTATATTTCGAATATTTTCCGAGGGCATACCTGAGATAGACAAGCTCTAGTTCTTGAAACTTTGGACGACATGGTCAGTGGCGTATTTACGATTTTGTCTCCATGGGCTTTGCCTGAAAATGTGAAAATTCTGCCAATTCCATATATTTACTATAGTAAGTAAGAATTCGGGGTGCTTAAGCCCGGAAGCCCCCCCCCCTTAAATACGCCACTGGACATGGTATTCACCTGGCTGATTGCCCGAGAATAACTACTATGTATTCATCACGACACCAGAAAAACTTCAGTTCTTATTTAAAACTAATTCGTCCGCACTTAAGAGGCTTCATCCCGGCGAAATTAAAATACCGCTAATTTTACAGTAATTATGTGATATCTTCAAATAGATAAAAGATAATTGAAATGCGGAACAAGAGCGCCCTAGACAATATTGTTTTTTATGAGGTACCGTTATCAGAAATCACCTAGTGGCTTTCCGTTTCCAACCGTTTAGAAACGCGAAAATAAATGCCGATTTTCAAAATGGCCAGAAATCGAAAGCAGATAATTGGGTCGTGATAACGATATCTGATGTAAAATGATATTGTCAAGAGTTCTACTGCTTGTTCTACATTTCGATTATCTTTTATCTATTTGAAGATATCACATAATTACTGTAAAATTAGCTGTGTTTTAATTTCGCCGGGATGAAGCCTCATAAGCAGTGTTGCCAGATCTACTGATTTTGCAGGAGATCTCCTGCTTTTTCTACGTTCTACTGATCTACTGTGAAAGAAAATGAAAAGTGAACAATCTCCTGCTTTTTCCCTACTTCAAGAAGTTAAAGAAATATATTATTATTAATATTGAATTTTCATGTTTTTCTTACGTAAAGAGAGGAAATTTCTCTGTATCCATACACAAAGCTCTGTAGAACACATAGTTATGCAGCTTTGATGTATATAATATGAATACAAGGATACAAATGTTTGTCAGCTTCTATATGCATGATGGTTGGCGATCTTTATGACTTACTGTAAGATTTACGGGTACGTGTTGTTTAGATTGGGACTTGGGTTGGAAGCAGGGCAGAAGTGAGCGGCATGTTTTGGGGACGTTGTTTTCCACTTTCAAAAATGTCTATGTTGTCTCCCACTTCCAAAAATTACAGTAAGTAAAGATATTCATGTGGAGACGGTGTGACGTCATGCGTCACCCTACCATTTCAGAACCAGTTTTACCCCTGGTTGGAAGAGTAGGTTAGATCACTTCTCCAGGATCGTCAGCGAAAAATCGTATTATCCCCATCAGGAAGTCGCGATCGAAAAGAGGGATTGCCGCCATCGATGGTGGCAGGCCGCCGGAGGTAGCCGACACCCGTCTGCGGTGGCACAACGATCTACTTGTTCAAAGTTGACGACCTTTTGCTGAGGCGACAAGCGGTCGAAAATCATAAAATAAAATGCCCTTTGCCGATTCTTTGCCAACTGTTGCCGACTGTCAGAGTTGGCAAAACAGTCGGAAAGGCCTCTTTCCGACCCTCTGCCGACTCCTTATGCCGGCCTCTTTTCAACGCCGGTGCATTTAATGCTCATTTTTGGCTGTTTGCCGACTGCTCGGCAAGGCAAATATTCGTCGCGGTCGAAAATAGCGCGGAAAGACGTCGGTGTCCGGCGCCTGCAATCCGACCGCACCATCTGGTCGGCATGAACAAATTGTCCGACTGTAGGCGGCAGGATCCTCATGGAGATGTTATGATTATGTTTAACTGTATCACATTGCTATACTATCGCTAGGTGTATGATATTTTCCCACCCAACTTTGCTTTTTCTAAGTCTTACTTCACACACCTGTATATCAAACATTATTAATATAAAAGGGGGTATGAGGGTTCCCCTATCTCGGAAAGATTACCTAATCATCGAAAAAAAATCCTTATGAAACTTATTTTGAAGTAATTAAAACTCAAATTTATGTTTTCTCTTCGGGGACTGACGCGGCTTTACGTAGACCCTATACTATATCCTATTTTGAAATTAAAGTAATAATGAATTCTGGACCGTTTGTTTTGACCGCTGTCCCCTTAAGAATTGCAAATTGTTTGCTCCCCATGCACAAATGCCGCCAATATTTGTGTCTACTGCTTTTTATGTTCGAATCTCCTGCTTTTCCAACTGATCGATCTGGCAACACTGCTCATAAGAGCATCCATAGTTGTAATCTTGCTTTACTCCGTGTAAAGCAGGAAAATGTTGGAAAAACGAATTTGGAAATTTTGAGAACATTATAAACAAGTTTGCAGCAGTTAAGGCACTTCCTATTATTTTTGTATAGAAAATATGTGATGATAAAACTCAAAGCTAATATCATGTTAAAGATTCTTCGGTCATTTTAATTTTTTAATCTTAGAAAAAAATTTGCAGTAAACTGAACAAAACATTTGGAATGGTAAAATTTTACCATCCATAATCAAGTTAGCAAGGAAGTAGAAAGAAAGTAGAAAGATAATTATGTTTGACAAGGAAGTAGAACGAAAAACACAGAATTGAAATAATATGAATAAAAGGGCGGAATAAGGTCAGGAAAGTAAGAACGCAATATCTGCGTTTGCCTAGGCGCATGTAACGCAGGGCTGGCCCTAAGCAATTTGCCGCCTTTCACCAGGAAGAACACATCTTAAAAACCACGATTTTAAGTATGCTACCCCATCATGATCAACGAAGGGGAGGGAAAGAGTACTCGCACTCAGAAAGGCATAAACATTACAAATACAATCTCGTTCTGACTGATTTTCTTCTTTAAATAATAACTTATTATGTCAACGAAAGAGAGCAAACATATCTGTAGAAGAAACACAGTAATCCTTTCTATAGAATTCAATACCGAGCTCTTCAATCTCAATATATCAGTCTGGAATTCCAGTGCAACTATCTCTTTTATCTTTATTTCTTGATTTTCCTTCTACATCCGTTCATTTAAAAAAAAAAAACTTGTTTTCACTTGCATTGATACGGAACTTGTTTCCACCTAGTTCAATCCATCTGAAGTGGTCCAAAGATGGTGAAAATAGTTGGACCATCTCCGAAAATTATAGAAATTTGAGTGTGATGAACCTTGTGTATGCGAAAATCAATAACACTATTCACGTTGTCGTACGTACAAATGTTCCTGAATGGCGGCCATCTTTGTTGTCGGTGGAGTGTCATTTTTTTTTTACAAGAGTTTACGAAAACTACAGTTGTTCAGAACGTACGAATCAGACGAACACCAAACAAAAACAATTTTTTACATGAGAGCCTCAGGTACACGGAGAATCTTGCTTTTAAATAAATATGCAGGGTTGCAAACCAATACAAGAAAACACCAGAAAAAGTACAAAAAATTACATTTTTAACGAGGCTGTATTTGGAAATGCCATAAAGTTGGGGATTCATAAGTTTTGTGCTGAATACTGTTGCATGTAAAGAGTCTACAGAAATATCCACAGCCCTGATACTACTGGCGCCGTAGATTTATGGGAGTCCGAAAGTTGAAGTTTGTGATTTTGATGTCATGTTTGGGGTGTATTATCTCAGGAGGGCAAAGTGCTATATAAAAAAAAAAAAAAATTGCTTCTTAGGCCACAAAGTAAATATGTCTGTGAATAAACAATTTCAAAAAAATCATGACTGATATTACACGGAGAAAAAAGTGAGGACATGGTAAAAACGCGAAGAAACCACGTGCGTGAAGATAGCCGTAAGTAGTAGGCCCCCGCGTTGGCGCGAATTGACCTTGAACTCATTTTTGTGACGTCATAGGTCAAAGGTCAATGACCGTGGCCCGGGGTCAATGACCTAGGGGTACCTAGGACCACCCCCTCTAAATTTTGGCAGGGGTACCATGGCCCACCCCCTAAATTTTGGCAGGGGTACATAGGACCACCCCCCTTAAATTTTGGAAATTGCCAAATCTAAAAATTTGGTGTGGTAGCCTAGGACCATAGTATGTACCTCTATCAGTATTGGGTGTCTATGTTGTTCCCTTTCATGGGTAAAAAATTTCCAAAAATTCAAATTTCGGGGGTTTTTGACCTAATTTATCCCCTTTGATGATGTATTATTACCCTATATAGTTATATGGGCTATAAAGGGGTTCATTACCTTTCATAAGACATGGGTATATTAATGCACCCCTTGAAAAATTTGGGAGGGGTACCTTGGCCCACCCCTTAAGTTTTGGAAATTGACCAATTTAAACATTGGGTATTATAGTACAGGACCCTAATATGTATTATGATAAATTTGGGTGGTCCACCTCGTTTCCTTCTAGGGGTACAAAATTGCCAAAAATATAAACGTAAGCAATACGTAGTACCACTTTTTTGGTTTTCGACCTAATTTATCTCCTTGGATGAGGTCCTATTACCTTATATAGTTATATGGGCGTATACAGGGGTCCATTATCTATCATAAGACATGGGTACATTGGTGCACCCCTTGAAAAATTTGGGAAGGGTACTTGGCCCACCCCTTAAATTTTGGAAATTGCCAAATCTAAAAATTTGGTGTGGTAGCCTAGGACCATAGTATGTACCTCTATCAGTATTGGGTGTCTATGTCGTTCCCTTTCATGTGTAAAAAAATTGCCAAAAATTCAAATTTCGGGGGTTTTTGACCTAATTTATCCCTTTGATGATGTATTATTACCCTATATAGTTATATGGGCGTATACAGGGGTTCATTACCTTTCATAAGACATGGGTATATTAATGCACCCCTTGAAAAATTTGGGAGGGGCACCTTGGCCCACCCCTTAAATTTTGGAAATTGACCAATTTAAACATTTGGTATTATAGTACTGCACCCTAACATGTATTATGATAAATTTGGGTGGTCCACCTTGTTCCCTTCTAGGGGTACAAATTTGCCAAAATTTTAGTACAACCACGTGTTTGGTATTTTGGCCCAATTTATTTCCTTGGATGAAGTCCTATTACCTTATATGGTTATGTATAGGGGTCTATTCCCTATCATAAGACATAGGTACATTTGTGCACTCCTTTAAAAATTTGGGAGGGGTACTTTGGCCCACCCCTTAAATTTTAGAAATTGCTAATTTTATATATGTGGTATTATAGTACTGGACCCTAACATGTATTATGATAAATTTGGGTGGTCCACCTCGTTTCCTTCTAGGGGTACAAAATTGCCAAAATATAAACGTAAGCAATACGTTATACCGTGTGTTTGGTTTTTGGTCGATTTTATCCCCTTTGATGAGGTGTTATTATCCTATTTAGTTATATGGTCATGTATAGGGGTCCATTACCTTTCATAAGATGTGGGTATATTTGTACACCCCGGGAGGGGTACTTTGGCCCACCCCTTAAACTTTGGAAATTGCCCAATTTAAACATTTGGTATTATAGTACAAGACCCTAATATGTATTATGATAAATTTGGGTGGTCCACCTCGTTCCCTTTTAGGGGTACAAAATTGACAAAATATAAACGTAAGCATTACGTTGTACCACGTGTTTGGTTTTTGACCTAATTTATTCCTTTGGATGTGGTCCTATTACCTTATATGGTAATGTATAGGTGTTCATTCCCTATCATAAGACATAGGTACATTGATGCACCCCGGGAGGGGGTTCGGTATCATAGTACATGACTCAACATGTATTATGATAAATTTGGGTGGTCCACATCGTTCTCTTTTAGGGGTACAAAATTGCTAAAATATAAACATAAGCAACATGTTGTACCATGTGTTTGGTTTTTGGCCCAATTTCTCCCCTTTGATGAGGTTTTATTACCTTATATGGTTATATGGTCATGCATATAGGTTCATTTCCTATCATAAGATATGGGTACATTGATGCATCCTTTAAAAATTTGGGAGGGGTATTTTGGCTCATCCACTCGGTTTTAGAAATTGTTTAATATAAGCATTTGGTATCATAGTACAGGTCTCCAATATGTACCACTATAAATTTGGATGGTCCACATCGTTCCCTTTTCATAGGTAAAGAACTACCAAAAATCAAATTTCGGAGGTTATTGACCCCTATTTAGCATGTTATATGGGTATGTACAGAGGTTTATTACCTTTATATGTTTATGTTCCCTTTTAAATTTGGGAATTATCAAATAACAAAATTCGGTAAACGTTTTCTAGGACCCATTGTAGATGTTGATGTTCCTCTTATGGCCAAATATTCAAAATTTAAATGTTATTGACCGGCTTTATTATTGAATAAGTACAGGATTTATTACTTTTTTCATAAGACACAGGTGTATTTGTGTACCAATCTTAAATTTTGGAAGGGGTACATTTCTTATTGTCGTATCAATAATTGGTAATTGTTCTTAAAATTGGATAGTATCTCATTCATTGGGTAAATCATTATGATCACGTGATCGGTTATTGACCTATGATGGGATTAGGAGTCCAGGACATTGGTACATTGAAACTTTGTAGGATAATTTGATAATGCGTCATTGGTTTTGATTATTCCCGCCAAATATAAACGTAAGCAAGACGTTGTACCACGTGATTGTCCTTGATGAGGTAGTGTACAGGGATTCATTTCCTTTGTTGTGGTACTTCTTAAGTTTGAGTACACACACACTTCTAGAAAACAGTTGGTTCTACTCAGGTAAACAATTGACGGACATTATTGACCTTATTGAACATATAATGATATGAGTAACTCTAAGACTTAGGTATATCAAGAGAAGTATTCTTTAAATTTAGGAATGGTGATAAACAGAATTTTAACATAAGGTGCGAAATTTGAAACAATACATTGAACTTTAGTCACAGCTCATAGTCTAAGATCATTGGTGGTGATTGATTTGACCTTGAGCTTTAGAAATCTGATAGCTAACCTTATTGAATCTTATGACTCATAGACGAAAGGCAATACATGCTACAACAGTTTAAAATTTAATCATAAGGTGATGTAATCTGACACTAGCAAAGTTATTGTTAATGCAATTTGATTGGATGATCACTATCTTTCCTGCAATCTGATTGGTTGATCACTATCTTTCGTGCAATCTGATTGGTTGATGATTTTCAAATCTTTGCTGTATTCAGTTTTAAGTTTTGTTTAACATTTAAAAATCTTGGTTTCGTTCAACATTTTGCACTCACTGATAAATATGATCAAAACCGTTTATTTGTTAATCGAAGAGTTAAAAACCGGATAAAGTTTGACGGTTAACCGTGAAACGTAAAATTTTTAGTTTGAAATTTTTTTGTTTGAAACATTTTGTTTGAAAATTCTTGCTTTCAAATTTTTTGTTTGAAATTTTTTGTTTCAAAATTTTGTTTGACATTTTTTGACAACTTTTGTTTCAAAAATTTTTTGTTTAAAAATTTTTCGTTTGAAATTTTTTAAAAATTTTTCGTTTCAAAATTTTGTTTAAAATTTTTGTTTGAAATTTTTCGTTTCCAAATTTTTTCGTTTGAAATTTTTTGTTTGAAAATTTTTGTTCGAAAATTTTGTTTAAAATTTTTTTTTGAAATTTTTCGTTTAAAATTTTTTTGTTTCGAATTTGGTTTTTCAAAATTTGGTTTGAAATTTTTTTCGTTTGAAAATTTTTGTTTCGAAAGTTTTGTTTGAAATTTTGTTTCAAAGTTTGGTTTGACATTTTTAAAAGTTTGTGCACTCATTAGTAAAGAACCGGAACTGTTTAGAACTAAAACCTCTGGCAACATTGTGGTGCAATAGTACACGTCAGAATATGGGGTTGTACTTGAAATAAAAAAACACAATTCATTGAAATGGATCATTTTATTACACTCCACATACATCCATACCAGATAGTGGTTCTGGATATTGTCGATACAATGTATTTTGAACTTCTTGCACTAGTTTGTCTTTAGCGTATAATTTTAATTCCAATTGAAGTCTTTTAAGGTCTATTGCAATATCAATTGGTGGAAACTCAATGTCCATTTGATCACAAATAAACTGTTTATCAATACAGGTATGCACCCACGAACGATGTTGACAACCATCACAATATCTAGATACATGTTGTACAATATGCATAACACATTTTTCAAAATAGTACTTTTTCAGGAATATACTTGTTTTGTTGCACACTTCCACTGCATGTTTCACACACTGAAATACGCTGATGAATTTGTTCCATTCCGTTTGTGTTAGATACACCATGTTGCGAGGGACATGGAATGTACTCTTTTTACGTAACAGCACCATCTTCTCTTCGAGGACTGTACGCATCACCACTTCATGATTTGAGCCTAATGATTTGACTATGGTCACATTTAGCTCATCATGAAAATAATCGTTCATTTGGTCGATTCGTGCCATTCTTCACAGGTCAGTTGTACACCAAATTGTTCTGCTTTGCCCAATCGAATTACTGGTTCAAATGTTCTAGCACTGATACCAATCATCACATGTTTTGTTTGAAATATATTTATTGGATAATAGCTTGCGAAGATGAACTCTTTATCGTTAGAAGTACACATCTTTCCTCCTGAAAAGCACTTGCTCAAATGATTTCGTGGGATGACACTTTATTTGCTGGTTTATAGTTATTGCTGACGTCATTGGAAAGGAATGTGCTGACGTTTGAATTCATGGTTTCATCACAGTTGCTGACGTCATGCTGACCAACCAAATTCATACAACTATGTCTAATGTGCTGACGTTTGAATCACAATTTCTGACGAATCTGGCTGTGTACTAAATTCAAATTGATGACTTCGACCCAAGAATCCTTTGTAACATAAAGATACAGATCCAGTATTTAAGAAACGCAGCAGTTCTTCTTGTTTTGATGCTTCCATGGGAAAATATCTTGCTGGTAAAATTATATTCTTATCATTTTCAAGCTTCACTACGATTCTTAATCCAAACTTTGTAGGGATCATTTGGCTAGCTAAGATTCTATAAGGCACATTCTGTTGTAAATCAGTAATCTTGGTAAATGATTTCATCACATCACGTGTGTTTAGAAACTGTAGACAAGTAGCCATGATGATGTTATCATGAATACTAACTCGAACGATGATGCAAAACTGATGACGTTGCATCATGTTCAGACGTGTACTATTGCACCACAACGTTGCCAGAGGTTTTTGTTCTAAACAGTTTCGGTTCTTTACTAATGAGTGCACAAACTTTTAAAAATGTCAAACCAAACTTTGAAACAAAATTTTTGAAACGAAAAAAATTCAAACAAAAAATTTCAAACGAAAAAAATTCAAACGAAAAAAATTCAAACAAAAATTTGAAGCAAAAAAAATTTCAAACAAAAAATTTCAAACAAAAAATTTGGAAACGAAAAATTTCAAAAAAAAATTTTAAACAAAATTTTCGAACAAAAATTTTCAAACAAAAAATTTCAAACAAAAAATTTGGAAACGAAAAATTTCAAACAAAAATTTTAAACAAAATTTTGAAACGAAAAATTTTTAAAAATTTCAAACGAAAAATTTTTAAACAAAAAATTTTTGAAACAAAAGTTGTCAAAAAAATGTCAAACAAAATTTTGAAACAAAAAATTTCAAACAAAAAATTTGAAAGCAAGAATTTTCAAACAAAATGTTTCAAACAAAAAAATTTCAAACTAAAAATTTTACGTTTCACGGTTAACCGTCAAACTTTATCCGGTTTTTAACTCTTCGATTAACAAATAAACGGTTTTGATCATATTTATCAGTGAGTGCAAAATGTTGAACGAAACCAAGATTTTTAAATGTTAAACAAAACTTAAAACTGAATACAGCAAAGATTTGAAAATCATCAACCAATCAGATTGCACGAAAGATAGTGATCAACCAATCAGATTGCAGGAAAGATAGTGATCATCCAATCAAATTGCATTAACAATAACTTTGCTAGTGTCAGATTACATCACCTTATGATTAAATTTTAAACTGTTGTAGCATGTATTGCCTTTCGTCTATGAGTCATAAGATTCAATAAGGTTAGCTATCAGATTTCTAAAGCTCAAGGTCAAATCAATCACCACCAATGATCTTAGACTATGAGCTGTGACTAAAGTTCAATGTATTGTTTCAAATTTCGCACCTTATGTTAAAATTCTGTTTATCACCATTCCCAAATTTAAAGAATACTTCTCTTGATATACCTAAGTCTTAGAGTTACTCATATCATTATATGTTCAATAAGGTCAATAATGTCCGTCAATTGTTTACCTGAGTAGAACCAACTGTTTTCTAGAAGTGTGTGTGTACTCAAACTTAAGAAGTACCACAACAAAGGAAATGAATCCCTGTACACTACCTCATCAAGGACAATCACGTGGTACAACGTCTTGCTTACGTTTATATTTGGCGGGAATAATCAAAACCAATGACGCATTATCAAATTATCCTACAAAGTTTCAATGTACCAATGTCCTGGACTCCTAATCCCATCATAGGTCAATAACCGATCACGTGATCATAATGATTTACCCAATGAATGAGATACTATCCAATTTTAAGAACAATTACCAATTATTGATACGACAATAAGAAATGTACCCCTTCCAAAATTTAAGATTGGTACACAAATACACCTGTGTCTTATGAAAAAAGTAATAAATCCTGTGCTTATTCAATAATAAAGCCGGTCAATAACATTTAAATTTTGAATATTTGGCCATAAGAGGAACATCAACATCTACAATGAGTCCTAGAAAACGTTTACCGAATTTTGTTATTTGATAATTCCCAAATTTAAAAGGGAACATAAACATATAAAGGTAATAAACCTCTGTACATACCCATATAACATGCTAAATAGGGGTCAATAACCTCCGAAATTTGATTTTTGGTAGTTCTTTACCTATGAAAAGGGAACGATGTGGACCATCCAAATTTATAGTGGTACATATTGGAGACCTGTACTATGATACCAAATGCTTATATTAAACAATTTCTAAAACCGAGTGGATGAGCCAAAATACCCCTCCCAAATTTTTAAAGGATGCATCAATGTACCCATATCTTATGATAGGAAATGAACCTATATACATGACCATATAACCATATAAGGTAATAAAACCTCATCAAAGGGGAGAAATTGGGCCAAAAACCAAACACATGGTACAACATGTTGCTTATGTTTATATTTTAGCAATTTTGTACCCCTAAAAGAGAACGATGTGGACCACCCAAATTTATCATAATACATGTTGAGTCATGTACTATGATACCGAACCCCCTCCCGGGGTGCATCAATGTACCTATGTCTTATGATAGGGAATGAACACCTATACATTACCATATAAGGTAATAGGACCTCATCCAAAGGAATAAATTAGGTCAAAAACCAAACACGTGGTACAACGTAATGCTTACGTTTATATTTTGTCAATTTTGTACCCCTAAAAGGGAACGAGGTGGACCACCCAAATTTATCATAATACATATTAGGGTCTTGTACTATAATACCAAATGTTTAAATTGGGCAATTTCCAAAGTTTAAGGGGTGGGCGAAAGTACCCCTCCCGGGGTGCACAAATATACCCACATCTTATGAAAGGTAATGGACCCCTATACATGACCATATAACTAAATAGGATAATAACACCTCATCAAAGGGGATAAAATCGACCAAAAACCAAACACACGGTATAACGTATTGCTTACGTTTATATTTTGGCAATTTTGTACCCCTAGAAGGAAACGAGGTGGACCACCCAAATTTATCATAATACATGTTAGGGTCCAGTACTATAATACCACATATATAAAATTAGCAATTTCTAAAATTTAAGGGGTGGGCCAAAGTACCCCTCCCAAATTTTTAAAGGAGTGCACAAATGTACCTATGTCTTATGATAGGGAATAGACCCCTATACATAACCATATAAGGTAATAGGACTTCATCCAAGGAAATAAATTGGGCCAAAATACCAAACACGTGGTTGTACTAAAATTTTGGCAAATTTGTACCCCTAGAAGGGAACAAGGTGGACCACCCAAATTTATCATAATACATGTTAGGGTGCAGTACTATAATACCAAATGTTTAAATTGGTCAATTTCCAAAATTTAAGGGGTGGGCCAAGGTGCCCCTCCCAAATTTTTCAAGGGGTGCACAAATATACCCATATCTTATGAAAGGGAATGGACCCCTATACATGACCATATAACCATATAAGGTAATAACACCTCATCAAAGGGGATAAATTGAGCCGAAAACCAAACACGTGGTATAACGTATTGCTTACGTTTATATTTTTGGCAATTTTGTACCCCTAGAAGGAAATGAGGTGGACCACCCAAATTTATCATAATAGATATTAGGGTCCTGTACTATAATACCCAATGTTTAAATTGGTCAATTTCCAAAATTTAAGGGGTGGGCCAAGGTACCCCTCCCAAATTTTTCAAGGGGTGCATTAATATACCCATGTCTTATGAAAGGTAATGAACCCCTGTATACGCCCATATAACTATATAGGGTAATAATACATCATCAAAGGGATAAATTAGGTCAAAAACCCCCGAAATTTGAATTTTTGGCAATTTTTTTACACATGAAAGGGAACGACATAGACACCCAATACTGATAGAGGTACATACTATTGTCCTAGGCTACCACACCAAATTTTTAGATTTGGCAATTTCCAAAATTTAAGGGGTGGGCCAAGGTACCCTTCCCAAATTTTTCAAGGGGTGCACCAATGTACCCATGTCTTATGATAGATAATGGACCCCTGTATACGCCCATATAACTATATAAGGTAATAGGACCTCATCCAAGGAGATAAATTAGGTCGAAAACCAAAAAAGTGGTACTACGTATTGCTTACGTTTATATTTTTGGCAATTTTGTACCCCTAGAAGGAAACGAGGTGGACCACCCAAATTTATCATAATACATATTAGGGTCCTGTACTATAATACCCAATGTTTAAATTGGTCAATTTCCAAAACTTAAGGGGTGGGCCAAGGTACCCCTCCCAAATTTTTCAAGGGGTGCATTAATATACCCATGTCTTATGAAAGGTAATGAACCCCTTTATAGCCCATATAACTATATAGGGTAATAATACATCATCAAAGGGGATAAATTAGGTCAAAAACCCCCGAAATTTGAATTTTTGGCAATTTTTTACCCATGAAAGGGAACGACATAGACACCCAATACTGATAGAGGTACATACTATGGTCCTAGGCTACCACACCAAATTTTTAGATTTGGCAATTTCCAAAATTTAAGGGGGGTGGTCCTATGTACCCCTGCCAAAATTTAGGGGGTGGGCCATGGTACCCCTGCCAAAATTTAGAGGGGGTGGTCCTAGGTACCCCTAGGTCATTGACCCCGGGCCACGGTCATTGACCTTTGACCTATGACGTCACAAAAATGAGTTCAAGGTCAATTCGCGCCAACGCGGGGGCCTACTACTCCGTAGCCCGGAAAAATTTAAATGTTTGGATATGCTTCATGCTAGATCTCAAAAGCTACAGCAATTAGGCCCGCTTTTGTTTGTGTTCAGTTGTGTAAAAGCTTGCGAATGGCTTTTGTTGCGTCTTTCTAGTTCCATGATCATTGTCACATCTATATGGTAATGGAGTTTGCTCCCCCTTGCACCCACAACACCCATCGTCGAACTGGATCGCGGTATTAAGGCACTTAATATATCAGCAAAGTGTCATTTAAATCCTATCCCAGTTACGGAAGTTAATACAGTATGCTCACAAGATTGCGTTACATCTATTCTAACTATATATGAAACTACACGAACTGACATAAAATAAACGAGTGCTTTCGGTTGACGTGGGAAGTTGAAATTTAGCATAGCTTTCAAATTCTAATCCACATTACCTAAAGTGAATATTTTTAGTTTTTTAAGGGGTCTAAAGAGGAGATGAAGTAATTTCCATGTTATTTAAATGGGTGTTTTGTTGTGATACAAAATATTATCTTTTAGCTAGTTGAAATACGAAAATAACCTTGAAATATGGTAGAATTGTAAGTTTTAGAGGTTCGAGGCCATAGGACGAGCAAATGTGGGGTCTGGCCGCCCCCAGCTACCCAAAGGCTATTTTATCCTATATAACGCAATCTTGTGAACATATTAACTCCCGTAACTGGGATTGGATTTCAATGATACTTTGCTGATACATTAAGTGCCTTAATACCGCGATCCAGTTCGACGATGGGTGTCGTGGGTGCAAGGGGAAGCTGACCCTCTTACGATATAGATGTGACAATGATCAGGACCTGGAAAGATGGAACAAACGCCACTCGCAAGCTTTTGCACAACTGAACACAAACAAAAGCGGGCTTAATTGCTGCATCTTGCGTAACTTTTGAGATATAGCATGAAACGTATCGAAACATTTAAATTTTTCCGAGCTTCGACCATCGTCACGCGCGTGCTTTCTTCGCGTTTT